>NC_133325.1:515406948-516006948 GCF_042186555.1 Aquarana catesbeiana
GAGTTGCTTGACAAGTTGTACCCCATGATTCTCAATGATAACTAAGGATGGGCCGAACATCACCCCTGTTCAGTTCACAGCAGAACATGCAAACAGACAAAAAATTTGTGTGAACACCGTTAAAGTCTATGGACACGAACATGAATAATCAAAAGTGCTAATTTTAAAGGTTAATATGCAAGTTTGGGGACCCAGGTCCTGCCCCAGGGGACATGTATCAATGCAAAAAAAGTTTTAAAAATGGCTGTTTTTTCGGGAGCAGTGATTTTATTAATGTTTAAAGTGAAACAATAAAAGTGTAATATTCTTTAATTTCATACCTGGGAGGTGTCTATAGTATGCTGTAAAGTGCCACATGTTTCCCGTGTTTAGAACAGTCTGACAGCAAAATGACATTTCTAAAGGAAGAAAAAAGTCATTTAAAAGTGCTAGTGCTAGTGCCGGTGTTCTGCCGAGAAAGTTCCCCCCGGCGGATAAGGACTCCCCTGTACTGTGCAGGCGCAGCGCTTGCCCAGTACGAGCCGCCGAAATTAGCCGAAGCTGAACACCTGTGAGTCAGCTTTACAGGGCGCCTGTAACAGGGCCCCTCGCGGGCTCACTTCGCTCCCCACGCTTCGGGCACGGCCTCGCTTCGTTCGGCATATTTTTATTCTAACTTTATGTCCACTTGGATAGTGGAGCTTGAACCTGGACTCAAGGCAGAATGTACTGCGCAGGCGCCGTGTAGAGCTGACGATCAGCTGTTCAACTTCTGGAGACTTTCGGCGGCTCGTAGTTGTTTGTACTGTGCAAGCGTAGCGCATGCGCAGTACAGGGGGTCCTTATCCGCCGGGGGAAATTTCTCAGCAAGACACCGGCTATTAGTGAATTGTCGGTCCCGACAATACACATAAAAATTCATTGATAAAAATGGACTGGGATTCCCCCATGGTCCATTACCAGGCCCTTTGGGTCTGGTATGAATATTAAGGGGAACCCTAAACCAAAATAAAAAAAAAATGCGTGGGGGTCCCCCAAATTCCATACCAGGCCCCTCAAGTCTGGTATGGATATTGAGGGGAACCCTGGCCAAAATTTAAAAAAAACTGGCGTGGGGTCCCCCTCAAAATCTATACAGACCCTTCAGGTCTGGTATGGATTTTGAGGGGAACCCCACGCCAAAATTAAAAACAAATGGCATGGGGTCCCCCCAAAAATCCATACCAAACCCTTATCCAAGCACGCAACCTGGCAGGCCGCAGGAAAAGAGGGGGGGATGAGAGAGCGCCCCCCTCCTGAACCGTACCAGGCCACATGCCCTCAACATTGGGAGGGTGCTTTGGGGTAGCCCCCCAAAGCACCTTGTCCCCATGTTGATGGGGTCAAGTGCCTCATCCCTACAACCCTTGCCCGGTGGTTGTGGGGTCTGCGGGTGGGGGGCTTATCAGAATCTGGAAACCCCCTTTAACAAGGGACCCCCAGATCCCGGCCCCCCCTTGTGTGAAATGGTAATGGGGTACGAAAGTACCCCTACATTTCACAAAAAAAGTGTCAAAAATGTTAAAAATGACAAGAGACAGTTTTTGACAATTCCTTTATTTAAATGCTTCTTCTTTCTTCTATCTTCTTTCTTCTATCTTCTTTCTTCTATCTTCCTTCGGTTTCTTCCTCCATCTTCTTCTTCTTCTGGTTCTTCTGTTCTTCCTCCAGTGTTCTCGTCCAGCATCTCCCTCCGTGGCGTCTTCTTCCCTTCTTCTTCTCGGCCCGCTCCGCATACACCATGATGGGAGGCTCCCGCTGTGTGACGCTTATCGTCTTCTGATGGTTCTTAAATAAGGGAGGGCACCCAGTGACCCCGCCCCCTCTGATATCACGAGGAATGCCACAGGAAAGTCCCTGTCAAGTCCCCGTGTGTCAGAGGGGGCGGGGTCACCGGGTGGCCCTGCCCTCCGTTATTTAAGAACCGTCAGAAGACGAGAAGCGTCACACAGCAGGAGCCTCCCATCATGGTTGATGCGGAGCAGCCCGAGAAGAAGAAGGGAAGGAGACGCCGCGGAGGAAGATGCCAGACAAGACCACCGGAGGAAGAACCAGAAGAAGATGATGGAGGAAGAAACTGAAGGAAGATAGAAGAAAGAAGATGGAAGAAAGAAGAAGCATTTAAATAAAGGAATTGTCAAAAACTGTCTCTTGTCATTTTTAACATTTTTGACACTTATTTTGTGAAATGGTAGGGGTACCCTTACCATTTCACACGGGGGGGGGCGGGATCTGGGGGTCCCCTTGTTAAAGGGGGCTTCAAGATTCCGATAAGCCCCCTGCCCGCAGACCCCCACAACCACCGCGCAAGGGTTGTGGGGATGAGGCACTTGTCCCAAGCAGAGGATTCGGTACGTGACCACGGGACCGACATCCATGCACTTAAAGCCAGGGTGAAGACGCTTGAATCCTGCACAGAAGATGCAGAGAATCGCAATAGGAGAAATAATTTGCGCATTCTGGGACTCCCTGAGGGGGCGGAGGGTACGAATTCTACAGCCTTCGCTGAACGCCTATTGCAGCAGCTACTCCCTGCAGCACGTTTTTCTCCATTCTTTACGGTGGAAAGGGCCCATCTCATACCCACTACCAGGGGACCCCAAGGAGCACCACCCGAACCTTTATCTTCAAACTCCTTCTTTTTCGGGACAGAGTTATTGTGATGATGAAGGCTATGGCCCAAGGCGAACTCCGCTTCGAAAACGCTAAGCTCTTAATCTTTCCGGACTATTCGCTGGAAACCCAGAAGCAACGGAAAACATTCGATGCCGTCCGAGCGAGGCTCACTTCTCACCATATCAAGTACAGCATGCTGTTCCTGGCCAGGCTGCGGGTGGAGGACGGGGAATCTGTTGGGTTCTTCATGTCCCCAGAGGAGGCCTCCGGCTGGATCGACACCCTCCCGCCCAGATAAGTGACCCACTTGCTTGGCCGATTGAGCGGACCGTTGTCATCTGCTGTTTTTTCCTGCAATGTGCCTTTTCCTACACATGAGCCTGGGTCTCCCTACCTCACTCCCTCCACATGTTGTGGTTTTACACTTCGTAGCCTTGGAGGTCACTCAGCTGGATCTCGGAGGGCCCTCAAACCCTTTTTATTGTAGAGATGGCTCCAGGTCTGTACCTTACTTCTCCCCTCCTTCCCCTCCTTTATGAATCCTGGGCCCAGGTCCCCCCCTTTAGAATATAATAGCATATACTCAGTTACCATTATCCCTATGGTTGGACATCTAACCCATGAGTGCCAGAACCACCTGTGGCCTTAAAGACATGCCTCTCTTATACACTGGTCCAAATAGGACCTCTAAACCCAGATCATCCACTGAGTGCCTCTACATACCTATCCTTATGGGTGTCAGGGGTATTGGAGGAGGATGGCCCTTGCCCCTTCTTGAGTCTCATTGAGACAACTTGGAGGGGGGATATATATGAAGGATAACTCCGGGCACATCCTCCCCCCCCCTATTTTTTGTTACCCTGTTTTTTCTCCTTTAATACTGTCCAAACAGTTTGATTGACTCTGCAAAGTTAACGTTTAAGTTTGTACCCCCGACAGTTGCCGGGAGCCTGCACCTGCTTTTTTACTAATCCGGTCTTCAGCAAGAGACTAGATGTAACATCTCACTGCTGGACTGCGGATGCCATTTTGCAAGCGTTCCCCCATTACAGGCGTGTTTGCCTTGCTTCTACTTTGGGATCCTGAGCTTCCCCAAAGTTGGGGCTGGGGTTGTCGGGGTGGGGGGTTGGTTGGGTTTATTATGTTACAACTGGTTTATCAGTTGTTTTTTCACAAGCGATGTAAACATGTATGTCACTAAAATGCTTGGGATGCCACGTCCTGACCCGTACAGTGGTCCGGACCTTGCATCTAAATTTGTGTGTAGGTCCACAGCTTAAAAATGTACCATTAGATGATTATGGCTGACTGTACTATTGTTTCATGGATCACTAGGGGTTTGAACTCTTCTGTGAAAAGGTCATTAGTGTTTCAATTTCTGAAAAACTATCATCCCCAAATATGTATACTGCAGGAAACCCACTTGACAGGCAGTAAGCTCTTGAGCCTTAGATGGCCCTGGGTGGGACATCAGTATCATTCCACATACACCAACTACTCTAGAGGGGTCAGCAATCTAGTTCATAAATCTTTGCCATTCAAGCTGCTGGCGCTGGAATTAGACCCGGAGGTCTTGACCCCGGACCCTGGGATGGACAGACTCTTGCCCGGAGTGGGCTCATCTTTGGAGCTGCTCTCCTGGGCGGAGGCCTCTAACCTGACTGATGTGTGGAGATGGCGTAACCCCTCCAGAAGGGCCTACACATGCCACTCAGCCTCACACAAAACCCCATCACGCATAGACCTTGCCTATGCGGGGGGGTCTGTCCTTCCCAGGGTTAGAGATATCACCATTCTCCCCCGTGGCATATCCGAGCATGCCGCGCTTGCCTTGAAGCTGAGCGTGTCCGATGTACCGGGGGAGAGTCTCTGGAGATTGTCCAGGTTCTGGCTATCTGATTCCAGAATTTCGGAACCATATAGGTCTGAGGCGGTGCAGTATTGGCGGGAACTGGATCAATCAGTGTCTCTGACCACGTCTTGGGACGCATTTAAGACCTTTACCAGGGGTAGTTTACAGTCACATATCCGTAAGATTTATAGGGATCTAAGGGAGGAGACCCAAAAGGCTGAGGAAAGGGTGGCGGCACTTGAAGAGGAATACTCTGAGTCTGGGACTCCAAGAGCATACTCTGATTTCCAGGCAGCATTAAGGGATGTTCTCCTGTTAAGGACGTCAGCCACTAAAACTAAATTTCTGCATCAGCCCCAAAGAATCTTTGAACACAGGGAGAAGACCGGCAGTATGCTGGCATGGCTGGGGAGAGAAAGCTCCTCCCCGGTGACTATCTTGGCCATATCTGATTTGGACGGGACGATCCTAAAGGATCCCTCGTCCATTAATGACAGATTTGCATCATTTTACCAAGAGCTTTATGGTTCTCGAATGGACTGTACGGACGAAGAATTGACGACATACCTCGACAGGGTGGAGCTCCCTTGCCTGACTTCCACATTTAGAGAAGCTTTAGATGGTCCTATCCTATTAGAGGAGTTACAGCGGGCAGTGGCCTCCTTGCAAAATAGTAAAGCGCCAGGACGGATGGGATACCTGCCAAATTCTTTAAAACTTATACAGATTAAATACAACCATCCTTCAGAATAGTGCTGCAAAAAGCCATGGAGGGAAATTCGTTACCCCCGACAATGGCTGAGGCAGTCATAGTGGTCATCCTTAAACCGGGTAAGCCCCCTGAGCAGTGTTCTTTGTATCGCCCTATCTCCCTCCTTGATGTGGATGCCAAGTTATTAGCTAAGGTGCTGGCCAGTCAACTGAACACCGTGATTACGGCATTGGTGCACGCAGACCTGTCTGAATTTATGCCAGGCAGGGGGACTGACATAAATATCCAACGTCTCCTTACACATCTCTCTAGGGTGAGCGGGGATGGCCCGGAGGTAGTCGCCTCCTTAGACGCCGAAAAGGCCTTTGATTCAGTTGAATGGCGCTACCTCTGGGCGGTCCTTCGCAAGTTTGGGTTTGGCCCTTGTTTTATTAGTTGGGTCCAGATGTTATACCACAGCCCCACAGCCCGTATACGCACAAATAATTCATTGTCCTTGCCATTTCCTCTATCCAGGGCACCAGACAGGGATGCCCACTATCCCCTGGATTATTCGCGTTAGCCATGGAACCCATGGTAGCTCGTATTAGATCCACTCCATCGGTAAAGGGGATCCAATCGGTGTAATTATTGATAAAATATTCTTATACGCCGATTATACTCTCCTTTTCCTTAAAGATATCTCTTCCCTCCCACCAGCATTACAAATAATAGATGAATTCGGATCATTCTCGGGTATTAAGGTTAATTGGGGGAAATCCCTCCTTTTTTCACTGAATGTGTCAGGTCACCACCCACCAACTGGCACCCCCCTAAACTGGACATCAGAGTTCAAATATCTAGGTGTAAGGATTGGGACTCCACTATCCTCATATTATGAACTGAACCTCCAACCATTACTTAAAAACTTCTCGCAGAAATGTATAGCCTGGAGGACCCTTCCCCTATCACCAGTGGGTAGGGTAAACTTAGTTAAGATGGTTTATCTCCCCAAATTCCTTTACTTTTTTTAGAAATGCCCCTTTGATCCCTCCGACCTCATTCTTCGCAAAACTAAAAAGCATAATCTCTTCCTTTGTTTGGAATGGTAGGACCCCACGACTGGCCATTACTACCCTTCAGCTGCCTGTCACCCAGGGAGGCCTGTCCCTTCCAGACTTTCAGATCTACTTCTGGGCGACCGTCCTGGTGATGGTCAGATGGTGGTTTTCCCAACTACAAGACAACCTAGCAGTAACCTTGGAAGCAGCCATAATCGGCTCATACTCCTCCCTCAGCAACGTCGTGTTTAGGGGGGCGAGATCTCAACCTGGCATCATGGAGTTGATGCGCACAACCATCAATGTATGGCATAAAGCCAGAGCCTGCTTTGCCTCCCCCGACGCGTTCTCTCCCCACACTCCTCTCTGGGGTAATCCCAACCTATCACACATGAATACCGTTCCAGACACCCAGGTTTGGGCAAGAAAGGGTATAATTAAACTGAAGCATATAGTTGCGGGGGGTAACCTGAGGTCCTTCCCTGATCTCAAAAGTGCCTACTCACTGCTGGGGTGGATGTTGTTTCCATACTACCAGCTTTGACATGCGTATAGGAAACAATTCTCAGCACAACTCATATTGAATCAGACTCTGTGGAGGGACTACTTATAGCCAAAACCATAGATAAACCCCTTTCCTCCTTATATTTCCACTTGTCTATAACTCCTTTAAAGAAACTTGAAAAATCCCTAGCTAAGAGGATATTAGACATCCCAGATCTGTCAGAGGAGGAATAGGAAAAATGTGTATCTTCCTTTGTCATTAATATGATCTCGGCCAGAGACCGATTTATGCAGGTCAAGTGCCTCCACAGAGCCTACTACACTCCAAAACGGTTAACAATTATGAATCCTAACACCCCAGTGGCCTGCCCTATATGTGGTCAGAGCTCTGCCTCCTTCTTTCATATGATATGGTCCTGTCCCCACCTCGGAGACTACTGGCCGGAGATAGCTGACACCCTTAGCCGGGTTACCACTCTGGAACTGGAATTAGACCCCAAGCTAATGCTCCTCAATGTTTTTGACTCTAGGGCAAGGGGTAAATATACTAGATTATTTTTGAATTATGCTACATTCTATGCTCGTAAAGAGATATTCCTTCACTGGAAGGACGCTATGCCTCCCAAGGTGTCATCATGACGCCTAACACTGAAATCGGTAATGCCATCTTACCTATGCCAGCTGAAACTGCCCTGGCAAATTTGACAAAATATGGTTGGGATGGATAGATGCCTGGGGTACAGAAGTAGTCGATGATCATCAAGATTTAGTTGCTGGACCTGCCCTGCAATAGTGTACCACTGTTATGGACTTTTAAATGTATAGTCGTTGTTTGAATTCTGTGAAATTGGCAAATTGGATGAGGTCCTTCCTTCACTCCCTCCCTCCTCTCCCCCCCTTCCCCCGGGACCTTCTCAAAAAGTATTGCTGAAATTTACTATCTCCGAACCCATATCCTAATCTGCTGTAACTTGACACCCCTACACATCATTGTCCTGTTCAATTATGTAGCCCATTCGTTCTGTGACAAATCATGTAACAATACCTATGTGAACAACTGTGTATATGCATCGCTTGTACTGTAAAAATCGAAATAAATATTTATTTTCTTGTTAAAAAAAAAAGCATTATTAAAATCACTGTTCCCAAAAAAAGTCAGTTTTTAAAATTTTTTTTTGCATTATTACATGTCCCCTGGGGCAGGACCCGGGTCTCCAAACACTTTTTATGGCAAAGAACTTGCATATAAGCCTTCAGTGAGAACTTTGGATTTTGCAGGTTCGAGCCCCATTGACTTCCACTATTTCAGCATATGTGATCTGACAGGCATTATTTCCAGCAATAGCGCTCCTTTCCATTTGCATTAGCGCTTTCTGAGAGTTGAAGTCTTTCTGGCCTTTTTTGAGAGTTATTTTTTGGTACTGCAGGATAATTTTTTGGCGCTATAGTAAATGATCCCCACAGTGTGGGTTTTTTATTTGGCTCAAACAAAAAGGTCTAAAACTCTAACGAGAAAGAAGTGTAAGATAAGGCACGTACATTCTTTAAAAACAAGCTTATAGAATGGAGGGGAGATTACAAAATGAAGTTACAGTTGATCATATAGCTCTATTACAATAGTCACCTAAATAAAATAAAAAAAAACATGAAAAAAACAACATACAACAAATAGGTAACCATATACATGTAACTTTACAGAATAGCAGACATTACTCTGTATTAATCATTCATAACTGCATTCGTTAGCAAAAGAAGGAAAAAAACTAGGAATACTAACTGCAATATACATCAACAGATGAGGTAGAGCATATCTCACATAAAAATGTTTATTTCACATACATGGATCATGATTGTAGTGCAGTGTTATATAATAACTTAGTAGAAATTGACACTTACATATCTTCAGAATCACTAATTAGCGAGGATTCCGAATTTACTAACGTATGTTCGCCGCTGATAGCGCACTTTTTCATTCACACGTTCGTCTGTTGAAATCTTAATTGCCTAAAATGGGCGCTATTACATGTAACAGCACCCAGTACTTCCCGGCGCTATAGTAAATGACCCCCATTGTGCCTTTCAGAAAAAACCTTAGAGTGTTCGCTTTCCAAAATAGGGTCATTTTGTGTGTGTTTCTACTGCCCTGGCACTTGAGGGACTCAAAAAACATGATAGGTAGTCAGGAAACTAGTTGTGAAATGTATGCTCCTTGAAAGCCCAAGGATGCTCCTTTGGACCCCTCTATGCATCTAGACTGTGAAAAAGTCTCACACATGTGATATCTCTATACTCAGGAGGTGTATCAGAATGTGTTTGGGGTGTAATTGTAAGTATGCCTGCGCTGTGTAAGAAAAATAACTTGCTAAAATAACAACTTTGTGAAAAAAACACATTTTACTTGATTTCTTAATTTTTAAAACAATTGTGACAAGAAAATTGCAACCTTAAAAAACTCACTATGCCTCTTACTAAATACAGGCGATCCCCAGGTTACAAACATCTGACTTACAAACAGGGCCGTCTTTAAGGCAGGGCAAAAGGGGCAGCTGCCCTGGGCCCTGTCATTGTTGTGCAGCCCAAAGCAGCTGCCTCATACTTGCCAACTATCCCAGTTTAAATTCCCTCGTCCCTTGAAGTTTTAGTCCCTTGCTGTGTCCTGATATCTCAGTGTGAAGTGCTGCTACTAATACTGCCCAGCTCGGCCCTATTGTGTACAGATAACTCACCTGCAGACCCTCTGTTTACATGTAGATAACCTAAATTCATATGTAAATAGCAGCAGCATTCATATGTAAATAGCTGCATCTGGCAGCAGAGATATGTAAATAAAGGCGGCATTCATATTTATATCTTGTCCCCTGCAGTGAGGAGATGATGTGCTGTAACCTCTAGCAACCAATCAGTGAGCAGTATTACTGTATAGTAATCTCTAGCAACCAATCAACAAGCAGAAATCATGTGCTGTAACATCTAGCAACAAATCAGTGAGCCGTAATGTATGCTGTAACCTCTAGCAACCAGTCAGTAAGTGGTAATGATACACTGTAACCTCTGGCAACCAATCACAATCACTGCCTGATCTGATACAGTAAACTGATTTTAAGTCTAGCTGCTATTTATTTTATGTCTCAGAGCAGGTGGGGAGCAAAATTGTATGGGGGGCGGGGGCCCCAAGAAAACGTTTGCCCAGGGTCCAATCAGTATTAAAGATGGCCCTGCTTACAAACAACTCCTACTTACAAACGGAGGGAGACAACAGTAAGTGAGAGGAAATCCACCCCAAGGAAGGGAAATTCACTCCTGTAAGAGTTATCATGGGAAAAGGGTGTCTCCACTTAAGCTTTATCACCAATCCTTGTATCCACAACAACCCAAAATTTTCAAAATCTAATTGTCATAGGGACAGAAAGTGAGGTGAAATCTTCTGAACAGGGCCACAGACAGCAACAAAAATAATAATACAAGGCGTTTAACCCCTCCCTGTGCTACCCCCAAAAAAATTTTTTTAATTAAAAATTATTTTCCTGGTGCCTCCATGGCAGCATACCTGAGACAAGCTCTGCCTTGGCTCCTCCCTCAGGACCAGTGAATATTACAAAAGAAAAGGATTAATGCCCGCCCAGCATTCTCTTTTGTTCCTCATACCTTATGGTCAGTGAATGGTGGTCGAACATCCCTTACCCCTGCAGTCGGCAGCTTCCAGCTGGGTTCAAACCTCTCCCAGGTTCAGTCCCTATTCTTCGGCAGCTAAATGCGCTAAGATAGAGAGTCCCTTCTGTGGGTCTTTTGGGACAGCAGTTATCTCTTAACTAAGAGCTCCTATCTGAATTTTTATACTGGCATTTGCTCAAGCCTACAGCAGAGAATGCAGGTATTTCTATTTTTCACTTAGCCTTAGACTTCCATTTCTCCCTCCTGTCATCCATTCTCTCTCGCTTTCCTTTCTTTGAGTACCTCTCTCTCGTTTTCGCTTTCTTCCTCCCCCACCACCTTCCCCTCCTTATGATATTGTACCTTCATTCCTGGTTACTATAGTGGGTGGCGCACACCTCGCACCGGCTTTTCTGAGTCCCTCAGCGTCTTCCTGCCCGCCCTGCGCATGCGCAGACGTCAGGAGCCGGCTTGATGAGCAGGGCTGAGTTGGGCGGGCCACATAGGGCCTAATGCCGCCGGCCTCACTTGTGCGGTCTGGCCTGAGGTTGTGGTAGCCATCTTGAATAGGGGCAAATTTTAAATTTTTTGCCCTTGTTTGTCAAAATCATTTTTTAGAGGGTTGTATCTTCCACAAGATGTCCCTCCCCTCTCCATTGTTTATTACGGGGGGCTTTCAGCATGGCAGCCTGTTGTCATCTGAGAAGGTTGCCTATGCGGGGAGCCCCTGGAGAGGACCCTGTTTTTTGCCAACGGTAAATGTAATTTCTTTCTTTTTCTTTACCCAGGAATACCACTTCCTTGCTCCAGCCGAAATACCAGTTGCTAACTCCTTTATCTTTCTCTAGCTGCTTTTTCTGTCTGTTGCCTAAAATAAGCAGTACGCCACCCGAACAAGACCCTCTCCAACATTTAAGGTAGGGACCGTCGTCCAGGTGACCCAGCATGCGGGGTCATCCCATTACCAGCCAATTGGTCTGCAAAAGCTGTTTTAGAGTCTATGCAGCAGACAGAGAGTCAGAGGGTTAACAGATAAGCTGTCCTACTCAAAGATGGGCAGGGGATACATAGTGGAATTAGCAACAGCAGTTCCACTGCAGTAATTAGCTCAATCTCTTCCAGAGAAGATAACTCTTCCTGGCCCATCCTTGAGAGAATCCTCTCACCACACAGCAAGTATCCCTCCTAGACATCTGGATCATGGGGGCCATCTGAAGAATCCTCAGAAGAACTCAGCCCTCAGACTTAAACTTTTTCCTAGTGGTCATCCCAACATGCATTTTACGAGACATTAGAGTAAACCCAGGAGCTTTCTCATCTGTAGAAACTGGCAGACAGGCTATTAGGCCGGCATTTGCCCATTTTAAATCATTTTTTAAATAAATCTTTTACTATGCATCATCCCACCCATTTCAGATAGTTATTTGTCACAGGCATGCTGCCATGGAGGCACCAGGAAAACAGAAAATTGTTTCATACTTACTGTAATTTTCTTTTCCTGGTGCCTATCCATGGCAGCATACAATCCCACCCTTGGTATGCTATATTACGTAGAATGCTGGGAGTGCACTAATCCTTTTCTTTTGTAATATTCACTGGTCCTGAGGGAGGAGCCAAGGTGGAGCTTGTCACAGGTATGCTGCCATGGATAGGCACCAGGAAAAGAAAATTACGGTAAGTATGAAACAATTTTCATTTTTTTTGGCTGGAGCTACACTTAAAAAATTTTACCTGTTCCGACTTACAAACAAATTTGTCTTAAGAACAGGGTTTCAAGAAATGAAAAAGCCAGTCAGTAGTCAGTACATCAGGATTGATTGATTAAAAAAAAAAAAAAAATATATATATATATATATATATATATATATATATATATATATATATATACACAGTACCATAGTTTGTAGACTCTATAACTCTCACGCAGACTAAATAATATACACTGATTTGTTTTTTTTTTTACCAAAGAAATGTAGCAGAATACATTTTGGCCTACATTTACAGTGCCTTGAAATTTTCCAAATTTTTTCATGTTACAACCAAAAACGTAAATGTATTTTATTGGGATTTTATGTGATAGACCAACACAAACTAGCACATAATTGTGAAGTGGAAGGAGAATGATAAATGGTTTTCAATATTTTTTCCCCCAAAAAATATGTGAAAAGTGTGGCATTTGTATACAGCCCCCCTGAGTCAATACTTTGTAGAACCACCTTTCGCTGCAATTACAACTGCAAGTCTTTTTGGGGATTTCGCTACCAGCTTTGCACATCTAGAGGGTGACATTTTTCCTTGTCAAAAGAAGTTTATTGAGTATAAAATGTTATAAAGATACATAAAGTAAGTTTACAAGGATCTATAAAGTAAGCTCATTGTTTTACAGTAGGGTTTATATAGGTAGATATCATGAAATTTCAAATATTAAACATTGGGTTCACGTAAACCTAAATTAAAGATATATATCATTTCCTTAGTTACTTTTGTAGGTATTTAAATGATTTATACCTACTATACATATTGTTTACAAGTAGAGTGTATATAGGTCAAATAAATTCTGATAATGAGCTTTAATCATAAGGTGGAGAAAAGGAAAGAGAAAGAAGAAAAAGGATTGAAAGGTAGAGGTATGGTCCACAAGGTTGTCCCGCTCGTCAGTTTATTATTCTTTTTAGTTCTCTTTGAAGCCTTAGAATGGGTGTCTCTGTAAGTCATTTAATCTGTTACCATGGCAACAGGACAGAGTCATTGAAGTTTGACAGGAACTGTTGTTTTATCCAAGCATGCCAAAGTTTTTCAAATTTTGGAATTTGATTTTGATCGATGGCTACCATCTTAGCATGGGACATTGTATTATTCATTCTGTTAATTGTTTCTGCTAGTACCAATGTAGGAGATTTCCATGCTTTGGCCACTGTTTGTTTTGCAGCCGTTATTAGTTGGATCATAAGTTTGAATTGAGAGAGTGTTAACCATTCCGGTTTTAGATTAGGTAAAGTTAAATATGGATCTGGTTGTATTATTTTTTTAAATATTTTAGATGCAATCACGAAGACTTCCTTCCAGAAGGTTTGGATTACTGGGCACGTCCACCATATGTGTAAATATGTGCCTATTTCTGGGCATCCTCGAAAACAAAGAGTTGAGGTATTAGGTGAATATTTTGCCACTCTAGCGGGTACAAGGTACCAGCGAGTTAGGACTTTATAATTTGTCTCCAGTGCTAAGATGTTGGGTGAAGATGACTTAGATGTGAGCCATATGTTAGACCAGTCCGTGTCTTCTAAAGTTTGTCCCAGGTCCTCCTCCCACCTCTGAACGTAAGAGGGTCTATTAAGATTTGCTACTCCATATAATTGATTATAAAGTGATGAAATTGTACCTTTAGCAAATGGATCTTTTGTACAGATTGATTCAAAAATGGATAATTGGGATAATGGTGTATCCCCCTTTAGGAATGGTGTATAGAAATTTTTGATTTGGAGATATCTAAATATCTCAGAGTTTGGTAGATCATATTTTTCTCTAAGCGATGGGAATGAAAGGAATGATTTAGATGCTATGAAGTCATTTAGTGTCTGAATGCCTGATGTTGTCCAAGCTTTAAAAGAATTTGGGTAGATCCATGCCGGATAAAAGGCCGGATTTCTGATAAAAGAAAGGAGAGGATTGTGTGGAGATTGTAACTGATATTTGGTTTTTAGTTTATCCCAGAGAGATAAGAAGTGTTTAGTTATGGGATTATGAATTTTAAAGCGGTCTTTAGGATCAAGCCATAATAAATTTGATATTAATAGAGGGTCATTTTCTGAAGCCTCTATAAATACCCATAATGGGATTTCCTGTTTTGCATGGTATTTGGACACACTGGCCAAATGTGCTGCTCTGTAGTAGTTAGTAAAATTAGGGTATCCCAGGCCTCCTTTATTTTTGGGAAGATGTAGTGTGTGTATAGGTATACGTGGTTTAGAAGAGCCCCGTATAAACGAAGTTGCTCTTTTTTGTACTATTCTCAAAAAATAGGAAGGAATTGGAATAGGGAGGACTCTGAATAGATAAAGCAATTTGGGTAGAATAGTCATTTTGATTGCATTAATCTTCCCTATCCAGGATAAAGGAAGTTGCGACCATTGTTTTATTAAATTTGTGATCTGCCTTAATACAGGAGGATAATTGGTTGAGAATAAGTCAGAATGAGATGCTGTTAAATGAATTCCAAGATATGGGATTGATTTTTCTGCCCATGTGAATGGGAGTGCAGCCCTAGCCAGGATCAATTCCATGTTTGTGAGTGAAATATTAAGCACTAGGCATTTCTTAGGATTAATCATAAGGCCGGATAGGGCTGCAAATCCATCAAGAGCTAGTATTAAGTTAGGACCAGAGACCTGTGGTGATGATAAAAAAAGTAATATATCATCTGCAAATATACATAATTTGTGTGTAATACCTCCTACTTCAATGCCAGTTATAGTTTGGTTTGTTCTGATGTATTGGGCCATGGGTTCGAGTATAAGGGCAAATAATAAGGGAGATAATGGGCAACCCTGTCGGGTACCTCTTTCGATATTAAAGGCTTCAGATTTGTATCCAGCATATTTTATATAGGCTTTGGGTTTATTATATAATGCTTTGATCCATGTTAAAAAGTGGGGTCCAAAACCCCATTTTTGTAATGAATATTGCATATATTGCCAGGATACTGTGTCAAATGCCCTCTTAATATCGAGAGATAGAAAACATAAAGGGATTTTCCGTTTTTTAGCAATATGTGCCAATAACACTGCCCTGCGTATATTATCGCCTGCCTGTCTATTTGGCATGAAGCCTACTTGATCTCTATGTATTAATTTTCCTATAAGGCTATTGAGGCGTTTTGCTATTATTTTTGCTAATAATTTAATATCGAGGTTTAACAGAGAGATAGGCCGATAATTCACACAGGAAGTATCATCAGAAAGGGGTTTTGGGATCATACAAACAATTGCCATTAGTGTTTCTTGCCGAAAAGAATGTCCATCTAGAAGTTTGTTAAAAGTTTCAGTGAGAATGGGAGAGAGTATTTCTGAGAATGTTTTATAGTATAACCACTTGCCGACCGCCGCACGACTATATACGTCGGCAGAATGGCACGGGCAGGCAAAAGGACGTGTATGTACGTCCTTGCCTGCCCGCGGGTGGGGGGTCCGATCGGACCCCCCCCCGGTGCCTGCGGCGGTCGGCAAATCTTCCCCGGCGATCGGAGGTGAGGGGGAGGCCATCCATTCGTGGCCCCCCCCTCGCGATCGCTCTCAGCCAATGGGATCATTTCCCTGCCTCTGTATTGTACACAGAGGCAGAGGAAATGATGTCATCTCTCCTCGGCTCGGTATTTTCCGTTCCGGGCCGAGGAGAGAAGACTGCAATGTGAGTGCACAACACACACACACACAGTAGAACATGCCAGGCACACTAAACACCCCGATCCCCCCCCCGATCGCCCCCCGATCCCCCCCCAATCACCCCCCCCCGTCACAAACTGACACCAAGCAGGTTTTTTTTTTTTTTTTTTTTTCTGATTACTGTATTGGTGTCAGTTTGTGACAGTTACAGTGTCAGGACAGTTAGTATTACCCCCCTTTAGGTCTAGGATACCCCCCTAACCCCCCCTAATAAAGTTTTAACCCCTTGATCACCCCCCGTCACCAGTGTCACTAAGCGATCATTTTTCTGATCGCTGTATTAGTGTCGCTGGTGACGCTAGTTAGGGACGTAAATATTTAGGTTCGCCGTCAGCGTTTTATAGCGACAGGGACCCCCATATACTACCTAATAAATGTTTTAACCCCTTGATTGCCCCCTAGTTAACCCTTTCACCACTGATCACTGTATAACCGTTACGGGTGACGCTGGTTAGTTTGTTTATTTTTTATAGTGTCAGGGCACCCGCCGTTTATTACCGAATAAAGATTTAGCCCCCTGATCACCCGACGGTGATATGCGTCGCCCCAGGCAGCGTCAGATTAGCGCCAGTACCGCTAACACCCACGCACGCAGCATACGCCTCCCTTAGTGGTATAGTATCTGTACAGATCAATATCTGATCCGATCAGATCTATACTAGCGTCCCCAGCAGTTTAGGGTTCCCAAAAACGCAGTGTTAGCGGGATCAGCCCAGATACCTGCTAGCAACTGCATTTTGCCCCTCCGCCCAGCTCGGCCCAGCCCACCCAAGTGCAGTATCGATCGATCACTGTCACTTACAAAACACTAAACGCATAACTGCAGCGTTCGCAGAGTCAGGCCTGATCCCTGCGATCGCTAACAGTTTTTTTGGTAGCATTTTGGTGAAATGGCAAGCACCAGCCCCAGGCAGCGTCAGGTTAGCGCCAGTACCGCTAACACCCACGCACCGTACACCTCCCTTAGTGGTATAGTATCTGAACGCATCAATATCTGATCCGATCAGATCTATACTAGCGTCCCCAGCAGTTTAGGGTTCCCAAAAACGCAGTGTTAGCGGGATCAACCCAGATACCTGCTAGCAACTGCGTTTTACCCCTCCGCCCGGCCCAGCCCAGCCCACCCAAGTGCAGTATCGATCGATCACTGTCACTTACAAAACACTAAACGCATAACTGCAGCGTTCGCAGAGTCAGGCCTGATCCCTGCGATCGCTAACAGTTTTTTTTGGTAGCGTTTTGGTGAACTGGCAAGCACCAGCCCCAGGCAGCGTCAGGTTAGTGCCAGTAGCGCTAACACCCACGCACGCACCGTACACCTCCCTTAGTGGTATAGTATCTGAACTGATCAATATCTGATCCGATCAGATCTATACTGGCGTCCCCAGCAGTTTAGGGTTCCCAAAAACGCAGTGTCAGCGGGATCAGCCCAGATACCTGCTAGCACCTGCGTTTTGCCCCTCCGCCCGGCCCAGCCCAGCCCACCCAAGTGCAGTATCGATCGATCACTGACACTTACAAAACACTAAATGCATAACTGCAGCGTTCGCAGAGTCAGGCCTGATCCCTGCGATCGTTAACAGTTTTTTTGGTAGCGTTTTGGTGAACTGGCAAGCGCCAGCGGCCTAGTACACCCCGGTCGTAGTCAAACCAGCACTGCAGTAACACTTGGTGACGTGGCGAGTCCCATAAGTGCAGTTCAAGCTGGTGAGGTGGCAAGCACAAGTAGTGTCCCGCTGCCACCAAGAAGACAAACACAGGCCCGTCGTGTCCATAGTGCCCTTCCTGCTGCATTCGCCAATCCTAATTGGGAACCCACCACTTCTGCAGCGCCCGTACTTCCCCCATTCACATCCCCAACCAAATGCAGTCGGCTGCATGAGAGGCATTTTTATGTCCTCCCGAGTACCCCTACCCAACTAACCCCCCCAAAAAAGATGTTGTGTCTGCAGCAAGCGCGGATATAGGCGTGACACCCGCTATTATTGTCCCTCCTGTCCTGACAATCCTGGTCTTTGCATTGGTGAATGTTTTGAACGCTACCATTCACTAGTTGAGTATTAGCGTAGGGTACAGCATTGCACAGACTAGGACACACTTTCACAGGGTCTCCCAAGATGCCATCGCATTTTGAGAGACCCGAACCTGGAACCGGTTACAGTTATAACAGTTACAGTTACAAAAAAAGTGTAAAAAAAAAAAAAAACACAAACAAAAATATAAAATAAAAAATAATAGTTGTAGTTTTATTGTTCTCTCTCTATTCTCTCTCTCTCTCTCTATTCTCTCTATTGTTCTGCTCTTTTTTACTGTATTCTATTCTGCAATGTTTTATTGTTATTATGTTTTATCATGTTTGCTTTTCAGGTCTGCAATTTTTTATACTTTACCGTTTACTGTGCTTTATTGTTAACCATATTTTTGTCTTCAGGTACAGCATTCACGACTTTGAGTGGTTATACCAGAATGATGCCTGCAGGTTTAGATATCATCTTGGTGTCATTCTTTTCAGCCAGCGGTCGGCTTTCATGTAAAAGCAATCCTAGCGGCTAATTAGCCTCTAGACTGCTTTTACAAGCAGTGGGAGAGAATGCCCCCCCCCCACCGTCTTCCGTGTTTTTCTCTGGCTCTCCTGTCTCAACAGGGAACCTGAGAATGCAGCCGGTGATTCAGCCAGCTGACCATAGAGCTGATCAGAGCAGAGTGGCTCCAAACATCTCTATGGCCTAAGAAACCGGAAGCTACGAGCATTTTATGACTTAGATTTCGCCGGATGTAAATAGCGCCATTGGGAAATTGGGAAAGCATTTTATCATACCGATCTTGGTGTGGTCAGATGCTTTGAGGGCAGAGGAGAAATCTAGGGTCTAATAGACCCCAATTTTTTCAAAAAAGAGTACCTGTCACTACCTATTGCTATCATAGGGGATATTTACATTCCCTGAGATAACAATAAAAATGATTAAAAAAAAAAAAATGAAAGGAACAGTTTTAAAATAAGATAAAAAAGCAAAAAAATAATAAAGAAAAAAAAAAAAAAAAAAAAAAAAGCACCCCTGTCCCCCCTGCTCTCGCGCTAAGGCGAACGCAAGCGTCGGTCTGGCGTCAAATGTAAACAGCAATTGTACCATGCATGTGAGGTATCACCGCGACGTTCAGATCGAGGGCAGTAATTTTAGCAGTAGACCTCCTCTGTAAATCTAAAGTGGTAACCTGTAAAGGCTTTTAAAGGCTTTTAAAAATGTATTTATTTTGTTGTCACTGCACGTTTGTGCGCAATTGTAAAGCATGTCATGTTTGGTATCCATGTACTCGGCCTAAGAACATCTTTTTTATTTCATCAAACATTTGGGCAATATAGTGTGTTTTAGTGCATTAAAATGTAAAAAAGTGTGTTTTTTCCCCAAAAAATGCGTTTGAAAAATCGCTGCGCAAATACTGTGTGAAAAAAAAAAATAAAACACCCACCATTTTAATCTGTAGGGCATTTGCTTTAAAAAAATATATAATGTGTGGGGGTTCAAAGTAATTTTCTTGCAAAAAAAAATAATTTTTTCATGTAATCAAAAAGTGTCAGAAAGGGCTTTGTCTTCAAGTGGTTAGAAGAGTGGGTGATGTGTGACATAAGCTTCTAAATGTTGTGCATAAAATGCCAGGACAGTTCAAAACCCCCCCAAATGACCCCATTTTGGAAAGTAGACACCCCAAGCTATTTGCTGAGAGGCATGTCGAGTCCATGGAATATTTTATATTGTGACACAAGTTGCGGGAAAGAGACAAATTATTATTTTTTTTTTTTTTTTTTGCACAAAGTTGTCACTAAATGATATATTGCTCAAACATGCCATGGGAATATGTGAAATTACACCCCAAAATACATTCTGTTGCTTCTCCTGAGTACGGGGATACCACATGTGTGAGACTTTTTGGGAGCCTAGCCACGTATGGGACCCCGAAAACCAAGCACCGCCTTCAGGCTTTCTAAGGGCGTAAATTTTTGATTTCACTCTTCACTGCCTATCACAGTCTCGGAGGCCATGGAATGCCCAGGTGGCACAAACCCCCCCCAAATGACCCCATTTTGGAAAGTAGACACCCCAAGCTATTTGCTGAGAGGTATAGTGAGTATTTTGCAGACCTCACTTTTTGTCACAAAGTTTTGAAAATTAAAAAAAGAAAAAAAAAATTTTTTTTTTTGTCTTTCTTCATTTTCAAAAACAAATGAGAGCTGCAAAATACTCACCATGCCTCTCAGCAAATAGCTTGGGGTGTCTACTTTCCAAAATGGGGTCATTTGGGGGGGGTTTGTGCCACCTGGGCATTCCATGGCCTCCGAAACTGTGATAGGCAGTGAAGAGTGAAATCAAAAATGTACACCCTTAGAAATCCTGAAGGCGGTGATTGGTTTTCGGGGTCCCGTACGCGGCTAGGCTCCTAAAAAGTCCCACACATGTGGTATCCCCGTACTCAAGAGAAGCAGCAGAATGTATTTTGGGGTGCAATTCCACATATGCCCATGGCCTGTGTGAGTAATATATCATTTAGTGACAACTTTGTGCAAAAAAAAAAAAAATAAATAAATAAATTGTCACTTTCCCGCAACTTGTGTCAAAATATAAAATATTCCATGGACTCAACATGCCTCTCAGCAAATAGCTTGGGGTGTCTACTTTCCAAAATGGGGTCATTTTGGGGGGGGTTGTGCCATCTGGGCATTTTATGGCCTTCAAAACTGTGATAGGTAGTGAGGAGTAAAATCAAAAATGTACGCCCTTAGAAATCCTGAAGGCAGTGATTGGTTTTCGGGGCCCCGTATGCAGCTAGGCTCCCAAAAAGTCCCACACATGTGGTATCCCCATACTCAGGAGAAGCAGCTAAATGTATTTTGGGGTGCAATTCCACATATGCCCATGGCCTGTGTGAGCAATATATCATTTAGTGACAACTTTTTGTAATTTTTTTTTTTTTTTTTTTCATTATTCAATCACTTGGGACAAAAAAAATGAATATTCAATGGGCTCAACATGCCTCTCAGCAATTTCCTTGGGGTGTCTACTTTCCAAAATGGGGTCATTTGTGGGGGTTTTGTACTGCCCTGTCATTTTAGCACCTCAAGAAATGACATAGGCAGTCATAAATTAAAGACTGTGTAAATTCCAGAAAATGTACCCTAGTTTGTAGGTGCTATAACTTTTGCGCAAACCAATAAATATACACTTATTGACATTTTTTTTACCAAAGACATGTGGCCAAATACATTTTGGCCTAAATGTATGACTAAAATTGAGTTTATTGGATTTTTTTTAGAACAAAAAGTAGAAAATATCATTTTTTTTCAAAATTTTCGGTCTTTTTCCGTGTATAGCGCAAAAAATAAAAACGTCAGAGGTGATCAAATACCATCAAAAGAAAGCTCTATTTGTGGGAAGAAAAGGACGCAAATTTCGTTTGGGTACAGCATTGCATGACCGCGCAATTAGCAGTTAAAGCGACGCAGTGCCAAATTGTAAAAAGTGCTCTGGTCAGGAAGGGGGTAAATCCTTCCGGGGCTGAAGTGGATAAAGTCGAGTAGCCGTCTGGGCCTGGTCTTTTGTTAAGTTTTAGGTCTTTTATGGCGTTAGCAACTTCATCTATAGTTATAGTCTCATCCAAACTGCTTTTTTGATTCTGAGATAACTCAGGTAAGGTTATTTTTGAGAAGAAGGATTCAGCTTCTGTAGGATTAAATTCATTGTTTGTCTTGTATAAAGTTGCGAGATGTGAGTGAAATTTATGGACTATTTTAACTGGATTACAAGTGTAAACATTTTTTGATAATTTCAAACGTATTGGTTTGAAAGATTTGTTAGTTGAATTTAATGCCCGAGCCAAATATGTACCTGGTTTGTTTGTATTCATGTAGAAATTGTGTTTGGAGCGTTTGAGGGATTTATCAACTGACTCAGTGAGAAATAGATCGTATTCCAATCTAGATTTTTCCAGATGAGATTTTGTACTCTGAGATGGATTATCTTGAAATGATATGTAGGCTGTATTAAAATTGAGTTCTAGTTTTTTTGCTAAATTTTTGCGTTCCCGTTTAAATAGTGCCATTTGTCTTTGTATTGTACCACGCAAGACAGGCTTATGAGCTTCCCACAGTGTTATTGGGGAGATGTCTGTTGTATTATTAATTGATATGTATTCCTTTAAAGCTTGTTCAATGGCCATCTGATGTAGTGGGTGTTTGAGCATTATGTCCGGTAAGTACCACGTTGGGTCATGCGCTTTTGGTATGGCTGGCTATAGTAGTGTATACTGCATTATGGTCAGACCACGGAATCGGAATTATATCTGATGCAATAATTTCTGGTATCATTCCTATTGTTAGAAAAATATGATCTATTCTGGTGAAGGTTTGATGAGGGTGCGAGAAATAAGTGAATTTCTTTTTCATTGGGTTACTTTCTCTCCATGAATCTACCAGATTGTATTTGGAAAGAAGTTGAGAAAAAGGTAATCTAGAGGTTATTTTGGATGGTGTAAAAGGTGATTTATCTAGAAATGGGAGGAGGACCTGGTTCGAATCCCCACACATTATCACTGTTCCTATTTTGTGTGTATTAATCACTTGTAATATATGTGAGAGGAATGGTGTAGGTTGTTTGTTAGGAGCGTAGTAGGAAATCACCGTGATTGCTGTATCCATTATATAACCCATGAGTATTAGGTATCTACCTTCTGGGTCTTTAATTTCTGATGATAAGGTGAATGGTGTGGATCGGTGAAATGCAATTAGAGTTCCCCTTTGCTTGGTACAGGCAGAAGCCGTGTAAATTTGTTGATAAAAAGGAGAAATATATTTTGGAGTAGAATCTTTGGTGAAGTGTGTTTCTTGGAGGCATACTATGTGAGCCTTCTTGTTATGGAAAGTACGGAAGGCTTTGGTCCTTTTTTGAGGGACATTTATTCCCTGAACATTCAGGGAAAGTATATTCAGTGGTGCCATGGCAATAGATCAAATAGTTTTGACTTACTTTTTGTTATGCAGAGCTGACTGCGCAGATCAACCTGTGTGGACTGAAGAGATGAATAGATAGAAAAGAAACCAGTGAATTCTGGAGTAAAGAGTAAACAAAAAACATATGAGATTAGATGATACATTGTATAAATAATTTTTTGCAAGTAATCATAATTTACCCGTGAAAGAGAATAAATATCTCTCTCAGGTGAATAAGTGCCTTCGTCACACTCCCACATAATATGGTTGGGAGAATGAGGAGGGCTAATGGGGGTACACGCATCTTCCGCTTACAGGAGAGAAGTGCTATGTCAAAAGACATCAAAATGATGTTTCATTAATTGGAGTGCAGAATATAGTTTTTGTTGAAATTATTTATTCCAGGGTGGTTGTATATGGTTAGTCTTGCCCTAGGCTAAATAATTCAGTTAGAAAGGTACTGTTAATAACTTTGGTATTGATAAAGATAGTTTGAATTATTTTGGGATTTTAACCCTTTTAGAGTAAACAATTACATATTTTATTCATATGTAACTGTTTAGATATGTTAACTCATAAAATTGAGGTTGTATTGCTTCAGATTAGAATAAACAAAAACATAATTCTAGGAACTAGTTAGGTAATAATATATTTGTTTTAAGAAAAGAAAGAAAAAGCTTACATTACTTCTGGATTATTGAACATATTTGTCCTAAAAAGTAATAAATCTATTGTTATTACCTGATAATATATAACTGAACAAGAATTTCCTTATTTCACTTATATATTCTAAGGCTATATGAATCAGAAGTAATAAGAAATATAACTGGAATGTAACATGATCCCACACAGTGTGTGACTATCAGAATGCAGTTACATTCAGTTATAAATATAGTTTTTTTATAGAGAACCATCTCTTAGTATAATAAATGAAGAGATATCAGGAATTAGGATGTCAGTCCATTGAATCTTCTTGGTCCATGGATGATGTGGCATAACGGCCTCTTTTGTGAGAATGATGATTCCCATTTTGTTCTGAAATTTTCTGGGTGCTGCCTGAAGGTGAAGATGATGCCATTCTTCTGCGTGTGGGAGAGTTGCTGCTTGTGGGTTCTGTCAGATTTAATTTTAAAAGGGTTTGTTGTAGTTCATCTGCTGATCTGCTTCTGTAAATTGTACCTTGGTAGTTAAATCTGACTGAAAAGGGGAAGCCCCATTGATACATAATGTTGTGGCATTGCAGTTCCATTAGTTGGGGTTTCATGGATCGTCTTTTAGTAATAGTAAGTTGGGATAGGTCAGCAAAAATTTGATAATTGTGTCCTTGAAAATTAAGTTCCTTTTTTTCTCTTGCAGCAATTAGTATTTGTTCTTTTGTTCTGTAATAATGAAATTTTGTGATTATATCACGTGGGGGTCCATCTTTCTTTTTGGCTGTGAGGGCTCTGTGTACTCTGTCCAGTTCTAAACGTTCAATAGGGATATCTGGCTTTAGTTCTTGTAATAGAGCAGTAATAGTAGATTGTAGGTCTGTCACAGTTTCAGGTATTCCCCTTATGCGCAAGTTTGAACGTCTGGCTCTATTTTCGTAATCTTCGAGCTTAGTTTGAAGTATTACATTTTCTTTTTTTAATTGTTCCAATTCTGTTATATTTTCTTGGGTTGTAATTTCAATTTCATCCATTTTTATTTCTAAGGCTGCGGTGCGGTTTCCCAGCTCTCTTATTTCTTTGGTTAGGCTTTTTGTTATTTGGTCTGAGGTTTGTTTTAAAGCCTTATGAAGCATCTTTTCAAATTGTAATAATATTACTGGGGATACTGAGGAGGCTTGTGGAGAAGTTTGTGAGAGGATTTGTTCTGTATCTGACTCAAATGGAGAGTCTTGCTGTGACATTTTCTGTCTGTGAGAGCGCCCTGATGCTGTATCTTGTGAGGTGACTGGAGCTGCTTCAGCTGCAGTGAGTGCCTGTGAGCTCTTTGTGAGGTGATTTTTATTTCTGCCACGGTTTCCTCCCAGTACCATATTTCCTGCCCAAACTTTCTCAGTTTGTTCCCTGGGGCAAAAAGGTTCAAATGGATACCTTTTGAGCCTGCAGGCTCTGCTTTGTCCTTCTCTTCTCTCCTCAGCGGTGTGGAGCTCTAACAATGCATGTCTGCTCTGCTAGGCTCCGCCTCCTGCCCCCCTAGAGGGTGACATTTTTGCCCATTCTTCTTTGCAAGCTCTGTTAGATTGAATGAAGAGCGTCTGCGAACAGCAATTTTCAAGTCTTACCACAGATTCTCATCTGGATTTAGGTCTGGACTTTGATTGGGCCATTCTAACACATGAATATACTTTGATATAAACCATTCCATTGTAGCTCTGGCTCTATATTTAGGGTCCTTGTCCTGCTGGAAGGTGAACCTCCGCCCCAGTCTAAAATCTTTTGCAGACTCTAACAGGTTTTCTTCTAAGATTGCCCTGTATTTGGCTCCATCTTCCCATCAACTCTATATAGCTACCCTGTCCCTGCTGAAGAAACAGCATTCCCACAATATGATGCTGCCACCACCATGTTTCACGGTGGGGATGATATGTTAAGAGTGTTGTGCAGTGTTAGGTTTCTGCCACACATAGCGTTTTTCTTTTAGGCCAAATAGTTCAATTTTGGTCCCATCTGACTAGAGCACCTTCTTCCACATGTTTGCTGTATCCCCCACATGGCTTCTCGCAAACTGCAAGGGGAAATTCTTATGGCTTACTTCTTGCAGCTCTTCCATAAAAGCCAGATTTGTGGGGTGCACTACTAATAGTTGTTTTGTGGACAGATTCTCCCACCTGAGCTGTGGATCCAGAGTTACCATGGGCCTCTTGGCTGCTTCTCTGATTAATTCTCTCCTTGCCTGGCCTGTCAGTTTAGGTGGATGGCCATGTCTTGGTAGGTTTGCAGTTGTGCCATACCCTTTCCTTTTTCAGATGATAGATTGAACAGTGGTCCGTGAGATGTTCATAGCTTGGGATATTTTTTTATAACCTAACCCTGCTTTAAACTTCTCCACAATTTTATCCCTGGTCTGTCTGGTGTGTTTCTTGGCCTTCATGATGCTGTTTGTTCACTAAGGTTCTCTAAGGCCTGATTCACACCTATGCATTTTCAGTGCTTTTTGCATTTTGCAGATTTGCACTGCAGAACGTGTTCCATAGGAAACCATGTTAAATGGACTGTAGTGCAAATCTGCAAAATGCAAAAAGCACTAAAAATGCATAAGTGAACAATTATTATTTACAATTCTCTATGATATGTACTATACCCTGAAATGTATGTCATAACATGTATGCACTTTGGACAAAATAACATTTGTTGATTAAAAAAAAAAATGCATAGGGGTGAATCAGGCCTAACAAACCTCCGAGGGCTTCACAGAACAGCTGTATTTATATTGAGATTACATTACATACAGGTGGACTCTATTTACTAATTAGGTGACTTCTGAAGGCAATTGGTTCCACTAGATTTTAGTTAGGAGTATCAGAGTTAAGGGGGCTGAATACAAATGCACACCACACTTTTCAGATATGTATTGGTAAAAAAATTTGAAAACCATTTATCATTTTCCTTCCACTTAACAATTATGTGCCACTTTGTGTTGGTCTATCACATAAAATCCCAATAAAATCCATTTATGTTTTTAGTTGTAACATGACAAAATGTGGAAAAATTCAAGGGGTATGCAAACTTTTTGCAAAGCACTGTATGAAGAAATATTATTTATTTGCAACATTTTATAACAGAAGCTAAGAAAAACATTTTTTTTTCTCATTTCTGTTTTCTTTTTTCATTTATATAGCAAAAAATAAAAAGCTCAGTGGTTACCGTATTTATCGGTGTATAACACACACTTTTTTCCCCTTAAAATCAGGGGAAAATCGTGGGTGCGTGTTATAGGCCGATCACTGCCAATTTTGTTTGGTCGGAGTGATCGCGGCAATCGCCGCGATCGCCGCCGACATACACAGCCGTGTGTAGATTCAAATATGGCGCTGAGACTGCAGGGACTTGGCGGAGCCGAGATACACATAGCCGAGTGTTCTCGGCTGTTCTCGGCTATTCTCGGCGCCGCTCACAGTCATGCCCAGCGGCCCAGGTCCGCCATTGGACCTGTGTTATGTCCATCATAGGGCGGGACTGGGCGTGACTGTGAGCGGCACCGAGAATAGCCGAGAACACTGCGATCGCGGCAAATACACAAAGCAGCACTGACAAGGCTGCACTGACATGGCTGCACTGGGGCAAAGCTGCACTGACAAGGCTGCACTGGGGCAAAGCTGCACTGACAAGGCTGCACTGACAAGGCTGCACTGACAAGGCTGCACTGGGGCAAAGCTGCACTGACAAGGCTGCACTGGGCAAACCTGCACTGACAAGGCTGCACTGGGGCAAAGCTGCACTGACAAGGCTGCACTGGGGCAAAGGCTGCAATGGACACTGGGGCAAGGCTGCACTGACACTGAAAAGGCTGCAGACAGACACGATAACGCTGCATTGATGGGCATTTTAATGTAAGTTTTTTTTCCTTAAACTTTACTCCTAAAAGTTTTTTCCTTAAAATTCCCTCCTAAACTTGGGGTGCGTGTTATACGCCGATAAATACGGTAATTAAATACCAGCAAAACAAAGCTCTATCTATCTCAAAAAATGTATTGCAGGAATGAGTAATTTTCATTCAAAGTGCGACAGTGCTGAAATCTGAAAAATGGCCTGAGCAGAAAGGGGAGTAACAGTCTGGTCTTGAAGTGGTTAAAGGGAAACATTAAAATAAACAAATACCTTTATCCTGTTCTCAGCACATTAGGTGCTCAGTCATCAAGACGCAAAAAAACAGCAGTATACTGATCCCTCCAGTGAGTGCCTGTGCAGAGGGGTGTGTCAGCACAGAGCTGGCCATTGTCGGAAAGGCAGGTTATGCACACAGCACGGCCAGAAAACTGACCACACTGGCATTGTTGATCTTCTGTGTCTAGCGTGGTCAGTTTGAAATAGGAAAGCAGATGGGCTGGTAGGATCAATACAGATTTCACACAAAGGAAGCAATTCAAAGAGAACAGAATACATTTGAACATATAACAGACACATATCAGCAATATGAAATGTTGGGATAATAAACTCTTTAAACCTGCTTATGGAGTGGCACACCAGTACTCCCACAAAAGTGACATTAAGAAAAAAAAACTACCGTGCTAAATGACAGTTTCTTCCTTAGCATGCTTTTGTGTGCTTCTGTTTGTTAAAATAAAAAAACAAAAAACAGTACAATATTCCCCTATTAATACCAGACTGTTATCTAATGGATAAAGGTATGGTATGAATTCTGTGGGGGACCCCACTCAGGCTTTTTTTCTCTTAAAGAGGCAGTGCACATTGTTTAAAAAATGTGTACTGTTCTATTAAGAGAAAAAAAAAAAAAAGGTGTGGCGTCAATTTCCAAAATTCATATTAGACCCTTATCTTAGGAATCTGTTAAGAATTTAGAAGACCCCAGGCAAAAAAAATAAAAAGGGGTGGGGCACATAAAATCCATACTAGACTTATATCTAGGCATGTGTCCTCCCATCCTCAACATTAGGATTGTACCTTTCGGAAAGGGTTTGCAAAGCCACCCCCTGCAAGGCACTTTGTTCCCATGTTGGTGTGAAAAAGGCAGTGTACCCATATTCCCCACCTAGTAGATATAGGTGTCTGTGGGGTGGAACTTAATAGAATATGGAAACCCCTCTAAAATGAGGGGGCCCCTAGATATTCAGCCCTCCCCCCTAGATGAATGAATAAGAGTTTCCCTTTATTATTCATTAAAAAAAAAAAGACAAAATAGTTACTATAAACATCCAAATTTGATAAAATGTCATTTGAATCAGTCCAAATGACTTTGGAATAGCTTGGTGACTCTCCTGGATTCCTCATTGACTCATATTGCCCACATGATGACTTGTAAAGGAAAGGAGACAGGGGCAGCCTCAGAGCAGCAAGATTGCTCCCAGTTGGCATTACCACAGCATGCCCCCCCCCCCGGGAACAGAGAAGCTCAAGAACACTGTGAGTAAGCCCAGCAAGGCATCCGACCCACAAGTGAAGGAGCCTGCCAGTGATATGTTGTATTACACTTAAAAGTTCTTGGGGCAGAAGAGCAAGTTTGACAGGAGGACTCTGCATCCTCTCCAGCTTCTAGGCTGGATACACAGGAGACAGCGGTTATACTGCACAGCATGGAGACACCTGCTACCTCACAAGCCAAACTTCTTGAAGAGGCTGGTACTGATGCTGATAACACTGAGCAACCTACTTTGGGGAAAATATTGAGGGCAGACAAAAGCTTCTGTTAATACTCTTAAAGACCTTTTCAGAGACTAGAGGAAGGAAGTGTCCCTGTTGTGCCACAACCTCCAGAAAATCAGGGAGCGTACCACAGCTACTGAAAGATGCATGGGCTAGCACAGATGGGATTCAAAATAAAGACAAACACTGTTATTTAAATTTAAACAAATTATTTATTAATTGGTATTTATAAGACCACGGTGTTATCCATAGGGGTTACCTAAAAGTACTCCAATTTATTTTAAAGAATATAAAGCCATCCTGGCTAAAATTGAACAAATTAAACGGTGTCCATCCAACAATGCTGGACGACTACTCCCCACCGGCTGAGGACAGCAGCAGCGCTGCCGGCCGAGGCCCCCCCCCCAACACCGTGGCTGATTCAATTACATTTTGTAAACCCATATTAAATATATCTAAGCCTATCACAGGTAAATGGACCATATCTTTACGAAATAAACCATGCACAAAACCTTCTAATTCTAAACGGCGAAAAGATATACCACCGGAAGAAATTAGAAAACTATGGATTGTTCTATTGAGATGTCTTCTAATCATATCTACATAAAATAATTTGCCCGAAGGAGACCATAGAAGACGAGGAATCATCTCTGAAAATGCCACTATAGCATTTGAGAATAAAAGTTGAATATAACAAAGATCTCTCTTAATTTCACATAGAAGATCCCACGTCTTAACTTTACCTAAATCATTGGCCCCAGCATGAAGAACTAAGATCTGGGGTAAAGGCCAAATGTTAGCTAGGTGAAGTAAATGATCTCTCAGATTTTTCCACCTCAAGCCCTTAATACCTGACCACAAAACTGTGAAAGACTTAGAGTCCAGACCTAAGTTAGCAGAGTAGGTTCTAGTTTCAGCATGCTTGGCTGCCCAAAAAACGTAGGAATGACCTACAATCCAGACCGTAGCTTTGGGAGATCCTGAAAAGAGATTACAAAATTAGAAGATCAGGACGAACATAAATCTTATATCTATCACTACCCCAACGGCCAATTCTTTTTAAAGTTTCTGCCGGAAAACCTAAAGAGTCAGCTGTGGTGGCTGTCCCAATGCGAAAAAAATGTGAAGAAAAGCAAAAGCCAGACAGGTTCAGGCGTTTCAAAGAAGCAGCCAACACAGCTGAAAACTGATACCTAGTCAAGGAGGACAGATCCTGATGAATAAAAAAGGAATCGTCAGAACATGGTCTAATTGACATGTATCTAGAAACCAGTAGAACCGGGCATATTGTAGGATTGATAGAGCTAGCCAGAGAAATCCAATGACCTTGACCTGTTGGAAGAGATTTTGACCTACAAAGGAAAAGGCTAAGGGACCCATCATACACAGCGACATGTGATTTGCGGAGAAAAGAAGAGGACCTTTTATTTTCAGCTGTAAATTCCCCAATTCTGAGGGCACCAAAAAAGGCAACTGAAAAAACGGCCCTGAACAAAATTAACTCAAATTCTGAGAAACACACCACTTCTAGAATCTTAAGAAGATCAACCAACAGAGCAGCCGAAATAGGACGCCTATTATCTAACAAAGGTCTTGACCTCCTAAATCCTTTTAAAACTTGCTTGACTTGAAAGAAAGAGGTTAAAGATGGCAGACCAGCAAATTTTAGAAAGAAGGAGACACCCGCTAAAATTTTGCTGATAGAAGCTGGGCTAAGATTAGCCTGAATCAATGAAGACACGAAGGACAGGGAGACATAAGAAGTTACAACAAGAGAATCCAGACCAAAATCCTGACAAAAGGAGCACCATCTGGTCCAAGATAGGTGATAATCTAACCACGTTTTCTTCGACACTGAATTCTTGAGGTTATCAAGTATCAACTCCATATTAAGCCCCAGAGGAAATCCGGGCAAGGGGTTCCGCACCGATCCGATGTTGGAGCCAATTCCCAAAACCTCGTGAACTGTGAACGAGATAAAGCATCAGCAATATTATTTTGTACGCCTGGAATGTGCTCTGCTTTCAACCAAATATTGAAGCGCATGCATTGTAAAACAAGAAAACGTAGTAGTTTAATCACCGGCTCGGACTTAGAGGATAAAGTATTCACTGCATACAATACACCTTTATTATCAGTATGCACCAGAACTCTGCGATTCGCAAAAACGTCTTTCCAAACTACTAAAGAAACTATCACAGGGAAAAGCTCCAGAAGGACCAAATTCTGAATGATGTCCTTTTGTAACCAGTCCTGATGCCACTCACCTGCGCACCAATGCCCATCCATGAATGCTATAAGCCTGAAGACCCAGCTGCATCCGTGAAAAAATTGAGCTGATCGTTAGTAACAAAGTCTTGTTGCCATATGGTAGAACCATTAAAATTACACAGAAAAGCATCCCAAATTCTAAGGTCTTCCCGAACCCTCTTGGAGATACGAATATGGGAATATGGGTTTACAAACCCATATTCCCATATTCGTATCTTCAAGAGCGTTCGGGAAGACCTTAGAATTTGGGATGCTTTTCTGTGTAATTTTAATGCCAAATGATTGCCAACGAAAACTTGCGAGAAAACACCCTAGCCATTGGAATGACTCGGGCTGCAAAAGCGAACAGACCCAAAAGAGATTGAGCCTCCTTCAATAGTACTTTCTTTCTTAAAAGAAAAACTGAAATCAGGGATCTCATTTTTTGTATCTTTTGAAGAGGCAATTTAAATTCCATTGCAGCTGAATCGATGGTGATCCCTAAAAATTCAATAGAAGTAGATGGAAACACTGTCTTTTCTGCTGCTAGAGGGATCCCAAAGTGATCACAAATATTGAAAAATAACTGAAGAGATTTCAGGCACGAGGGGGAATCAGATGGACCGACAAATAAAAAATCATCTAGATAATGCAGAAAATCCCCACAGGGATAGAGATTATTATTATTATTATTATTATTATTATTATTATTATTATTATACAGTATTTATATAGCGCCAACAGTTTACGTAGCGCTTTACAACTTGAGGGTAGACAGTACAAATACAATACAATTTGATACAGTAGGAATCAGAGGGCCCTGCTCCTTAGAGCTTACAATCTAGGAGGGAAGGTCAAGAGATACAAGAGGTAATAACTATGGGTGATGTGCTGATTGAGAAGATAAATGTACAGTTGTTAGGTGGGGGCCAGATAGGCTTCTCTGAAGAGGTGAGTTTTCAGGGATCTGACATAATCCATGTAAAAAAGTTGAAAAAGCTTCAAAATAAAAACAAGACAAAGAAAACCCCATGGGCATACATTTGTCAAAGAAATATTCACCCTTGAATTGAATTGAATTGAAAACCTAGCGAACTGAAGCCTTGCGGATGGACCGGGAGCAGCCGAAATGCTAACTTAATATCTGCCTTGGCTAGCAAAGCCCCTTGTCCATGATTCCTTAATATAACCAAAGCCTCATCGAATGATGCGTAACAAACTGGAGCTTCAACACCAGCCACATCATCATTTAAAGAAGAGTTCTCTGGATATGAAAGGTGATGTATCAAACGGTAAGAACCTTGCTCTTTTTTAGGAACTAACCCTAACGGGGAGAGCCTAAAATTTGCAAATGGCGGAGAAGCAAAAGGACCTGCCACCCTCCCTTCTTCCAGTTCTTTGTAAATTTTCTCTCTAACCACTGACGTGTTAGTATAAACAGATTTCAAATTCTGAACCATAGAACAGCCCGAGCCTTGAAAGTCCATGACCAAAAAACCTTCCCTGAAAACCTTCAGTTAGCAGAGCCGCCATCCTGCGATCTGGATAGCGCTCTAACCACGGGAGCATTCTTGAGAGGTTCACTGGAGTCACTGCTCTTCCCATGAGCGTGCCCGGGAAATGGCTGAAAGGCTGTCGCTGCAGATTTGCAAAAGCACCTACTAGCCGGATTGTTCCCGCTACAGTGGGAGCATTCGTGTTTATATCTGCAATTTGAGAGAAACTTGCATTGCCCTTCATTGAAAGAAAAGCAAAATCCTTTACGAAACGCAGACTGTGCGTTAGATACCACTTTTGGAGTGAACTGAGGCTTAGGAGGCAACATGAGATTCAACCACAGTCCCACGTCTTTGGATCCCCAATGTAGGGAGGGATGGACTGCCAACTTTTGTCGAAAATTTTCGTCATATGTGAACCATGCAGAGCCACCGAAATGACGAAAAGCCTCTGCAACAATATCCACGTGTTGGAATAAACCTGAACACTTTGCAGGGAAACGTTCACCCATAACTGCTGCATAAATGCAGAAAGCCTGCAACCAATTTTGGAAGGTCCGTGGTATAGCCCTTCTCCTGTCCTCCTCAGATCTATCTACTGCCAGCCTGTCAGATTTCAACAAAAACTCTTTAGAAGCCGGCAAAAGTGACAATAAATCAATGAATTCTCCTCTCCAAATCTTTTCTTTAACAGACTTGGCTAAATGGAACCCTAAAGGTGACAATACACATGGTAAGGGTTCTTTAAAAGAAGCCTCCCCAACTGCCACTGCGGAAGGCCTGATAGGCAGGATGGGATCAACAGATAATGGAGAGTTAACAACATTATCATGGTTTAACATGCCATGATCAATCATTTGTGACTCATTTAAATTTTGCCATACTGAACTAACTTCAGTCATATAATCGTTCAGTGGTAATTTTCTAACAGCACCATAATCATGTGCCCCTGTAAATATTTCAGTATCACTACCAACAGGTTCGGAAGCACCAGATATCTGTGCCCTCTGACCAATTTTACTGGTATGCATAATATGTCCAGCACCAATTTTCTCTTTTTGTGCCCCTAGAAATTGAGAATTAACATTAGGTTGCTCAACATTCAATGCACCAGTGACCTGTGCTCCTTTAAAACTATTATTAGCACCAACAGTCTGTGCCCCTTTAAATTGTTTTAAAACATTTGACAATGAATTAACTAGTAATGAAACATCTACGATATTAGTAAACTGACACTGCTCACCATCATTTGATACTGACGGATGCTCACTGAGTGCAGCAGCCTGGGGAAACTGAGTAGCGCTGCTCTCTCTCATAGCCAGCTCTCTCTGTGTTCTGGAAGTGCCAGCTCTCTCCTCCCTTGTCACCTGAGGCGAAGCCGCTGTTCTCAGGCGTTTCTTCTTTCTCCCCGGCTGTTGTCGAGTCCCGCCTCCGACTGAGGCCGAAGTTTCCTCCATCTTCGGATTTGTGAGGGATGTCTCTGCAGGCGGAGCCGAGTCGCGCTCCTCCCCTAGGCACTGAAGGAGCCATTCTTCACCGCCCTCTCCCTCCGCTCTCTCAATAAGGCGACACAGGAGTTCTTCCCGACTGTTTGATGAACGGCGCTTCATGCTGCAGGAGCTCTGCGTCGTCGCTCGTTCTGCTTCAAACGGTCAGTGAGCCGCTGCACTCAGCCCCTTATATAGGCTTCTTCAGGGCTGCTCAGCGCCCGCCAAATTCCTCCAATCCAACGCTGGCCCTTGCTACCAATCCTCTTACTGTTGCTGCCCTGAGCAACAGTGGCAACCAATGGCAACCTAAATAGATAAAGAAAGGGGGGGGTGGAGAGAGAAACTGCAGCCCCCTCTGAGCCATCCCATGTGGGCCCCCGCATAATGCTATGACCCTTCATGAGTGACATTGGGGATCAGGTCCCACCCCTTATCAGAGATGCGTATGCTGCTTTACGTTTGACTAACATTACCAATAACAGGGCAGGTGCTACTGAAAAAAAGCAACAATATTGGGTCTGCCTGACCTGGCGGAGTGGAGGGGAGGGTGAAGAATCCACTAACTTTGGAGCACTGGTTGCTGGAGTTCTTTGGCAAAGAAGTGTTTACTCCTGTCTTTTCAATGGTACATGCCTACAGATCATTGTCATGGCCATTACCACTGGACCCAGATCGATGCTGGCGCACCCTTTAAACTATAAAGATTGAGAGATAATACTACGTCTTGCAAGGGAGCACACTACTTTACAGTACAATGGTGCAAAAGTTTTCTTTTGCTTGGACTTTTCAGCAGCAGTTCAACGCAAGACAGCCAAATTTGTGTTAGATAAAAATGTGTTTGCTAAAGAATGCACAGGCATTTAAGTGGACAGCTAGTTATCACAGTGGATCTTTGAAATAGTTTATTCCCAATGCTCAACCCAGAGATGATGGGAACAGTTCTCACACCTCCTCCCAATCGTCTTTTTTTTCATCCTTCTTTTTCACAGAGAACACGAACACCAACATGGAAAAGCAAGGCAAGGATGGATTTAATTCATGGAATGTAGACACTAATGCCCCATACACACGAACGGAAATTCTGCCAGCAAAAGTCCGATGTGAGCTTTTGGTCAGAAATTCCGACTTTGTGTATGCTCCATCAGACTTTTGCTAGCAGAATTTCCGCCAGCAAAAGATTGAGAGCAGGTTCTCTATTTTTCCATCTATTTTTCCGTTCCTATCAGAAATTCCGTTCGTCTGTATGCAATTCCGACGCGCAAAAAACCATGCATGCTCAGAATCATCGCTTCATATGGAACAAGACATTTGTGACCCTTACTCATGGTAAAAAGTTCTCACTCAGTGCACTTTGTTATTCAAGTAGGGACCTTAGGTGATGGGATCTCTTCTGGCACATTTTCTTTAAGTTTCAATCACATGGGTGCTCAGCGGGAAGGTAATGGTGTGGCTTTGAGTTTAGGAGCAAAAGAATACTACACACACTTTTTTGGGTTCACCAACAATCACATAGGTGGAGGAAGACAAAAAAAAGGGGGGGGGACAATATTACAGATACATTGTACAGATGATCCAAGACAAAATGATGAATTAAATATCAACAATCTTTCTTCACAACCCTTTCACAAACAGAAAGAGAGTCTACTCTTATGTTTGAATTTTTGCCCATACCAAAATTCAGACCATTTTGAAAGTATAATCATGTAATTAAACGTATTTGCTAGGAATTTGGTAGTAAATAAAGATCTGGAATCAGAGTGCTTAAATGAAGGGGTTAGTGGTTGATAAATGTGAAGTTGTGCACCTGGAGAGTAAAATCATGCATGCATCATACATTCTAGGAGCAGGACAGCTGTCAATGGTTGAGAAGGATTGGGGTTCTAAAGTAGATCATAGATTTAATAACAGCTTGCAGTGCCAAGCTGCAGTTTTTAAAACAAGCAAAATACTTTCTTGTATTAAAAGAGGTATAGACTGCAGAGAGAGAGAGAGAGAGAGAGAGAGAGAAACATGGAGGAGCTCAGCTATGAGTAAAATTAGATGAACCAAAAGTATTCTCAATGGAGAAGAGGCAATAAGGGGAAAATATGATCACCATGTATAAAAACATAGGTGGTCTATACAATTTTGACACCCTACGTGAAACCTAATTTTGCTGCCTCCCTTGGTTCTGCCCCTGACTCAACCCATCCACTCCAACTATTAACAGGGGATTGAGAGAGACAGTGAGGTGAGAGAGAGAGGGTGGCTGAGAGAGAGGGCTGAGAGATACATTGGGGTGAGAGAAACATTGGGGCTAAGGGAGAGAGGGGGGCTGAGTGAGGGGGGCTGAGAGAGAGGAGAGAAGGGCTGAGAGAGACAGTGGGGGTGAGAGAGGTGGGCTAGAGAGAGAGGGGGAGAGAGAGAGAGAGAGGGGGGATGAGAGAGACAGTGGGGGTGAGAGAGGGTGGGCTAGAGAGAGATGGGGATGAGGTAGAGAAAGGGGGGATGAGAGAGACGGTAGAGGTGTCTTTAATCACCACTGTTTTTTTTAATTTTTTGCTAAATAAACAAACAATTGAAATTTTGAACAAATGTTTTTCATAGTTTGTTATAAAATTTTGCAAACAAGTAACTTTTCTTCTTTGCTAATGTGTGCTGATGAGGCTGCACTGATGGGCACTTTATAAAATTTTGCAAACAAGTAACTTTTCTTCTTTGCTGATGTGTGCTGATGAGGCTGCACTGATGGGCACTGATGAGGTGGCACTGATGGGCACTGATAGGCTTCTCTGATGAGCATTGATGAGGTGACACTGATGGGCACTGATGAGGCTGCACTGATAGGTGGTGCTGATGGGCATTGATAGGTGACACTGATGGGCACTGATAGGTGGCACTGATAGGTGACACTCATGAGGAGGCACTGATGGGCACTGGTTGGCATCACTGATAGGCACTAATTGGCAGCACTGGTGGGCACTGATGGGCAGCACTGGTAGGCACTGTTGGAACTACACTGATAATCAGGACACTTTTACACAAGCCGGTTATTGGCTCTCCTCTCCTCATGCTGACAGCGTGAGGATAGGAATGCTTATAACCGGCTTGTGATTGGACACAGTTGATCACATAATAAAGAGCCGCTCATTGGCTCTTTACCCTGATCTGTGATCAGTTGTGTCCCGAGGACACAGCAATCACAGAGCATGCCTTCTGCACGCTGCAGCAGGCGCATGGTGGGCGCTATCATGGGGAGATGTCATATGATGCCCTTCCAGAACTGGCCGGCTACGCTGTAGCTGTTATGGCTATAACGTGTTCGGCAAGAGGTTAAAATAGTATCAGTGTCAGTGTGTTTTAGGTAGCATACAAAAAGCAACATGCACACTATACTACAAACAACATCGCTGGTATCTCTGCAATCGTCAGGAGAATTCATTTTGGGTTGTTCTTTGGTGGAAGGTTATGGTAGTAGCAAGAAATATACGGATTTAAAAAAAAAAAAGTTTTTTTTTTTTTTACTATTTTGCGCCAGTTTTCATTTGATAATAAAAAAAAAAATCTGGAGCTATCCATTACCATTTACCACCAAATTAAAGCCCAATATGTCCTGAAAAAACAAGGTATAATCCACTTAGATGCACAAAGTAGTTGTGATGATATGTACGGTTTTACTAATACATGTCAAAGTTGCAAAATTGTGCTTAGGCGTTAAGATTTGTTTTACCCTTAGGCGCGAAGGGATTAATCTGTTAACCTGTTCCTGACGGTTATATGCATATATACAGTCGTTGGCTGGGTGGGTTTACTGCTGAGTGCATATATGCATTCATGGAGAACATTATTTTCTGTGCTGAGAGAGTACTCATCAGCACAGTAACTAAGCTATCATGGGCAGTTTCCGATGCATACTTTTGATTGGGAGCTTCCGATCATGTGACCACTGTGACAGTTCATCATAAAGGGTCGGGGGGGCGGGGGGCTGCGGCAGCAGCAAGAGGTTAAAGAAAGTTAAAAAATAAATGACTTACAGATCGGATTACCAGGTTAAAATAGGGAAAAACCCTCATAAAAGCTAATGCAGTCACTACATCTAAGAATTGAGCTGCAAAACAATACGGTTTTACTTTTGGGTTTAATACCACTTCAACTAAGAACTTGGAACTGAAGTACCACTATTTCTGAGCAGCAGGATGAGTTTATGAATCATCCCAAAATCTTGCAATAATTTGTCTCATAGTTCCTGATTTGCACTATCATTATGTGCAGTGAATTTAAAGTTCTTGCTAGATAGAATTGGTCTTTGCTTTTGTAATCAATGTATAGTCTGTGGGCTAAGACTGTCATTTTTCTTATGATGTAAGCACTTTAAGAGGAAGTCAAAAGGAATTGTCAGTCAGTGAAATAACTTTCTCTGTCTCTGCATGTACAAAAGTAAAATGTGACTTCATTTATCACCTAGAAATATTACTCTGGACTTACCTGTAGTATGCACAAGAAAATCCCTGATGATGACATTATAGTGATGTCACAATATTGTGATCAAGGAGGGAACTCCAGACAGCTGCAGGAAGCTGTTTGTAGTAATAACTTGAGTACTGTAAACAATAGCTTAGAACACAAATACCATATAAATTCCATGTATGTGGTGGTGCACATCAGCATAAAACAATTCTGCAGGCTCTACTAAATTTTTGCTCCATATATAATCCCAAGATGTTATTAATATGTCTAGCTTACTTTAGTGCAATGCAGCTTTACTAACACATGAACATTTCCCACAAGAGTTGGTTACCTTAAGGAACAGGAAAATTCAATAAAATTCTAATTATACATAAAGACAAAAATGTTATCAGAGATAAAAATGTAGATAGATGATAAGGAGATAGAAATGGCGCTGCCCTCTGTATTAATTGATTATCAGTACAAATGTTATAAACTTTACACTAAGTACAAATGTCTATGATATGTAGAAACTCCATCATTAGGTGTCGTGTTGCGGTCTTAAGAAAAAAGACCCTATAATATGAGAAAGCCAGAAAAATTATGAAATAATATAAAATGAAACACCTATGTTGCAAAAAGTATTCATTGGTGCTTGATAAAATGTTGTGAAGAACACCCCAGTGCGAAGTTATGGTCTACCATGTATTATTGTGCTCACTAAGGTAAACCAAATCTATACATTAGATAAAAATAGACCCCAAAGTTCAAAAATTTTGGGACAAAACTTTGGGGTCTATTTTTATTTTATTTTTATCTAATGTATAGATTTGGTTTACCTTAGTGAGCACAATAATACACGGTAGACCATAACTTCGCACTGGGGTGTTCTTCACAACATTTTATCCAGCACCAATTAATACTTTTTGCAACATAGGTGTTTCATTTTATATTATTTCATAATTTTTCTGGCTTTCTCATATTATAGGGTCTTTTTTCTTAAGACCGCAACACGACACCTAATGATGGAGTTTCTACATATCATAGACATTTGTACTTAGTGTAAAGTTTATAACATTTGTACTGATAATCAATTAATACAGAGGGCAGCGCCATTTCTATCTCCTTATCATCTATCTACTCTTGTAATTAGACCCCTAGGGGTACTAATTAGGGATAGGCAGCAGCCCTTAGACTGTCCTAAGCGCGGATTTATACATTTATATAGAGATAAAAATGTGTTTGCTAAAGAATGCACAGGCATTTAAGTGGATGGACAGCTAGTTATCACAGTGGATCTTTGAAATAGTTTATTCCCAATTCTCAACCCAGAGATGATGGGAACAGTTCTCACACCTCCTCCCAATCGTCTTTTTTTTATCCTTCTTTTTCACAAAGAACACGGACACCAACATGGAAAAGCAAGGCAAGGATGGATTTAATTTATGGAATGTAGACACTAATGCCCCATAGACACAAACGGAAATTCCGCCAGCAAAAGTCTGATGTGAGCTTTTGGTTGGAAATTCAGACCATGTGTATGCTCCATCAGACTTTTGCTAGCGGAATTTACGCCAGCAAAAGATTGAGAGCAGGTTCACTATTTTTCCGTCTATTTTTCCATTGGAAAAAGTTCCTATCGGAAATCCTGTTCGTCTTTATGCAATTCCGACGCGCAAAAAATCATGCATACTCAGAATCATCACTTCATATGGAACAAGACATTTGTGACCCTTACTCATGGTAAAAAGTTCTCACTCAGTGCACTTTGTTATTCAAGTAGGGACCTTCGATGATGGGATCTCTTCTGGCACATTTTCTTTAAGTTTCAATCACATGGGTGCTCATCAGGAAGGTAATGGTATGGCTTTGAGTTTAGGAGCAAAATAATACTACACACACTTTTTCAGGTTCACCAACAATCACATAGGTGGAGGAAGACAAAAAAAGGGGGGGGGGGCAATATTACATATACATTGTACAGATGATCCAAGACAAAATGATTAATTAAATATCAACAATCTTTCTTCACAACCCTTTCACACACAGAAAGAGAGTCTACTCTTATGTTTGAATTTTTGCCCATACCAAAACTCAGACCATTTTGAAAGTATAATCATGTAATTAAACGTATTTGCTAGGAATTTGATAGTAAATAAAGATCTGCAATCAGAGTCCTTAAATAAAGGGGTTAGTGGTTGATAAATGTGAAGTTGTGCACTTGGAGAGCAAAATCATGCATGCATCATACATTCTAGGAGCAGGACAGCTGTCAATGGTTGAGAAGGATTTGGGTTCTAAGGTAGATCATAGATTTAAGAACAGCTTGCAGTGCAAAGCTGCAGTTTTTAAAACAAGCAAAATACTTTCTTGTATCAAAAGAGGTATAGACTGCAGAGAGCGAGAGAGACGTGGAGGAGCTCCGCTATGAGTAAAATTAGATGAACCAAAAGTATTCTCAATGGAGAAGAGGCAATTAAGGGGAAAATATGATCACCATGTATAAAAACATAGGTGGTCTATACATTTTTGACACCCTAGGTGAAACCTAATTTTGCTGCCTCCCTTTGCTCTGCGCCTGCCTCCACCCATCCACTCCAACTATTAACAGGGGATTGAGAGAGACAGTGAGGTGAGAGAGAGAGGGTGGCTGAGAGAGAGGGCTGAGAGCTACATTGGGGTGAGAGAAACAGTGGGGCTAAGGGAGAGAGGGGGGCTGAGTGAGGGGGGCTGAGATAAATAAGAGGAGGGCTGAGAGAGACAGTGGGGGTGAGAGAGGGGGGCTAGAGAGAGAGGGGGATGACAGAGAGAGAGAGGGGGGATGAGAGAGAGAGAGGGGGGATGAGAGAGACAGTGGGGGGGAGAGAGGGTGGGCTAGAGAGAGATGGGGATGAGGGAGAGAAAGGGGGGGATGAGAGAGACAGTAGGGGTGTCTTTAATCACCACTGGGTTTTTTATTGTTTGCAAAATAAACAAAAAAAATTAAATTTTGAACAAATGTTTTTCATAGTTTGTTATAAAATTTTGCAAACAAGTAACTTTTCTTCTTTGCTGATGTGTGCTGATGAGGCTGCACTGATGGGCACTGATAGGCTGCATTGCTGGGCACTGATGAGGTGACACTGATGGGCACTGATGAGGCTGCACTGATAGGTGGTGCTGATGGGCATTGATAGGTGACACTGATGGGCACTGATAGGTGGCACTGATAGGTGACACTCATGAGGAGGCACTGATGGGCACTGGTTGGCATCACTGATAGGCACTAATTGGCAGCACTGGTGGGCACTGATAGGCAGCACTGGTAGGCACTGTTGGAACTACACTGATAATCAGGACACTTTTACACAAGCCAGTTAATGCCTCTCCTCTCCTCATGCTGACAGCGTGAGGAAAGGAATGCTGATAACCGGCTTGTGATTGTACACAGCTGATCACATGATAAAGAGCCGCTAATTGGCTGTTTACCCCGATCTGTGATCAGCTGTGTCCCGTGATCAGCTGTATCCATTACCATTTACCACCAAATTAAAGCCCAATATGTCCTGAAAAAACAAGGTATAATCCACCTAGATGAACAAAGTAGTTGTGATGATATGTACGGTTTTACTAATACATGTCAAAGTTGCAAAATTGTGCTTAGGCATTAAGATTTGTTTTACTCTTAGGCGGGAAGGGATTAATCTGTTAACCTGTTCCTGTCAGTTATGTGCATATATACAGTCGCTGGCTGGGTGGGTTTACTGCTAAGTGTATATATGCATTCATGGGGAACATTATTTTCTGTGCTGAGAGAGTACTCATCAGCACAGTAACTAAGCTATCATGGGCAGCTTCCGATGCATACTTCTGATTGGGAGCTTCCGATCATGTCGGGGGTTGGGGGGGGGGGGGCGGCAGCAGCAAGAGGTTAAAGAAAGTTAAAAAAATAAATGACTTACAGATCGGATTACCAGGTTAAAATAGGGAAAAATCCTAATAAAAGCTAATGCAGTCACCACATCTAAGAATTGAGCTGCAAAACAATACAGTTTTACTTTTGGGTTTAATACCACTTCAACTAAAAACTTGGAACTGAAATACCACTATTTCTGAGCAGCAGGATGAGTTTATGAATCATCCCGAAATTTTGCAATAATTTGTCTCATATTTCCTGATTTGCACTATCATTATGTGCAGTGAATTTAAAGTAATTTAAACTAGATAGAATTGGTCTTTGCTTTTGTAATCAATGTATAGTCTATGGGCTAAGACTGTCAGGTTTCTTATGATGTAAGCACTTTAAGAGGAAGTCAAAAGGAATTGTCAGTCAGTGAAATAACTTTCTCTGTCTCTGCATGTGCAAAAGTAAAATTGTACTTCCTTTATCACCTAGAAATATTACTCTGGACTTACCTGTAGTATGCACAAGAAAATCCCTGATGATGACATTATAGTGATGTCACAATATTGTGATCAAGGAGGGAACTCCAGACAGCTGCAGGAAGCTGTTTGTAGTAATAACTTGAGTACTGTAAACAATAGCTTAGAACACAAATACCATATAAATTCCATGTATGTGGTGGTGCACATCAGCATAAAAAAATTCTGCAGGCTCTACTAAATTTTTGCTCCATATGTAATCCCAAGATATTATTAATATGTCTAGCTTACTTTAGTGCAGTGCAGCTTTACTAACATATGAACATTTCCCACAAGAGTTGGTTATCTTAAGGAACAGGAAAATTCAATAAAATTCTAATTATAAAGAAAGACAAAAATTTTATCAGAGATAAAAATGTGTTTGCTAAAGAATGCACAGGCATTTAAGTGGACAGCTAGTTATCACAGTGGATCTTTGAAATAGTTTATTCCCAATTCTCAACCCAGAGATGATGGGAACGGTTCTCACACCTCCTCCCAATCATCTTTTTTTTATCCTTCTTTTTCACAGAGAACACGGACACCAACATGGAAAAGCAAGGCAAGGATGGGTTTAATTCATGGAACATAGACACTAATGCCCCGTACACACGATCGGAAATTCCGCCAGCAAAAGTCCGATGTGAGCTATTGGTCAGAAATTCCAACCACGTGTATGCTCCTACGGACTTCTGCTGGCGGAATTTCCACCAGCAAAAGATTGTGAGCAGGTTCTCTATTTTTCCGTCGGAAAAAGTTCCTATCTGAAATTCCGTTCATCTGTATGCAATTCCGACGCGCAAAAAACCACGCATGCTCAGAATCATCACTTCATATGGAACTTCCCTTTTCTAGTATCGTTGTACGTGTTGTACGTCACCGTGTTCTTGATGGTCGAAAGTTCAGAGAACTTTTGTGTGAAAATTCTGATCGTGTGTACAGGGCATAAGGGGCATGCTATCATCAATAAAACATTTGTGACCCTTTCTCATGGTAAAAAGTTCTCACTCAGTGCACTTTGTTATTCAAGTAGGGACCCTAGGTGATGGGATCTCTTCTGGCATATTTTCTTTAAGTTTCAATCACATGGATGCTCATCAGGAAGGTAATGGTATGGCTTTGAGTTTAGGAGCAAAATAATGCTACACACACTTTTTCGGGTTCACCTACAATCACATAGGTGGAGGAAGACAAAAAAAAGGGGGGGGGGACAATATTACAGATAAATTATACAGATGATCCAAGACAAAATGATGAAATAAATATCAACAATCTTTCTTCACAACCCTTTCACAACAGAAAGAGAGTCTACTCTTATATTTGAACTCAGACCATTTTGAAAGTATAATCATGTAATGAAACGTATTTGCTAGGAATTTGATAGTAAATAAAGATCTGGAATCAGAGTCCTTAAATGAAGGGGTTAGTGGCTGATAAATGTGAAGTTGTGCACTTGGAGAGTAAAATCATGCATGCATCATGAATTCTAGGAGCAGGACAGCTGTCAATGGTTGAGAAGGATTTGGGTTCTAATGTAGATCATAGATTTAATAATAGCTTGCAGTGCCAAACTGCAGTTTTTAAAACAAGCAAAATACTTTCTTGTATTAAAAGAGGTATAGACTGCAGAGAGAGAGAAACATGGAGGATCTCAGCTATGAGTAAACTTAGATGAACCAAAAGTATTCTCAATGGAGAAGAGGCAATTAAGGGGAAAATATGATCACTATGTATAAAAACATAGGTGGTCTATACATTTTTGACACCCTAGGTGAAACCTAATTTTGCTGCCTCCCTTGGCTCTGCCTCTGACTCCACCCATCCACTCCAACTATTAACAGGGATTTGAGAGAGACAGTGAGGTGAGAGAGAGAGGGTGGCTGAGAGAGAGGGCTGAGAGATACATTGGGGTGAGAGAAACAGTGGGGCTAAGGAAGAGAGGGGGGCAGGGCCATCTTAAGAGCATTATAGGCCCCTGGGCAATACGGTGCACTGGGGCCCTGTCTACACAATCACGCACAAGAATAAAAATGCAAATTATCAATAAGGCTATATTTCTTGGTACTTCCAACAAAATCAGTGTTTAAACATTAACACAATGTTTGGACAATATAACACAAGTTTGATGGGCACAGTGGCAGCGTGTGATGGGCACAGTGGCAGCGTTTAATGGGCACAGTGGCTGTTTGATGGGCACAGTGGCTGTGTTTGATGGGCACAGTGGCTGTGTTTGATAGGCACAGTGGCAGCTTTTGAGGGGCACAGACAGTGGCTGTGTTTGATGCACAACTTGAACTTACTTAAGTAGACAGTGTTAGACTTGGTGCAGTACAGTGTGTCACTCACAGCAGCAAGGCAGCGCCAGCTATCAAGGGCGGTCTTTCCGGTCCGCTCCCTCTCCACGCTGTCTGAAGAACATGGCAGAGGTGGGCGAAGCTTGTTCACTAGCAGCTGGGGCGGCTGCGGCGCGCTATGAACGCTGGGGCGGCCGCGGCCTCTGACTGACGTCACTGGTTGCTAGCTAGACGCCGGGTGGCCGGCGATTCTAGCAAGTGAGCAACCAGTGCAGTCAGTCAACTAAAGCAGATTGCAGCGCTGAGGATCGGCCCTGGATGGGGCCCTCCAGACAAGTGGGCCCCCCGGGCAACTGCCCAGCATGCCCAGTGGAAAAAACGGCCCTGGAGGGGGGCTGAGAGAGGGGGCTGAGCGAGAGGTGAGGAGGGCTGAGAGAGACAGTGAGGGTGAGAGAGGGGGGCTAGAGAGAGAGGGGGATGACAGAAAGAGAGGGGGAATGAGAGAGACAGTGGGGGTGAGAGAGGGTGGGCTAGAGAGAGATGGAGATGAGGGAGAGAAAGGGGGGATGAGAGAGACAGTAGGGGTGTCTTTAATCAGCACTTTGTTTTTTATTTTTTGCTAAATAAACAAAAAAATGTAAATTTTGAACAAATGTTTTTCATAGTTTGTTATAAAATGTTGCAAACAAGTAACTTTTCTTATTTGCTGATGTGTGCTGATGAGGCTGCACCGATGGGCACTGATAGGCTGCATTGCTGGGCACTGATGAGGTGGCACTGATGGGCACTGATAGGCTTCTCTGATGAGCATTGATGAGGTGACACTGATGGGCACTGATGAGGCTGCACTGATAGGTGGTGCTGATGGGCATTGATAGGTGACACTGATGGGCACTGATAGGTGGCACTGATAGGTGACACTGATGAGGAAGCACTGATGGGCACTGGTTGGCATCACTGATAGGCACTAATTGGCAGCACTGGTGGGCACTGATAGGCAGCACTGGTGGGCACTGATAGGCAGCACTGGTAGGCACTGTTGGAAATACACTGATAATCAGGACACTTTTACACAAGCCGGTTATTGGCTCTCCTCTCCTCATGCTGACAGCGTGAGGAAAAGGAATGTTGATTACCTGCTTGTGATTGGACACAGCTGATCACATGATAAAGAGCCGCTAATTGGCTCTTTACCCCAATCTGTGATCAGCTGTGTCCCAAGGACACAGCAATCACAGAGCGTGCCTTCTGCACGCTGCAGCAGGCGCACGGTGGGCGCTATCACGGGGGGATGTCATATGATGCCTTTCCAGAACTGGCCGGCCACGCTGTAGCTTTTATTTGGCTATAACGCGTTCGGCAAGAGGTTAAAATAGTATCAGTGTCAGTGTGTTTTAGGTAGCATACAAAAAGCAAAATGCACACTATTGTTTTTGGGCTGCACTATGGGTACAAACAACATCGCTGGTATCTCTGCAATCGTCAGGAGAATTCATTTTGGGTTGTTCTTTGGTGGAAGGTTATGGTAGTAGCAAGAAATATACAGATTAAAAAAAAAAAAAAGGTTGTTCTTTTTACTATTTTGCGCCAGTTTTCCTTTGATAATAAAAAAAAAAAATCTGGAGCTATCCATTACCATTTACCACCAAATTAATGCCCAATATGTCCTGAAAAAACAAGGTATAATCCACCTAGATGCACAAAGTAGTTGTGATGATATGTACGGTTTTACTAGTACATGTCAAAGTTGCAAAATTGTGCTTAGGCGTTAAGATTTGTTTTACCCTTAGGCGCGAAGGGATTAATCTGTTAACCTGTTCCTGACGGTTATATGTATATATACAGTCGTTGGCTGGGTAGGTTTACTGCTAAGTGTATATATGCATTCATGGAGAACATAAATTTCTGTGTTGAGAGAGTACTCATCAGCACAGTAACATGCATACTTTTGATTGGGAGCTTCCAATCATGTGACCACTGTGACAGTTCATCATAAAGGGTCGGGGGGTCGGGGGGGGCTGCGGCAGCAGCAAGAGGTTAAAGAAAGTTAAAAAATAAATGACTTAAAGATCGGATTACCAGGTTAAAATAGGGAAAAACCCTCATAAAAGCTAATGCAGTCACCACATCTAAGAATTGAGCTGCAAAACAATACAGTTTTACTTTTGGATTTAATACCATTTCAACTAAGAACTTGGGACTGAAGTACCACTATTTCTGAGCAGCAGGATGAGTTTATGAATCGTCCCAAAATCTTGCAATAATTTGTCTCATAGTTCCTGATTTGCACTATCATTATGTGGAGTGAATTAAAAGTTCTTACTAGATAGAATTGGTCTTTGCTTTTGTAATCAATGTATAGTCTGTGGGCTAAGACTGTCAGGTTTCTTATGACGTAAGCACTTTAAGAGGAAGTCAAAAGGATTTGTCAGTCAGTGAAATAACTTTCTCTGTCTCTGCATGTACAAAAGTAAAATGTGACTTCCTTTATCACCTAGCAATATTACTCTGGACTTACCTGTAGTATGCACAAGAAAATCCCTGATGATGACATTATAGTGATGTCACAATATTGTGATCAAGGAGGGAACTCCAGACAGCTGCAGGAAGCTGTTTGTAGTAATAACTTGAGTACTGTAAACAATAGCTTAGAACACAAATACCATATAAATTCCATGTATGTGGTGGTGCACATCAGCATAAAAAAATTCTGCAGGCTCTACTAAATTTTTGCTCCATATATAATCCAGAGATATTATTAATATGTCTAGCTTACTTTAGTGCAATGCAGCTTTGCTAACACATAAACATTTCCCACAAGAGTTGGTTACCTTAAGGAACAGGAAAATTCAATAAAATTTTAATTATAAAGAAATACAAAAATGTTATCAGAGATAAAAATGCCTTTGCTAAAGAATGCACAGGCATTTAAGTGGACAGCTAGTTATCACAGTGGATCTTTGAAATAGTTTATTCCCAATTCTCAACCCAGAGATGATGGGAACAGTTCTCACACCTCCTGCCAATCGTCTTTTTTTATCCTTCTTTTTCACAGAGAACACAGACACCAACATGGAAAGGCAAGGCAAGGATGGGTTTAATTCATGGAATGTAGACACTTATGCCCCCTACACATGATCGGAAATTCCGCCAGCAAAAGGCCGATGTGAGCTTCTGGTTGGAAATTCCGACCGTGTGTATGCTCCATCGGACTTTTGCTGGCGGAATTTCTGCCAGCAAAAAAATGAGAGCAGGTTCTCTATTTTTCAGTCGGAAATTCTGTTTGTCTGTATGCAATTCCGAGGCGCAAAAAAAACACGCATTCTCAGAATCATCGCTTCATATGGAACTTCCCTTTTCTAGTGCCGTTGTACATGTTGTACGTTACCGTGTTCTTGATGGTTGAAAGTTTAGAGAACTTTTGTGTGACCGTGTGTATGCAAGGCAAGCTTGAGCAGAATTCCGTCGGAAAAACCATCCAATTCCGATCGTGTGTACAGGGCATAAGGGGCATGCTATCATCAATAAGACCTTTGTGACCCTTACTCATGGTAAAAAGTTCTCACTCAGTGCACTTTGTTATTCAAGTAGGGACCTTAGGTGATGGGATTTCTTCTGGCACATTTTCTTTAAGTTTCAATCACATGGATGCTCATCAGGAAGGTAATGGTATGGCTTTGAGTTTAGGAGCAAAAGAATACTACACACACTTATTCGGGTTCACCAACCATTCTAGGAGCAGGACAGCTGTCAATGGTCGAGAAGGATTTGGGTTCTAAGGTAGATCATAGATTTAATAACAGCTTGCAGTGCCAAACTGCATTTTTTAAAACAAGCAAAATACTTTCTTGTATTAAAAGAGGTATAGACTGCAGAGAGAGAGAAACATGGAGGATCTCAGCTATGAGTAAACTTAGATGAACCAAAAGTATTCTCAATGGAGAAGAGGCAATTAAGGGGAAAATATGATTACTATGTATAAAAACATAGGTGGTCTATACATTTTTGACACCCTAGGTGAAACCTAATTTTGCTGCCTCCCTTGGCTCTGCCCCTGACTCCACCCATCCACTCCAACTATTAACAGGGGATTGAGAGAGACAGTGAGGTGAGAGAGAGAGGGTGGCTGAGAGAGAGGGCTGAGAGACACATTGGGGTGAGAGAAACAGTGGGGCTAAGGGAGAGGGGGGGGCTGAGTGAGGGGGGCTGAGAGAGCGGAGAGGAGGGCTGAGAGAGACAGTCGGGGTGAGAGAGGGGGGCTAGAGAGAGATGGGGATTAGAGAGAGAAAGGAGAGATGAGAGATACAGTAGGGGTGAGGGAGGGGGCTAGGGAGAGAGAAGAGCTAGAGAGAGAGGGGGTGAGGAAAGAGGGGGCTGAGAGAGACAGTGGGGGTGATAGAGGGGGGCTAGAGAGAAAGGAATGAGAGAGAGAGGGGGCTGAGAGAGGGGGGCTGAGAGAGAGGGGGCTAAGAGAGGGAGGGCGGAAAGGGGGGCTGAGTGAGGAAGGGCTGAGAGAGGGAGGGGAGAGGGAGGGCTGAGAGAGAGAGGACTGAGAGAGAGGGGAGCTGAGAGAGGGAGTGCTGAGAGAAGGAGGGCTGAGAGAGGGAGTGCTGAGAGAGATGGGGGTTGAGAGAGGGGGAGGGACTGAGAGAGGAGAGCTGAGAGAGGGGGGCTGAGAGGGGGGCTGAGAAATGTGGCTGAGAGAGGAAGAGCAGAGTGAGGGAGGGCTGAGAGAGGGGGGCTGAGAGAGAGGGAAGGGAGAGGAAGGGTAGGGGCGGGGCTGAGAGAGAGGGCAGTTGAGAGAGGGAGACTGAGAGAGAGGAGGCTGAGAGAGGGGGCTAAGAGAGAAGGAGTGCTGAGAGAGGGAGGGCTTAGAGAGGGGGGCCGAGAGAGGAAGGGCAGAGAGAGAAGGAGGGTTGAGAGGGGGAGGATTGAGAGAGGGGTGGGCTGAGAGAGGGGGGCTAAGAGAGGGGGGTTGAGAAAGGGGGACTGAGAGAGAGGGAGGCTGAGCGATTTAGGGCTGAGAGAGGGAAAGGAGAGGAAGGGTAGAGGCAGGGCTGAGGGAGAGGGGGGTTGAGAGAGGGAGAACTGAGAGAGAGGAGGCTGAGAGAGGGGGCTAAGAGAGAGGGAGTGCTGAGAGAAGGAGGGCTTAGAGAGGGGGACTGAGAGAGAGGAGGGCCGAGAGAGGAAGGGCTGAGAGAGAGGGGGTGTCAGGGTGATAACCGTAGGACGGGTAATTCTGCCAGTATTCCTCATGGTGGCGCCCTTCTGCCTATTTAAGCCTGCTGCTGGTGCATGCTGGTTGCTGGATTATCATCAGCTTCCTGTGTTCCTTGTTCCTGTTGTGATACCTGCTTCCTGTTACTACTCGGCTTGCCTGACTGCTCCAGTATTCCGCCTGCATTGACCCCGGCTTGGACCTGACTATTCTTCGGCTCAACATCTGTACCTTGATCGTCCTCCTGTGTTTGACCCCTGGCTCGGCTACCTTCTCTGTTCCTGATTATCCTGCTGTACCTCACCTTGGACTGATTCCTGTGCTGAATGACCATTGGCCTGGCTCTGACTCCGCTCCTGGTTGCTCCACGGCTCCATACCTGGAATCCCTCCTTGCACGGTTGCCCTTCAACCTTACCAGCGCACCCCAGCAGCTCCCTGCTATCTGCTACTCAGCCACAGTGCTCTGGCAACCCGTGCACCTTTGGGCATCGTACTCCCTGTCTCACTCCCAGGGCTATGCTGCACTTATCCGCAAGGGGCGCCCCCTCTGCAATCCGGCCTCACATCCAGGACTCTGACAGTATAATCCAGCCATGACTGAGGCCGGCGGAGGTGCGTCCCCAATAGAGACTTTATGCCAACAGGCTGCTACCCTTACACGAGTGGTCCAAGTTCTTCAGGAAGGATACCTTCAATTAGAAGGAAAACTCCAACATTTTATGCTACCATCTGCCTTTTTGGATCCTGGTTCTTCCTCCACCAATCTCCCTGCTACGGCCTCTTCAGTACTGACTTTGCCCCCAGAACCGTGGGTACCTACCCCTGAACCGGCAGAAATTTAGATCCTTCAAGAATGCCTGCCTGTTATATCTGGCTCTGCAACCCCGTACCTTTTCCACTGAGACTGTCAAAGTTGGCTTTCTTATCTCCCTGCTGACCAATGAACCCCAGGCATGGGCCCACAGGTTATGGGAACAGGAGGACCCAGCTACTAGTTCAGTGGAAACGTTCTTTACGGCCTTGTCGCAATTGTATGAAGACCCCCAGCGTACAGCCACCGCTGAGGCCGCTCTGCACTCTCTTCAACAGAAACGGCGCCCGGTGGAAGACTATACTGTGGACTTCCGCCGGTGGTCTGCCGATACAGACTGGAATGAGGCTGCATTGAAATACCGGTTTCGCCTGGGGCTTTCTGAATCCCTTAAGGACGAGTTGGCCAGGGTCGGCATCCCTGCTACCCTCGAGGGGCTCATTCAACTATCCATCCAGTTGGATAGACGCCTTTGAGAGCGCCAGGCTGAACGTTCTCAGACTCCCAAAGTGCTGGTACCAGAGATCAGCACTATGCTCGTTGGTTTGGTGTGATCCGCACTGACTCCTGAGGAAAAACAGCGTCAGCGTCAAGCCAATCTCTGTCTCTATTGTGGCCGAAAGGGACATTTCCTGAGCAACTGCTCCATAAGGCCCAGCAAGGTACCCAAGAACTCTCCAGATGTCCGGAACTTCCACTTCTCACCTTATCCTTTCCATCACGCTACAGTTGGCCGACAAGGGGGTTCAGCTTCAGGCCATAGTCGACTCCGGGCATGCAGTTGTTTCTTGGAATTGGACTTTGCAGTAAAGCCTGGTCTGGCCCTACTTCCCAAGAACCGTAGATTGGAAGTTCTCCTGGCTGATGGCACCCTGCCTAGTTCCGGTCCTGTGACACAAGAGACCGTTCCTCTTTTGGTTACTACTCCTGATGGTCATCAGGAATTCATACGTTTCGACATTCTAAGCTCACCTATGTTCCCCGTCATCTTGGGTACCCCATGGCTCCAAGCCCACAACCCCCAGATCAACTGGATCAGGAAAGAAATTTCATTCACTTCACCTTATTGCCTACAGCACTGTCTTGCCCCTGAAGCCAGTAATGTAGCCAGTTGCCTGTCAGTTCAACCTGTACCTGTCAACAACCAGAGTATTCCACCGGCCTACCAGGTGTTTTCAGACGTCTTTGACAAGAAAAAGGCTGATGTCCTGCCACCACACCGGTCATACGATTGTCCAATTGAATTACTCCCAGGAGCTGAAATCCCATTCGGTCGCATATTCCCCCTCTTGGAGATGGAACTAGGAACATTGCGACAATACATTGATGAAAACCTGGAGAAAGGGTTCATCCGTTCCTCCTCTTCTCCTGCTGGAGCCGGAATCTTTTTTGTCGAAAAAGGGACAAATCCCTAAGACCATGTGTGGATTACAGGGAGCTCAATAAAATCACTATAAAAAACCGTTACCCTCTTCCTCTAGTTATGGAACTTTTCCAGAGACTCCGTACTGCCTGAATATTTACTAAGCTTGACCTTCGAGGAGCCTACAATCTCGTTCACATCCGAGAGGGTGACGAATGGAAGACAGCATTTAGAACTCGCTTTGGACATTTCGAGTACTTAGTAATACTATTTGGATTGTGCAACGCCCCGACCACATTCCAACATTTCGTAAACGATATCTTTCGAGAATTTCTGGATTACTTCGTCATCATCTACCTGGATGATATCCTGATATTTTCAACCACCCTGGAGCTCCATCGTACACATGTAAGGACACTCACAAACTCTATGTAAAAGCAGAGAAGTGTGATTTCAAAAAGGAGTCAATACAATTCCTGGGGCTAATTATCTCCACTTGTGGTGTTGCCATGGACCCGCAAAAGGTACAGGCAATCTTGGACTGGCCAACTCCATCGGATAAAAAGGGAGTACAAAGATTTGTGGGGTTTGCAAACTTTTATAGGAGGTTTATAAAGAACTTTTCCTCCATCATCTCACCAATCACCCAAGTTACCCGTTTACATACTCGGTTCCTGTGGTCTTCAGAAGCCCAATCAGCTTTTGATAAGCTCAAATCCCTCTTTACCTCCGCACCTATCCTGCAACATCCTGATCTGGTCCTCCCTTACATCTTAGAGGTTGACGCCTCTGAAGTTGCCACAGGGGCAGTCTTATCCCAACGTCAGGGTCCTAAGTCGTTACTCCATCCTGTGGCCTTCTCCTCACGGAAGATGAGTCCGTCTGAAAGGAATTATGATGTGGGAGATCGAGAGCTCTTGGCTATTAAAACTGCCCTGGAGGAATGGCGGTACCTCCTTGAAGGTGCTCAGCATCCCATCATGATATTCACGGATCACAGAAACCTGGAGTATCTTCGCACTGCTAAACGCTTGAGACCCCGACCAGCTCGATGGGCCTTGTTTTTTGCCAGATTCAATTTTCATATCTCCTTCCGCCCAGGGTCTAAGAACGGGAAGGCTGATGCCTTGTCCCGGATGTTTCCTGACACTCCCGAAGAAATTGCTCCTAGCACTATATTGTCTCCACAGAATTTTCTCATGATTCAAACCGACCTGAGTTCCTCACTGAAACAAGCTTCTTCCCAATGCTCTGAACCAGAAGCACTGTCTTTAAGAAACCAGGAAGGTTTTCTTTGGTATCAGAACAAAATTTTTGTTCCGCAGCAAGCCAGAGCCCAGGTCCTAAAGACTTTACATGACCACCAACTTGCTGGTCACTTCGGGGTACGAAAGACTTTGGAGCTTGTTCAGCGATCTTTTTGGTGGCCCACTCTGAAGCCTGACTGCAGGGAATATGTCAGTTCCTGCACCATTTGTCAACATAACAAGGGGTCTAACATCAGATCTTGGGGTCTACTACGCCCATTGTCTGTGCCGGAGCAACCATGGAAAGAAATATCTATGGATTTCATAGTAGAGTTACCACCCACTGAGAAATTTACAACCATCTTGGTAGTCGTTGACCGCCTGTCCAAGATGGCGCATTTCTTGCCCATGATGGGTACACCATCTGCTGCTGACACGGCGAAGATCTTCATAAAAAAGGTAGTCAGACTTCACGGCCTACCGAGCAACATTGTGTCCGACAGAGGGGTGCAATTCACCTCTAGGTTCTGGAAGGAGCTCTGCAAAATGCTTTCCATTAAAGTGTGCCTATCTTCAGCATACCATCCTCAAAGCAATGGTCAAACCGAAAGAACTAATCAAACTTTAGAACAGTACTTACGTTGCTTCTGCTCCTTCTCCCAGGATGACTGGTCCTTGCTACTCCCGTGTGTGGAGTTTGCATACAACAACTCAATCCATGCTTCCACCAATCAGTCACCTTTCTGGGCCAACTACGGTTTCCATCCCTCATTCTTTCCTAATGTTATACCAGAGACCTCAGTCCCCGCAGTCCAGGACAGGATAAATGCCATTCAGGCTAATTACCTAACTCTCCAGGCAACTATGCAGAAGGCCCAAGAGAATTATAAAAAACATTATGACAAGGGGAGGAGAGATCCCGTCTTTAAAGTTGGAGGTAGAGTGTGGCTTTCCTCAACAAATGTTAAGCTTCCTTGTCCCTCCCGGAAGTTAGGGCCAAGGTTTATCGGTCCATTCACAATTAAGAAGGAAATTAACCCAGTGGCATTTGAATTGTCTTTACCAAGTTCCTATAAAATCCACCCAGTATTCCATGTTTCTTTATTAAAATCTGTTGTCTCCAGTCCTTTTCCAGGGAGAGAAGAAGCTCCGCCGCCTCCAATCTTGGTGGACAATGAAACAGAATACGAAGTAGAAGCCATTCTGGACTGCCGTCGGAGAGGTAGGACTGTTCAATGTCTTGTTAAATGGAAAGGTTACTCTGTAGAAGATAATTCTTGGGAACCAGCAGATAACATTCATGCCCCTAGACTGTTGCAGAGGTTTCAAGCCCGACACCCTGAAAAATGGGCCAGATTGGGCATCCGGAGGCTGCCCCTGGGGGGGGGGGCACTGTCAGGGTGATAACCGTAGGACAGGTAATTCTGCCAGTATTCCTCATGGTGGCGCCCTTCTGCCTATTTAAGCCTGCTGCTGGTGCATGCTGGTTGCTGGATTATCATCAGCTTCCTGTGTTCCTTGTTTCTGTTGTGATACCTGCTTCCTGTTACTACTCGGCTTGCCTGACTGCTCCAGTATTCCGCCTGCATTGACCCTGGCTTGGACCTGACTATTCTTCGGCTCCGCATCTGTACCTTGATCATCCTCCTGTGTTTGACCCCTGGCTCGGCTACCTTCTCTGTTCCTGATTATCCTGCTGTACCTCACCTTGGACTGATTCCTGTGCTGAATGACCATTGGCCTGGCTCTGACTCTGCTCCTGGTTGCTCCACGGCTCCATACCTGGAATCCCTCCTTGCACGGTTGCCCTTCAACCTTACCAGCGCACCCCAGCTGCTCCCTACTATCTGCTACTCAGGAACAGCGCTCTGGCAACCCGTGCACCTTTGGGAACTGTACTCCCTGTATCACTCCCAGGGTTACGCTGCACTTAGCCGCAAGGGGCGCCCCCTCTGCAATCCGGCCTCACATCCAGGAATCTGACAGTGGGTTGTGAGGGGGGGTTAAGAGAGGGGTGGGCTGAGAGAGGGGGCTAAGAGAGGGGGTTGATAAAGGGGGTGCTGAGAGAGAGGGAGGTTAAGTGAAAGAGGGCTGAGAGTGGGAAGGTAGAGGCAGGGCTGAGAGAGAGGGGGGTTGAGAGAGGAGGCTGAGATATAGAGAGAGTGGATTGAGGGGGGAGATTAGAGAGACCCCTAGCCTGTCCCTATCTGCAGGCTGAGAGGGAGTGCTGAGAGAAGGAGGGCTGAGAGAGGGAGTGCTGAGAGAGATGGGGTTGAGAGAGGGGGAGGGACTGAGAGAGAGGAGCTGAGAGAGGGGGGCTGAGAGGGAGGCTGAGAGATGGGGCTGAGAGAGGAAGAGCAGAGTGAAGGAGGGCTGAGAGAGGGGGGCTGAGAGAGAGGGGGCCGATAGAGGAAGGGCTGTGAGAGAGGGGAGATTGAGAGAGAGGTGGGATTGAGAGAGGGATGGGCTGAGAGAGGGGGGCTAAGAGAGGAGGGGTTGAGAAAGGGGGGCTGAGAGAGAGGGAGGCTGAGAGAGGGAAGGGAGAGGGAGGGTAGGGGCGGGGCTGAGAGAGAGGGCAGTTGAGAGAGGGAGGACTGAGAGAGAGGAGGCTGAGAAAGGGGGCTAAGAGAGAGGGAGTTCTATAAGAGGGAGGGCTTAGAGAGGGGGGCCAAGAGAGGAAGGGCTGAGAGAGAGGGTGGTTGAGAGGGGGAGGATTGAGAGAGGGGTGGGCTGAGAGAGAGGGGCTAAGAGAGGGGGGTTGAGAAAGGGGGGACTGAGAGAGAGGGAGGCTGAGTGAGAGAGGGCTGAGAGAGGGAAGGGAGAAGAAGGGTAGAGGCAGGACTGAGGGGGGTTAAGAGAGGGAGGACTGAGAGAGAGGAGGCTGAGAGAGGGGGCTAAGAGAGAGGGAGTGCTGAGAGAAGGAGGGCTTAGAGAGGGGGACTGAGAGAGAGGAGGACCGAGAGAGGAAGGGCTGAGAGAGAGGGGGTTGAGAGGGGGATTGAGAGAGGGGTGGGCTGAGAGAGGGGGTTGAGAAAGGGGGGCTGAGATAGAGGGAGGTTAAGCGAAAGAGGGCTGAGAGAGGGAGGGTAGAGGCATGGCTGAGAGAGAGGGGGGTTGAGAGAGGGGGCTGAGATATTGAGAGAGTGGATTGAGGGGGGATATTAGAGAGACCCCTAGCCTGTCCCTATCTGCAGGCTGAGAGGGGGGCTGAGAGATAGGGCAGAGAGAGGAAGAGCAGAGTGAGGGAGGGCTGAGAGAGGGGGGCTGAGAGAGAGGGGGGCCGATAGAGGAAGGGCTGTGAGAGAGGGGAGATTGAGAGAGAGGTGGGATTGAGAGAGGGATGGGCTGAGAGAGGGGGGCTAAGAGAGGAGGGGTTGAGAAATGGGGGGCTGAGAGAGAGGAAGGCTGAGCGAGAGAGGACTGAGAGAGGGAAGGAAGAGGGAGGGTAGGGGCAGGGCTGAGAGAGAGGGCGGTTAAGAGAGGGAGGACTGAGAGAGAGGAGGCTGAGATAGGGGGCTAAGAGAGAGGGAGTGCTGAGAGGAGGAGGGCTTAGAGAGGGGGACTGAGAGAGGAGGGCTGAGAGAGGAAGGGCTGAGAGAGGGGGTTGAGAGGGGGGGTTGAGAGAGGGGTGGGCTGAGAGAGGGGGCTAAGAGAGGGGGGTTGAGAAAGGGGGGCTGAGAGAGAGGGAGGTTAAGCGAAAGAGGGCTGAGAGAGGGAGGGTAGAGGCAGGGCTGAGAGAGAGGGGGGTTGAGAGAGGGGGCTGAGATATAGAGAGAGTGGATTGAGGGGGGAGATTAGAGAGACCCCTAGCCTGTCCCTATCTGCAGTCCCCCCTCTATCCCATTGTCCCAGTCTGTGTCTGCAGATCTGCAGGCCAGGTCTGTGTATGACGGTACCTTCCATGATGCCTGTCTGTCTTGTTCTTTATCTGCTTTGATCGTTTCAGTGGCTCCCACAGCAACCTGGGCCTCCCACCCAACCTCTGTGCCCCCAGTCAGGTACGCTGCACCGCTGCTTCTCGCCTCTTCGGGGGTGGGATCAGAGGGGTGAGGTCAAGAGTCAAGGGGACTCTTCTGCCGAGTTCCTCATTGATCACTACAGTGTGGCGATGGATGGATACCCAGCTGCCCACACCCCAAGGACACTGCTGGTTACTGTCGCCATAGAACCTGACTCACAGGGATAACAAGGGGCTGTTGGCCCAGTGCTAGACGGCCCACACTTGGGACAGTGCCCCTTTAAATTTTTCACCCGTGGCAGTAACCCCGCCTTCCCTCCATGCTACGCCACTATGCACACAGCAAGGGTAGAGGAGGAGGCACTAACAAGCTCCAGGTGCCCCCTTCTACCAGTGGAGAGTATATAATCCAGCACCGCAGCTATGCCCTGGGCAGCAGTGCGCCCTAGGTGGCTGCCTAGTTTTCCTAGCGGTAGCTCTGGACCTGGGTATATATAGTGAACTTGGTGAACTTTAAGCTCATAACAAAAGAACAAGGGGCCACACTAAGGGGCGTATCACTGAATACCCACTGGATTGGAGGAATATAAAAATGAGACGGTGGTGGTGGTAGCAGCAGGGTGGATGGTGGCCAGTATATAGTAAAGAGAGTGCCTTGTCTTTGTGTACAGAGGTGAGCTCAGCTCCCTGTCCTTGTCTTGCAGCTGAGTTTGATAGCATCTGTGCATTCACCTGTGTTCATCTGGAGGTGGTAGAACTACAGGTCCCAAAATGCCCAGCGTCATGGTTTCTTTTCAGGGGTATATCCGGGTGATGGTTTTATTGATTATGGTGTTGTGGTCAGCAGACAAGTGTCATAGGCCCCTTCTCCCCCAGTCATGTGTATGGAGAGTGTCCCCTGTGTGCAGTGCTCGGGTCATTATTGGGTGCATAGGTGTGGAAGTGATTTAAAGCATAACTTCACTCCTCCTCTGCCATATTTGGAATGTCTTTTTGGGGGATCAGGTACCACTTCCGCTTTGACCGCCTAGGCGATTGTAGTGTAAGTAACCCCCACCTCTGTTTGTAGCCTCTTGGGACACATCACAGGTCCCAGGAAGCTGTAGGGCACAGCACGGCTCATGCATGAGCAGTGCGCAGACAGCTGTGAAGCTGCAAGGAGTCACAGCTGGCTGCCCACAGTTAAGATACAGGTGCCTTGGACCTGAAGATCGGCAAAGAGCCGGGTCGGGTGAGGACACAGCTAAATCATTTTTTGAAAAGTCAGCAGCTACAGGATTTGAGGCTGCTGATGTTTACATTTTAGTTTACAGGGTGAAGATCCTCTTTAAATAAAGTTTTTTGTAATTAAAATGGTTACATTTTTAATTTTTAATAAACCTTAATAGAATTCTACTGCCTAAATAAAAGGCATTCAAAATTACTTGGGGGAGCACAATGGTAGGCTAGCGGGGGGTGAGTGGTGACACCATGTTTTGCCGCACCAACACCACCAGAGACCCCACATAGCCACAAGAGATACCCCGTATAGTCACTTGAGAAGGAAGGAATGGGACAAATTCAGATGGAGGAGCCGATTTTAGTCTTGCCTGGGGCTGCACAAAACCAAATATTCACCACCGGCCAAACTATACGTCTGGAAGAAAAGAGATGCTTTGCAAAGTGCTCGAAAGTATGGAATAGACTTCCTCAAAGGAGTAGTAGTAGTAGATTGTATATTAAAAAAATCAAGTAAAAATGTATATAGTAGTTCAAAGAAAGGTTGCATAAAAATAGGGTTGCAGATGAATAGGTCTGGTTGGTAAAAGGTGTTTAATTCTCAGTCTGCTTACCTTGGGACTCAATGTGGATTCATGGTCAGATCAGATTTGTACAGCCTGTAGAGAGGCAGCATACTAGCTAGCTGCCAAAATGTCTTTTAAATAGGAGGCCATATTGGTTTAATCCACCCATGTGGAAGTGAACAGAGGTGTATCACATCTACCCATGTTTCCCCTCCCTTCTTTGGCCGGTGCCGGCTAATTGGTCTTTAAAGTGCCGGCGTGTGGCACCGACCCGCCCTCCGCCATATAGTGACGTCATGTGTAGGGTTCCGTCCCGCGCCGGAAGCCCACTGACATGCTGCATTGGGCCACTCGTTGCCAAGCAACATACTGGAAAGCGAGGCTGAGCCGCCTTAAGGCAGGCAAAGACCGGAAGTGGTACAGAAAGTCGCTGATATCCAGAGCCAACACAATTGGAGAGAGAATCTAACCCAGGGGTCTCAAGCTGGCCGCCCTCTAGCTGTTGCGAAACTACAAGTCCCATCATGCCTCTGTCTGTGGGAGTCATGTTTGTAACTGTCAGCCTTGCAATGCCTCATGGGACTTGTAGTTTTGCAGCAGCTGGAGGGCCGCCAGTTTGAGACCCCTGATCTAACCCCTGATGAAAGCCAGGCCTTGAACAACTTTGCCAGCAACTTCTCCCTAACTATAAAACCATCCGACAAAGGGGAAAATATTGTGGTCATAAACAATGAGCAATATACTGTATATTCATGGGCAATAGGATCATAAACAATGCCAATTGGTATCGCCCCATTGTTCCAAAATTGATTGATACATGTAATAATCAATTTTATGATATGGCCTTTAAAAAATTGAATCATAATAAAAAATACATGGGACTTCATTCAAACTAGTTTTCTTAAAACCCTTACATTTTACACACTTCCCAAAATTCACAAAAATGCACAGAACCCTCTAGGCAGACCTATCATCTCGAGCAATGGTGCCTGTACAGAAAATCTAAGCTGTCCGATCGGCGAATATATTAGGCCCCATGTAATGAGCCTCCTATCATATGTAAAGGATACTATACATTTTTTTTACAGATCTTTAACATACCACCAAAAGCCATTTTAGTTACCATTAACGTGGAGGCTCTCTATAGTTCTATCCCTTATGAATTAGGCCTAGCAGCCATCAGCATGTCTTGGCTCAGAGAGCACAGAAAGAATGGGCTTTTAATGAGTTCATAGTGGAATCGTTAGGTTTAATTTTACATCATAACATCTTTTCTTTTAATCGTTCCCAATACCTTCAGGTACAGGGAGTTGCGATGGGGACATGCTGTGCCCCTTCATACGCCAACCTGTACCTGGGGGAGTGGGAACGAATGCTTATGGTCGATGAAAATCTATCAATATATGCCGACCAGATAGTCTTACGGTACGGCTATATTGATGATGTTTTCATGGTATGGGGCGGCCCTGAAGACTCAGATTATAGAGATCAAACTTGCTCCTACAGGTTCCAGCCACCAAAGATATTGCACTCATCAGCTCCTTTAAAGGTGCTACCTCTGTGTAAGGTTACTGCTCCACTTATTACAATGTATATGTGGTCCACTGGATCCATATAAAGCATGTCATTGTAAGCTCTCTTATACATGGAGGGTAATAGAAGGAAGAGGTTTCATGGTGCAGTATGTTAAAACAACATTTATTTAAAAGTATTGTTGCATTTACGTGAAATAAGATTATAAGAAGCAAAGCAAACACATGTTCCACACAGCCGCAGATCTCGCCTGTAAGCTGGTGTGTAGTGACATCACAAAAATCAGCTCCACCCAATGTGTTTCCCTTTCCTATTTGGTAAGCTGCCTCCCAGACATGGCATGCGTGTCTGCCCTGCTCTATACACTATATATACAATATGAAATTTTTATCTTTTTTTTCACAGAAATAGAGCTTTCTTTTGGTGGTATTTAATCACCACTGGGTTTTTTATTTTTTGCTAAATAAGCGAAACAATTTAAAGAAAAAACTAATGTTTTTTCATAGTTTGTTATAAAATTTGCAAACAAGTAACTTTTCTTCTTCGCTAATGTGTGATGATGAGGCTGTACTGATGGGCACTGATATGCTGCACCGCTGGGCACTGATGAGGTAGCACGAATGGGCACTGACAGGCTTCACTAATGGGCATTGATGAGGTGGCACTGATGGGTACTGATAGGCGGCACTGTTGGGCACTGATAGGCAGCACTGGTGGGCACTGTTGGAACTGCACTGATAATTAGGACACTGATAATCAGTGCCCTGATTATCATTGTAGATGTCCATTTTACACAAGCCAGTTATCGGCTCTCCTCTCCTCATGCTGACAGCACGAGGAAAGGAATGCTGATAACCGGCTTGTGATTGGACACAAGCCGATCTGTGATCAGCTGTGTCCCGAGGACACAGCAATCACAGAGCATGCCTTCTGCCCACTGCAGCGGGTCCATCGCGGGCATTATCATGGGGGGTATGTCATATGACGCCCTTCTAGAACTGGCTGGCCACGCAGTAGCCATTATTCGCAATGGGATTAAAGAAAGTTAAAAAATAAATGATTTACAGATTAGATTACCAGGTGAAAATAGGGGAAAAATCCTAATGAAAGTTAATGCAGTCACAATAGCTAAGAATTGGCGAGCTGCAAAATAACACAGTTTTACTTTTGGGTTTAATACCACTTTAACTAAGAACTTGAAGTAACACTATTTCTGAGCAGCAGGATGAATTTATGAATCATCCCAAAATCTTGAAATAATTTATCTCATAGTTCCCGATTTGCACTATCATTATGTGCAATGAATTTAATGTTCTTACTACATAAATTGCTTTTGTAATCAATGTATAGTCTATGGTCTTAGACTGTCAGGTTTCTTATGACGTAAGCACTTTAGGAGGAAGTCAAAAGGAATTGTCAGTCAGTGAAATAACTTTCTCTGTCTCTGCATGTACAGAAGTAAAATGTGACTTCCTTTATCACCTAGAAATATTACTGTGGACTTACCTGTAGTATGCGCAGGAAAATCCCTGATGATGACATTATAATGATATAGACCAGCCCTCAAAAATTCCACTGACCTGCTCGCATTTTGTGAGTGGATTTTGAGGACTGGCTAACTATGGCTGCCTGGGAGCGCGGGGGGCGAGCACCGCCGGTAGGTGGGGTTGTATGGGAGCCTTTTTTCCCAGCGATCGCAGAGGGGAAGAGAGAGGGGAGCAGGCGGCTGGATGATCACAGCGCAAAGGAACATCACAGCTTTCATTTCAATTGCTGCATGTTCCCCACACTCGCCGTCCCATACAGCCCCTCCTCCTTGTCCAGGGACTTTGATAGAGAGATCACCCATCCAATCCTGGGACATGTGACATATGTCAAAGTTCCCCGGCCAGGGGTCGGGCTGTATGTGATGGTGAGCCGCAGGAACATACTGCAATTGAAATGAAAGCTGTGATGTTCCTCAGTGCTCTGATCATCCCCCCACGCATTTTTTTTTTAAATATTGGTTCGGGGTTCCCCTTAATATTCATACCAGACCCAAAGGGCCCCCAGCCGTTTTTTTTAATGACTTTTTTGTGTATTGCAGAGACCCGACAATTCATTAATAGCCGCTACCGCTAGTACTGTTAAATGACTTTATTTTCCTTTAGAAATGCCATTTTGCTCTCGGACTGTTGTAAACACGGGAAACATGCGCTACTTAACAGGTATACTATAGACACCCCCCAGGTACAAAATTTAAAGAATTATTACACTTTTATTGTTTCATTTTAAGCATCATTAAAATCACCGCTCCTGGAAAAACGGCCGTTTTTAAAACTTTTTTTTTGCATTGATACATGTCCCCTGGGGCAGGACCCAGATCCCCAAACACTTTTTATGACAATATATGGCATATAAGCCTTTAAAATTAGCACTTTTGATTATTCATGTTCGTGTCCTATAGACTTTAACAGTGTTCGCATGTTCGAACAAACTTTTTGCCTGTTTGCATGTGAACCGAACAGGGGGGTGTTCGGCCCATCCCTATTATAAACTTTAAGCTCATAACAAAAGGACAAGGGGACATGTTCAGGGGCATATCTACCTGCAGTTCCCCCCATCCTAGCAGGGAGAAATATATGAAGACAGAGCAGGTATTCAGTGTGATGGGTAACGGATCTTCTGTGTGGCTTTCACTGCAGCAACTGAAAGCTGGAATCTCCTACTCCCTCCCACTGGCTTTCAGCTGCTGCAGCGAAAGCCACACATCAGTTACCCTCCGCACTGAATACCCGCTGGAATCGAGAAATTTAAGAAATGGTGACGGTGGTAGCAGTGGGTGGATGGTGACCAATGGACCTCGAGAAATAGTAAAGAGAGTGCCTTGTTTTTGTGTACAGAGGTGAGCTCAGCTCCCTGTCCTTGCCTTGCAGCTGAGTTTGATGGAATCTGTGTATTCACCTGTATTCATCTGGGGTGGTAGAACTACAGGTCCCAAAATTCCCAGCGTCATGGTTTCTTTTCACGGGTAGATCTGGGTGTTGATTGCTATCAATTGGGGTGTTGTGGTCAGCAGACAAGTGCCATAGGCCCCTCCTCCCCCAGTCCTGTGTATGGAGAGTGTCCCCTGTGTGCAGTGCTCGGGTCATTATTGGGTGTATAGGTGTGGAAGTGATTTAAAGCATAACCTCACCCAAAAGGGGAAGTTCCGCTTTTCTTCCTCCTCCCCCTCCCTCCCTCCTCTGCCATATTTGGAATGTCTTTTGGGGGGGGAATCGCCTAGGCGATGGTAGTGGAAGTTCCCCCCCCACCTCTCTTTGTAGGCTCTTGGGACACATCACATGTCCCGGTAAGCTGCAATACCTCACAGGGCACAGCACGGCTCATGCATGAGCAGTGGGCAGATGGCTGTGAAGCCGTAAGGAGTCACAGCTGGGTGCCCACAGTTAAGATACAGGTGCCTGGGACCTGAAGACTGGCAAAGAGCCGGGTTGGGTGAGGACGTTTTTTTAAAAGTCAGCAGCTACAGAAATTAAAGGCTGCTGGCATTTACATTTTACTTTACAGGGTGAAGATCCTCTTTAACCTCTTGCTGTCCTCCCACCCTCATATGACGGCTGGGTGGTGTGGCTCCCGTTCTGGGCGGGCGTCATATGACATCCCTCTATTTAAACAGGGCATGCACGCGATCGTGTGCGTGCAGCCCTGTACTGTCGGTGGCCGTGTGTCACCGAGACATCGCTCATCACTGACAGGGGTGAACAGCCATTGGGCATGGCTGTTTACCACGTGATTGGCCGTGATGAAGTCACAGCTGATCACAGATGGTACTTCCCCATTTTACACGCGCATGCGCACGATCGTGAGCGAGCTGCGCATGCATGTCAGTGGCGGCGTGTTCCTTGGTACACTGCTCGTCACCGACACTGGTAAACAGCCATTGGCCGGTGGCTGTTTACCATGTGATCGGCTGTGATCCATTCACAGCCGATCACTAAATGTATACACAGACCGGTAACTAACTGTTACCAGCTCTTCCCTCCTCACAAACTGTTTCCAGTGTGAGGAGAGAAGAGCCAAGATCAGTAAGTTACAGATCTGTGTTCTGTAGTGTCTGCACCAAGCACAACACATCACCCCCCCCATTGTAACCTGTCACCCCATAAAGTGCACCTGTCACATAAGAGACTGCCATCAGTGACCGTCAGTGGTGCACCCGTCACCCATCAGTGACCTTGGCGTGTGTCATCCATCGCCTGCCACCAATCAGTGACCATGGCCTGTCACCCATCACCCGTCACCCATCAGTGACCGAGGCCTGTCACCCATCACCCATCAGTGACCGTGGCCTGTCACCCATCACCATCACCCATCAGTGACCGTGTCCTGTCACCCTTCAGTGACTATCACACATCAGTGACCATCACCCATCATCTGTCAGTGACATCATCCATCAGTGGCCATCACCCGTCACCGTCCGTGGCCTGTCACCCATCAGTGACCATCGCCCGTCACACCGTCATCACCTATCAGTGAACGTCACCTGCCACCCATCGCACAGCCCATCAGTGACTGTCACCTGCCATCTGTCGCACAGCCCATCAGTGACCGTCACCTGTCACCCATCACACAGCCATCAGCATCATGTCCAAAAGAGTAACAAATAGGAAAAAAGTTGGCGCTTGACATCAAATAGGATGAGATCTACCTGGTTAATAGCACACCTTAATATAGAGGGAAAAGGAACAACGTTATGATATAGTAACAATACAGTCCATGGAGTCTGTGAACGAGCACTTGAAGGCACCTTTAGTGGAGTAATAGAAGCGGAACTCTGTATGATAGGAGAGAAAGCACAAAAAGCGCCACTCTAAGTGCAGTATAAAATACAATTTATTAGGACACAGGATGTGTTGTACTCACAAAGGTATGTGACAGGTAGGCATTACAACAAAATAAGCTTTCCAGGGGGAATCCATCAGGGAGTCCAACAGGGTGTCCGGCCGAGAGTCCGCTAGGGTCAAAGACATGGGATCCATGGAGCGGGTTGCGCCAGGTGGATACCGGCGTTTCCTGGTCCTCAGAAGCCCGGGATGCCGAACGATGACTCACTTCCAGTCGGACGAGTAGGTCAATAGCAGGTGACGTGTTTGCGGAGCATGCGCTCCTTCTTAAAAATAGAAATGTGAACTAAAATAAAAATAAAATAAAAATAAACAATAATAGTAATAATAAAAATAAAAATAAAAATAATAAAAAATAAAAATAAAATTAAATGAATATGAAAATAAAAATGGGAATGAAAAAAAATAAAATGAAAAAAGAATAGAAAAAGGAGAAGAAATGGAAATAATCGCCTAGGCGATGGTAGTGGAAGTTCCCCCCACCTCTCTTTGTAATTACACACCAAAAAAGATGAGGACTCTCTAATCAAAACCAAACTGGGTAAAATGAGGAGAGACCTGGATGATTTTAATCTAGGAAGAGTTTTCAATTGGAAGAGAAGAAATTGCGAAACCCACCCTAATCACGCATCACACCGAAGCCCTCCACCCATACTCCTCATGGAGTGGCCCCCGAGGCACTTGAATAAGTAGCTGGATCTTGCCCAAAGACCAGCTCCTCCTGCCCATCGCCCAAATCATGACCACAACATACACAGGCCCCCCCATTATCCACCCGACGGCATCACCCACTTACCCCCAAACTCCAGCGAGATCACACCATAAGAACCCGCAAAAGGAAAACAAACACCAATCTCAATAAACCTCCAACATCAACCAAAACGCCCAGAAAGAACATAAAACCCACCGGACAACTTCCCAGCAGTTGTCCACCCACCTCTATTCCAGAAGCTCCTCTCGTGTCATATACAGATGACCCCGTACCATCAGCTTGTGCTAATTCAATTTCAGACCCTCCCACCAATAGGGCTAACACGGCTATCTCCAGCCCCAACCATGTAGACAGGCCTGTTCCACCTGTCATCTATCCCACTTCCACCCCTTCCACTTCTATAACTCATTCGCCATTACAACCCCCCCCCCCCCCCCCAGACCACACAAATATACTCAATACCTCTACCCTTAATGTTCTCACCCCTTCAGATCCGTTGGATTTTTTAGACCAATCTCCCTCGCAACCTTGCAATTCCCAAAGCAGAAAACGAAAGCTAGAAGACGAGGAAAGCAAGGGGGAAGACACAGGCATAAGCTACAAGGCCAAGTTCCACAAACTGTAAAAAATTTTCAATCTCTCATCTCATAATTTATCCCCTTCAGAAATCTCCTTACTACAACGAGGCCTCAATTGTGCACCATCCTCTTTACCTAATTCATTTACATTACTTAAGGACCTGCACAGTTTCATATGTAATCTCACCCTAAAACGTTACTATCATATCAAATCACTCAAAGATACAGTATGTTGTCTTTCGCCCGTCCGTGTTGCCACTACCGATATAGAAACACCTAACCCTGCGGATCTCAATGTACTGGAGGAATTATATAACAGTATCGATACTGAGGACGATGATGACTTGTTATTCCTCACACAACATCCCTTTACATCTCCTCAGGTCCAACACACCAAATTCAAGCCAAAATCTATATTCAATCCATTACATGCCAAAGGACCATATCCTCAATCCTTTTATCAAATTGTATATTCAGACATACTGAATTTATGCCAACAGACACACAGCAGTCACTCCAACCATCCCAACCTTACCTTCAAAGAAAAATCAGCACTCACCGAACTAACACACAATCATGACTTAGCTATTAAAACAGCTGAAAAGGGCGGTGGGATAGTGGTTCAAGACAAAAATGATTATTTGATAGAAGCCCTCCGCCTCCTATCTGATACAGCTACCTACAAAAAACTCCGGTGTGATCCCCTACCAGGCTTCACTGCCGAATTGATCACATTGATCAATAAGGCCAAAGAAAATGAAATAATCAATAAACAAGAATTTGCTTTCTTTTATAAGGACTTCTACTCAACCCCATACTTTTACCACATCCCTAAAATTCATAAAAACATTACTAATCCACCTGGCAGACCCATAGTCACAGCCATGGACAGTATTACCAGCCCCATTTCCCAATATATTGACACTTTCCTACAACCCCTAGTGCAAAACCTCCCATCTTTCATTCGTGATGGAGTCCATCTTGTAGAACAATTGGCCCATTACACCTGGGAACCCACTTACTGGTGGGCATCGCTTGATGTAAACTCATTATATACTTCAATACCCCATTTCATAGGCCTCAGAGCCACGGCCACTTTCCTCTCTTCAGATCCCCTGCTCCATCCCAAACAAGCAGAATTCATTTTGGAGGCCACAGAATTCTGCCTGACTCATAATTATTTCAAATTCGAGGGGGACTTTTATCTACGGGTGATGGACACAGCTATGGGGGCAAATTTTTCCCCCAGCTATGCCAGCCTCACCATGGGACTCTGGGAAGCCAATTACATCTGGCACAACAACCCCTATATCTCCCATATTGTTTTCTATGGGAGATATATTAATGATATTATTGTCATCTGGGATGGCCCAGAGTCCCTGTTCTTTGAGTTTCTACAACATTGCAACAACAACACATACAGTCTTTCTTTTACTTCTGAACATGATTCCCAAACACTATAATTTCTGGATCTGACACTATATTACCACGAAGGCAAAATCCTCTCTAAAAATTACACCAAGCCTACAGCTGGCAACTAATTTCTACATCACAAAAGCTGCCACCATCCAAGGTGGATTAACAACATTCCCAAGAGTCAATTTTGTCACCTCCGCAGGAACTGTACCATGGAAACTGATTACATTGAGCAGGGGTTACAACTAAAACAAAAAATTATAGAAAAAGCCTTCCCACCATCTCTTGTGAATGAAGCTTTCAACTTTTACTTGTCCAATCACTCTGTGTGACCCAAACAGTCCCCAGACCAACCCATCAGGTTTGTCACATACTAAATACAAACAAATGGAACAAATATTAAACAAAAACTGGTCCATCTTACTGGAGGACCCACACTTGAAGTCCACCATCCCTTCAAAACCTAAATTTTCATACAGAAAAGCTAGGAACATTAAAAATCTCATAGCTCCCAGTAAATACAAACCTCAGCCCCTGCTCCCTACACAGGCTCCTTGCCTCATCCCACTGGTCGGCATGTACCAGTGCCGCAAGTCACTGTGCCTGACCTGTAAGCATGTAAATCATGGCCAAAAGGAGTTCAGTACCAAAGGGAAAACCTACCAAATTTCCCAATTTTTCAATTGTTCCACGGAGTTTGTCATCTATTGTCTGGTTTGCCCATGTGGCCTTCATTATGTCGACAGAACCATACGCACACTGAGGAAGAGGTTCGGTGAACACCGCCATTTTGTGGAAGGAGGAAATGACAAACACAGTGTACCCCTTCATTTTCTAAAACACCATGGATCTTCCACTGGGTATGGGTCATTGAGTCCATTCCTGGTACGTTCCCGCTGGCCGAGCGCTTCAGACGTCTCTGCCAGAGGGAAACATACTGGATATACACTTTGGACTCCCTCGCGCCTGGGGACCTCAATGAGGAAATAGAGGTCAATCATCTGTTGTGATTAGTCTCACACTCATTCACCGTCCTTTGCCCCCTGCCCCCCCCTTTTTTCTCCCCCCCGCCTTTCCCCTTCCTTCCTACCCCACATCCACCCCCACTCCTACAACCCCTCCTTCTCTTTCTTCCCCCCCTTCCTCCTTTTTCCTCCCTTCCTCCCACCCTTTTCCTCCCCTCTCATCTCCCTTCCCCTTCCCTTCTCAACCTGGTCCCAGTTATTTTTCTGCATCTCGCATATTCTATATGAATATGAATATATGAATTCACCATGTCTATCCAATTCATCTTCATAATTTTTTCATCCAGGGCTCCTCCCCTCCTCCCTTTGTTCATCAGTCCATATACACAATTTTTGACCCTTAAGGTTCTCCCAAACAACAAATTTAGTACCAGCAGATGTGGTCTATTCCAGCCACAATACTCCCATTTATTGTACAGACATCTATCTACCAAGACACTTTTGGTAATACAACCATCACCATGTTGAAACCTTATTTCTATTTTTTTTTTATTTTGATTCCCATTTTTATTTTCATTTTTATTTCATTTCATTTTTATTTTTATTTTATTTTCATTTTTGTTTACATTTCTACTTTTATTTTTCTTTCCATTTCTTCTTCTTTTTCTCTTTAGTTCTAGTTTCATCTCCAGTTCTTTTTTTTTGTTTTCCTTGCATGTCACCCTTGGATCGACAGCGACTTTACTTCCAAGGGCACTTTAAGTGCACTTTCAAGTGCACTTGCAGTGCAAAGTGGATTTTCCTTTAGTAAATAACCCCAAATATCTTTTACTTTTTGCTATAATAAATATTTATTTTTTTTCAAAAAAGATAATTTTTTCCTCAGTTTAGGCCGATATGTATTTTTCTACATATTTTTGGTAAAAAAATCGCAATAAGCGTATATTGATTGAGTTGCGCAAAAGTTGTAGCGTCTACAAAATAGGGGATAGATTTATGGCGTTTTTATCATTATTACTTTTTTTACTAGTAATCTGCGTTTTTTGTTGGGACTGCGATATTGCGGCGGACAAATTGGACACTTTTGACACATTTTTGGGACCATTTACAATTATACAGTGATCAGTGCTATAAAAATGCACTGATTACTCTATAAATGTCACGGGCAGGGAAGGAGTAAACACTAGGGGCGATCAAGGGATTAACTGTGTTCCCTAGGTATGTTCTAACTGTGGGGGGATGGGACTGACTAGGAGAGGAGAGAGATCGGTGTTCATACTTAGTATGTAAACACGATCCCTCTCCTCTCCCCTGACAGAACCAGGATTTGTGTGTTCACACACACAGATCCCGGTTCTCACTCAGTCATGAGCGAACGCGGGTGCCCAGTCATCATGCCCACCGGGCACTCGCTTTGGCTCCGGGCACAAGCTGCGGGTGCACACATGCGCCTCCTATGGCGTCTTAAAGGGCCGACGCACAGCTACGATGGCTTGCCCAGGGGAGCCATTCTGCCGCAGTGTAACTGCGGCAGCCAGTTGGGAACCGGTTAAACTGCGTAGAGGGTTCTTTACTGTAAGAGCATAAAGGATGTGGAATTCCCTTCCACAAGCGGTGGTTTCAGCAGGGAGCATCAATTGTTTTTTTTTTTAAACTATTAGATAAGCACCTGAACGACCACAACATACAGGGATATACAATGTAATACTGACATATAATCACACACATAGGTTGGAGTTGATGGACTTGTGTCTTTTTTCAACCTCACCTACTATGTAACTATATTAGACTGCCTGAAACAAGCATAAAAACGGGTACTTAAAACAACAAGGAATGATCTTTTGTATAAAAAGAGAGAAAAATAGTCCAGTTACTTTACAAGAATGATTACTAGATTTTCTAATCAACAGAAAAAAACTAGAAATATTATACAAAAATACTGCCTCTATGTACCAGTAAATAAAATATAAGTGTGCAACCTTATTGTCATATATCCATAAATTACATTAATTATCAAACAATAAAAGTGAAAGCTTACCCAGTCCACAGTGAAAAGAAAAAAGAGTCCAATAATTCATGCTCAGTTAGTGAAGATTGATTCACGTAAAAGATGCTTTAGCAAAGTATCTTCCCCACATAAACACATGCCTCTTACCAGAAAGATTAGATCTCAGATTATAGAGATCAAACTCGCTCCTACAGGTTCCAGCCACCAGGGATATTCCACTCATCAGCTCCTTTAAAAGCGCTCCCTCTGTGTAAGGTTACTGCTCCACTTATTACAATGTATCTTTTGTGGTCCACTGGATCCATATAAAGCATGTCATTGTAAGCTCTCTCATACATGGAGGGTAATAGAAGGAAGAGACTTCATGGTGCAGTACGTTAAAACAACATTTAAAAGTATTGTTGCACTGACATGAAATAAAATGATAAATAGCAAAGCAAACAAATGTTCCACACAGGTGCGGATCTCGCCTGCAAGCTGGTGCGTAGTGACATCACAAAAACCGGCTCCACCAGACACGTTTCCTCGTAAGAGGCATCGACTGGGAACAGAGGTACATTGTAATAAGTGGAGCAGTAACCTTACACAGAGGGGTTTATTTACTAAAGGCAAGTCCACTTTGCACTACAAGTGCACTGTAAGTGAGCTTGGAAGTTCATTGCAAGTGCACTTGGAAGTGCAGTCACTGTAGATCTGAGAAGATCTCAGAAAATAGATCTGGGAAGATAGAAATTAGGGGAAGCTCTGCTGATTTCTGTCATCCAATCATGTGCAAGCAAAAATGCTGTTTTTTATTTTCCTTGCATGTCCCCCTAAGATCTACAGCGACTGCACTTCCAAGTGCACTTCCAGGTGCACTTGCAGTGCACTTGTAGTGCAAAGTGGATTTGCCTTTAGTAAATAAACCCCCCAGTTTGGGTAAGTGTAGAATATTTATATACAGCATATAGGGATGAGCCGAACACCCCCCTTTTCGGTTCGCACCAGAATATGCGAACAGGCATGCTCCGCATCCATGATGGGAGGCTCCCGCTGTGTGACGCTTCTCATCTTCTGAAACTTCTTAAATAACAGAGGGTGGGGCCACCCGGTGACCCCCCCCCTCTGACGCACGGGGACTTGACAGGGACTTCCCTATGTGTTTCCCTGTGACGTCAGAGGGGGCGGGGTCACACGATTGCGTAACGGGTGACCCCCCCCCCCCACCAACATCACAGGGAAACCCATAGGGAAGTCCCCGTCCAGTCCCCGTGCATCAGAGGGGGGGCGGGGTCACCGGGTGGCCCTGCCCTCTGTTATTTAAGAAGTGTCAGAAGACGAGAAGCGTCATACAGCGGGAGCCTCCCATCATGGATGCGGAGCAGCCCGAGAATGAAGAAGGGAAGAAGACATCCCGGAGGAAGATTCCGGACGAGAACACCGGAGCAAGAAGCAGAGGATCGGAGGAAGAACCAGAGGAAGAAGAAGATGGAGGAAGAAACCGAAGGAAGATAGAAGAAAGAAGACAGAAGAAAGAAGATGGAAAAAAGAAGACTTTAAATAAAGGAATTGTCAAAAACTGTCTCTTGTCATTTTTAATATTTTTGACACTTTTTTTGTGAAATGGTAGGGGTACTTCTGTACCCCCTTACCATTTCACACAGGGGGGGGCCGGGATCTGGGGGTCCCGTTGTTAAAGGGGGCTTCCAGATTCCGATAAGCCCCCCACCCGCAGAACCCCACAACCACCGGCAAGAGTTGTGGGGATGAGGCCCTTGTATCCATCAACATGAGGACAAGGTGCTTTGGGGGGAACCCAAAGCACCCTCCCAATGTTGAGGGCATGTGGCCTGGTACGGTTCAGGAGGAGGGGGGCCGCTCTCTTGTCCCACCTTTTCCTGCGGCCTACCAGGTTGCGTGCTCGGATAAGGGTCTGGTATGGATTTTTGGTGGGACCCCACGCCATTTTTTTAAAATATTTGGCGTGGGGTTCCCCTTAATATCCATACCAGACCTGAAGGGCCTGGTATGGAATTTAGGGGGACCCCCACGCCATTTTTTTTTTTTAATTTTGGTTTGGGGTTCCCCTGTGGGGAAATCCCATGCCGTTTTTATCAATGAACTTTTATGTGTTTTGTCGAACCGACAATTCATTAATAGCCATGAGTATTTTTTAATTACTTTTTTTCCTTTGAAATGTCATTTTGCTGTCAGACTGTTCTAAACACGGGAAACATGCGCCCCTTTACAGGCATACTATAGACACCCCCCAGGTATGAAATTTAAAGGAATATTACACTTTTATTGTTTCACTTTAAGCATTATTAAAATCACTGCTCCCGAAAAAACGGCCGTTTTTAAAACTTTTTTTTTGCATTGATCCATGTCCCCTGGGGCAAGACCCAGGTCTCCAAACACTTTTTATGATAATACCATGCATATAAGCCTTTAAAATTAGCACTTTTGTTTTCTCCCATAGACTTTCAAAGGGTGTTCCGCAGCTTTCAAATTTGCTGCGAACACCCCAAATTGTTAGCTGTTCGGCGAACTGGCGAACAGCCGATGTTCGCCTCGAACATGAGTTTGACTCGGACTTGAAGCTCATCCCTAACAGCATATCTTATACTTAATCTCTATGGACCCGCACATTGGCAGATTTGTACCCCAAGCTCCTCTTATAACCTTCAGGAGAGCCACCACTATTCAAAGTGAACTTAGGGGAGATAAGTGGAGGGACCCATGTAAATACAAAAACACATTCATATGTGGGGCATGCCACTATTGCAGATATATTGTACACAGACCCCTCTGTCAAATTACCTAATTGTAAAACCTTTAGGGCACAACATTATGCTGGAGTTGTGCATTTAATGTTATGTGATTGTGGCTATTTTTATGTCGGTAAGACTAATGCCGCATACACAAGGTCAGACTTTCCGACGGGAAATGTTGGATGTGAGCTTGTTGGCGGAAAGTTCGACTGTATGCTCCATCAAACATTTGTTGTTGGACTTTCCGCCAACAAATGTTTGCTAGCAGGTTCTCAAATTTTCCACCAACATAATTTTGTTGTCGGACTTTCCGACACAAGTCAGTCACACAAAAGTTCACGCATGCTCAGAAGCAGAAGCGGCCGGTCTTGTAAACTAGCATTTGTAATGAAGAATTAACATTTGTGACGTGGCAAATTGGGAAATCTCCAAATGCAGCACACAATTCTCTTCTTTTTTAATGGAATAATAATGAAGCTGCTTTGCTTGTGATACTGATGGAGTTATTGCAAACGAATTTTCAAAGACTTTTTTTTTCAAGTGATATCAAAATAATAATAATAATAGCGCTAAATGAAAAATGCAAAAAGAAAAGCGCGAATCAACACTCACCAAACTTCTACTAACACAAAATTAGCAGAAGGAGCCCAAAGGGTGGCGCAAAAAAGCTAAAAAACACGTTGTACGTCTAGTACATCACTACGAATGTAATTGTTGGCCAACATTTGTGTGACCGTATGTATGCAAGACAAGTTGGAGCCAACAACCTTCGAACAAAATTCCACGGTTTTGTTGTCGGAAAGTCCAATGGTGTGTACGGGGCATTAGTCCCCTTTGACACTGGGACCGCGGCCACGTTAGCGTTAAAGTGCCACTTGTTTTAGCGGCTCTTTACCGCAGTTTAAGCAAAGCTTTTCGGCCACTAGCAGGGTGCTTTTAACCCCAAAAAGGGTTAAAAGAGCCCGTGTTGCGGTGCTTCCGAATCGCTTTTCAGGCGCTTTGGAAGCGCTGCCTATTCATTTCAATGGACAGGGCATTTTGGGAGCACTAAATACAATGCTCCCAAACTGCCCCAAAGATGCTGCTTGCAGGACTTTTCCTAACGTCCCAAAAGCACAATGTCCCAGTGTGAAAAGACACACTGAAATTAATGGAAGGCGGTTTTCAGGCGCTATTTAGAGGCTATTTCTAGTGCTAAAACGCCTGAAAACCGCCTCAGTGTGAAAGGGGTCTAAGGTGGAGTTTTGGAGGAGGGCCTACATATTCATAGCATGAAAACCTGCAACCCGGAGCTGCCCCTGGGTTAGTATGTTATTGCCATTCGTGGGGGCATTTTTCCAAAAATTCCATTCTTGATTCTTGTTTGGATCCATCCCAGCTCTGGAGGCAGAGACTGGAACAAGCTCATTCTGCAAAGGGAACTGAGATGGATTCACCATTTAAAAGCCACTATATTTCGAGGTCTCAGTGAGGCAGTACATTTAAAATCTTTCCTTAATAGCTTCACATCAGGACTGATGGAAAAACAAAACTTCTCCTTTGCTCCATTTATTCTTACCCTCTGTTTCCACCCATATGTCTTTTTGGATCCTGTGTAATTGTTACCCTCTGAATGTTATCTATTTTCAATGTTGAGAGTTTTTTCCTTTTGTGTGTGAGAAGGGGTCGATCGGTGGGGGTATCCTCCCATCTCCTTTTGGGAGATCTGTAGCCCCCAGATTTCCCATTCCTAAGATTTTATTGCACATGGGTATACATTGGTCAATGTCCATGACCACAATATTTCCGCCTTTGGCGGATGGTTTTATAGTTAGGGAGAAGTTGCTGGCCAAGTTGTTCAAGGCCTGGCTTTCATCAGGGGTTAGATTCTCCCTCCAATTAGGTTTGCCCTGGATATCGCCGACTTCCTGTTCCACATCCGGTCTTTGCATAGCTGGAGGCCGCTCGGCATAAGCTTACAATACTTTGCTTGGTAACAAGTAGGGTTGTCCTGATACCGATACTAGTATCAGTATCGGCACCGATACTGAGCATTTGCCCAAGTACTTGTACTCGGGCAAATGCTTCCGATGCTTCCGCCGATACCTGTACAGTCAGCGGTGATTAGCGCGTGGGGGAGTTACAAGCTTCTTCCCCCGCGGCTTTCAGCTGCTTAGTGACATACAGCGGTAGTCGGTGCTTGTAACTCCCCCACACGTGATCACCGCTGACTGTCACCGCATCCTCCTTCATACCCCCTCCGTTCCGCTGTCCCCCTCCGCTGTCCCTCTTCATTCGGCTGTCCCCCTCCGCTGTCCCCCTCCGTTCCTCTGTCACTCTCTCTTCCTCTGTCCCCCTCCGTTCCTCTGTCCCGCCGTTCCGCTGTCCCCCTCTCTTCCTCTGTCCCCCTCCGATCTGCTGTCCCTCTCTCTTCCTCTGTCCCTCTCCGTTCTGCTGTCCCTCTCTCTTCCTCTGTCCCTCTCCGTTCTGCTGTCTCTCTCCATGTCCTCCTTTGTGAATAGACACAGTCAGCTGACTCTGTCCATTCACATAACTGAAACATTGTAATCTCCTGTGATTATGATGTCTCAGTTTATGAATGGAGAGGAGCAGCTGTCTTCTCTCCATTCATTCTCAGTGCAGCTGAGGCTGCAGAGAAAGGGACTGGGAATCTCTATCCTCGGTCTCTTTCTCTGTCTCAAGGGGGAGATTTCAGGGGTCTGTTAAGACCCCTGATATCTCACCAAAGCCCCCCAACAGGGCTAATAAAAAAAAAACACACATATTGCAATAAATAATAATTAAAAAATATTATTGTAAAAAATAATAAAAATGTAAATAAAAAAACCACACAGACACCCTTCATCCCCCCCCCTAAAAAAGAAAGAAAAAAAAGAAAGTATTGTTAAAAAAAAAAAAAAAACACTGTCACGTGACATTAAAAAAAAGTATCAGTAATCGGTATCGGCGAGTACTTGAAAAAAAGTATCGGTACTTGTACTCGGTCCTAAAAAAGTGGTATCGGGACAACCCTAGTAACAAGTGGCCCAATGCAGTGTGTCGGTGGGCTTCTGGCGCGGGATGGAGTCTGCACATGATGTCACTACATAGCAGAGGGCAGGGCAGCACCGCATGCCGTTGCTCGGGAGACTAATTTGCTGGCGCCAGCCAGGGAAGGGAGGGGAAACATGGGTAGATGTGATACACCTCTGTTCACTCGCACATAGTTACATAGTTATATAATTACATAGTAGGTGAGGTTGAAAAAAGACACAAATCCATCAAGTCCAACCTATGTGTGTGATTATATGTCAATATTACATTGTATATCCCTGTATGTTGCGGTCGTTCAGGTGCTTACCTAATCAATTGAAACTATCAATGCTCCCCGCTGAAACCACAGCCTGTGGAAGGGAATTCCACATCCTTGCCGCTCTTACAGTAAAGAACCCTCTAGGTAGTTTAAAGTAAACCTCTATTCTTCTAATTCTAAAGAGTGGCCACGTGTCTTGTCCCTTCCGCGAAAAAGTTTTATCCCTATTGTGGGGTCATCAGTACGGTATTTATGAATTGAAATCATATCCCCTCTCAAGCGTCTCTTCTCCAGAGAGAATAAGTTCAGTGCTCACAACCTTTCCTCATAACTAATATCCTCCAGACCCTTTATTAGCTTAGTTGCCCTTCTTTGTACTCGCTCCATTTCCAGTACATCCTTCCTGAGGACCATAGTCTTGTAGAGCGGGAGAATTATCGTTTTATCTCTGGAGTTGATCCCCTTTTTAATGTATGCCAATATTCTTTTTGCTTTGTTAGCAGCAGCTTGAGCCTATCATCTACTAGGACCCCCAGGTCCTTTTCCATCCTAAATTCCCCCAGAGGTTCTCCCCCCAGTGTATAGATTGCATTCATATTTTTGCCAATGCCAATCCACATGGGTGGATCAAACCACCCTGGCCTCCAATGTAAATTACATTTTGGCAGCTAGCCAGTAAGCTGCCTCTTCACACACAGTCTTTACAAATCTGATCTGATCATAAATCCACATTGAGTCCCAAGGTAAGCAAACTGAGAAGTAAACACCTTTTACTGACCAGACCAATTCTAGTTGGTAATACATAACTATATTGTTTTTTCACACAAATGCAATGGGTTCCTTGCTATTCCAATTGCAGATATAGCTGTTTTGCTTTAGCATTAGGAAAGATTATAATCCTAGCCAACTGCCATATACTTATTTATTTTATTTATAGACCTTTTTTGCGGTGTATCTATAATATCTATCTACAAGAGTCCCAACCTCCTTATGCAACCTACCTGGGAGCTTTATGCTTCAATCTGAGGTATGTGACCCTCATAGACACATTTTTTAATTTGAGACAATCCACTGGTTTTCCCTATATATATATATATATATATATATATATATATATCCTCGTTTCCTTTTCTGTGTCGATGATAAGTGGTCTCAGTGCACACCTGGCTAGCTCGCCTAGGCTAAAGAATTCTTACCCTTTTCTCTTTCCCCCCTGCATATCCACTCTGTTCGGGGGGCTCCAGCTGATCTAAGAGGATGGTGGCAATAATGTGGTCTTAGTTGTTTTTACATGATCTTTTCATTTCCACTTATGAAGAACAATCTGTAAGTACTCTGGATGCACCTTGCCTTTTGCTATCTTATGATGCCAATTTATATATGTGCTAATATGTAGTGATTCCTACTATAGATCATAGGGATGAGCCTGTGGAATATCGGGTGTTCGTTTGTTCTAAAACGAACCAAACATATGGGGCATTTGTGGGAAATTCGAGAGCCGCAGAACGCCCCATAATCCACTGCGAAATTGCAGTGCATTGCTGTATGATGATTGGCCAAAACATGCACCTGACCTGCATGCTTTGGCCAATCACAGCATGTTCTGCTGAGAGAGACATAATTGGCCAAAGGTAGGGTGCCTTTGGCCAATCTTGGCTCAGGGGGACTAAGTCAATGCCCCACACTATATATGGCTGCTTACACGATGGCCATGTGTAGTATTGTTAGCGTGGACAGAGAGATAGCTTGCGTTAGATTAAGCAGGCAGGTTATTCAGTTAGTGGCAGTGTGTTTGATATACATATAGATATATATATCTATATATCTATATATATCTATATATACTCTGCATTCTTTGTAGCCTATATCTACAGTGCATTCGGTGATGTACTGTTTCTAATTTACTTCAGGTGGTGTACACAGTATATAATACAGTATAGTGTGGTGTTGCAAAACAAAAAATACATCATGTCTGGAAGGCCACCAAGGAGAGGCAGACGCTCACAGGTCACTAAAAGAGGGCAAGCAGTCTCTGTGTCTACAGTCAACAGTGGTGGTCATGGACATGGTGCATCCTCTGCAGGTGGCCATGGGGCACGCTTGTTTTTTTTTTTCTGCTGCTGGCCGTGTTATTGAGCCACAACATGAAGAAGAGTTGGTGAAGTGGATAATGAAGCCATCCTCATCCTCCTCATCCTCTGTCACCCAGGCTCAGAGTAGTTTGCCTTCCAATGCAGCTGCCAAAGCGGCCTATTCCACTGGCTCCTTGTCCACAGTCACTCCTTCCGTAGCCCCACCATCATGCACGGAGTCCCCAGAATTATTCTACCACAGTATCAGGAACATGCTGCTGGAGAATGCCCAGCGATTTGAAGGCTCCAATGTTGGTTCCTAGGTTGAGGAATGGAGTAACGTGAGCCTAGAGAGAGGGGGTGCCACAGAAGGACAAGAAACTGGCAGTCGTGTTCCCCCAGCTGCAGCATGCTGCCAAGATTACTCCAGTGATGAGGAGGGAGGGGATGATGAGGTCACTGGCTGTACTTGCTTGCCTGAGAGAAGAGAGGAGGAAAGTGAGGAGGAGGAGGCACAACTCCAACCAGGCAGGATACCTCTAGGGGGCAGCTTAAGTGCAGCCATCCTAATGCATCACACTGCAGAGCTCCACAGGTGCAGGGCGCTGCTGACTCCCCGCTGACTTTTAAAAGTTCCTTGGTGTGGGCCTTTTTTGACACGTGTGCAGCAGATCGCACCGTTGCTGTTTGCAACCTATGTCTGAAGCGAATCAAGCGTGGCCAGAAGATCAGCAGCTTGGGCACCACATGCTTGACCAGACATATGATGACCTGCCATTCAGTCTGTTGGCAACAGCACTTGAAAGACTCACATCAAAGAAAAAGGCAGATTTCTCCTTGCTCCTTATCTGGGATCTCCATTCCTACTATACCTCCAATCCTCTCAAAAACCTGCACTGAGAGGAATGAAGGTATAGCAATAGGTGTCTCAAGTACTTGCAGCCAATCTGCTAGCAATACACCACCATCTGATTTTAGCAGGCAAATTTCCCTACCCCAGTTGCTGAACCGTAAAAAGAAATTTGGTCCCAGCCATCCATATGCTCAGCATCTAAATTCTAGCTTGGCCAAATTGCTAGCACTGCAACTGCTGCCTTTTCAGCTGGTAGAATGTGGAATGTGCTGTACCTCAGTGGCAGGTTCCAAAACACCATTTCTTTTCACGGAAGGCCATTCTGGCTCTCTACCGGCATGTGAAAGGCAATGTTTTGGCCTCGTTGGACAGGGCGGTCAGCAGTAAGGTGCATATTACTGCTGGCACATGGTCCAGCAGGCATGGGCAGGGATGTTACCTTTCCTTCATGGTGCACTGGATAACTCTGCTGGCAGCTGGGAAGGATGCAGGACAGGGTTCAGTGTTGTTGGAGCTTGTTCCACCGCCACAAAAATGCTAGTAGTGATTCTGCCACAGCTCGCTCTTCCACACCCTCCTCTTCTTCTTCCTCTATTGCCTCTTCTGCAGATTTGTCCTCTGAACCAGCGGTGCTGCTTAAGCGTTCAAGGGGCTACACAAGCAGTCAGGCTAAAAGATGCCATGCGGTACTTGAGTTGGTCTGCCTAGGGGACAGGAGCCACACTGGGGCAGAGATTCTGTCAGCTCTTTGGGGCAGATTCAGAGGTGGTTGACGCCACGCCAGCTTCAGCCAGAATGGTTGTATGTGACAATGGCACCAACCTTCTCTCCGCCCTCCGACAGGGACACGGGACACTTGACCCATGTTCCATGTTTGGCACACATCCTGAATTTGGTGGTGCAGCTGTTCTTAAGCAGGTACCCAGGCTTACAAGATCTCCTGAGGCAGGCCAGAAAATCTGTGGTCATTTCCGCCGCTCATACAATGCCAGTGCTCGGCTCGATGACATTCAAAGGGAATGCAACCTGCCCATCAACTGCCTCATTTATGACATGCCCATCAGGTGGAACTCAACGTTGGCAATGCTGTAGCGGCTGCACACACAGTAGAGGGCCATCAATAAATACCTAAGTAAGTATGGAACCAGGACAGGGTCAGTGGAGCTTGGCTTCTTTTCGCCATGCCAGTGGCTACTGATCAAGGATGCATGCACTGTCCTGTCACCATTTGAGGAGGCCACAAGGATGGTGAGCAGCGGCAATGCATGCATCAGTGACACTGTCCCTCTAGTCTTCCTGCTGGAGCATACGCTTTGTGGAATCATGGACAGGGCACTTGAGGCAGAACAGCGGGAGGAAGAGGAGGACTTCCTTTCCTCTCAAGGCCCCCTTTATCCAGATAGCATTACTATCTGGCAAACCTTCTTGATCCACTTTACAAGGGTAAACTTTCAGAACTCATCCTGCCTTCGCAGAGGGAGCAGAGGATGAAACATCTTCAGGAGGCTTTGAAGAAAGGTTTGTGTAATGCATTTCCAGACCCTGGGAGATTACCGTTTCCTGGTACTGGACGACGTGTTGCTGAGGCTTCGTTCAGTCAGAGGAAGAGTAATGGAGAATGTGGTTGGCTGAACGATGCTTTTAAACTATTTTTCAGTCCTCAGAGCCAAGGTCTGATCGGTTCAAGCAACCATCACCAGCGTCTGCTTTATATGGTGCAGGAATATCTAAGGGCAAGAGCAGACTTGGAGACCTTTCCAACAAGGCATCCACTGGGTTACTGGGTCTTGAGGGTGGACCACTGGCCAGAACTTGCTCAATATGCAATTGAGATACTAGCCTGTCCTGCATCCAGCGTTCTTTCTGAGCGCACGTTCCGTGCTGCTGGAGGGTTTGTAACGGATGAAAGAGTGTGCTTGTCCACAGACTCCGTTGATAGGCCCACATTCATAAAAATGTATCAGTCTTGGATCAGCAGCTATCAAGCACCTGATGCTGATGTAACTGATTGAATTTGCTATGGATGTGGGATCCCTTGTAGACTGCCCATGCTCACTATCCTATTCCTCCTCAACCTTGATGATGCTAGCTTCCAATATTTTTGGTTTAGAGCACCACCACCACCACCCAAGGACCAATTTTTCTGCCCCTGTTCAACAGAAGCATGTAATTACAATTTTTGATCTAAAATTTCACAGCAGGGCCCGTTCCTGCGCCCAACTAGAGAAACTGTGAGGTCTTATATTGTTCTGGCACCACCAAAACCAAAGGCCTAATTTTTGTGCCCCTGTTTAACAGGGGCATATAATTACAATTTTTTATATAATATTTCACACCAGACAGAATAACAAGAATAACTGTGAGGGGTTACAGTGTGCTGGTATCACCAACACCTAAGGCCCAGTTTTTCTGCAGAGTATATAGGGCAGGCCATATAGTATATATACTGTATATATACTGCTGTTCAGAGTATATAGTGCCGGCCCCCCACGCCATTTTTTTTTTCATTTTGGTGCAGGGTTCCCCTTAATAACCATACCAGACCTGAAGGGTCTGGTATGGATTTGAGGGGGGGCATCCACGCCTTTTTTTTGGTATTTTTATCTATATTGCCAGGATCTGACAATACATTACAGCCGTAAGCAGTTTTAAATCACATTTTTTCCTTTAGAAATGTCATTTTGCTGTGATACTGTTATAAACATAGGAAAGATGAGCTACTTTACAAGCATACTACGGACACCCCCCCAGGCGCGATATATAAAGGAATATTTTATTTTTATTGTTTCACTTTAAGCATTATTAAAATCACTGTTCCCGAAAATATGACCGCTTTTAAAACTTTTTTTTGCATTGATACTTGTCCCCCGGGACAGGACCCGGGTCCCCAAACACTTTTTATAACTTGCATATAAGCCTTTAAAATTAGCGCTTTTGATTTTTCAGGTTCGCATCCCATAGACTTTAACGGTGTTCGCACAAATTTTTGGCCTGTTTGCATGTTCTGCTGCGAACCGAACCGGGGGGGGTGTTCAGCTTATCCCTAATAGATCACATCATACTATCTGCAGAATTGTCCCTGAAGAAGAAGCTATTTGACTTCATAATGCGTGGGACACTCATATGTGATCTCTGCATAATGAATAAGTTCAAACGTATCACATTTTATGATTCTGTGTTCACTCTATTATGTGTGGAATGTTAATATTGTTTTGCGTATTCAATTTTAGAAAATGTAAATAAAATGTATACATTTTAACAAATACAACAAATACTCTTTTGAGCCTTTAACGTTCCATCCCACGGGGGAACCATAACCTTCGGTAAAGATTGCAATATAAGGATGTGTTCATTATAGCAGGAAAACCTCTAAACTGTAAAAAAAATCTCTTCAAAATACCAACACCGAATAAATTCGTTTCTAACACAGTACTGTATGCGGTTTTCATTTTAAAATTACATTTATTCCAAAATCGAATGTTAAAAGCAAATGTCATGTTGAAGTACTTTCGAGTGACATTCGTCCGGTTATCAAATGTACAAAGAATGTTTGCATGAATATTATTATGAGTGTTCAAAAATCTACTAGTGTATAGCCAGCTTTGGAATAATGTTGCATTTGTAATCTTTTATAATATTCTGGTATTCTTTTAAATTTTTTAGTATTAATGTAAACATTTTAGTGTTTTAGTATTTATATTATTTAGGGATGGTTACGTTCGACTCAAACATCGGGCTTTCATTTGTTCAAAGAACAAACAAACATATGGGCGCTCGCAGCAAGTTCGCCTGCTGCGGAGCACCCCATAATGCACTGCAAGATCGCAGTGCATTGACAGCTTCTGATTGGCCAAATCATGCACCTGACCTGCATGCTTTGGACAATCACAGCGCGATGTGCTGTGAGAGCCATGATTGGCCAAAGGAAGGGTGCCTTTGGCCAATCATGGCTCAGGGGCTAAGTCCACACCCCCAGGAGTGGTGTCACCATTAGGCGGGACAGGCAGCTGCCTAGGATGCAGGGGGCGGTAAAGTCTATGCAGACATAGTGACCCCGCAGCGCTTGCTGCTATCATACACCCCGTTGCACCGAGCAGATTTGAGATCTATTGTGGTGTGACAGGCCAGAGGATGAGCCGGGCCGGGGATGAGGGTAAACAAGTGCATGCCGAGCAGGGGGCGGAGTCTGTGTGGACAGCTGGGGCAGAAGTGTCTTCTCCCCCAGGCACCATGACAGACTTGTACAGTGTGGAGATAGAGAGCGGCTAAACCTCTCTAGCAGCCTCTGTCATGGTGAAAACTGTGAGAGTGGGCAAAACCAGCTTGCACAGAAGTCGGGCTGCATCCTGTCTCCTTTTCACTTAACCCCGCCATCACTCTGCTGCTTGTCCAAAGCCTGTCTATTTACTGCCCTAGCCTGTCTATATACTACACTAGACTGTCTGTATACTGCCCTAGCCTGTCTGTATGCTACCCTAGCCTGTCTGTATACTACCCTAGCCTGTCTGTATCCTGCCCTAGCCTGTCTATATACTACCTTAGCCTGTCTATATGCTACCCTAGCCTGTATGTATACTACCCTAGCCTGTCTGTATACCACACTAGCCTGTCTGTATACTACCCTAGCCTACCTGTATACTACCCTATCCTGTCTGTATAGTGCCCTAGCCTGTCTGTATACCCTAGCCTGTCTGTATACTACCCTAGCCTGTCTGTATACCACCCTAGCCTTTCTGTATACTGCCCTAGCCTGTCTGTATACTACCATAGCCTGTCTGTATACCACCCTAGCCTGTCTGTATACTGCCCTAGCCTGTCTGTATACCGCCCTAGCTTTTCTATATACTGCTCTAGCCTTTCTGTATACCGCCCTAGCCTGTCTGTGTACCCTAGCCTGTCTGTATACCGCCCTAGCCTGTCTGTATACTGCCCTAGCCTGTATGTATACTCTAGCCTGTCTGTATACCCTAGCCTGTCTGTATATAGCTCTAGCCTGTCTGTATACTGCTCTAGCCTGTCTGTATACTGCCCTAGCTTTTCTGTATACCACCCTAGCCTGTCTGTATACCCTAGCCTGTCTGTATAACGCTCTAGCCTGTCTGTATACTGCTCTAGCCTGTCTGTATACTTCCCTAGCCTTTCTGTATACCACTCTAGCCTGTCTGTATACTACCCTAGCCTACCTGTATACTTCCCTAGCCTGTTTGTATACTGTCCTAGCCTTTTTCTATACCCTAGCCTTTCTGTATACCACCCTAGCCTTTCTGTATACCGCCCTAGCCTTTCTGTATACCACCCTAGCCTGTCTGTAAACCCTAGCCTGTCTGTATACAACACTAGCCTGTCTGTATAGTACCCTAGCCTATTTGTATACTGCCCTAGCCTGTCTGTATACCCTAGCCTGTCTGTATACTGCCCTAGCCTGTCTGTATACCCTAGCCTGTTTGTATACCACCCTAGCTTTTCTTTATACTGCCCTAGCCTGTCTGTATACTACCCTAGTTTGTCTGTATACCACCCTAGCCTGTCTGTATACCACCCTAACCTGTCTGTATACTATCCTAGTCTGTCCATATACCATCCTAACCTGTCTGTATACCACCCTAACCTTTCTGTATACTGCCCTAGCCTTTATGTATACCGCCCTAACCTGTCTGTATACCCTAGCCTGTCTGTATACTGCCCTAGCCTGTCTATATACTGCCCTAGCATGTCTGTATACCACCCTAGCCTGTCTATATACTACCCTAGCCTATCTGTATACTACCCTAGCCTGTCCGTACACTACCCTAGCCTGTCTGTATACACTAGCTTGTCTGTATTCCCTAGCCTGTCTGTATACTGCTCTCACCTGTCTGTATACCCTAGTCTGTCTGTATACCATCCTAGCCTTTCTGTTTACTGCCCTAGCCTGTCTGTATACTGCCCTAGCCTGTCTGTATACCACCCTAGCCTGTCTGTATACCACCCTAGCTTGTCTGTATATTACCCTAGCCTGTCTGTATACCACACTAGCCAGTGTGTATACTACCCTGGTCTGTCTGTATACTACCCTAGCCTGTCTGTATACCACACTAGCCTGTCTGTCTACTAACCTAGCCTGTTCATATACTACACTAGCCTGTCTGTATACTACACTAGCCTGTCCATATACTACCCTAGCCTGTCCATATACTACCCTAGCCTGTCCATATACCTGCAGACCACGGCGGGCGTGAGGAAGCGAGCCGGTGCTGCCACTATTTGTCTTCAGGCCGAGCCCAGAGGCACAGGTGCGGGCCTGCAGACCATGACTGAAGAAATAGTGGAGAGGCAGTGCAAACATCTCCCCGGCCACCTCCACCATATACATGGGCAGGGCAAAGGGGGAGGGGTCATGGGCGGAGCCAATGGGACAGCAAAATTTGGTTTTGCCTAGGGTGTAAAAAATCCTTGCACCAGTGCTGCATGCCCCACACTATATAAGACTGCTGCTTACACGGTGGCCGTATATAGTGAATGAATGGAGATTAGCCAGGTAGTGTAGTGTAGTGTAGTGTGCAGTCAGTCAGTGTAGTATATATAATACAGTTGAGAGTATATAGTGCAGTTAGTGTAGTATATATTATACATTCAGATTATATAGTTCAGTTAGTGAAGTATATACAGTATCTCACAAAAGTGAGTACACCCCTCACATTTTTGTAAATATTTTATTATATCTTGTGACATTTTTTTGTCCCCTCAAAATAACTCACCACACAGCCATTAATGTCTAAACCGCTGGCAACAAAAGTGAGTACACTCCTAAGTGAAAATGTCCAAATTCATGTGACTCGTTAGTGTTACAAGTTCTCAGGTGGGAATGGGGAGCAGGTGTGTTAAATTTGGTGTTATCTCTCTCACTTTCTCATATTGGTCACTGGAAGTTTAATACCTCATAGCAAAGAACTCTCTGAGGATCTGAAAAAAAAAATGATTGCTCTACATAAGGGTGGCCTAGGCTAGAGGAAGATTGCCAAGACCCTGAAACTGAGCTGCAGCACAGTGGCCAAGACCATACAGCATTTTAACAGGACAGGTTCCACTAAGAACAGGCCTTGCCATAGTTGACCAAAGAAGTTGAGTGCATGTGTTCATTGTCATATCCAGAGGTTTTCTTTGGGAAATAGGCGCATGAGTGCTGCCAGCATTGCTGCAGAGGTTGAAGGGGTGGGGGGGTCAGCCTGTCAGTGCTCAAACCATATGCCGTACACTGCATCAAAATGGTCTGTATGGCTGATGTCCCATAAGGAAGCCTCTTCTAAAGATGATGCACAAGAAAGCCCACAAACAGTTTTCTGAACCAGATGAGGAGTACAAACACAAGTGTGTCTTGCCTACAGTCAAGCATGGTGGTGGGAGTATCATGGTCTGGGGCTGCATGAGTGCTGCTGGCACTGGGGAGCTACAGTTCATTGAGGGAAATTATGAATGTCAACATGTACTGTGACATACTTAAGCAGAGCATGATCCCCTCCTGGAAGGTGGAGAAGCGCAAAGTCTCTAACATCCACCAGCTCCGTGATGTCGTCATGGAGGAGTGGAAGAGGACTCCAGTGGCAACCTGTGAAGCTCTAATGAACTCCATGCAGTTGCGGAATTACCAGGGTCGCAACAGTCGCAGTTGCGACGGGGCCTGGCATTCTGCCACTGTGGGGGAGGGCCCAGCGGAATTGCTCTTCACACACCTTCCCCCCTCCCTCTCCTGTGCTCTGCGGGAAATGTGAGCTCCTTAGCTTCACACTTGACTGCCCGCAGAGCACACAGGAGAGGGGAGGGGGGAGAAGGGGGAGCTGTGAGATCAGCTGTGTGTCCTCTCTCATCCCCTGCCAGAGAGGACGGACGGGCAAGTAGAACGTTAATGCCGCCAGTGTCTCTGTGCTATTGTTCTATGACACACGATCTCCACTCAGAGCCGTGCTGTTCTGAGAAGGCAGACGGCACTGATGGAAATTAATAGCAGGCACTGATGAGCACTGATAGAAGGCACTGATGAGCACTAATAGAAGGCACTGATGAGCACTGATAGAAGGCACTGATGAACACTAATAGAAGGCACTGATGCGCACTAATAGAAGGCACTGATGAGCACTGATGAGCACTGATAGAAGGCACTGATGAGCACTGATGAGCACTGATAGAAGGCACTGATGAACACTAATAGCAGGCACTGATGAACACTGATAGAGGGCACTGATGGGCACTGATGAGCACTGATAGAAGGCACTGATGAGCACTAATAGAAGGCACTGATGAGCACTGATAGAAGGCATCGATGAGCACTGATAGAAGGCACTGATGGGCCCTGATGAGCACTGATAGAAGGCACTGATGAGCACTGATAGAAGGCACTGATGGGCACTGATGAGCACTGATAGAAGGCACTGATGAGCACTGATAGACAGCACTGATGAGCACTGATAGAAGGCACTGATAAACATTGATAGAAGGCACTGATTAGCACTGATAGAAGGCACTGAAGGGCACTGATGAGCACTGATAGAAGGCACTGATGAGCACTGATAGAAGGCACTGATGGGCACTGATGAGCACTGATAGACGGCACTGATAAGCACTGATAGAAGGCACTGATGAGCACTGATAGAAGGCACTGATGAGCACTGATAGAAGGCACTGATGAGCACTGATAGACGGCACTGATGAGCACTGATAGAAGGCACTGATGGGCACTGATAGAAGGCACTGATGGATACTGATAAAAGGCACTGATGGGCACTGATAGGAGGCATTTATGGGCACTGATAGGAGGCACTGATGAGCACTGATAGGAGGCACTGATGAGCACTGATAGGCCACATTGATGAGCACTGATAGGCAGCACTGATAGGAGGCACTAATGTGCACTGATAGGCTGCACTGATAGGTGGCATTGATGGGCACTGATAGGTGGTGCTGATAGGCAGAATTGATGGGCACTAATAGGTGGCATTAATGAGCACTGATAGGTAACACTTGTAGGTGGAAGTGATGGGCACTGATAGGCGGCATTGATGAGCACTGATAGGCGGCACTGATGGGCACTGATAGGTGGCACTGATGATTGGGGCACTGATTATCAGTGTAAACAATTTACTGACATTCTTGACAGTTAACGGCAGTCCTTTCCTAACACAGACACAGCGTGTGATGAAAGGGCTGTGGATAACCGACAAGTCTGTTTACATGTGATCAGCTGATCACATGGTAAAGGGCCGATGTGATTGCGCTGGATGCATGTCCCAGGGGTCATGCAGGAAGCACGGTTTTGGGAGGATGTCCATGGACACCCTCCCAAAATTGGAAGCCGGGGCTCAGATGGAAGGGGGGCCCATCATGGTTTCTTGCATCGGGGCCATGAAGGTTCTAGTTACGCCTCTGACTCTATGCCCAAGAGGGTTAAGGCAGTGCTGGAAAATAATGGTGGCCACACAAAATATTGACACTTTGGGCCCAATTTGGACATTGTGTACTCACTTTTGTTGCAAGTGGTTTAGACATTAATGGCTGTATGTTGAGTTATTTTGAGGGGACAGCAAATTTACACTGTTATACAAGCTGTACACTCACTACTTTACATTGTTGCAAAGTTTCATTTCTTCCATGTTGTCACATGAAAAGATATAATAAAATATTTACAAAAATGGAAGAGGTGTACTCACTTTTGTGAGATGCTGTGTATATATATATATATATATATATATATATATATATATATATATACAGGCAGTCCACGAGTTACGAACACCCGAGTACTACATGTACTGCATGGCCAGAAGAGCCCCAGATAAGATAACTACATGCCCAGAAGGGCCCTGAACATCCCACATCCATGCACAGGCTGAAGTTACACTTAAAAATGCACTGTTCCGACTTACACACAGATTCCACTTGAGAACAAACCTACAGTCCCTACTGTGTTCGTAACCCAGGGGCCGCCTATAAATAAATAAATAAATAAATATATATATATATATATATATATATATATATATATATATATATATATATCTTTCACCTTGCTTTTCTATTTTAAACTGGGTTCACATATACTTTAATGCTGCCAAGGGTGCATACAACTGTCAAATATACATTTACATGTAAAAAGTGTTACTGCAATGGCTTAAATATCCTTGACAGTGTCAGTTTCCTGCCACTGTCACATTTGCTTATCAGCTTGGCCCGGAAAATTGTATTCATTCAATCATTTAAGTATAAAACAACCTTATGTATAAACATAAAATAAAGACTAAACTGATTTGCATGAAAATATTTTAATATTTTAATATTTAAATAATTTACATACAGTGCAGTAACTGCATTTCCAAAAGTCAAATGGTTCAATATACAGTATATTGACAGTAAATGCAAAATGACTAGGTTACAATGACATTTGTGCTAAATACTGACAGTTTTACATTCCTACACCTCATTATATACATTTAAATACAAATAAATAACAAAACAAATTTAAAAATACATTTTTAAAACACTGCTACAGGACATGGCTAAAATCATTAAATATACATTCATTTGCTAAGGATCCTAGATATATCTTACTATTGGTTAAAATACCCCCCTTTTGCTTATCAGCTAGCTGCAAATCAGGAGAGAAGTTACTTTACCATTCTCTTCAAAGAAAACATTGCTTCGTAATTGGAGCATGTAAAAGTGTACTTTGAAATGCTGACAATCTGAGGCTGGAACACAAAAGCCCAGATCTATTTGTCTGCTCTGGCATGGGGTGTGAGTTAACATGTGCTGCCCTGGTGGCAAGTAAGGGAGAAACAGTTGTTGGACTTCCCAAGAGCTCTAGATGTATGTTGTTTGGCCTGGGTGTATAAGTCTTACGCCTGAACTGTTATATGTTATATATAGTGATTGTCTGGCTTCATAAACCACAAAATTCTTTGCATATAATATAGGTTTTCCAAAACAAATTGGGAAGTATCATTTCATGGATCATGGAATTCCTATTCTGGAGTGCACAGTTCAGCTCTGCAGGGAGCCTTCCAGGTAACATCCATGGATGTCTGTTGAGGGACCTTAGACTTTTACACTCGAAACAGCTAAGCATGCTGTCAATACGTATATATACAGTGTGTTTATATATATATATATATATATATATATATATATATATATATATATATACTGTATATACAGTATATACACATATGTATTTATCAATATCAGGATCACGAAATAACCATACACATCTTATTTAGTTATATAGAGTTACAATCATACATAACAACCCGTAACAAATTAATACTAGATATCATTTTATATATATATCGTAATTATTATATAAATAATGCACATAACCCAAATATTATTAAATAATAGATAAATAATAAAATTATAAATAAATATTAGGAGCAGGGATAAAGGGAATCTATCTAGATAGAAGAAAGGAGTTGGGGTGGGGAGTTCATTAAATTGCACTTATCCTTTAAATAGAGGGTAAAAAAAACTGCTGATTTGGCAGTGGTAACCACTAAAATGTTAACTGTGTTCTTCGCTCTGTGGAACAACGAGGTAATCTTGATTTTTATGTAACAGTTTTACTTCCATCAAGGTCATAATTCTCAGCCCATGTATTTCCTTTCCATCCAGCGAAATAAGATGTTCAAATCCCCAACAGCTTTTCGTGTGGCAGCTTCTGTCTCCAACTTCAAAGATACAAGAAGAGACAAATATGAGCATCTAAATTTGTGCACTGCTCTCTAGTACATCCATGCAGAAAGCATATCAAGCTGCTTGCCATAAGATTCAGTATTGAAAGTTACCGCAGGTTACACACCTAAGCAAGTATCTGGAGCTCTATAAATGAGAGGGGCTGCATCATCACACTTTGGTAAAATTAGCTAGCTATACTAAATCAGCACCTCTGGACTTTACCATTGCTAATTATCTCTTACTGATCAACATAGTCATTTCTAGATCCAGGCACCTGGGGAAACATACAATGGGTTTCCTGCTAGTGCCCTGGCTCTAGTAAGATCTCTTATAGAGCATGTAATTTTGGATGTCAGAATTACATGCTCTTTTGTATGACAGCAGCCCTGGGTGAAGTGCCCAACAGTACTTGCATAGTTCTGGCATGAGGACCCAGAAAAGATGGAGGCAATGGCTAGAGACCTACCATTGAACAGCAAAGTTATGGGAGAACTGACCACTGAACACCAATGTTACTGGGGCACTCACTACCAAATAGCAATGTTGTGAGGGTACTAACCTCCTACCAACAACATATAAGGAAGTACTCACCACTGACCACCACTATGTAAGGGAACACTCACCACTGACCACCAATATCCAAGGGGGCACTCACTATTGACTGTTGCACTCTTTAAAGAGGAACTGTAGTCTGCTCACATAGTTTGTAATAAAAACAGATTTGCCATTCTGAAGCTTCCCTCCAACCACTTTGCATATAATTTTATAAATTCTGTTATTCTGTACTTGCCAAATATGCTGCAGAAATCTCCCTCCACTGAGTCTGGTTGCAACCATTTTAAATGTGGGCAGCTGAAGCTGCTGCCTGTTCACACACAGAGGCACACCTCCAGCTCTGCAGCTCTCATTGGCCCTCTTATGACTCATCCCCCCCTCCCTTCCTGGCAAACTCTCACGAGAGCGAGAGAGAGAGAGCTGTGCATGATGTCATAAGCCTAGGCTTTTTACCAGACAAGATACAGGAATTGGACTGTATAAAGTATTTATTGGCAGAAAAAAAATGTTTTACTATCCAAAGTTAAAACAACAATGGCAGAAGGTTTAATAGATGGAAAGTTGAAAAAATTACTGAAGGTTCACTGTAAGCTGTGGTTTACATTATATAGTCCTGAATGCTGCAATCCACGTGATATTTTGTTTGCTACATAGTTTTTCCCACATCACTCCACTAATTTTGGGACTTAAGGTTTAACTTAACCACTTCACAGCCAGCACCTTAAACATCCTTTATCTCATTAAATCCCAGAGATCTTTTAGGTTTTTAGAGATTTACCAGTTTTGTGTATTATACCCCACTCAACATATTTTTGTATATACAGTATATGACTATTAATATTGTAGCACATTTAAAAATGCATACAGTATTTACATGGGGAAAATAAAAATAATCTAATTTCTAGTAAGTTTGCCCAATGCTGGGGTACATAAATTGCCAGATATTAACCCCCCCCAAAAAAAATGACCAAAACTTTCTTGAAAGAATGATACTATGTAAGTTAGAACTTTACATACAGTAACATAGTGACATAGTCAAGGCCAAAGCTGAAGTTCAGTTTAGGAAAAAAAATGAAGCTTTTAATGCTGCATCGCTTTTGCACTGAGAAAGAAAAATCACTAGCTTAGCATTAGCTTGGTACAACTTTAGGATATTGCAAGACGTTAAGCTTGAGACAATTTTTAAGTTTTGAAGAGCAAAAATTTATATTGCGCATATTTGTACAAGCCATTGATGGTTATGCAATATGTGTACAGGTCATCCAGAGTGGCCTTCAACTTAATAATGACCATGGAGTTAACAAAAAATTGGGCTTTTGAGTCACAGTAAAAGGGACCCTGGACTTGTGAAAGCTTGGTATTACCATATTACAAAATAATCCAGGTATGTTCACTGAATATCCTCACTAAAGCATAGGACAGGAATGGAACTAATTCAGTGAGTGCAAGTGGCACTGACCTAACTCATTGTCACCTGCCTGACTAGTTCCCACGCTTCCCTCCTATTTTTCTTATTATTGACACAGCTTTATTGGCAGATTTTGCCTAGCTATCAATCAAATAGTCTTTGATTTTGTTTGCCCTTAGGTCTCATTCATACTTGTAGTAGTTGGGGGGAGGTAAAAATAGGCAGTTGAGCTGCAGTTTTACCTCACCCTAAGCACCGCCTTTAACCTTACATTCTGGAGGGATCGTACATATGCTATGACCTGCTATGCTGTGCATTGTGACCATGGTAAAAATGGCACATTGGGCACTCAACATTATCACCAAACATAACCCATTTAATTGAATAGGACTGCACTGCAACTACCACTGATGATGCAGACATTTCAGGGTTAAAATAGGCCATGAGGAAGTGGCATATTGTCTTTGAGCTGCCTTTCAAACACTCTCTGAAAATTGATCCACTGTGGTTTGCTTTTCAGAGGAGCAGCAGAGGTTGATGCAGGTGTAAGTAAGCCCTTAGTAAGCTGTGGGTAGTCAGATGCCTGCAATGCCCTAGACAGGCCATTATACTGTGTTCTGTTAATTGGGTGCTCACAGTTATGCTGTGACAGGCAGATGTTTGTTATCAGTTGAGGTTATGTATTATGAAATCAATAAAGCTGTGTCTTTGTCCAGCCAACCAAACTATTTTTGTGTTTTGTTGAGGGTGTCTAAAGGACAAGTTATGTTCTTTTTGGATAAAAGTTTATCATATGTAATTATGCCTATGCTTCTTAATAATAGTGATGTCAAAGGACTATCCCATCACTACAATGGACAAAAGTTATTCTTCTGAGCAGCATGTAGCTAAATCAGAAGCCATCTCCTGGACCTAATGCTGGACACTGTCGCTGAAACCAGTAATTTCAGCACAAACAGTCACAGGCAACTCAAAGTACTAAGCAACAACATTTCTGCAGGAGACAATTGTCAAAATCCCCAAAAGAAATTATGTCCTCATAGCTTTATTCAAATAGGCACTTTATGTATGAAAGAAAATACTTTTTTATCTCTTATTTTTTGCATATTGACAGCCACAGGGACCTGCCACAGCTGTTTACACCTTTTCAAAACAGCACCAACAGTGGGAAATTTTTATGCAGCACTGTTCTAAATGATGACTTGGCGGTAAGTGGCTAAATTCACTAAGAACATGAGGACATGTATGGGAGCAGAGGATTCAAAAGCTATTACCTAATTTGCTTTGAACTTTGACATAAAGTATGATCTCAAGTTTTTATCTTTACTAACTTCATTATTGTCCTCTGTACTGGTTTACTAAATAAGCCCACAAATGCCTGAATCATTTGAAAGTTGATATCTAATTTGATGGAATAAATTGCAGACTACCATTGCTCCTTGTACTAGCAACATGATCATTCATCCATAAACGAATACTAAACATTAGCTGCAAAGATCTAAGAAATGAATATATATATATATTAATATATATAGTGGATAATATACCTCGTAAAACTCTCTTTTAAATTCTTCAATAAATCTCAATGTTTTTTCTCCACAAGGACATCTCATGGTAGAATGCTAGATTAAAAAAAAATAAATAAAATGCATTTACATTAAGGTGCATAATTATACCATATATCAAGACACTTGTGGTTACTGTAAACCATAAAATATGAGATGAATACTGACATATAGGGCAAGATTGTAATGCTTTTTGGTATTTACTGTAGGGTATTAAATAGTGGCCTGCATAGTTTTTATGAAAGGCAAAACAACATTCAGTTTTTCACCACTGTCCATGAGCTTTCAGGCAAATATTCCAAAAGCAATGCAGGGGATAAATCCATAATATACTCAGAGCCCCAGGATACAATAAGCATAACAGGGATAGTGGGTTTATGTGCATCCAGTTTAGAATTAAAGTTTACACAATCCAGGGACAAATTGTACATCTAAAACTATTGGATCACTGTCAAATTTACATAGGAGAGTAATCACCAGTAATGTATTTGCCCTGGGGATACAGCTTAAAGTAATGACTTCCTTTCCGTCAGAAATGTTATGTCATGCAGATTTTCCTGGTTACACTACAATTTCAGCAAAATTGTAATAATCTTAAGAATATGAATTGTCGGCCACACACAATCTTCATGATCAATTTAAATAGCTTTGGATTTGTCTTCTTTTAAAGTGCTGTTGGTATCTAATTTCAATTATGTTTTTGTTTTGGCTATAATAGGAAGGATTAAAACGTCTTTCGGGTTTTCATTGCTATCTATGTTCCTCTGGAGAGAGTCTTTCTCTTTATCCTAGTGACAATTTCCACTGGAATTGAAAATTAAGGAAAATACAACATATTCAGTTGTCATTAGAACAGCAATAGAAGAGACATGTTCCAATGGGGACACTTGTTCTGGTGATAAGGGGATTTACCTTACTTTGGAGAGGTTTCTTACCACCTCCTGATGTATCCACATTACAAGAACTTGAATCTTACAATATCACTTACAATCTCTTGAATAGGCCACAAAAAGCAAAACAAAAAAGCAAAAAAAAACGAAATCAGAAATTGTATTTATTCCATAATCTATGCAAAAAAAAAAAAAAATGGCTTTAGATACAGTGGGGGTTATTTACTAAAGGCAAATCCACTTTGCACTACAAGTGCAAACTACAAGTGCAAAGTGCACTTAAAATTGCACTGAAAGTGCACTTGGAAGTTCAATCGTTGTAGATCCAAGGGGGACATGCAAGGAAAATTTAAAAAAAAACAGCATTTTAGCTTGCACATGATTGGATAATAAAACCAGCAGAGCTACCCCTCATTTCAGATCTACCCCTCAAATTTACAGCGACTGCACTTTTAAGTGCACTTTCAGTGCAATTTCAAGTGCACTTTGCATTTGTAGTTTGCACTTGTAGGGCAAAGTGGATTTGCCTTTCGTAAATAACCCCCAGTAAGTTTTAAACTCATCTTCTGTGTGTTCTGGTTAGCTGACGAAGTTAATAATTTGAAAACTTCAAGCAGTACAATGGGGGGTTCTGTTGGATCTATGAATAAACTCTGTTAGCATGATAAATATATAAGCATAGTGAACGGTTACTATTATTTGCTCACACGTCTGAACAATGTTTGAAGAAATCATGCTTGCAAATTCTAAATTATTTTAGGTTTAACTCAACCTTGTGGTAAATTTGACACTTTAAAGCAGGGGATTAAAATGACAAAACTTTTAGAATTCATAACCTTCATTTAATCTTTACATGTTTTGTTTAAATCATTTGCGACCCTTTGGAGACATTTTGCTTGACACCATAGAGGTCAGTTGTCAACCCTGTATGGGTAATGAGGTTATTTTCAAAAAGAATACATATTACTGTTTCTATATTTACTATGCTGTAGCAAGTAAGGTTTGGACATTTTAGATCTGCAGCTCTTTTTATAGATGACAATGGTGTTGATGTACTAAAGGGAAATCCACTCTGCACTACAAGTGCACTGCAAGTGCACTTGAAAGTGCACTTGTAAGTGCAGTTGCTGTAGATCGCTGTAGATCGGAGGCGAAGCTCTGAAATTAAGGGAACCTCTGCTGATTTTATCATCCAATCATGTGCAAGCAAAATTTCTTTTTTTTTATTTTCCTTGCTTGTCCCCCTCAGATCTACAGCGACTGCACTTGCAAATGCACTTGCAGTGCACTTGTAGTGCACTTGCAAGTGCACTTGCAGTGCACTTGTAGTGCAAAGTGGATTTGCCTTTCGTAAATAACCCCCAATGATATTTATTATTTTATTTCCCTGGTTTCAAATATTAAGTTAACCAAGAAGTGTAAAGAGGTACATCTAAAACCTTGAATTGTGACTTGTACAAACTGGTAAAACGTTAGAGTTCTTACACATTGTCTGAGTTCTGTCTTCAAGCCAAGAACAGCGTTTGCCAAGTTATGAAAAAGTTTGCTGCGCTTTTTATCGTTTATGTTTTTGTGAGAGAGTTCAATGTTAGGAAAAACATTGCCAAGGTAAAAGCGTCCCAATTTCAAGAGAAAGCAGCATTGTTCTGACACCTAATATAAGAAAACATCAAATTAATACATGACACATTCATACACATCAAGATAAAATATAACATCCCCTCTTTGCATAGAAGAGCAAAAAAAGAAAATAGTACGTTTTTGACATTGTGCGGGTTATAAACAAATTCACTATCACCAATGCTTTCAAAGGGTGGTTGTACTCGCTGGTTATATGGGGGAGATCTCTTGATCATATCAAGTGCAATATTCCTCTTTGTTGGGCTACTGGAGCTGGTAGGCCTCCTTTTTAATTTATGAAAGAGCATTAATCAGCATTGGTTGATGCTTCCTGGAATCTGCAATTTTTCTTGTTCATTTTGGCAATTAAGTGGACTTTATTGACTGTGGGCACTTTGTTTCTTTTTATTATTATTATAATAATATATTTTTTTAAATATATAAATTTGGCTTTTTGCTTACTAATGCAGTAGTCATATATTTTTCTGTTTACTTTATGTATATTAGAAACAAATTACTGTGGACATAATTTAATTTTTTTATATAATTGTCATTTTACTTCACTTTTCACTGTATGAACTTTGGTCAAACATATTAATCTATGTATATATGTATTTTGCACTATTCACACTTTAATTCGGTTATGTTGTAATTGTACGGTGCTGCAAAAGGTATGTGTATGTGGGATGGTGGGGGGCTCAAAGCTTTCTTGCAGGGGAATTTTAGGTGCTTGTGTGTAACTTTATTTTTTTTGCACCCTTTTACATTTTTTTTATTAAACTTTTTTTTCAAAGACCAAACATCCTCTGTGTGATGATTTTTTAGTAATGAGTTCCCTTTAATGAGACATTAGGGGTCTAAAGCTGATCTCTCCCCTGTCCTCCAGTGAAGCTAATGGAATGCAAATTATGATCCATTAGCTTCTTCCCCAGCCATGCTGGCTGGGAAAAGTGACTCAGGGACCTGGAAGCGAAAATTTACTTGTCACTTCCTGGTCAGTAACAAGAAGGGTCTCCCTTCCCTGTACCCGTTAGCACCTGCCATGTTTGTCCAGGGTCCACCGATGGGCTCATTGAGCCCGAGATACATGGCAGGGACGCATGTGGGGGAGGAGTGGCATGTTTGAATTAGGCAGCAGCACATCCACCTACAGTATATCACTTCCACATGAAAGCCAACAGCTGGCTTAAAAAATGTACTCCCTTTGAAAGCGCCTGATCCCAACGCCACTTTAAAACGGTGCTGGGACTCATAATATTACAGCTCATGTTTGTATTTAAAAAGTATTCTTTAATGCTGGAAGAAATGCAGGAGATTCCATTAATGATTCATAGATGTTTTGCTGTCTTTGGCTTCAGTGATTTTTAGGTCATCAACCCAGAACAAGCATGCAGATCAGGCAGTCAAAGTAAAATCAGAACTTCAGATCTGCATACTTGTTTCAGGTCTGTGTTTCAGAAAGTATTATAACCATTGGATCAGCATGACAGCCAGGTGATTAGCAAAGAAATGGTAACCTTCATCTCCATTGGTAGTCCCCAAAACAGCTGAACATCTTTTTAAAAGGCTGACACATTGCAACTTAGATCACATTTCCTGATTAACATTAATTTATATTCATATATGTTTTATTAAAGCAAAATTTATTAACTTACATGTATCTTGTTTAACATGCTTTCTCTGACAAGACTGATGTCTGTAATAATATCTCCATCATGCTGTAGGAAGAAGATGAATATACAAGATAAAGGGTTATTATAATATGGCCAAACCAAACATATTCGGATTAACAATTTACTATTACAAAAAGTATAAAAGGCTTTAGAATGAACAACCAGCTAAATAGCTATTTCAGGTATCTCTAGATGTCTCTTGTTTTCTTCCTTTTATTTATTTGTTTTCATATCTCATACCCACTACGTTACTAGAGTGTTATAAAGAAAAATATATTTACAACTTAAAGTAGAAGTTTGGGCACTATAACTCCCACCTTTCAAATGCTGCCCCCCCCCCACTATCCCCCATACATGGAAGTACAAATCGCAAAACAAAACAAAAATCACTTTTTTCATTTTCTATGTGGTCATGTGACCACAAAGCTCCAACCCCTTTGTGTGATGTGCAGGGCAGACAACGGGGCATAATTCGCTGGAGCAGTAATATCACCCAGCAGAGTCCATTGCTATAGGCATTGTCAGAGGAGGAGGTAGGAGTTATAGTGCCTTAACTTCTACTTCAAAGGAAACCTTTTCTAAAGAAATACAAGGGCTGCCATTGCTGACCTTCTTGATGAAATGCTAGTTGTTTGGCAGTTATCCTGATGCCATGACTTCAACACTTTCTAAATTTACTAACTGTTAACAGTAAAAAGCCTTATCGGCATACTTGTTCTGGGTTAGTGACTCAAATTATTGAAAAAAGAGTATGAATGATACCAGCCGTTAGTATTTCCTGACTAAGTAGTCAGAAATGTAATCTTCCTTGCTTTTCTAAGGAAAGATTTTCTTGAACTGTCCTGTTCTTCTGGGATTAATACTGTGATTTAATGACCCAGTAAAAGTTTGCCTCTCAAGAAAGTCAGAATAATGTCAGAAGTCTTTATATGCATTCCGGGTTGTTATCAAAAGGTCCAATATGACAGTCAGAATCCTAGCCCTAATGCAAGCAAAGAGAATGTGCCACTTTTTTTAAAGAAATGTTTCCTACTTAAATAAAAATACACATGCCTGAATGATAACTAAAAACAACATGTAGATGTTGATTGTAGATTTTCAGAACATGAAATGCCTGTTGATCTTACCAGAAATGCACTTCATTACTTAATGTGAGCTGAGAAGGTTATATTGCTTCTGTATGATAATAATCTCTACCCCCCCCCCCCCCCCGGTTCCCCATTTAACATTTAACAGAGCTGGGCAATGGCATGTTTGAAGTCCAGCCTCAGTGGCAACTGTGGCTGCAAAATTATCAGGTGAAAATAAAGGAAAACAATCTAAAAAAGAATGCAGCATGTTCATCTAAGGATTCTAATATATTACAATTTTACATTTATATTTATCTGACTAAAAAGGAAAAGTTATTTGAAGGGGAAATGCTGAAACTCACCAAGAAACCTTTAATAGCTTCGAAGTGTCTTTTTAATTCTGAAATGTCTGCTGACAGTTGGCACCTGTCTCCTGTGGCCTTTATGCATGACATATTCATTAGTAGAATACTGGCTATAATAATACATACTAAACCAGATGGACATTCCATGGTAATTCCAGACAGCTCTTTAAATAAGACAGTTCTATAAAAAATAAAAAAATAACATTCATAAAAATAATATATTACTTATTAACTTTTTTTTGCTCAAGATTTAATATTATAATGACTTTCACATATCTGTGCATATGTTAGATCACTTTAGATATAATAACAGATAATGTTATTACATCAATAGGGAACAAGCATATGCATGCCTATATAAAATTTAATACAATAAATGAGGAAACTCTTTCATAATACAATTACTTGTACAGAAGATATTTGCATATGTATTCACTTCCAGCAAAATGGTTATTTTCTCATTAAAAGGTAGTGGGTGGGACTAAGCAAATAATTATTTTACGCCATCCAGAATCATGGATGAGGACCAGAAAATTCAAAACAGCTGTATGCAAGCTGGTATACATGATTCCAAGTGTAGGCTGCATCATTGTATACTGAATATCCCCAGTTCTGGATGAACAGGCCCATAAAGGACGTGTATGGTTACTTATACTATCCAGTATAGTTGAATAAACACCTTGTTTTTGGATTTGTGCTAAAAAGACTTTCCACGCAAATACTTTCTGTTTAAAAAAACATACTGTATTTTGCAGTGCTTCAGAGGAAGGGTTTTTTGGTCCTTTTAGCCATCTTGGTTGAAAACTGTTTTATAGAATATTTTCTTGTTTATAAAATACATCCCATTCTTATATAAAATATATGAACTAAAACTGATACTGCATGCTTTTAGGGTAAAACAAATAAAATTATATATCATTTGTCAAGAATATAACATTTATTTTTCTAGGTTTTTTTTCAAATAATATATGACGTCAACAAAAACTTAAACTGCCTACTTTTGGGGTTTAAAAATTAAATCCTATGTAACTTGTCAAGAATATAAAATATTTGTTCTAGATTTTCCATTTCAAAAGCAGATTGGCATGGGTTGAGAGCTATTCTTGTTAATGGTTCTCCCTCAAAAAATGTATTTGCAATCATTTGTAACATGCACCACAAGACTGTGACTTAATTGTGATGAAAGAGTTCATTTACTCATTTACTGTTAAATCTCTGTCTATGTATGGCTCACCCCAAGCAGAGGCCACAGATAATGCTCGCTGCGCACAGTAACCCCCAGCAGCCGCCACATTAGGGAGAATTCCCACAGAGGGACCCCATATGCCGGAGCAATAATCCCCAAAAGCTGGTTGTTATTAACCATGGCATGATGCCGCCCCAAGGACCAGCATTAGGGTTCCCTGTACGAAATGCGTCTAACTCTGAGCCTTGGATGGACTGCCAGTCTTTAGATCAGCCAGGGAGAAAGACGCCACCTGTCCTGACTGCAGGAGGAAGAAAAAGGAATGTCAAGGCTGAGGTGGGCCAAAAATGTATTAGGGTATGTCTTGATCAGACAGGAGGTAGGTGGAGCCAAACCTACCTTGACTCTTTCTATGCATATGCTCTTGTATTCTGATGCTCTCTGACCACATTCTACCAAATTTATTACCACCAAACACATACCCAAAGTCTATATTATCAATATATTTCCAATATTTTGGGAATAAATGGGGATGTGGGGATGGGAGGGGGGCTGGAAAATGTATTTGTGGTTTTGGGATTGTGGTTTTGAAGTGTTTATGTGCACTCATTTTGACATTTTATTAAACTTGCTGTGTGGTACTGTAAAAAAAAAAATGCCCAAAAACTGTACTATTAATCTATTTTGCCATTAACAATCTTATTTGAGGTTGAGGGCTTTAGCTTTTTTTTAAGAGTAAGCATTCCTATAGCTTTTAGATTTGTTGTGGCTGTTACTTCCACTGTTCAATTCAGGCCTATTACTGCTGGATAAACAATTTAGTTGCAGTTGCAGCCAAAACTACTTAAAAAGCTTTTTTTAGTTTAAATAAAACAGATGTTTGTGGTTGTGTTTAAGCCAAGTTAAATGTAAAATTTCAAAAACAAAATACATATTCAAAATAAGTGATGCCAGAATTTAGTGTAGCTGATGCTGTCAATGAAAACTGTACTGTCCTGTAAAAACCTCATACAACTTAAAGGCATCTTCCAAGAATGTAATTTTATAGATTGTTGTTTTCCCATGTTGTTCATGTCATATTAAAGGGACTTGCTGCTTGATGTACGGTATTTTTAAAAATGTTTTTGCTTTTTACTTTTTCAACTCTGTAATTAGCTTGCTAGAGGTCTTAAGTATAGATGCCAGATTTTAAAAAGCCTGTAGGTTGGGCATTTTAAAATTATATGCAGTGTTTATCTTTAAAGCCCCCATTTTTTGTTAAAAAAGTACTGTTAGTGCTACTGTGTATTAATTTAACCAGTTCCCGACTGACGCACGCCGATGTACGTCGGCAGAATGGCACGGCTGGGCAAATGGGCGTACCTTTACGTCCATTTGAATTCCCCGCCAAGCCATTGCGTGCGCGCCGACCGGGAGCTCCGTGAGTCGGATTGCGGGTCACGCGGACTTGATCGCCGCGGGGATACCCGCGATCGCCTCACGGAGAGGACGAACGGGGGAGATGATGATGTAAACAGCATCTCCTCGTTCTGCCTAGTGACAAGTGTCACTGATCACAGCTCCCTGTCATCGGGAGCTGTGATCAGAGTAATGACACTGCTAGCCCATCCTCCTACAGTTAGAAATCACTCCCCTAGGACACACTTAACCCCTCCCCGCCCCCTAGTGGTTAACCCCTTCACTGCCAGTGTCATTTACACAGTAATCAGTGCATTTTTAATCGCACTGATCGCTGTATAAATGACAATGGTCCCAAAAATGTGTCAAAAATGTCCGACATGTCTGCCATAACGTCGCAGTCACAATAAAAATCGCTGATCGCTGCCATTACTAGTAAAAAAAAAAAATTATTAATAAAAATGCCATAGAACTATCCTCTATTTAGTAAACGCTATAACTTTTGCGCAAACCAATCAATAAACGCTTATTGCGATTTTTTTTTACCAAAAATATGTAGAAGAATACGATCGGCCTAAACTGAGGAAAAAAAATGTTTTTTTTTATATTTTTGGGGGATATTTATTATAGCAAAATGTAAAAAATAATGCGTTTTTTTCAAAATTGTCGCTCTTATTTTGTTTATAGCGCAAAAAATAAAAATCGCAGAGGTGATCAAGTGCCACCAAAAGAAAGCTCTATTTGTGGGAAAAAAAGGACGTCAATTGCGCGGTCGTCGCACGACCGCGCAATTGTCAGTTAAAGCGATGCTTTAACTAAACGCTAAACGCTCTGGTCAGGAAGGGGGTAAAATCTTCCAGGGCTGAAGCGGTTAAATATTCACTGCTTAAAAACAAAAATCTCTCTATTATTAAATCACCCCATAACAGCTGATATGGCACATAGCACACCAATAAGTCCAGTGGTAAACTGGATAATATTGTCAATTGAATCATTGTAGCTTTAATTTGAAACCTGTTGTATAATTGGAGTTTGCAATTTCAGAGATGCTTTAAAAATTATAAAAAACATACTGGACCTAAATAGTGTTTGTGTGTCAGCAACTAGTGTAAATGATTTATTTATTGTACATTGTTATATAAATAAATAGTAACACTAGCATAATGTACATTGTAATAATATAATAAAATAAAATAATATAATATAAATAAAATAATAATATTCAGATGATAAAATAAACAGCATTAAAACATAGTAAAAAAATATGTTAAAAGAAAGCCTTACCTTCTGTAAGAGTGTTGTGTTGTAAGTGATGCTGCAGGTTATTTAAGGTATGATAACTTGTGCTTTTATACTTGCATCTTTATTCTTCACTTCCTCAAGAAAAACCTAAGGTGATTTTTTTAAATTAAAATTTTACATGACCTTGCATAAGCAGGACACAATGACCTGTCACAAGTTAAAATCCCCACATGTGAGTAATGCTTCATTTCTTTTTCAAATGGAACATTTGAATGGCTAAGAGTTTTACAAAATTTTAAGATAAAAGTCTAAAGTAAATAACTTCCTGAACCATAACATTTTATTCATCTTTTCAGTGTAGGTGTAAATATATATTTAAAAGGTAGCAACATTGTTAATATTTTTTTTTTAAATATAGCGAATTAAATCAAATCTATTAGAGTTTTACTTGTAAGCTAACATTTTACATGAAATAATATTGGCTTATTTATATGGTTATAGTGTATTTTCATGGTGAACCCTTTTTTAAATGTTATGTTTTTTATACCGGTACGTATATTTTACTTGTTTACTTGCCATTTTGTCATTATTGCTCGCAAATAAATTAAATTAGTAGATTCTCCCTTTAGGATGTTGTTTAGGATGAACTGTATGATCTTTATGGTTTGCATGATGTGATATTACACTGTTATTAACCACTTCCCATCCAAGCCAATTCTGGCACTTCGCTCATAAAATCTTAATTTCTTTCTCGAACATCACGGGACACAGAGACACAGTAATTACTGATGGGTTATATAGGTATCACTGGTGATTGGACACTGGCACACCCTAACCAGGAAGTTCAGCCCCCTATATAATCCCTCCCCTTGCAGGGATACCTCAGTTTTTACGCCAGTGTCTTAGGTGATGGACGTGTCCGAAGAAACGAGGTTTTACCTGTAACACTTCTCTTTTTAGAGAGCTGGACCCCGCATATTGGAAAATGGTTTTTCTAGCCTAATTTCTAGCCGGGTGCTTTACAGGGCCAGAACTGTGGATCTCCCTATTCATAGGGAGCCCCAACCTCTGACGGTTTTTTCAAACGGAGCCCACCGTGAGAGGTGAAGATTGGGCCTGTATAACAGAACCCTGCGGCTGGATAAGGTAAGAGGAGATTCCACAGAATTTTTTAATTCTAGTAGGTTTTCTAAATGCATGCTATGCCTGTTGTGACCACTGGGGGCTGCCAAGAGCACATACCTTCTCATGCTGATGTCTGTCTCAAGTGTTTGACGCTGCACAAGCTCCTCCGGCCGGCTCCAGGTAGGATGGGATGGGGGGCTCTCCTCAGGGATATCTCCCCCCAGACTAGGGGGAGGCTGCAGATGGTCTGTGAGCGGTTTGACACTGCACTTTCACCGCCGTTGCGGCCACCGCCATTACACAGGCAGGCCCATCATTACTGGCCTCTATGCCTCCTCCCCCTCCCCCCAGCCTCCTCCATGTTGGTTCAGAAGGGTCGGCTAGCACGGGAAGAGCTCGTTTTTTCAAAAAACGAAGGGGGGGCGCAGTAGGGGGGGGGCGGGGCGTCAGCACAGTGTACTCAGATGCCCACGGGACCAGATGCAAGCTATTAAAGGCACTAATTACAGGTGCACTAAGCCTTCTGGAGGGACACAGAGCTGATGGTCGCATGTAAGGTGGGACACAGGCATTCTCCTAGGCAGCATTTACTAAAGTAACACCAGACTGGGCATTGGGTAGCAAGGCTTTCAGCCAGACTACATCGCTCAGCAGTCAGTGTTCATTTTTTGATACCTCCACCTTGTTGCTTTGCACTATGGGTAGAAGAGGTTCAAGCACCCCAAGAACCAGAGACTCTAGGGGATCTCGTTCAGGTTCTGAGGGCCCCCTGTCTGCAGCATCCTCAACCCCTGAGGGGCCAGGGACGGCTAGCCAGGGAGAGCCGTCGGGATCAGGGGCTACACCTGCTTCTGGCACTTCAGCCCCTGTATACATTACACAGGAGGTTTTTTCCTCAACCATTAATGGTTTAGAGGAAAGATTAATGGCCGTGATTACGTCTTCACTCGGTGGAAGAAAACGTACTAGGCCTTCCTCTGTTCCCCAAGACCCTCAGGAAGAGGAGCTCTGGGATAAAGGAGAGGAATCCCTTTCAGAGGATCGGGATGGGACGGATGATTCCTCTTCGGAGGAATCAGGTGGAGAGGGACCCTCTGCGACTTCTTAAGAGGAGAAAGTCTTAGTACAGATCCTTATGGGATTGGTCCGCTCCACATTTAAGTTGCCCATATCTGAATCAGTTAAAGAACCCTCTTCTTCTTTAGGGTCACTGAAACCTCCTCAAACAGCACAGGCTTTTCCTGTTCATAATTTACTTGAAAAGCTCCTTTATGCTGAGTGGGATCACCCAGATAAACGTTTTTTTCCGCCGAAAAAGTTTTCTACACTTTATCCTATGGAAGAAAAGTTTATTAAAATGTGTGGAACACCGGCCATTGATGCCGCCATTTCCTCCGTAAATAATAGTCTGACTTGTCCTGTAGACAATGCTCAGATACTCAGGGATCCTGTAGATAAAAAGATGGAATCCCTATTAAAGGATGTTTTCTCCTTAGCAGGTTCAGTGGCTCAACCTGCAGTAGCAGCGATTGGAGTCTGTCAATACCTAAGAGACCATGTTAAGCAGGTCATCAAGGTTTTACCTGAACAGTAGGCCCAGGGGTTGGCTAACCTTCCAGCGGCCTTATGTTATGTTGTAGACGCCATCAGAGATTCTATCATGCAAACCTCTCGTCTGTCGCTGGGGTTAGTGCATATATGTAGAATCCTATGGTTGAAAAATTGGTCAGCCGAAGCACCATGTAAGAAGCTTCTGGCTGGGTTTCCATTTCGTGGTGAAAGGTTGTTTGGAGAAGACTTGGATAACTATATCAAGAGAATCTCTTGTGGGAAAAGCACTCTCTTACCTGTTAAGAAGAAGAGTAAGAGTCCCTCTTTTAAATGGACTCTTTGCCCAGCGCTAGGGGCTTCAGCCTCAAAGCAGTCTCGATGGCCTCCTCCGTCTGGGTCCAGAGACAAGAGTCAACCCCAGGGACAAAAGAAGTCCTGGGGGAAGAAGCCTACTAGGCAAAACACTAAGACCTCTGCATGAAGGAGCGCCCCCACTCGCTCGAGTGGGGGGAAGACTGCGACAGTTCTCAGGGCTCTGGCGGGAGGACTTCCAGGACAGATGGGTAGTCTCCATGGTAACCTTAGGGTACAAACTGGAGTTTCAAGAATTTCCCTCTCCTTGTTTCATCAGGTCAAGTGTCCCCAGAGATCCGGAGAAAAAGCAGTCGCTCCTTCTAAACGTTAGAACGACTTTTGACGCAGGAGGTCATTATGGTGGTTCCCGCAAAGGATCAGGGATTGGGTTTTTATTCCAACCTTTTTATGGTCCAAAAGCCAAATGGGGATGTCAGACCCATTCTGGATTTAAGGGATCTGAACCAATTCCTAAGGATTCAGTCCTTTCGTATGGAATCAATTCAGACAGTAGTCTCCACCCTGCAGGGAGGAGAATTTCTGGCATCGATAGACATCAGAGATGCATATCTGCATGTGCCCATTTTTCCTGCTCATTAGAAGTTTCTGTGCTTCGAGATAGGAGGACGCCATTTCCAGTTTGTGGCTCTGCCTTTTGGGATAGCCACTGCACCTCGAGTGTTCACAAAGGTCTTGGCTCCTTCTCTGGCCAGATTAAGGGCTCAGGGTATAGCTGTCATAGCATAAATAGACGACCTGCTCTTGATAGACCGGTTGGTAGCCTCCTTGAACGGAAACTTGAGGACCACAGTCAGGTATCTGGAACACCTGGGTTGAATTCTCAACCTAGAAAAATCTTTCCTAAAACCAGTAAGAACACTGGAGTATTTAGGTCTGGTCATAGATACAAGCCAGGAGAAAGTATTTCTACCTCAAGCAAAGATCACTGCTTTGAGAGAGCTGATTCTGGCAGTCAGGACCAAGAAGGGTCCTTCTGTCCGCCTTTGTATGAGGCTACTAGGGAAGATGGTGTCTTCATTCGAAGCAGTTCCCTATGCTCAGTTTCATTCAAGAATGCTGCAACACAGTATTTTGTCGGCCTGGAACAAGAAGGTTCAGGCGTTAAACTTTCCGATGCACCTGTCTCAGGCGGTGCGTCACAGCCTCAATTGGTGGCTAATACCCGAAAACCTGCAGAAGGGGAAATCCTTTCTACCGGTTACCTGGACAGTGGTAACAACAGATGCCAGTCTGTCAGGTTAGGGAACAGTTCTGGAACAGTCTGCGGTCCAAGAGGTATGGTCCAAGACCGAGAGGACCTTACCCATCAACATTCTGGAGATCCGGGCGATATATCTAGCCCTAAAGCCTTGGACTATCAGGCTACAGGGTTGCCCGGTCAGGATCCAGTCCGACAATACCACAGCAGTGGCTTATGTCAATCATCAGGGAGGCACCAGGAGCCGAGCTGCTCAAAAAGAGGTGAACCAGATCTTAGTCTGGGCAGAGAAGTATGTGCCATGTATATCGGCAGTCTTCATTCCGGGGATAGAGAACTGGCAGGCGGACTACTTGAGTCACCAGCAGTTACTTCCAGGGGAATGGTCTCTGCATCCCGACGTCTTTTGGGCTATATGCCAAGGATGGGGGATTCCAGATGTAGATCTCTTTGCATCCCGATTCAACAAAAAGATAGACAGATTTGTGGCAAGGACAAAAGATCCTCTTGCATGCAGGACAGATGCGTTGGTGACTCCGTGGCATCGGTTCTCACTGATTTATGCATTCCCGCCTATTCTGCTACTGCCACGACTCCTTCGCAGGATCAGGCAGGAAAGGAAGTCGGTACTTCTGGTGGCCCCCGCTTGGCCCAGAAGGACTTGGTATGCAGAAATAGTAAGGATGACGGTGGGTTCCCCGTGGACCCTACCGGTACGCCCAGACTTGTTATCTCAAGGTCCAGTGTTCTATCCTGCCTTACAAATGCTAAATTTGACAGTTTGGCTATTGAAACCCACATTCAGAAGAGTCGTGGGCTTTCAGGTCCTGTAATATCTAGCTTAATCAATGCAAGGAAACCAGCTTTCAGAATGATTTATCATAGAGTCTGGAAAGCTTATATATCCTGGTGTGAATCCAGGGGTTGGCATCCCAGAAAATATGTGATCGGTAGAATTCTTGATTTTCTGCAATTGGGATTAGAGATGACGCTGGCCTTGAGTACCATCAAGGGCCAAATCTCTGCCTTATCAGTTTTGCTTCGCATTCTTTGGTCCGAAACTTTATGCAGGGGGTGACGTGTCTTAATCCTCCGGTTAGGACGCCCCTAAACCCCTGGGGCTTGAACTTGGTTCTGTCTGTGTTACAGAAACAGCCTTTTGAACCAATATGTCAGATTCCTTTGGTCTTGCTGACAAGGAAGTTAATTTTTCTGGTAGCCATCTCTTCTGCTAGAAGAGTATCAGAATTAGCAGCTCTTTCCTGTAAAGAGCCTTATTTGATTGTACACAGGGATAGAGTGGTACTGCGCTCTCATCCTAGTTTTTTACCAAAGGTGGTTTCAGATTTTCATCTAAACCAAGACATTGTTCTACCTTCCTTTTTTCCAGATCCCTGTTCTCCGCAAAAAAGATCACTACATTCTTTGGATGTAGTAAGAGCAGTTAAGGTCTATCTGGAAGCGACTGCTCAGATTCGCAAAAGAGATGTTTTGTTTCTGCTGCCAGAGGGTCCCAGTAGAGGACAGGCAGCATCAAAAGCTACCATTTCTAAATAGATTTGACAGTTGATCATTCAAGCTTACGGTTTGAAACAGAAGATTCCTCCGTTTCAGATTCAGGACACATTCCACAAGGGCTATTGGTGCTTCTTGGGCAGTGCATCACCGGGCCTCTATGGCTCAAATCTGCAAGGCCGCAACCTGGTCTTCAGTCCATACATTCACCAGATTCTATCAGGTGGATGTGAGAAGGCATGAGGATATCGCCTTTGGGTGTAGTGTGCTGCAGGCAGCGGTACAGGGTCCTCAGGTCTGATTGCACCCTACTTGGTTGTGGTCCCCCCCCTCAGATAGCATTGTTCGGGGACATCCCATCAGTAATTACTGTGGCTCTGTGTCCCGTATTGTTCGAGAAAGAAAATAGGATTTTTTAAAACAGCTTACCTGTAAAATCCTTTTCTTTCGATGGACATCAAGGGACACAGAGGTCCCGCTCCTCTTCTAATACACTATATTGCTTGGCTACAAAACTGAGGTATCCTTGCAAGGGGAGGGATTATATAGGGGGTTGAACTTCCTGGTTAGGGTATGCCAGTGTCCAATCACCAGTGATACCTATATAACCCATCAGTAATTACTGTGGCTCTGTGCCCCGTGATGTCCATCAAAAGAAAAGGATTTTACAGGTAAGCTGTTTTAAAAAATCCTTTTTTTTTTCTAGAAAATTACTCAGAACCCCCAAACATTATATATATATATGTTTTTTAGCAGAGACCCTAGGGAATAAAATGGCGGTCAGTCAACCTGGATGTCAAACCACTTCCTCAAACTGAATCTATCTAAAACTGAGCTCTTAATATTTCCTCCCCCACATGCTCCCTCCCCTGACTTCTCTGTCAAGATCAATGGCACATCTATCAGTTCATCCCCACATGCCAGGGTGCTAGAGGTAACCTTAGACCCTGAACTGTCCTTTCAGGCCCACATACAATCCCTGTCCAAATCATGCCGCCTTAGCCTCCGCAACATTTCCAGAATATGCCCCTTTTTAACTAATGACACCACCAAGCTTCTAATTTACTCCCTGGTCATCTCTCACCTGGATTACTGCAACTCTCTCCTCATGGGATTACCTTTACATAGACTATCCCCCCTTCAGACCATAATGACTGCCGCTGCAAGACTCATCCACCTTACCAACCATTCAGTGTCCTCCACCCCTCTCTGCCAATCTCTCCACTGGCTTCCACTCACCCAACGAATAATATTCAAAGTACCAACAATAATTTACAAAGCGGGGACGGGGGTGTTTGAAAAATGTTTATTTTTATTTTTTTTTATTTTTACACTTTCTCTTTAATAAAAAAACTTTTTGGATCACTTTTATTCCTATTACAAGGAATGCAAACATCCCTTGTAATAGGAATAGTGCGTGACAGGTTTTCTTTATGGAGAGATGTGGGGTCAATGAAACCCCACATCTTTCCTTCAGGCTGGAAAGACTGAGATAAAAAACGTCACGCCCGGGCCTCTGAGGGTCATAGAGATGACTGGGGACCATCTGGTCACCAAAAATCTCTAAGGCAAACTTCCGGCGGCAACCAATTCGTTCTCCGGCTCGCCGATCGCTGAGGCGAGCCCTCCCGCCACCCATAAGAACGATTAAGCGGCTGAACTGCTGCTATGATTGTTCTTGCAGTGCACAGAATCGCTGGCTGAAAAAGATGATATCTGAGTGATGCCTGTAACTGCACCCATCGTTCAGATATCCCCAATCAATGTCCAGGACGTCATATGATGGCCTATGGGTGGGAAGTGGTTAATGTAACCCGAGTCCCTCCCACTAGTCCCAAATCCCCAACACTAATCCTAATCCCGCTCCCACTAGTCCCATAACCCTAACCCTAATCCTACTCCCACTAGTCCCAAATCCCCAGCCCTAACCCTAATCCCACTCCCACTAGTCCAAAATCCCCAATCCTAACACTAATCCCACTCCCACTAGTCTCAAATCCCCAATCCTAACCCTAATCCTGCTCCCACCAGTCCCAAATCCCCAACCCTAACCCTAATCCCGCTCCCACTAGTCCAAAATCCGTAACCCTAACCCTAATCCCACTTCCACTAGTCCCAAATCCCCAACCCTAACCATAATCCTGTTTCCTATAGTCCCAAATCCCTAACCCTAATACTGCTCCCACTAGTCCCAAATCCCCAACCCTAATCCTGCACCCTTTAGTCTCAAATCCCTAAACCTAATCCTGCCCCACTAGTCCTAAATCCCCAACCCTAACCCTAATCCCACTTGTCCCAAATCCCTAACCCTAATCCTGCTCCCACTAGTCCTAAATCCCCAACCCTAATCCCGCTCCCACTAGTCCCAAATCCCCTAACCCCAATCCTGCTCCCAATAGTCCCAAATCCCTAACCCTAACCCTAACCCCACACCCTATAGTCCCAAGTCCAACCTGTGTGTGTGTGTGTACTTTTATTTCAATATTACATTGTATATCCCTATATGTTATGGTCGTTGAGGTGCCTATCTAAGAGCGCTTGCACACTGAGGTGCCTAAAAAATGCCTTAGTGCTATTACAACATTTTTGCCGTGTTTACACAGCGTTTTGGGGCCGCTATCACTAAAATGAGCGCACCGCGCTGGCATTTTAAAGGTGTTTTTCAGGCATTAATGAAGCATGGGCATCAACTAACAACCCCACCTCCCTACATCACTTCCTGTGAACTTCCTTGTATCTCATGAAGGGGAGAGAGAGAAGATGGAGTTTCTTGTGCTCATGTTGTTTGTGCTACTCTCTTGGGAGAATATCCACCAACAGTCACTATTGAATTCATCCCATCCTCCAAGCATACACCTCAAGAGGACAATTCACGTTGCTATATCAGGACTTGAGAGTGCACCCTGACAAGGTCAGAAATTACTCTTGGATGAACATTGCAACATAAGTGTCTATATCCCAATCCCTAATCCAGCTAGTCCCAATGCCCTAACCCTAATCCCACTCCCACTAGTCCCAAATCCCTAACCCTAATCCTGCTCCCACTAGTCCCAAATCCCTAACCCTAACCCCACTCCCACAAGTCCAAAATCCCCAATCCTAACCCTAATCCTGCTCCCACTAATCCCAAATCCCCAACCCTAACCCTAATCCTGCTCCCACTAGTCCCAAATCCCTAACCCTAATCCCACTTCTACTAGTCCCAAATTCCCAACCCTAACCATAATCCTGCTCCCTCTAGTGCCAAATCCCTAACCCTAATCCTGCTCCCACTAATCCCAAATCCCCAGCCCTAACCCTAATCCCACTCCCTATAGTCCCAAATCCCTAACCCTAACCCTAATCCCACACTTTATAGTCCCAAATCCATCAAGTCCAACCTGTGTGTGTGCACATTTATGTCAATATTACATTGTATATCCCTATATGTTATGGTCGTTTAGGTGTCTATCTAAGAGCCCTTTCACACTGAGGAGCTTAAAAAATGCCTTCAAACGCCTTAGCACTATTACCATATTTTTGCAGTGTTTTCACAGTATTTTTGGGGCGCTAGCACTAAAATTAGTGCACTGTGCTGGCGTTTTAAAGGTGTTTTTCAAGCGTTAGTGAAGCATGGGCATCAGCTAACAATCCCACCTCCCTACATCACTACCTATGAACTTCCTTGTATCTCATAAAGGGGACAGAGGGAAAAGAAAAGATGGAGTTTCTTGAGCTCATGTTGTATGTGCTACTCTATTGGGAGAATATCCATCAACAGAGGCAGCAACGTTGCTATTGGGTTCATCCCATCCTCCAAGCGCACACCTCAAGAGGACAATTTGCGTTGCTATATCAGGACTTGAGAGTGCACCCTGACAAGTTCAGAAATTAAATTCGGATGAGCATTGCAATGTAAGTGTCTATATCCCAATCCCTAATCCCACTAGTCCCAATTCCCTAACCCTAATCCCGTTCCCACCAGTCCCAATCCCACCCTAATCCCACTCCCACTAGTCTCAAATCCACAACCCTAACCCTAATTCCGCTCCCACTAGTCTCAAAATCCTAACCCTAATACCGCACCCACTAGTCCCAAATCCCCCACCCTAATCCCACTCCCAACTAGTCCCAAATCCCCAACCCTAATCCCACTCCCACTAGTCCCAATCCCCAACTCTGAACCCTAATCTCACTCCCACTAGTCCCAAATCCCCAACCCTAGCCCTAATCCCACTCCCTATAGTCCCAAATCCCTAACCCTAATCCTGCTCCCATTTGTCCCAAATTCCTAACCCTATGCCTAACCCCACTATGACTAGTCCCAAATCCCTAACTCTAACCCTAATCCCGCAACCACTAGTCCCAAATCCCCAAACCTAACCCTAATCCCACTCCCACTAGTCCCAAATCCCTAACTCTAACCCTAATCCCACTCCCACTAGCCCCAAATCCCAAACCCTAACCCCATTCACACAAGTCCCAAATCCCTAACCCAAACCCTAATCCCGCTCCCACTAGTTCCAAATCCCCAACCCTAACCCTAATCCCAATCCCACTTGTCCCATATCCCTAACCCTAATCCTGCTCCCGCTAGTCCCAAATCCCTAACCCTAATCCCGCTCCCACTAGTCCCAAATCCCCAACCCTAACCATAATCCCACTCCCACTAGTCCCAAATCCCCTAACCCTAATCCCGCTCCCACTAGTCCCAAATCCCCAAACTTAACCCAAATTCCACTACCTATAGTCCCAAATCCCTAACCCTAACCCTAATCCCACACCCTATAGTCCCAAATCCCCTAACCCTAATCCCACTTCCACTAGTCCCAAATCCCTAACCTTAATCTCGCTCCCACTAATCCCAAATCCCCAATCCTAACCATAATTCTGCTTCCTATAGTGCCAAATCCCTAACCCTAATCCCACTCCCACTTGTCCCAAATCCCCTAATCCATATCCCCAATATTATTATGTAGTGTTAACAACTGACTTATTTTCTGTCCCAGATTTGACTTCCTTCTTGGTATGTTGTCATCTGCCTTGTTGAGACAGGATACGAACTGCAGGGAGGCAATACCTCCATGTGAACGTTTGCTTATAACACTCAGGTTAGTTTATAAAGCTAGATAAATAAATATTTCACCAATTTATCAAGTAATAAAAAATAAAAGACAACATATTTCGAAAAAAATATATATTTGATTCACAATAGATATTGTTTGCACAATCAACAATTCAAATAAGTGCCAAATAACAGTAAAAAAAATAAAATTAACACATAACAAGCAGTAATGTGCATACATTACTTAATTTTTTTCATATATAAAAACTTTCTCATTTAGGAACTTTTTTTAATTACAAAATTCAGATAATAAAAAAGATTGACAAATAAAACAAATTAACAAATAACAAAATACTTGCACAAATGTGCATACATTATTTCCAACGTTGTTATAACAAATCTAAAAAATGTAGATGTCCTGATACAAAAGTATGGAATGGGACACCTCTCGAGGGGGGGGGGGGGGGGCTATTGCTTTGGTCTATATATTGGCATGTCATATGCCCCTCCCTGCAGTGTTGAGGGTGGGAGGAGGCATATTAACATAACCTGACCCTGATGGACCCGGGTACTGCAAGGGTCTTTGATCATACATATTCAATGACAGAACGTATCGTGGAGGCTATTGTGAATTATTTTGAACAGTAATCATTTCTTGTCTGGAGGATGGATATGATTTTTGTTGAAAGCACTGAATCACACATAACACCTCCATCCTCCTGGCACATTGGTATGTTTTATCCACCATGTCCATTTGCGGTATTATACTGCGAGCAAATGCAGCATTTTCTCCTTGGTCTTTTTGTCAGGCTGCCAACATCTTCTTGATGATGTCTACTTGATTTGATTGTAGCCGTATTAGTGAAATTGTGACAGAGAAAATTGAGTACTGTCTGTGATACTTTTTTTATTTTAGTGCAAATAAAAAAAGTATCACGGACAGTACTCAATTTTCTCTGATGATGTCTATAAAATCATCAGATTGCTGCTGCTTCAAACATTTTTTACGTGTGTTCCATAATAATACTGACTCGGGGGCTGGATCAATAGGGCTTTCAGGTTCTGTGTCCTCAAATAGTAATTGTGACTCTGGAGCAAAATCAGCATCCTCCTGTTGATTGCCATCCTGCTCCTACTCCTCTGTTTCAGAGTCTATATTGCTTTCAGAGTTAAAAAACTAATATAAAAAAAATTACGATATCATTCTTATTAATTACTAATTTCTCTCTACAAGTTTTTATACTTACTCCCTCAGCTCCATCACTGACTTTAGAAATTCTAGTTCGTGATAGTGGTAGTACATGTGGACTTTCTTGGCACCAGTTCCACTCCAGTTCCATTTCCTTTGCCTCTTTAATTCCCTCCTAAAATTGTCCTTCATGTTTTCCATCGTTTTTAGAGTTGTTCCACTGGAAGACAAAAAATTAATTGTTCTTTTTATTTACAGATATCTTGCCACATGAAATAGCTACACATCACTATAATATGATTTTTGCACAGGAATACCTACCATAATTGAGATTGTTAAGCTAACATGTGATGCTATCTGTAATCTAAAGAATGAATTCATGCCAATTCCAAAAAAAGAGAAGTGGGAAGATGTTGCCAAGCGTTTCTGGAGTAAAACAAACTTTCCTAACTGCCTAGGAGCTATTGATGGCAAACACATTAGGGATAAAAAAACCTTTTAACAGTGGAAGCAGATATTTCAACTACAAAAAGTATTTGTTGATTGTGCTGATGGCTGTTGTAAATGCAGACTACAAATTCCTCTTTGTCGACATAGGAGCATTTGGGAGCTGTGCAGACTCAACTGTTTTCCAGAATTCTAAATTTGGAAAGTGGCTTTTTTCAAATAAACTAGATTTACCTAAAAACCAACCACTACCTGGGACTGAAAATCCAGATATGCCAATTGTTTTCATGGCTGATGAGGCATTCGCTATTAATGAACACCTAATGAAGCCCTACTCACAGAGGAATCTCAACCCCAAAGAGAATATTCAATTACCATCTCTGTCGGGCACGCAGGCTAGTCAAATATGCTTTTGGAATACTTGCCAACAAATGGCAAATTTTCCACAAATCATTAAATCAAAAAGAGTACCAAATTTCAGCACAGGATGGATATGTGGAAATTTTTTAGGTAGAGCAGTGCCACGTCCTAAATATCAGTATATTTGAATGAAAAGGCAGAAAAAATTTACTTTATAGGCACCAATCATAAAAATATATATATAAATTTTATTATACACATAATACAAAAAACAACATATTAAAACATTGCAAGTAAAGTGCAAAAAGCTAACTAAGTCTCTCTCATAAAGATCATGGACCCCAGAGACATACCCTTAAAACAAGGACATATCCCTACAATGTAGTATAAAAGACAACAAACTTCATTAGCGCTACATGTTTCACAATTGATTGCTTCTTCAGGAACTTGTTTGGTTAGTCTACAAGAAAAAGAGGGAAAACACGAATGCAAACAATAAATACAATTGATATTAAACATCTCATTCCAACGTGGATGTCACTGCTGGCACTCATACAATTACTCATTTAGGCCCTATAGCGGCACAAGCACTCAACTTGCTACACAATTCACCTGGGTCAAATGTGAATTCTACCCACGGTAGTGGCTCAAGCACTGTAACTACATCTACACGCTCCCTTACGAGCAGGATTTCACTTTTATCTAATTCAGCGGCACACTTGCTGATTCCAACCAAACAGAGCACACTTGATTCTTATTTAGCTTCTACAGGGGCACCATCCACAAATTTTCCCCTACCCCCAACACTGACCTCCCACACGTAGAATTGGATATTATCAATCTCACTCCTTACTCCTTTTCTCAAGCGGATTTCGATCTCTTGAGATAAGGACTTAGTTTTTGTCCTACACCTCAGTTGGATAAGTATGACACTATTAAAGATCTCTACCTTTTCTGTAGAAAGCTGACTTACAAATTTCTTTTTCATCATGAGCATGTACGTTCTAAACAGGACAGGGAACTCTCTGAAAGTATGAAACACTTTACTATGGTTGAGTTCAGAACTTTCAGAGACCTCATTCTCTTATTAGAAGAGAGTGACAACTCCGAGCCTGTATTACCCACTAACAATATCAGTGGACTGACATTACCTCAGGGCCTAAGCCAACTAAGAAATTCAAGCCTAAGTCCAAGAAATTCCCGGACCTAACTAGCATCCCCATGTATGGGCCTTTTTGACGGCCACCATAGGGAATATGAGGCAACTCATATTGGATCCTATGCCTAAGAATTTACTGCCTGACCAATTGCAATCCCTCTCTAGACTACGTAACCACCCTGATCTGGTTGCCAAACAGGCGGACAAGGGGGGTAATATTGTACTAATGACCAGGGCTTTTTTTCAGGGGGAACTTGATGGAACTTCAGTTCCACCATCTCTGGCTCAGACCCTTTGGTGCCTGCTCACCACAATCACTTGTAAACACAGAAGTCTGGTTTCTGTGTTTACAAGTTAAAGCTCTGCACTCCGTGTGTAACCCACATGAACACTGCACTCTGTATGTAATGCAATCCTGATATGTAATGCCCCTTTAAGACCCTCCTATTGTTTGTGAAATATGACCACACCCACTATTTGATGTGATTTGGATGGTGTGTGTGGGGGGAGGAGTTTTGGGGGGTCATGGTTGAGTTCCAGCACCTATTGTTTGAGAAAAAAAGCCCTGCTAATGACTGACCAACAATACGTCGAGATGTGCATGGGTATCCTTAACAATCGATCCTGGTATCGCAGAATTACGGTTCGTTCAACCCATCGGTATATCAACGAATACAAACTATTAATAGGAGATGCTTATCATATTGGTCTGATTGACCGGGATACCCATGCATACCTCGACAATAAATTTCTGCGTACTGCTACATTTTACGCACTACCGAAGATCCATAAGAATATACATACCCTCCAGGCCGGCCTATAGTTTCTGGGATAGGTTCACTCATGGAAAACGCTAGCAGACTTATCGATTTTTTTTGACCCCTCATGTCATACGACTGCCTTCCTATGTCCGTGACACACTAGATCTCTTCAAACACATTGAGGGGGTTGCGGTCCCTCCCGACGCCCTGCTCGTGACTCTGGATGTGGAGGCTTTGTACTCCAGAATCCCTCACGAGCAGGGTGTCGAGATGGTACGCACCTTCCTCAGGGAGGAGGATCACCATTTGTGGCCTTTTAGTGAGTTTCTGTTGAAACTACTCTTCTTCATCTTGACACATAACTGGTTTACATTCAATGACTACCACTACCTCCAGGTGCAGGGCGTGACCATGGGCACTTGTTGTGCCCTGGCCTACGCAAACCTGTACCTTGGGGGGTGGCAGCGTGACATCTTTTCTAGTGAGCAACTCAGTAGCCACACCAGTCATGTACTGTGTGGATAAGATATATCGATGATATATTTATTATCTGGCTAGGCTCACAGCATACCTTGAATACCTTTGTCGATCATCTGAACAATAATACTTACAATTTAAAATTCACAGTTAAGAGCGACTAACAAAAAATTTCATTTCTTGACCTTGTAATTTTTAAAGATCATGACAACTGTTTGGCTACCATGCTATATCGGAAGGAAACAGCCGGAAACACGATCTTGCACGTGTCCAGTGCCCATCCTCATACACTTATGCGTAGCATTCCCTATGCACAGTAGATTCGGCCCAGAAGGAACTGTACTTTTGACAGTGACTTCAGATACCATGCGGACCGACTAAGGGAATGACTCCTCCAACAAGGATATTCTAAATCGCTTCTACGTAAAGCTTTTAACAAAGCGTACAAACAACCTAGAAATACACTGCTTTATAAGAATAAAACCAAGTCAGATGATCACTCTACGGTAAAATTTATCACGCAATACTCATACCAACAATACCAACTAAGAAATGTGCTGAACAAACACTGGCACATTCTACATGAGGACCCTATTTTGAGTAAATATGTCAGTGATCACCCAGAGATCGTTTTTAAGAGCGGTTTCTTTGCATGATAAACTGACTAAAAGTCATTTTGTCCCTTCTCACGGTCATATCACTAATAAATCTTGTATCTATACTTGCGGGCATTGTGCTCTCTGCCCTTGGATCTCTACTGGCCATAGATTTAGACTACCTAATGGGGAGCTTTTTAACCCACAATTTTGGGCCGATTGCAGTACCCAGGGGGTAATGACATGTAAATGTGGGTTTTTTTATATTGGCAAAACAATTTGCCAATTACGACAAAGAATTTATGACCATATTTATTCCTCTGCCAATGGCAAGATGCTTAGTTCCATAAATAGACATATTGATCTTTGTCATAGATTTGACACCTCTGTTGCTACCTTTATTGTTTTGACAGTGATTCAGCAGGACCCCAGGGGAGGAGATTGGGATAGGAAGATACTCCAACATGAGGCGAAATGGATAGAGCACCTGAATGCCACACGTTGGCCAGGCATCAACAAAGTACAATCCTATAAGTCATTCCTCTAATAATGGGTTATGTGCTAAATTACCTTTTTTCTTTCTCAATAAGTTTATTATTAATTCTATATCTTAAATATATCCTGTCCCCTCATGTTTTGGTGACTCTTGGTCCCCTTCCTTTTCTCTGATGTCCTGTTGGTTTTTCACTGTTTAAACTTATATCTAACCGTTAACGATGTGGTCTCCGCCTTTTCAGTACTTCTCCTACTCCTACCTCCTGCCATCCATTATGCAATTCCTGTCACATATATAATAATTAAAAAAGTATTTGCAGTTTTCAGTTTTTATTAATTAATGTTTGTCGTTTCTACTTCTTTATTTTCTATTTCCTTATAGTCGCTATCTGTTTTATCTATTTGTGATTATGGCCTTTTGGAGACGTTTTTGTGGCTCCAGGTCCAGGCTTGATACGCTCCCCTCGTGGCCTTTTCTCCCCTTGGTCATACCATCACCCTTATATAGGCTCTTTACATCTGCCTCTCACAGCGGTACCACGCTGTCATTTTGGAGCTTCCACAGGGGGGAGCTCTCAGCCCTGCTACCTTTAGGACTGTGCTCTCCTTGTGCGGCCATGTCTGCTGCAGCCGCCACTGTGCACTGCGCATGCTCGGCCGTGCGGGGTTGCGCACGCAGCCCTACCCAGCCGAATCAGCGGAAGTCACACACCTGATTGGGACGTGCATTTAAGGCTGACTATTCAGCCTTTTACCACGCTACTCCTCTCCAACGGCGTTCCGTTTTTGGACATATTTACTCTCACTATCATATCCATTCTGGTAAGACTTTTATCTTCCTATACCTGGTTTGCTGCACCCCCGCTGCTGGTTGCTATAGTACATACATTGTAGAGATTTGGATATATATACCTCTCTCTTTATAGATGGCTCTTACCTGGCTTCTGCCAAATTGACTGTGCCGCTGCATATAAATCTCCATTAAGCTTCCCCTTTTTTCTTGCTGGTAGTCCTTTGAAGTGAGTACTTCTTATGCTTGATCTAAAGGCTTTATATATTTGATCTACTACTATAAGGTGAGACTTCATATTTTTCTAATAACATCACTTAACTTATGTGACAGTTAGACCATTATTATTTAAAACTGTCTTTCATTACCATATTTATACATATATATTTTCTAGAAGCGATGATATTTATTACCAAGCACAGTTCCACCATCTAATAGCTTGCTTTATATTGAGCATTTATCAGTCATCTAGAAGTAGTATTTAATTGTTCTATCTAAGGTAGGCTTCATTTTATGTGTTTGCACTTCACCATACTCACCTACCCTTCTCCTGCATGGAGTGAACCTTTTCATTTCACCTTAATTAACCCTTGGTGGGTCGTGATGTTTTTCTCTTATTCCTGGCAGTGGAGATATATATACCCTTTTTTATCTCTGCTGCTATTACTTTTTTCTCCTCTCTACATCCTTTATAGGTTTGCTACCAGGCACGTCCCCACATGTTAGCTGTTTCACCTGTTGCATGCCCTCTTTGAGGTCCACCTATTGATTGCCTTGCAGTACTCCCCACAAACCATTGAGACTCTCTACCAAGATGTTTAATATCAATTGTATTTATTGTTTGCATTTGTGTTTTCTCTCTCTTTCTTGTAGACAAACCAAACAAGCTCCTGAAGAAGCATTCAATTGTAAAACATTTAGAGCTAATGAAGTTTGTTGTCTTTTATACTACATTGTAAAGATATGTCCGTGTTTTAAGGGTATGTCTCTGGGGTCCATGAGAGAGACTTAGTTAGCTTTTTGCACTTTACTTGTAATGTTTTATTATGTTGTTTTTTTTTTGTATTATTATGTAGTGTTAACAACTGACTTATTTTCTGTCCCAGATTTGACTTCCTTCTTGATATGTTGTCATCTGCCTTGTTGAGACAGGATACGAATTGATGATTGGTGCCTATAAAGTCCATTTTTTCTGCCTTTTCATTCACACAAACCATTAAACCTGAAGATTGAAAATGCGAGCAAAGTAATTAAAGTAGCATGTGTTCTACATAATTTGCTACATAATTTGGTACAGGAGAGAGACGGCGTGAATTGGACACATTGGCACGCAATTTGGAACCCGCTGATTTTGTTCATGTTCGTGGTCCGACAGTGGGTTTCACAATAAGGGATCAACTGGCTGACTATTTTATGAGCCCTGCTGGTGAACTTAGTTGGCAAGGTGATATGATTTAACCCTTTCCCAAATCCAAATGAACACAAATAATTTCTCCTATTCTAAGATACTGTTTCAAGCTCTGTGGCGATAGTTGTAAGTAGCTATTTTTGTTTAACGACTGTATTCTGAAATAAAATTACAGTTTAATAAAGACTAAGTTCCGCGGTCACATTGATTTAAAGAGTCCATGTTTGTGAAACTTTTATAAACTGTTTTTTAGCATTCTATATTACATGTGTTGAGAACATACTTTGAACAATAAGATATCTATATATTTGGTGATTAGTATGTGTCATCTAATAAAAATAATAAAATATGAGTGGTGTTTGTCTTTTTCAGTGTAACAATAATAATTATAACATCATAACATACTCAAGATGAATATTGGAATTATGATATTAGGACTAAAGGATATGGGTTAGGGAATTGGGACTATAGGGTGTGGGATTAGGGTTAGGGTTAGGGATTTGGGACTAGTGGGAGCAGAATTAGGGTTAGGGATTTGGGACTAGTGGGAGCAGGATTAGGGCTAGGGTTGCGGATTTGGTACTAGTGGGAGCGGGATTAGGGTTAGGGTTGGGGATTTGGGACAAGTGGGAGCGGGATTAGGGTTAGGGTTGGGGATTTGGGACTAGTGGGAGCTGGATTAGGGTTAGGGGATTTGGGACTATAGGGTGTGGGATTAGGGTTAGGGATTTGGGACTAGTGGGAGCAGAATTAGGGTTGGGGTTGGAGATTTGGGACTAGTGGGAGCAGGATTAGGGTTAGGGTTGGGGATTTGGGACAAGTGGGAGCGGGATTAGGGTTAGGGTTGGGGATTTGGGACTAGTCGAGCGGGCTTAGGGTTAGGGAGTTGGATTTGGGACTAGTGGGAGCGGGATTTGGGTTAGGGAGCTGGATTTGGGACTAGTGGGAGCGGGATTAGGGTTAATGTTGGGGATTTGGGACTAGTGGGAGCGGGATTAGGGTTAGGAGATTTGGGACTTGGACATTTAGCTTTTTGTCCATTGCATGCAGCAGTTTCGAAAAACTTCTCACGGCTCAGTTCTGTCTTATGTTCTGTGCAGTGTTATCTCAAGCAGGTTTATCAACCCTTCTCATGTGAACTATAGAACACCCCCTCCCATGTTAGGGAGATGAGATGATAAGAGGGGGTGTTCTGTATTCCCTACACAGTTTCCGTCCTACAGTGACAACGCTGTTCCTCCATAGATAAAGTACAGTGAATGAGTGTTATCACCCTTGGACAGGAGGTGTATAACTCGCAGGATCACCATGTGAAAATAAGGTAAAGCAAATACACACACACCACATCTAAGGACAGGTAAGCTGCAATATATTACATTTTTGTTCTTGAGTATAGATTAGCTTTAATTCACTGTCAGTCTGCAAGGAGTGATACTGTGATCTAATGGCTTTGCTAGAAAAGAAAGGATTACAATTAGCATAAGGTTTAGAAAACAAAGGTTTAGGCTTAACGTTAAACCTGCCATAGACGGTATGAATCTTGATCAGTTTAGCAGGGACCTGCTGAGAATAGAACCATGTATGGGCAGGCTGAATGTACCCAAGTTGATCCAACCAGCCTATCTGATTTTACATGTGATCATTGCTAGATGCTATTATAGCCGCTAGCAGAAATCACTGTGTTCTCCCAGCAGGAGAACACAATAGCTCTGCAGGATAAATTCCCCCATCAACACTGACTGTGTTGATGGGGGAATTGACTGATTTTAAAATCAGTGGTTGGCTTTAGGGTAAGGGCTAGTGTTGGCTTTGTTTATCAGCAAAGCCATTGATCACAATAACACGATAACAACAATATGGCATGGCTTTGTTAGAAAGCTACAAGTCCTGCCATATTTTTTGGCAGAGAGCTAATAGAGAGCTGATATGGCTACTGAGGTTCAAATTAAACCTAATCATCCTTATTTAATAAATATAATATTTGATTCACTATTATCATGAAAGTTTATATTATAATATATGTAAAAAAATAATAATAATACAATAACCATCAGCAATTCACAGCATAAACAGGTGACAGAAAAGAAAAAGAGGACTCGATTATGTCTCGGTAATTTCCTTATGTGTTGTGTATAAGACATGCAACTCGTGTTTTTGTTCTGTGTGGTCTATTTATATATATATTGTATGTAGTGAATCATACTGCTCTGTTGTTTCCTTTACATGTAAGTGGACAAAAGAATGTTTACTGTGGTTGACAGGTATTAAAACTAGTTATTTAAAAAAAATTCCACACATTTAGTAACAACTAAATATAGCATGTCTCGCTACATTGAAAGGCAAAATACCTTAGAGCATATTATAAAAAATTCTTACAAAATCTTAAAAATAGCACTTTCTTGCAAACAAAATTCTGATAGTAGGCTTTAAAGGGGTTGTAAAGGTAAAAATTTTTTCACCCTAATGCATTCTATGCATTAAGGTGAAAAAACTTTTGACAGTACCGCCGCCCCCAGGCCCCCCGTTTTACTTACCTGACGCCTCGAATCTTCGCTCCTCGTCCTCGTCAGCTTCATTGCAGCTCAGCCTGGTCGCTGATTGGCTGCAGTGGATGGATTGAAAGCAGCGCAGCCATTGGCTCGCGCTGCTGTCAATCACATCCGATGACGCGGCGAGCCGGGGGGCGGGGCCGAGTGATACAGCGAGCGGCTATAGCCGCCGGCTGTATCACGGGAGCGCGCCCGCAAGCACTCACCACCGTGCGAGGGAGCTCGCATGAAGGTGGTAAATGCTTGCGGGGAGGAGCTGAAACAGCCGCCGAGGGACCCCAGAAGACCAGGTTCGGGGCCACTCTGTGCAGAACGAGCTGCACAGTGAAGGTAAGTATAACATGTTTGTTATTTAAAAAAAAAAAATAAATAACTTTACAACACCTTTAATCTCCTGTCTTACAGTTAACAAATAGAATAGAATACAGTATATACAGTCAGGTCCATAAATATTGGAACATCGACACATTTCTAATCTTTTTGGATCTATACACCACCGCAATGGATTTGAAATGAAATGAACAAGATGTGCTTTAACTGCAGACTTGCAGCTTTAATTTGAGGGTATTTACATCCAAATCAGGTGAACGGTGTAGGAATTACAACAGTTTGTAGATGTACCTCCCACTTTTTAAGGGACCAAAAGTAATGGGACAGATTAACAATCATCCATCAAACTTTCACTTTTTAATACTTGGTTGCAAATCCTTTGCAGTCAATTACAGCCTGAAGTCTGGAATGCATAGACATCACCAGACGCTGGGTTTCATCCCTGGTGATGCTCTGCCAGGCCTCTACTGCAACTGTCTTCAGTTCCTGCTTGTTCTTGGGGTATTTTCCCTTCAGTTTTGTCTTCAGCAAGTGAAATGCATGCTCAATCGGATTCAGGTCAGGTGATTGACTTGGCCATTGCATAACATTCCACTTCTTTCCCTTAAAAAACTCTTTGGTTGCTTTCGCAGTATGTTTGCTTGCATCACAGTGTGCTGCATTTTTTTATATATATTATCTCTATGATTGACAGTGCTACATCCAGAAATCAAACCTGTCCTGTTCATTAACTATCAGGAATACTTTCTAGCCAGAATTGCATTTATTTGTCTGAGATAACCAATGCTTTCTTTAACATTGTAAAGACTTAATGCAGCAACTCTATAGGCATATAGGGAGTCTGGAGGTCCATGGTTAAGCACAATCAGGGTACCGACTTGTGCTACCAAGGTTTCCCGGAACTCACCTCGCCTAAACATATGTAAGCATTATATATTAAGTCACACTTAATGACTGGAGATGATTGACACGTGTGGATGACTGGGATATGGCTGAGCTCATGGGCATGTGTTTTTAAGTGACAACGTTGTCAGTTTTTACCTTATGCAATCTCCTATTGTTTATGCTTTCTCCTATTGTTTATGTTTTTCTACTAATTGTTCTAATAAAGTTATATCAGGTTAAACCGCAGTTTGTTCCTTTTCCTTCACTGAAGGTAAGGACACCTTGGGTCCTATCCCCAATCCCCTTTTATTTTGACTTCAGTGGTACACTACCTACATAGTGCAATGTTCAGGGGAGAGCTACACGGAGTGCAAAGTTTAGCCTTCTTCCACAGCTGCTTACCTCTGTATTCCCCGTCCACATCTCACTTTCACCCCTCTTCAGCTCTGACCTCTGCATGCAAACCCCCCCCCCCATCGCCTTATTCTCCCCCCCTCCTTAAAATCTCCACCATCTTCCACATGTCCAACTTTTGCTGCTGTGTTAAGCTGAAGCACCCAGCCAGCTTTAGTACCTTCCCTCACGCTGTAGTTCGCTCTGTCTCTCTCACTTGCAGGGAGATCATCCAGTGGGGGTGTTGGCATCCGCACTGCACCCTGAACACCTGCTTTTCTTTTTTCCCCATCCTGCACTCAGTGGGAGCTGCTCAGGAGATCAGATCTGTGGGAGCCTTTGGGAGACAAGCTGTCACTTTTAAACACAGAACCCGGACTTCTGTGTTTACAAGTGATGGTGGTGAGCAGAGAGCAGGGGGCCTGAGCCAGAGGTGGTGGAACTGAGTTCCGCCAAGTTCCGGCTGAAAAAAAGCCCTGGCTGTCATAAGCTTGAAGGCAAAGGTGGCCATTGTTAAAGCAGTAGTAACTGTCTCAGCCTCTCCTTTAAATTCAGATTCTGGATGTAGGGCTGGCTGGGAGTGAGGGGTTTCACTCAATAGATGATGGATGAAGTCTGAATGGGCACCTGGCAATAATTCTAGTGATGCAGCTCTTGCCCTAGGAACTAATGGACAGTGCCCCATTCACACCAGGTAATGTCTGCAGCCATTACCAACTGGCGAATCCCCAGCCATCAATACTTCATAAAGATGACCATCCCTGTCCCTCACCAGCACATACTATTGCACAGTTAGACATAATTTTCTGCTGTCAGAAACCATAAATAAGACTGAGACAGAAGTACAGGTAAATCACACTTGTTTAATAATAAAAGTAAATAGAACAAACGTAGTCAAAACATAACCAAAGTTTGGTAACCGGAATGGATAGTCAGACAAGCCAGACAGTCAGGGATTAGCGTAGTGGAACAGCAAGCAGGATATCGTCTCTGTGATGTCGACCAAGGCGAAGGCAGAGATACTCTGTGCTGGACAGCTTAAGTAGGCAGGACTGATGAGCAGGATATCATAAACGGGTGAGTCACTGTGGAGAGATATGAGCTGGCAATTAGCAGACAGTTGAGCGGCCAGCTCAGAGAAGGAAGGGCTGAGCCCAGCCCTGACAGTACCTCCTCCTCAACGACCCCTCAGCCTCAAAGGACCACCAGGCTTGAGGGAAAAATGTCTATGGGAATCACGGAGAAGGACAGGGGCCTGTACGTCCGAGGATGAGACCCAAGAGCGTTCCTCCAGACCATACCCTTTCCAATGCACCAGGTACTATATGTTCCTACAGAACCTACGGGAGTCAACAAGGGACTGTACTTCATACTCCTCATGGTTCTCAACCTGTACAGGGTAGGGACGTGGCACCGGGGTGGTAAAGTGGTTGCAGACCAAAGGTTTTAATAAGGAGACATGAGATACATTTGAGATATGCATATTAGAAGGAAGGTCTAACGTGTAAGCCACTGGGTTAATCATGCGAAGATTACGGAAAGTCCCAATAAACCAAGGTGCGAACTTCAGAGAGTGAACATAAAGTCGGAGGTTGCGAGATGACAGCCAGACCTTGTCCCCAACCTAGTAGGAAGGCGCAGGCAGGCGTCTGCGGTCAGCATGGAGTCTGTACCTATATTTAGCATATCGCAAAGCCTCCTGGACGTGTGCATAAGTGGAATGAAGACCACAGAGATGCTTCCAAAAAATAGATCAAGTCCCCAAAAAAAAATGAAACCTACGGCACCTGGTATTCCCAGGCGGTCTCCCAACCAGGTACTAACCAAGCCCGATCCTGCTTAGCCTCTGAGATCAGATGAGATGGGGCGCTTTCAGGGTGATGTGACCACAGGCAATCTCTTTTGGCACCCTCAACCCTCTTGAGAAACGCCAAGATGGTCACCTTGGGAAACAAGAAAAAAAATAGGTCAAGTTAAAAAAAAAAAAGAAGCCCCCAGCACCTGGCATTCCCAGGCAGAATCCCATCCAGGTACTAACCAGGGCTGACCCTGCTTAGCCTCCAAGATCAGACGAGATTGGGAGCTTTCAGGGTGATGCAGCTGTAAGCAATCTCCTTTAGAACCCTCAACCCTCTTGAGAAAGGCCAAGATGGTCATCTTGGGAAAAGAGAAAAAAATAGGTCAAGCCCAAAAAAAAAAGAGGCCTACGGCACCTGGTATTCCTAGGCAGTCTTCCATCCAGGTACTAACCAGGCCCGACCCTGCTTAGCCTCCGTGGTCAGACAAGATCGGGTGCTTTCAGGGTGATGTGGCAATAGGCAATCAACTTTGGCACCCTCAATCCTCTTGAGAGTCGCCAAAATGGTCACCATGCGAAACAAGAAAAAAAATAGGTCAAGTCCAAAAAAAGAAGCCCACGGCACCTGGTATTCTCAGGTGGTCTCCCATCCAGGTACTAACCATTAGATAGGTGCTCACAGAAATATTTTGTTTTAGAATTTCGTTTTCGTCCGAAAAATAAATGTATTTAGTTACTTCCAAAATTTGTTTTTATTTATTTTGTTCTTCATTAAAAATTGTATTCGTCCAAAAATCCAAATTAATTAAGGTCGAATCTGTCATTGAAGGCTTATGGTGTCTATCGAATGTTCAAAGAACATTCGACGGAGCAGCTAAACTGTACAACGCTGCAATCGTACTTTTCCAGTCGAATTTTCCACCTACAAGCTAGCTGTAGTAGAATTCTAATGTTGTAAGACTAGTAATAATTATATTTATTAATTATTTTACTAGTCAACCAACATTAGAATTTTTCTATAGCCTATGGGCGGATGCATTTGACCGGAAATGTACGATTGCAGCGTTGTACAGTTTAGCTACTCCGTCGAATCTTCTTAGAACTTTCGACAGACACCATAAGATTCGACGTTTGTATGTTTCACGTGGCTTTGTCGAATCTTTGTCGTTCATGTTGAATGGTCTACTCTACCCCAGAGGTCATCAACCCCCGGGCGGCGGCCCAATACCGGGCCGTGACCTTTCTGCAGCCAGGCTGCGGGTGTGGGCGGGGGGCATGAGAGAGCCAGGCAGGGCTGGCATGAGACAGCCGGGCAGCCGGCATATGAGCGCTGGGTGGAAGAGATAAGAGAGCGGGCAGGCAACATGGCAGGTGACATCTCTCTCCGCCCCCTGCATCGCTGCTCTTCCGCCCTGTCAGCCTCAATGTTAGAGGTGCGGTGGGGAGCAGAGAGATGACATCATATCTCTCCGACCCCCCAGCATTGCTGCTCTTCTGCCCTGTCAGCCTCAGAAGTGCGGCACGGAGCAGAGAGATGACATCATCTCTCACCGCTCTCCTGCCTTCACTCGGCACCCCTCTGTGGTAGATGGACCAGTGCTGCCACAAATGCAGTGTCAGGCAGCATGGCAAGTGACAGTCCGTATCTGGTGACAGGCAACATGGCAGGTGACGTGGCAAGTGACATTCCGCATCTTGTGGCAGGTGATGTGGCAAGTGACATTCAGCATCTGGTGAGAGGCAACATGGCAGGTGACGTGGCAAGTGACAGTCCACATCTGGTGATAGGCAACGTGGCAGGTGACGTGGCAAGTGACATTTTGAATCTAGTGACAGGCAACGTGGCAGGTGATGTGCCAAGTGACATTCCAGGAGCGGATTATATCACACCCTGGGAGGAAGACAGGACCCGTGCTGGGAGGGGACTGACGTCCGCGTCAGGCACCCGCGGCGCGCAGATCACCATGACAACGGGATAAACAAGTCCCTGTCATGAGCGATTGTATGTAAGGAGGCCGAGCATTGCCAGCTAAGAGTGGCAGCTTCGGCCCCCGTGCTCCGAGTGTCGGATCCGAGTGCCGGCAGACGAGGTCGCACACGCAGCGGCGCTCCCAGACCCACATCCCCGATGGCACACACGCCCCCCCAGACCCCAGGACAAAGCGGCGTTTTTAGCAGTTAACTGGCTGGAGGCTACACTTATGCTAAAAATCTCGTTTCCCTCCTTCTTGTTGCAACACATGCTCTCAGCCATAAGTCATGTCTGCATTGACATTTTGCTTTCATTGTCCTTCATGTGTGGCTATTCATGGGTTAACATTGTGGTACTCCGCTTTGTCCTGGGGTCTGGGGGGGCGTGTGTGCCATCGGGGATGTGGGTCTGGGAGCGCCGCTGCGTGTGCGACCCCGTTTATCCCGTTGTCATGGCGATCTGCGCGCCGCGGGTGCCTGACGCGGACGTCAGTCCCCTCCCAGCACGGGTCCTGTCTTCCTCCCAGGGTGTGATATAATCCGCTCCTGGATTGGACCCGTGCATGGGGCGGGGGGGCTGGTCTGCGCGCCGGGGACTCGGGGGGCGGCTCCTCCTGTCAGCAATGACGCTGCTCCCAGTGGAGTCAGCTGCTTCATATATGCTCCTAATCAGGAGCACTACTTAAAACCACACTAAGACTGTCAGCTCATACCCTGGGAGGACACAGAACTGAAGATGCTGCTGCTATGATATGCTCAAGGTAAAAAATACAACTTTTTTCTTTACACCCATAATTAAGACTTACTTGAAATTAATTATGGAGCTGCAGTGTGCACATACACACTGAGCACCAGCAGGGCCTATGGAGCTGTAAGATATGATTACAACTTACGCTCTTTGATACTCTAAGAGCCTTTATTCTTTTACTATTAGGATATATATTCTTTCTGTTTGTATCATTTTAGCCGCTGAACATAGACGCTCTTCTGCCATTTTCCCCTGGAGTGTGGTATCTAAAATCTATCAGCCACTATAGACAACACCTTTGTGCGAATCAGCACAGGGATCAACCCTTCATTATGCACCAATAGGTATGTTCACAGGACCCCTGTGGATGCGTGTTTACAGGAGAAAAATACTTACTTGAGTAACACTTTTTTTTTTTTTCCGTTTTCTGGTGCTGACCCATAGTATCTCTCACACCTGGGGTGTTGTCAGTTGCTATATACCCGCTCGAGGAGCCAAGGCTTAGATAACCCTAGTCTTCTGCGTCAATAGGTATGTACAACTCTATACTTACTAGAGTCCCCCGTCCCAAACCCACTAGGGGGAACCTTCCATATATCAAAATAGCAAAATCTTGTTCTGGGACCTCTGTGTCCCACTTATATAAACCCTCCCCTCTCCTTTTTGGTCTTTAGCTGACAAAGAGAAATTACAACACAGCTGACGGACGTAACGCCCTCTGTGTCTGGTCCTAACTTGCTGGCGGTCCTGGTTTTGCGGCGGCGTCGCTGGTATTCGGATCTGGGCCCCGGTGGTTCACCGTTCTCCCCCTCCCCCCCGTTTGAGGTGGATGCCATACGGTGTTGACCCCGTAATAGCATGGTTAGGATATATTTTTTGTAACTACATTGCAATCTGATTATGTAAATAGTTGTATATATGCATGATTTTTGACATATAACAGTCCTCATTGTGTGTTTTTTTGTCTCTTTTTTTGTAACAATGTTCCGCAGACAGATATACACCTTACCTCCAGCCCCTGAAGAAGAGGTCGCAATCCTTATATAAAGCCTAGAAACGCGTTGGGCCTGCACTGTTGATTGGCTCCTTGCTGATACAGCCTCTGTGGGGTTTTGTGTAGCTCTGTCGACCTGTCGTGTATATTTTGGTTGTATTTTTCATTATTTGTTAATTCTGGCATCCATTGTTGTTTTTATTTATTATTCCCACCTTAGCACATGTCTTACTTTTAAACTTGTGATATAATAAAATTTTGATAATTTTTTACATTTTTTGTTATACTTTTTTGAGACTTCCGCCCTTTAAAATCCCACCTAAGAGGAAAAAGCATCTACTGTATATGCATAAAGGGATGCGGACTGGTTGTCTCATTCCATAAAGCTCTTGTCACCACCAGTTTCTACAACACTAACACAATAGCAGCAGTTTATTATGAAAAAGTTAAGTTGAACTGTAGCTTGCTTTACTATTGTTCTGCTGTTGTGCTTATGCTTAATTGCTAAATAATTCAGGTTCTCTGACAAACGGACCAGCTAAGATTGACTGTCTTGTGAAATGATTCAGTGTGTGTGTCTCTCTCTGCTAGCAAATCGTAAGTGAAAGTAAATTGGCTGTACGTGTGTACTTAGTTCAAGCTATTTTACTGCCCCTCCTCTTTGGTTACAATCGGCCAATAACATTCATCATCATCATTATTTTTCATTTTACTTCCCCTACCGAATTCCAGCAGTGATCTTTTTTCTCTATGTCGAATCTTTTCTCTCTATGTCGAATCTTTTCTCTCTATGTCGAATAATCTTGGACTAATAGAGTTAAGGTTAGGCACATTCGACCACAGGTTCGATAGACACAGATTGTTATTGTCAGCGTCATGTCGATACTCTTACCTTTATCGAACTGTTGTCACAACGAAAACGAAAATAAAGCATTTGTTTACACCAGGCGCTTTCAGTGTGATGTGGCCGTAGCTAATGTCCTTTGGCAGCCTCAACCCTCTTGAGAAACGCCAAGATGGTCACCTTGGGAAACAAGAAAAAAAATAGGTCAAGTCCAAAAAAAAAAAGAAGCCTACGGCACTTGGTATTCCCAAGCGGTCTCCCATACAGGTACTAACCAGGCCTGACCCTGCTGAGCCTCTGAGATCAGAAAGATCTGGCACTTTCAGGGTGATGTGGCCGTAGGCAAGTTCCTTTGTCACCCTCAACCCACTTGAGAAACTCCAAGATGGTCACCTTGGGAAACAAGAAAATAAAAATAGGTCAATTTCCAAAAAAAAGAATCCTACAGCACCTGGTATTCCCAAGCGGTTTCCCATCCAAGGACTAACCAGGCCTGACCCCGCTTAACATCCAGGATCAGATGAGACTGGGCACTTTCAAGGTGATGTGGCCATAGCCAATCTCCTTTGGCACCCTCAACCCTCTTGAGAAATGGCAATATGGTCACCTTGGGAAACAAGAAAAAAAAATAGGTCAAGTCCAAAAAAATAAACCTGTGGCACCTGGTATTCCCAGGCGGTCTCCCATCCAGGTACTAACCAGGCCGGACCCTGCTAAACCTCTGAGATCAGAAAAGATCTGGCGCTTTCAGGGCGATGTGGTCATAGGGAATCTCCTTCGGCACCCTCAACAATCTTGGGAAATGCCAAGATGGTCACCTTGGGAAAAAAGAAAAAAAAATAGGTCAAGTCCAGAAAAAAAAAAGCCTACAGCACCTGGTATTCCCAGGCGGTCTCCCATGCAGGTACGACCCTGCTTAGCCTCCAAGATCACATGAGATCAGACACTTTCTGGTTGATGTGGCCATAGACAATAAACTTTGGCACCATCAACCCTCTTGAGAAATGCCAAGATGGTCACCGTGAGAAGCAAGAAAAAAAATAGGTCAAGTCGAAGAAAAAAAAAAGCAGCATGCAGCACCTGGTATTCTCAGGCGATCTCCCATCCAGGTACTTAACAGGGCTGACTCTGCTTAGCCTCCAAGATCAGACACTTTCTGGTTGATGTGGCCATAGGCAATCAATTTTGGCACCATCAACCCTCTTGAGAAAAGCCAAGATGGTCACGTTAGGAAACAAGAAAAAAAATAGGTCAAGTCCAAAAAAAAAATGAAGCCTACGGCACCTGGTATTCCCAAGTGATGTCCCATCCAGGTATTAACTAGGGCTAACCCTGCTAAGCCTCGGAGATCAGATGAGATTGGGCGCTTTCAAGGTGATGTGGCCATAGACAATCTTCTTTGGCACCTTCAACCCTCTTGAGAAACGCCAAGATGGTCACCTTGGGAAACAAGAAAAAAATAGGTCAAGTCCAAAAAAAAAAAAATGAAGCCTGCGGCACCTGTTTTCCCAGGCGATCTCACATCCAGGTATTAACCAGGTCCGACCCTGCTAAGTCCCCAAGATCAGACGAGATCTGGTGCTTTCAGGGTGATGTGGTTGTAAGCAATCTCCTTCGGCACCCTCAACCTTCTTGGGAAACGCCAAGATGGTCACCTTAGGAAACAAGAAAAAAAACAGGTAAAGTCCAAAAAAAAAAAGCCTACGGCACCTGGTAATCCCAGGCGATCTCCCATCCAGGTACTTACCAGGCCCGACGCTGCTTAGCCTCTAACATCAGTCGAGATGGGACACTTTCAGGTTGATGTGGCAATAGGTAATCTGTTTTAGCACCCTCAACCATGAGTAACGCCAAGATGGTCACCTTGGGAAACAAGAAAAAAAATAGATCAAGTCCAAAAAAAAAAAATAGAAGCCCACGGCAGCTGCTATTCCCAGGCGGTCCTCCTTCAGAGTACTAACCAGGCCTGACCCTTCTTAGCCTCCGTGGACAGACAAGATCAGGTGCTTTCAGGATCATGTGGCCATTGGCAACCTCCTTTGGCACCCTCAACCCTCTTGAGAAAGCCAAGATGGTCACCTTGGGAAACAAGAAAAAAATAGGTCAAGTCCAAAAAAAAAAAAAATGAAGCCTGCGGCACCTGTTTTCCCAGGCGATCTCACATCCAGGTATTAACCAGGTCCGACCCTGCTAAGTCTCCAAGATCAGACGAGATCTGGTGCTTTCGGGGTGATGTGGTTGTAAGCAATCTCCTTCGGCACCCTCAACCTTCTTGGGAAACGCCAAGATGGTCACCTTAGGAAACAAGAAAAAAAATAGGTAAAGTCCAAAAAAAAAAAGCCTACGGCACCTGGTAATCCCAGGCGATCTCCCATCCAGGTACTTACCAGGCCCGACGCTGCTTAGCCTCTAACATCAGTCGAGATGGGACACTTTCAGGTTGATGTGGCAATAGGTAATCTGTTTTAGCACCCTCAACCATGAGTAACGCCAAGATGGTCACCTTGGGAAACAAGAAAAAAAATAGATCAAGTCCAAAAAAAAAAAATAGAAGCCCACGGCAGCTGCTATTCCCAGGCGGTCCTCCTTCAGAGTACTAACCAGGCCTGACCCTTCTTAGCCTCCGTGGACAGACAAGATCAGGTGCTTTCAGGATCATGTGGCCATTGGCAACCTCCTTTGGCACCCTCAACCCTCTTGGGAAACGCCAAGATGGTCACCTTGGGAAAAAATAAAAAAAAATAAGTCAAGTCCAAAAAAAAAAAAAAAAAAAGCCTACAGCACCTGGTATTCCCAGGCAGTTTCCCATGCAGGTACGACCCTGCTTAGCCTCCAAGATCACATGAGATCTGACACTTTCTGGTTGATGTGGCCATAGACAATAAACTTTGGCACCATCAACCCTCTTGAGAAATGCCAAGATGGTCACCGTGGGAAGCAAGAAAAAAAATAGGTCAAGTTGAAAAAAAAAAGCAGCCTACGGCACCTGGCATTCCCCCATCCAGGTACTTACCAGGCCTGACTCTGCTTAGCCTCCAAGATCAGACACTTTCTGGTTGATGTGGCCATAGGCAATCAACTTTGGCACCATCAACCCTCTTGAGAAAAGCCAAGATGGTCACCTTGGGAAAAAAGAAAAAAAAATAGGTCAAGTCCAAAAAAAAAAAAGCTTACAGCACCTGGTATTCCCAGGCAGTCTCCCATGCAGGTACGACCCTGCTTAGCCTCCAAGATCACATGAGATCAGACACTTTCTGGTTGATGTGGCCATAGACAATCAACTTTGGCACCATCAACCCTCTTGAGAAATGCCAAGATGGTCACCGTGGGAAGCAAGAAAAAAAATAGGTCAAGTCGAAAAACAAATAAAAGCAGCCTACGGCACCTGGCATTCCCAGGCAGTCTCCCATCCAGGTACTTACCAGGCCTGACTCTGCTTAGCCTCCAAGATCAGACACTTTCTTGTTGATGTGGCCATAGGCAATCAACTTTGGCACCATCAACCCTCTTGAGAAAAGCCAAGATGGTCACCTTGGGAAAAAAGAAAAAAAATAGGTCAAGTCCAAAAAAAAAAAAAGCCTACAGCACCTGGTATTCCCAGGCGTCTCCCATGCAGGTACGACCCTGCTTAGCCTCCAAGATCACATGAGATCAGACATTTTCTGGTTGATGTGGCCATAGACAATCAACTTTGGCACCATCAACCCTCTTGAGAAACGCCAAGATGGTCACCTTGGGAAACAAGAAAAAAAATAGGTCAAGCCCAAAAAAAAGAAGCCTGCAGCACCTGGTATTCTCAGGCGGTCTCCCATCCAAGTACTAACCAGTCCTGACCTTGCTTAGCCTCTGGGATCAGATGAGACAGTGCGCTTTCAAGGTGATGTGGATGCAATTCTTTTGACACCCACAACCCTCTTGAGAAACGCCAAGATGGTCATCTTGGAAAACAAAAAAAAATAGGTCAAGTCCAAAAAAAAAAAGAAGCCTACGGCACCTGGTATTCCCAAGCGGTCTCCCATAAAGGTACTAACCAGGCCTGACCCAGCTGAGCCTCTGAGATCAGATAAGATCGGGCGCTTTCAGGGTGATGTGGCCGTAGGCAAGTTCCTTTGGCGCCCTCAACCCTCTTGAGAAACTCCAAGATGGTCACCTTGGGAAACAAGAAAAAAAAATAGGTCAATCCCAAAAAAAAGAATCCTACAGCACCTGGTATTCCCAGGTAGTCTCCCATCCAAGTACTAACCAGGCCTGACCTTGCTTAGCTTCTGGGATCAGATGAGACTGCACGCTTTCAAGGTGATGTGGATGCCACTGTAGCCAATCTCCTTTGGCACCCTCAACCCTCCTGAGAAACGCCAAGATGGTCACCTTGGGAAACAAGAAAAAAAATAGGTCAAGTCGAAAAAAAAAAGGGCATCCTGCGGCACCTGGTATTCCCAGGCGGTCTCCAACCAAGTACTAACCAGGCCCGACTCTGCTAAGCCTCCAAGATGAGACGAGATCTGGCGCTTTCAGGGTGATGTGGTTATAAGCAATCCCATTCGGCACCCTCAACCCACTTAGGAAACGCCAAGATGCTTACCTTGGGAAACAAGAAAAAAAATAGGTCAAGTCCAAAAAAAAAGGGCCTACGGCACTCGTTATTCCCAGGCGGTCTCCCATCCATTTACTTACCAGGCCCGACGCTGCTTGGCCTCTGAGATCAGTTGAGATCTGGCGTGATCAGAGTGATGTGGCCGTAGCCAATCTTCTTTGGCACGCTCAACCCTCTTGGGAAATGCCAAGATGGTCACCTTGGGAAACAAAAAAAAAAATAGGTCAAGTCCAAAAAAAAAAAAAAAAAAAGCCTACAGCACCTGGTATTCTCAGGCGGTCTCCCATCCAGGAACTTACCAGGCCCAACTCTGCTTAGCCTCTGAGATCAGATGAGATGGAACACTTTCAGGTGGATGTGGCCATGGGTAATCCATTTTGGCACCCTCAACCCTCTTGAGAAACGCCACGATGGTCACCTTAGGAAACAAGAAAAAAAATAGGTCAAATCCAAAAAAAAAAAAAAGAAGCCTACGGCACCTGGTATTCCCAGGCGATCTCCCATCCAGGTATTAACCAGGCCTACCCCTGCTAAGCCTCGGAGATCTGATGAGATTGGGCGCTTTCAAGGTGATGTGGCCATAGACAATCTTCTTTGGCACCTTCAACCCTCTTGAGAAACGCCAAGATGGTCACCTTGGGAAACAAGAAAAAAAAATAGGTAAAGTCCAAAAAAAAAAAGCCTATGGCACCTGGTAATCCCAGGCGATCTCCCCTCCAGGTGATCTCCACTTTCAGGTTGATGTGGCCATAGGTAATCTGTTTTAGCACCCTCAACCATGAGTACACCAAGACGAAACGCCAAGATGGTCACCTTGGGAATCAAGAAAACAAATAGGTCAAGTCCAAAAAAAAAAAAATGAAACCTGCGGCACTTGGTATTCCCAGGCGGTCTCCCATCCATGTACTAACCAGGCCGACCCTGCTAAGCCTCCAAGATTAGACGATATCTCGTGCTTTCGGGATGATGTGGCCATAGGCAATCTCCTTCGGCACCCACAGCCCTCTTGGGAAATTAGTGTGAAAAACAGAAGTAGGTATGGCGCTGCACTTATGGGGAAAGAAAGAGAAAAAAAGAGAAAATCCACAGAAAAGGAAAAGCTGTTTTCTTTTTGTTGGTGACACTTATATATTTTGTGAATTATTTAGTGATATTTATGCTGAACCTCTTAAAAAGTGATGAGCATACTTGTGTGCCTAAAATGGATAAATAACCCCTAAGAGTACAATGAGGCCTCACCAAAAACAATATCCACTGAGGAAAGACGCTGAAGAGGGTGTAGATCCCTTGATAAAGGAATTATTAGCAAAAGGTGTCATCATTGAATGCCCAGATTCACCATGCAATACGCCCTTGTTCCCAGTTAGGAAGCAGAAGGGAGGGGAAGATGGGTGGAGACTCGTGCAGGATTTACAGGCGGTCAATAGGGCCGTATTACCGAGAGCCCCGGTGGTCCCAGACCCGCATGTCCTCCTGAACGACCTCCACCCAGAGAATAAGGTATTTTCTGTCATCGATATCAGTAATGCTTTCTTTTCCATTCCCTTACACAAAGATAGTCCGTTCTGGTTTGCATTTACGTACAAAAAAAAAAAAATACACATACACCACGTTACCCCTGGGATATTGTGAAAGTCCAACTATATTCTCACAAGAAATGTCCAATAATTTGTCTCGGTTTGTACCTCCCAGTGGGAGCCAAATTCTTTTGTATGTGGATGACATTCTGGTAGTGGCTCCTACAGAGCAACAATGTAAAATTGACACCTTGGCTCTGATGCATTTCCTCGCAGACCAAGGTCACAAGGTCAGCAAAGACAAATTGCAACTGTGAAAAGAAAAGGTGAAATACCTGGGTTATATTTTATCTCAAGAAGGTAGACATTTGGATGAGATCCGAAAAGAGGCCATCCTTCAAGCCCCCAAACCACGTACCAAAAAAGAAATGATGTCATTTCTTGGCATGGCAAATTTCTGTAGAGCATGAATAGCAAATTATGCTACGGAGGTGGTGCCTCTTTCTGATCTCATCTATGGTTCACTAATGGCTGCAAAAGTTTATGGGGACAAACACAAACCAATTGCATTCTATTCCACTAAATTAGATCCAGTAGCCCGGAGTTTGCCCCACTGTGTACAAGCTGTAGTAGCAGCCTCATTGGCCATACAGTCCTCTGCACTGATAGTACTGTTCCACCCCCTGGTACTTAAAGTCCCACATGCCATTTAAGTAATCTTACTACAAGACAAAATCTCCTATTTATCTCCAGCCAGGCATCTATCATGTATGACTACTCTTCTGGGACAGCCTCACATTACAGTCGAGAGGTGTACCACATTGAACCCAGCCACACTGTTACCAACACCTAGTGATGGGGATCCACATGATTGTATAGCACAAATTGATGAACGGGTACTCCCTAGGAAGGATCTCACTGATATTCCCTTTCCAGATGCTGACAATACCTTTTTTGTTGATGGGTCTTGTAAAAAGGACGATAAAGGGGTGAATCAAACGGCATATGCTGTAGTAACACATGACCAGGTCATTGAAGCCAGACCCCTTCCCAGTTCATACTCTGCACAACAAGCTGAAATTATTGCCCTATCTAGGGCCTGTAGTCTAGGGGAAGGGAAGAAAATAAATATTTATAAAGACAGCCAATACGCTTTTTCTACTATACACATATTTGCCCAGCAATGGAAAAATAGGGGTATGATTACGTCCACAGGTAAACCAATCTGACATAGAGATCTTATCCTGGCCCTTCTAGAAAATGTACAGAAACCAACACAAGTGGCTATTTGTAAATGTACAGCACACAGAAAGGGAACAGATCCAATTACTGTAGGGAATGCACTAGCAGACAAGACCGCAAGGGAAGCTGCTACAGGACAGCAAAAAACACACATATACAATACAGGTCCCCAAGAAAATGATGAGGTACGGAAAGCTATTGATAAAACATGGTTATCAGAAATGCAGAAAACATCACCAGCAGGTGAAAAACAAAAGTGGTTATCTAAAGGGGCAACGCTGGTCAATGGTATATACACAAGTACAGAAGGTAAACCCATCTTACCTACATCACTATTTAGATATGCTGCGTTATTGAGCCATGGGCAAGCCCATATCTCAAAAGGACGGATGGTGCAGGTGATCAACAAGGTGTTCACAACATATGGGTTTACGAACTATTCTAGAAATTTTTGCCTCACATGTCCGCTTTGTAACAGATACCATGCTCAAGGTGCTCTAAGACCCTTAAGGGGCCATTTCCCACAACCCCCTTATCCATTTCACACGATATGCATGGATTTTATTGAATTGAACATATGTGAGAATAAAAAGTTCTGTCTGATTATCGTTGACATGTTTACGAAATGGGTGAAAGCTTTTCCTATGACACACCCAGATGGGCAGTCAGTGGCCAAAGTACTAATCAAAGAGGTGATTCCCCGTCAAGGAATCCCCTCTGTGATTTACAGTGACAACGGCTCCCATTTTGTAAACCGAACGATACAACAAATTGGTAAATGGTACAATATTGACCTAAAGAACCACTGTGTCTACCACCCACAATCTGCGGGCACAGTGGAGAGACACAATGGTACCTTAAAGAGTAAACTAAGAAAATTGATAGAGGAGACAGGAAAAAACTGGGTTCAGTGTTTGCCAATGGCATTGTTGAGTACAAGAATTACCCCTACTGCTAAAGGACTAACACCGTATGAAATGCTGTATGGTAAACCTTATTATATTCCACAACTTAGAGCATTTACTCGAGATGACGAGGAAATGGACTATGAACTGGAAAATTATATGAGGAAGTTGCTAACAACTAAAGAACTCCTATGCCCAAATTCTCTTACAGGTCAAGAGACTAAATCAGAACAGGAAGATCTTGTACAACCTGGAGATTGGGTCTGGATAAAAATAATAAAGAGAAAGACTTGGTCTGACCCCAGATGGGAAGGACCCTATCAAGTATTGTTGTCTACCCCTACTGCAGTAAAAATCGTGGAACGGTTACCTTGGATACATCTCACCCACTGCAAGAAGGCACACTATTTGAGTAAAAAACTGATTAAGAATTAACTACCACACAATAGAGGAAGAACATGGTGCAATATGGACTCATAGGGGTGGAGGGAAGACCCAGAGAGAGACTTATGTTCGAGCCAGGGTATTTTACCAAGACATGGAGGGGGAGAATACTTTTTGCCATATTGATAATAGTTGGCATAGTTGTGGGAATTTATGTGCTTCTTGACCTTATCCCGATATTGAGCATAATGGGTCAAAGGGGGGAAAGACAGATGAAGAAGGGACCAGACGGTGCCACCATAACTGTTACACAAGGTAAGACCACCACCATACGATTTGATCTCAGTCAGGTCATAGATATTGGGCATCAAACGTATGTCTTTGATGGCAAATATCTATGCTCTACTCCAGAATGCAGTACATGGGCTGATGTATGGTGGTCATCCGATGATGACGGATGGCTTGCTAGTTCTGCCGTGATCCTTGAACAGAGGAAGGATCAGGTAGAACGTATATCAATGTACAGCCACAGAGGGTGGACTGGGAGCTGCCAGTCCCATACTAAACGTGGGAAGTATAATCCCATTTCAATAACAATAAAAAACCCACAGGTATCAGATGCTGGAGTTTATGGACTAGGAGTATATAGGGCAAGTCAGGGCGATCTACTAGGGAGAATTACTATTAAGGTTGTAACCCCTGGTGAGATTACCCCAGCCCCAGAACCAACACAGTTTAAACTTAATCCCTCTTTGGTCAAAACAGATTTTACCTATAAAGAACAATTAAGTATAGAAACAGGATTTGGAGACAAAAATGAGTGGATAGAGTGGATCAGATACACAACCCAATCTAAAGGGTTAGGTGATTGTATTTCTTGTGCAAATCAAAGACCACAATTAGCCACCGTTCCTCTCCCTGAAGAGGAAACTGACTTGACTTGTATAATAAGAATGTTTTCAGAAAATATTACTGGGTCGGAATGTGCAAATGAGAAAAAGAGCTACCCAAAGACTAAAATGCAAAGTATACCCCCATCAGTACAAGCATTACCAGGAAATTTTACTTGTTTTTCTAACAATGACAGTAATGGTACAAATGTTGGCACCCTATCCCCCGAATACTGTGCAACTACAACCCTTACTACAGACATTAAGTATGAACTAAAATGGTTTCAGGAACAGAAACGGCAATTGGCTGATGTTTGGTGGCTGTGTGGAGATAAGAGACTAAAGCCCAGACTGCCACCTAGATGGGAGGGTAGTTGTGCCCTTACCCGATTGCTGCTTCCCTTTTATATAGTTCCTATAAGTGATAAATCAATGAAACTACCGGGTAAATACTTTTTTAAACGAATTAAGCGAGAAACACCACAAGGCTCATTTGACAACCGAGTGTATATAGATGAAATAGGTGTTCCACGAGGAGTTCCAGATGAATTTAAAGCGCAGAATCAAATAACAGCAGGACTCACCTCACTCTTCATATGGGTCCAGCCCAACAAGAACGTCGACTGGATAAACTACATCTACTACAACCAGCAGAGGTTTGTGAATTACACCAGAGATGCTATTAAAGGCATAGCAGCACAATTGGACGCCACCTCATTAACAGCGTGGCAGAACGGTATAGCGTTGGATATGTTGCTGGCAGAAAGGGGAGGGTCATGCAAAATGTTCGGCACCTTCTGCTGCACTTTTATTCCAAACAATACGGCACCTGATGGAAGTATCACCAAAGCCTTACAAGGCCTACAAATGCTATCCGAAGAATTAGCTGAGAACTCTGGTGTAGAGAACCCCCTGACAGGACTTTTCGAAAAATGGTTTGGTAAATGGGGTGATCTTGCAAAAAGTTTGCTTATCTCTATTGTCATGGCAGCCGCAGTTCTTACATTGTGTGGATGTTGCTGCATTCCCTGTATTAGGGGAATTCTTCAAAGACTGATTGACACATCTTTAACAAAAACTATGCTTCTCCAGAGCGACACGGATCTATACTCGGAACCTGATGATGAATTTACAACTCTCGCTAAGGACTCATCTGTCTAAATGATAATACCTGGTAAAATAAAATAACCTGGATATTTGAAGTATTGACATTATGAGTATAAAAGGGGGAGATGTTAGAGAAATTATACTTTAAATGTCGGTTATGAAAGACGCCATTTTGTTATCATGGCTTAGAAATAAACTATAGACTAGTGATAATATGGAGTCAGCAATATATAGACTCAGCAATATAATATGCTTAGATCTGCAGTTTTGCATATATCCTGTATTTTTGTGTTGACTTGGGGAGTTTTCAAGTCAGTATCCTGTAACCATTGTTAGATGAAGATAAAGTCTGTAACAGACACTTCCACCTTTCCTGTTGCGTCCAGAATAAAGTTGAAAATACATGAGACTGGGCATGTTTTAAGACAGGAAAGGGGGGTGTCCAGGGCTTATAAAAAAGACATGTACCACAGTATTCTCTTCAGAAATGACGATGACTGCATGAACGTGTAATTCATTTCTCTTGCATATGCAATAAAATATTACCTTGTTTCCTGAGGACGGTCTGAGACAGTGATTTCTGTAACAGCTAGCCAATGTATTAAGCAGATAAATATGTAAAATACCAGGTGACATTGCACTATATGGCCCATGGGGATTGGACCGGAGCCAGCATCTTGGATTACTGCACCGTCTCAGGTACCACTGGACAACATTGTCTGGGAGACTGTGCTACATCTGGGCCGCCTGCTCGGGGACAACCCTCGGTCGGACTCATAGGAACCAAACAGTTGGAGCTGCAACTTCAGGTAAAGGGGATCCAATAGCCATATCACTGATGGGTCTAGCAAAAGAATTAGACCAGACGCAAGTGTTATCTAAATGTTTAACAAATATTTGAGAAGCAGAAAAATAGCTAAATATGGCTGAGTAAAAAAATAAATAAATAAGTGTGAGAAATCATCACAGGGAGATTAAAGCCTGCACTTTTTCCTCACCCCCTCCACTCCTGGATGGAGTGAAGTGCTCCTCAGTTTCACATTCCTGTGTGAGAGACTGTGTCTGTGAAAAAAGTTAACTCTTGACCAGCTATGACAATACAGAAGGGTTATATTGTAAATATTGAAACTGAGCATAAAAAAGAAAAGGTACACTGATAACACCAGGGTGCTTTATTATTTTAGCATGCCATGGTGTTAAAGGAAGCACATGGCAGAAATTTTTGATGGTTTTGAGGAGGTAGATGGGAGACATGAAGGTGGATTACATTGTGGATTGAACAGAATGTTGTGGAGTTGTCAAGTGGCTTGATGAATGTGAGAAAAGGAAAGGCTGAGAATGTTTTGATTACTTTAAAGGTGTCCAGTCCAGAGACAGTATGTGACTGAGTGCTAATTTTACTGCCATAAGGAAATAAGGATTTGAATGGGCTTTGCTAAGAGAAGCGTGCAGTAGCTTTAAAGCCCAGAGAGAGGAGAGAAGGGAATATAACAGACTTGATGCTTTTATAGCACAAAAATGATGGTCAAGAAGCTGTTTCTCAGAAACAAGAAAATGCAGATTGCCTGACAGACATAGCAGAAGAGAGAGGGAGATGATGATGGATGACTAGTAGGGCAGCATTAACCCTTTGAGCACACAGAGGGTAATTTGTGCATCTGTGAAAATATTAGGATTTTCGGTGGGAAAGAAAGTCCGAATAATAGTCTTAAAGTAAATATTTCTTGGATATGTTACTTTTAGAACTCCCAGATTTTCAACTGTAAAGTGTTAATGATGCAATGCTGTTTATATTCGGGTACATTTATAAAGTTAAAAGGCTAAGTTCTGAATCAGAATATGTGTTTGGGTTAAATAAAAAAAAATGTTTTGGGACCCTTTGGATTTCACTTGGGACCAGAGAATAAGGGGAACAATACAAAAGGGGATTCATGTTTTATTTAATTCTGCTAAAATATTGGGGTATGAGAAAAATATTTATATATATTGAATATGTAAAATAATGTAAATGTCGCTAGGAAACATTTTATGTCTGCATACTTGGTGGACTTATGGACTTATATTTGAATATATGAAAGAATATTGTTTTTAACAACTCCAAAGTAAGGAAGGCTTTCTTTAGTTTGAACTGTAATCCTGCGCTCATTCATGTTAGATAAAGAGTATCTATTTTCCCCAGCCCCAATTCAAGTGCAGATATGACACCCCCCCCCCCCCTCCTCCTTCTACACAACTGAAGAATGAGGAGAGTTCCTTTTTATGGGGTGGTTGTCTGGTGATTACATGAATGAGTACAAAATTGAACCTTTATGCCGCGTACACACGAGCGGACTTTACGACGTACTTTACGACGGACTTTCTGAATGAACGGACTTGCCTACACACAATCCACCAAAGTCCGTTGAATTCGTACGTGATGACGTACGACCGGACTAAAACAAGGTAGTTCATAGCCAGTAGCCAATAGCTGCCCTAGCATGGCTTTTTGTCCGTCGAACTAGCATACAGACGGCGGACTTTTTGATCGGACTCGATTTCAACGGATTAATTTAAAACATGTTTCAAATCCAAGTCCGTCCAACTTTTGAGAAAACAAAGTCCGCTGGAGCCCCCACACGATCGAATTGTCTGACCAAATCCCGTCCGCCGGGCAAAGTCTGCCGTAAAGTCAGCTTGTGTGTACGCGGCATTAGAGGTATTTTAGGAGTTTAGAACATTAAATTAAGGTATGAAATAATGTAGACTACACAGTCCTTAGAGACAAAGAAACAATATTGGAAAACAAAAGGTTGCACAAGTATAGATAACATCTACATGTCACCTGATTGAAAACTGGTATTGCCAAAATCCTTATTTAGGTATGCAGCAGTATTGACACATGGAGTAACTCATGTGTCAAACAGGGGGGTGACTGAGATGTTAAATAAGGTATGTACAGCCTATGGCTTCACTAACTGCTAAAAAAACTTTTTCCTCTCAATGGATTATATGTGCAAGATACATTGCTTAGGGAGGCATAAGACCACGGAAAGGGAAGTTCCCCACACCGCAATATCCATTCCAACACATTTGCATGGATTTTATTGAATTGGACAAATGTGAAAGGAAGAAATATTGTTTGCTAATCATAGACACCCTGACCAAATGGGTGGAGAATTCCCAACAGGAAGTGCAGATGCACAGACAGTGATAATGGACCCCATTTTGTAAATAAAACTATACAACATTTGACAGAAGTGATGGGAATTTAAGTGAAATACCATTGTGCCTATCATTCCCAATCAGCTGGATTGGTGGAAAGACATAATGGCATTCTAAAAAGCAAACTGAGGAAAGCTATGAAAGAAACATGTAAAAATTGGATGTACTGCCTACTAGTATTGTGACCAGTATGCATATCACACCCACAAAAGAAAGTTTAAGCCCATTTGAAATGATACATGGAGGGCCATATAAGATACCCTTACAACCAAATGAAACACCTACTGAGGAGTCTGAGCACACACTAGCAGAACACGTGTCTAGGCTGTTAAGTCAAAGACGTACTAATGATTTTTGTTCTGTCCTAGAAGGTCCAATTCGAGAAGATGAAAAGGTGCATGTGGGAGATTGGGTCTTAACAAAAAGTAATAAGAAAAAGCAGTGGTACTCCCTAATGTGGGATGGTCCTGTCAAAGTCCTCCTAACTACCCCTACTGCGATAAGGATTGCAGAGAGGTCTACCTGGATTCACCAGTCCCATTGTAAAAAGGTTTTACAGGTAGAGTAGGGCCAGTTGGCTACAAGAGGTTCAGAAAGTCCGTCTACAAAGGGAGGTCTCACACAAGGTGGGACTTGTCTCAAACCGGTGAAGTCTCCCTCCCCTTCCAACTCCCCTACCCTATCTGCTGGAACTCTGTAGCTGGTTAGGATAAAAGGGACAGTAATTATCCTTGGGTTACTGGTGATTCTAGGAGAGGCATCCATGGAAGATCAGAGGAACCTTTGGGTTGGGAAAGAACAGGAAAAGCATTGAATCTAACCTTTATAGAGGGAATAACTAGCACTATACTGGTAGACTTCTGTCAGATTGCAGATTGTAGGGATGCAGCTGGGGCTAGTGGACTTCTATGGGCAGATAAATACATTTGCTGGTTCTGGAATAGGGCAGGATGTCAAGCATGGGATCAAGCTCTGTGGACCACAGCACATCAAGATTGGGGATATAATCTACCAGGGCCTAAAAAGAGTGAAATAAAGGAAAGATTCAATTACAGAAGCGGCCAACTCCCCCTACACACATAGTAAGAACTGTAAACAATTATTGATAACATTAAAGGAGTTGAGGAGTGAAGATCAGTGGTTGTACTCTATGGGAGCATGGGTGTCAGGAACTGACCCCTCAGGCAAATTTTTCCTCAAGGTATTACCACCTAATAAAACCTGACAACAGGAAAAGGTAGATTATGGGAGTGTAAACGTGGTGCTATTCCCCTTCAAATTAAAAAATATATATATGTAAAATATTAGGGGAGGTATGCCTCAAATAAAATGAACTGTGATACATCCTCTGTCGGTTGGTCTCAAAATGTGTTTGAAAAAACAAATAAAAATATATATAAGTGCCCAACATCTAAACAAATGCAACTACTTTATGTATTAAACCTCTGATGCAATAAACCACTTTTATGTTGCACCCCCTGGGGGCAAGAATTAAAAATAACCTATACAAGTGATAGTGTTACACCCCCTGTTGATGAATATCAGAGTGTGTGTGTGTTGAAGGTGCTGAACTTCAGATAGGGTGTCCAACTGGTGTGCTACACCCTCTGGAGACCGCAAACTAAAATCTATGATCTACAATATCTGGAACTGTAGAAATGCAGCGATCTAATCTCTAGTTGGCAAAGTGATAAATATGGATGTCTGCTGTATCAAAAATCTGGTATGTGAATAAAAATCCAATTATGCCAATAGATATACTTAAAGCAGAAGTGAACAAAAATGTGAATGCACAATTCAATATACGTCTCTGTGTTACACCACAGTGAGACCACATTCAAAACCAAAACAAATGATGAAATGATTGCAAACACTAAATTATGAGTAGATAAGTCCATACAATAAATAAAGTGATGTGGTTAAAAAAAAACCCAAAAAAACACTGTCCAGTGCTTCATCAAAATTTGGTGCCGATTATCCTTTCAAGTGACAGTGGTGCCAGGTGATATTTTCCGTGTTGATAATGTGATTGCACTCACCAGATGACATTACCCCCCCCCAGGGGTGTTATGCCTTCACAGTGTGAGCCACTGTGCAGCCCTGTGGAGTTCTGCTGGGCAGTCTCAGAAACGTTTTGCTGGCTTTTCCACCGAGATGTCACAGAGGGGAAAGAGTAATGCCCATAGTGTGATATTGTTTTAAAAGGCTTTATTTAATAAAAAGTTTAGGAGATATACTCACATGATAAAACAAGAGCCGGCGCTGTGTAAACAACAATCGCCGCTCAGACCGAAAGTGACGTCATACTAAAATAGAAGTTCTGAGTAAAACTATAAGATTTACTAACCTAACAGTAGAAGATGCCATAGCTTTGGAGACAGGATACCAAGGAAAAAAAATGAGTGGTTAGAATGGTTGAGGTACACGGTTAAAACTTTAAAAAAAAGGAAAACTGTTTAGTTTGTGCCAGAGCAAGACTACATTTAGCAACTATTCCTTTTCCTCTAGATCACAATACAGATCCAGGAGGTTTAAAATGTATGTTGCGATTGTATAATAAGAGCTATAAACCTGAAACAAATTCTACCTGTCACACGTTGAGTTTGTTGTTTCCCCCAGTACAGAGACCTCAGATACCTCCAGCGGTTACTGCTTATCCAGGCAACTTTATTTGTTTTGCACTCCCAGGGAACCGTAGCTGGGTAGATCTTGGGTCATTACCCGATGACTACTGTAGGGAGAGGATTAACATGGGCAATGGTGACTGGGTTGAACATGACATTCAGAGAGCTGATGTCTGGTGGATGTGTGGGAATAAGAAACTGTGAGCTAGGATAGGTCCTAGGTCCAGCTGGCTAGGTCCAGCTGGCTATGCCCCTGAGGATCCTGTCAGAACACCCATGGACTAAGAGTCGCCAATGGTATCGGAGGAACACCTCTCCCATAGGGTCATTTGACTCTCGAATCTACATAGATGAGATTGGGGTTCCTCGCGGGGTGCCGAATGAGTTTAGGGCCAGGAATCAGGTGACAGCTGGGTTTGAGTCTCTGGTGGGTGACTATAGATAAAAATGTTGACTGGATTAACTATATATATACTATAACCAACAACGATTTGTAAACTATACTAGGGACGCTGTGAAGGGCCTAACAGAACAGTTGGCCACCACATCTCTAATGGCATGGCAGAACGGAATGGCCTTAGATATGGTCCTAGTTGAAAGAGGAGGGGTATGCAAAATGTTTGGTAGCATGTGTTGCACCTCTATCCCTAATAATACAGCTCCTGGAGGGACCGTGACCAGAGCCTTGGAAGGACTGACTGCTCTATCGAATGAATTAGCGGAAAACTCAGGTATGATCCATTAACAAATTGGCTTGAAGGATGGTTCGGTAAATGGACTAGACTTATCACATCATGTTTGATCTCAATTGCTGAGGCTTTGGCTGTTTTGGTCACTTGCGGATGCTGCTGCATTCCCTGTATTCGAGGACTTTCACAAAAACTGATTGAAACCACAGTCTCAAAAACGATATATCAAGCCCTTCCTACCTCTGAGGAGACCTATGTGGACATTGAAGCTCAACTTAATGACATACAGTCCAAAAGTGTATAACACTGGGACTATCATCAAAATGTGTTGAGATAAAATAGTCACACAAGAGGAGGGAATGTTAGAAAAGTTTAAAATGTTTATTGTGTGACTATTAGAAAAACTATTAGAAAAACAATAACCCTGAGACTTTTCTTAAAATGACTTCTGAGCACATTGTTGTATTAACTTGCTATATCGTTTGCTTTAACTAACTCCATAGTAAGTTGTAGGATGATGAGGTTTAACCATATATGGTAGAACAAGAATGTACAGGAAACACTAATTAGCGAAATAAAGTACCATTTTGTACCAGGCACGCTATCTGTGTTTCCTCAGCCAATAGAAGCGTTATAGCTATATTATTGTAGATATTAGGAGGGGGGATGTACATCTCTTTGTGTGATTCTTACTGCATCTTTTGGCTTGTAAGCATCATCCATTTGTGTGACACATCTGAAATAAATTGTCTGCTTTTCAATACATCTGGAGTTCGACTGATCACAAGAGGAGAGTAATCCTAACAATGAGACTCAGTCATGCAATGCTGTACCCATATGAAATTTTAATCATTTTTTCACACAAATAGAGGTTTCTTTTGGCGCTATTTTTCAAACCAGTGGGATTTTTTATGCTACAATTGAAAAAAAGACTGAAATTTTTGAAAAAAAAATGCAATTTTCTTAATTTCTGTTATAAAATTTAGCAAAATTTAGCAAAACTCACCCTTAGCTCACTGCTCCCTTAAAGGCCACAAATCATTGAAAATTGATCACACCTGATGTACTGAGGGTCTATCTCCTAACTATGGCCTATATTTCTTGAGGCCCTAACATGCCAAGACAGTAAAAATATTCCCCAAATTACCCATTTTTGCAAAGTAGACAGTCCAAGGTATTTAGTAATAGGCATGACAAGTTTTTTGAAGTTGTAATTTTTTTTCCCACAATTCTTTTGGAAAATGTCATATTGACAAGTTATTTCTCACACGCGGCATAGACATATTTGCAACTACACCCCAAAACACATTCTGCTACTCATCTCGAGTTTGGTGATACCACATGTATGAGACTTTTTCACAGCCTAGGCACATAAAGAGGCGCAACATCCAAGGAATATCTTCAGCCATTATCTACTTTAAGACAAGACCTTATTCTGACACTTTTTTGTTTACAAGTAATAATCAGTAGTTTTGCTAGAAAATTACTTAGAACCCCCAAACATTATATATTTTTTTTAGCAGAGGCCCTAGAGAATACAATTTTATGTCACATGGTATTTGCGCAGCAGTTTTTCAAATGCAATTTTACACACTAATGCATAAATACATTTGAATGAATTTCAATGCACACAGAGACAATATAATACCCACATTTTTGGTAAAATATAAAATTTGGTGTTGCACCGGGTAAATGGATAAAAAACATATCACGCTTTAAAATTGTGCACATTTGTGAAATGGAACCAGACTTTGGTATTCAAAAATCTCCATTGGCTATGCTTTATAAGCCTTTATTGGTTACCAGTTTAGAGTTACACAGGAGGCCTGGCGCTAGAATTATTGCTCTTGCTCTGAAATTCATGGCAATACCTCATGTGTGGTGCAATCGCCATCTATGTATGTGTACCAATTACCTATCCATGTACATACAATTTCATTAACTTTAAAAACATTATTTTATTCATCAAACTTTACCTGCCTCGGGGCCACTCGCGGGCACCTGTTCTGAGGGACGTCCCTGTATGTCCATTTAGAACAGTGAAGCTCCCATCCGGCCAACATACATTAACAGCTGGGTGGGAGCTTCACTGTTCTAAATAGACATACAGGAATGTCCCTCAGAACAGGTGCCCCGAGGCAGTTAAAGTTTAATTGATAAAATAATATTTTTAAAGTTAATGAAATTGTATGAACATCACCAGACAAGGCTGCCCCTTGTACCCATTACTGTTCATTATGTCTCTTGAAGCTTTCATAAGAATGATTAAACTGAACGACAGAATTACGGGATTCACAATACAAGACAGGGAGTTCAACTAGCAGCATACACAGATGACCTCCTATTTTTCCTAACAAATCCAACAACTACTATCCCCAACCTATTAAAAGAATTCACTCACTATGGCTTTATCTCAAACTTGAAAATAAATTACACAAAATTGGAGGCACTAAACATATCACTCCCAGACAAATTACTAACACTGACCAAATCCAACTCAAACTTTAGATGGGACACCAGAGCCATTAAATATTTAGGCACCTGGTTGACCCCGCAAATTCAGACCATCTTTGAACATAACTTCCGACCCCTCCTAAAAAGCTGTACGGAAGACATCACAAAATGGCAATCGGGATACTTCTCATGGTTTGGGCATACGGCAATAGTCAAAATGGTAATTTTGCCCAAACTTCTTTATTTAATGAGAACCTTACCCATTAAAATACCGCCACATTTCTTTGGGGCACTCAACTCCATTCTACTGAAGTTCCTTTGGAACCGACACAAACAGAGAATTAAACTGGAATGGTTGACCAACCCTAAAGAGGTGGGAGGGCTAGGTCTACCGAACTTCAGACGTTACTAATATGCTTCACATTTAGCCAGAATAATTGACTGGCATTGCCATGGTCAAGCGAAAGATTGGATAGCACTTGAGGAATCCCTATGCGCAACCCCACTGAAATTCTCCCCATGGATCCCGAGGTCTAACAACCCCATTAATATACGCATTCACCCCATTACGGGCAATACCTTAGAGATCCTACATTTCATTGCCAAACGCAAAACCATTACTACTCCTCTTAGCCCCTTGAACCCACTAAAGGGCAACCCTGCTTTCCCACCAGGCATAAATAATGCAATATTTCAACCTCCCCAACGCAACACTCCACTACTAGCAGGTGACTGCTACACCGGGGTAAATTTAAAGAATTATCCACACTAAAACTAGAAAACAACCTTCCACAGTAAAGATGGTGGTCATACTTTCAACTAAGAAGCTATCTAGCTAAACAGAAACACACACAGGACTTTCACAGACCCCTAACTGACCTGGAATCGGTATGTCACGAAGGCACCCCACTTGCCAAATCCACATCAATAACATACTAGTGGCTACAACTTGCTAAGAGCACGGGGACGGACAGACACAGGAGGAGATGGTCAGAGCAGTTACAAGAGGAGATCACAGATAAGCAATGGAGGTATGCTTGCATTTTAACACATAAATGTTCCATAAGCACGAAAATACAGGAAACAGGCTACAAGCTGCTAACACATTGGTACAATACCCCTGACAAACTACACAGATGGGACCCCCAGAAATCAGCACTATGCTGGAGATGCCAAGCAGAAAGAAGCATACTACTCCACATTTGGTGGCGATGCCCACTGATCACACCCTACTGGGACAAAATAAAAAAACTGATTAAAAAAATTACAGAGACTAAACTGAAACTGAATGCAGCTTGCTGCCTGTTGCATGTAACTAACTTCACTCTCAAAAAGTACAAAAACTCACTATCCAAGCACCTCCTTAATGCGGCCAAATTATTGATCCCATTGTACTGGAGATCCACCTGGGTGCCTTCCATCTCGGAATGGCTAAATAAAGTTAGAGACATATGTGAAATGGAGGACACCCTGGCACAAGACACTGGCAGAGCAGAAAGCTTCCAGAAAACCTGGCAACCTTGGTTCGCATCCCGTTACTCCCAGGACTTTGAAGATGCCAAATTCATACATGAACCATAATGCCTAGCATATAGGAGCCTTTATATGACTATGTAACACCTTTTTACAATAACCTAGTGATCCTGAAAACAAACATTGTCCCCACATTACCCATTTTACCTCACAACCCCCCCCCACCCCACCCCACCCGCCCTTTTTCATACAATACCAATTGCAGTACATGACGGGAAAGTACACTAGCTCAAGGTCGATAACATTATGTGTTCACTCCTCCACTATTATAATGTATGGCTGATGCCAGAGGCAAAACCACATTTTTGAGTCATAACCCCAGAAAGCTTAACAATCACTGAATGGTTCTAGCCTTACATACCAACTACCTTATATATACACTTCTAAATGTAACCTCTAATTCTATAAGTTTGTTGTCATGCTGTCTTGATTACATTGTGCTCTTAGAGGAGAACCATTATGGAGCTGTAACTCAATTTATTGTTGCCACCGTCCCATTATCTCATGTACAGAAAAGTAAGTACCCCCCAGTACTAAAAGGGACTTTAAGTGCGAACTTTTTTTAAAAAAGGTATACAAATGTTTAGAAAAATAGAAAAATGTATTACATAAAAACCTTGTCATAAACAAACATGACAGTGATATACAGAGTGATATACAATATTCATGTGTAGCATATGAGCAAAAACAACACAGCACTTCTCCTGTAACCCAACGCGTTTTGGGATGTTTGAAGTAAATCCCTTCTTTGGGGGCATGAAGGAGACAATGGTTGGAAATGCTCAATATTGTTTCATGAAATTTTGACTTTGGTAATTAAAGGTAATACCAACTGGGTATGGAGACCAATAATCCAGGTGGGAAAGATGATCACCCAAGTGGAAAAATCCTGGAGACATGCAAGATCCCTCACAAGGATCCCCAAAAATAAAGCAGGTCCTCTCAATGAGTAAAGCAAGGGTGTAGGCTGATGTATAGCTGCACTTATTGGGGAAGACAGTCCTTAGTGAGAAGATGACGGCATTTGTCTCACAAACATAATCCCAGAAGGTAGCAACTGCATGACTTTCATGAAACAATATTGAGCATTTCCAACCATTGTCTCCTTCATGCCCCCGAAGAAGGGATTTACTTCAAACATCCTGAAATGCGTTGGGTTACAGGAGAAGTGCTGTGTTGTTTTTGCTCATATGCTATGAATATTGTATATCACTCTGTATATCACTGTCATGTTTGTTTATGACAAGGTTTTTATGTAATAATTTTTTCTATTTTTCTAAACATTTGCATACCTTTTTTAAAAAAAAGTTTGCCCTTAAAGTCCCTTTTAGTACTGGGAGGTACTTACTTTTCTGTACATGATTACATTGTGCAGTTGTATCTGCGACTTGTGTATTGTGCACTCTATCTTTTTTGCTTTCTTCTCAATAAAATCAAATGTTTAAAAAAAAGAAATTGTATGAACATGGATAGGAAATTAGTTACATGAAAAGGTCCAGAGAGTTGTGATAAAGTTGTGAGTGGTGTTGCCAGGGTTCTGTCTTTGGGCCAAAGCTGTTCAATCTCTTTATTAAGGATACATAGATTAGAATTAAGAGCTCAATTTAAGTGTTTGCTGATGATACCAAATTATGCAGGGAAATAAATCTGGCACAGGATGTAGCATTATTACAGTAAGATCATGCTAATTAGGGGTTGGGCAGCTATATAGCAGTGAGTATCAATATTGAGAAATGTAAAGTAATACACTTGGGTGCCAAAATGCATGTGCAAATTATACATTCAAAGGGGGCGTCCGTTGGAGAATAAGTGATGTAAAAGGATGTGGGGTATATGTAGATCACAGACTTAGCAATAGCATGCAATGCCAAAGCTAACAAAACTAGTAAAATACATTAATGCGTTTCAAAACACTGGTTCTGGATCATCGTGAATATGCAGTTCCGTTTTGGTCGCCAATCCATAGGAAAGATGTTGCTGAACTAGAAAGCCTTCAGCGAAGGGCAACAAAATTAATAAGGGTGTGGAGGACCTCAGCTACGAGGATCATTTACATAGATTACACAGATTAGGGGATATGATTGCAATGTACAAGTATATCAAAGGTGATTCCATTAATTGTAATAAACTGTTTACTCTAAGATCCCGGAATGTCTCTGAAAAGGACACATGGCCATGATCTAAGGTTAGAACAAAAGAGGTGTAACTTAATATTACGGAAAGGGTTATTTACTGTTAGAGGAGTAAAAATGTGCAACACCGCTCCCAGGAAGTAGTATGGGCTAAGAGTGTTGACAAATTCAAAAAACTATTAAAAGTTTTTCTCAGGAAGTAGAAATGGCTATAGCAATTGTTAGAGAACAAAAATTACACATACATAGGTTTAACTAGACGGACCTGTGTCTTGAACTATGTGACAGCATTTTTATTTTTTATTTTACATTGGTACATGCGCCCCATGACAGTGTCCAACTCCTTGTGTCCTTTGACAATCTCATTCCCATTAGCCTTAGCCTTGTAATTGCCCAGAATTGATTTTCAACATTTGACTCCCCTAGAGGCATTCAAAGGGGCTTGTATTTAAAGTGTTACTAAACCCAGGACCCTGCATTCACTACATCTGGTCTCCCACAGTACACAGGAACATGGAAATGCAATTTTTTCTTAGTAAATATAAACTGCTAAATACCTTTTCTCATCAGCAGTTTATAGCAGTCTTGTGATTTCTATCAGTGTCTGGCAGAGCACTGGTTAAGGCTTGTAGGAGGACTACTAAGGCACTGTGCTATCAGCAGAATTGAGGACAGTAAAAGAAGGGGAGGATCAGAGAAGACAGGACCAAACAGCCTTTTTACACAATGCAAATGATTAACCCCTTAGATTCCACAGTGAGTATAACAAGCAGGCTTCACTGCTTTTACAGACTGATTTTACTGTTGTGGGTTTAGTAACACTTTAACGTACAGGTATGCATTATGAAGGCCAAAGATGCGCTGACCACAAATGGGTCAAAGAATAGTTAGGGAAGGGGAGGATCACAGAGGACAGGATCAAACAGTCTTTTAAGACAATGCGCATGATTAACCCCTTAGGTTCCACAGTGAGTGTAACAAGCATGCTTTACTTCATATACGGACTGGTTTTACTGTTGTGGGTTTAGTAACACTTTAAGTTTGCAAATTTTGGACTTGGAACATTGAGTTCCAATCTAGGCACATTCGCTCATCCCTATTCATTACTAGGGAAGGCTTGTTTAGACAAGCTAAGCATTGTCTTTGCTTATTTATACTGTTACTTATTATAATATATGTATTGTTATTATTGAAAATGCATTTAAAATTTTACAGCAAAAATGAGGATATGAAAATCGCTCAGTGATGCTTTTGCGTTTTGTTGAAGTTAAGAAAAATAAAATAACAAAATTTACTTATATGACTCTACTCTGTTGTAATTGCTTACTTTAATATTAAAACATTGCTAATTTTACTTCTGGATTTGCTGTTAAAAATTTAATATAACAATTTTATGTAATGAGTTACTTTTCTCACATGTATTTAAGTGAATAACCCTTAATGTAACAGGATATTTCCTGTTCAGTTAATACATGTAGCTGTGATGCTGAAGTCACTTGACACAATTTGGGTATTGCAGCACTAAAATAATCCTTAACCACTAGCCGACCAGTCGCCGTCATTGCACTGCGGCAGGTCGGCTCGTTCTCACAAATCGCAGTACTTGTAAGTCGGCCCTTTAAACAGCTATAGCAGTGGGGGAGGACCTGATGCACGTGGCCGGCAGCCACGATGCCTGCTGGCCACGTGTGATCGCAGGCACGAGAGCCAGAACTGGGATGTGTGTGTAAACATACAACCCCATTCTATCAGGAGAGGAGAGACAGATCGTCTGTTCCTAGTAATCAGGAACAGCAATATGCCTCCTCCTCTAGTCAGTCCCTTTCCCCCACAGTTAGAAATACACATGAGGGAACACATTTAACCCCTTGATCTGCCCCTAGTGTTAACCCCTTCCCTACCGGTAACATTTGCACAGTGTCAGGACTGGACTCAGCATTTCCTTCTCTGAGCTGGCCGCTCAGCTGTCAGCTAATTGCCAGCTCCCATCTCTCTCCACAGTTACTTAGCTGTTGATGATCCTGCTCGTCAGTCCTGCCTACTTAAGCCGTCCAGTCCAGAGGAGCTCTGCCTTTGTTTTGTTTTTTCAAATATGTCGCTCTTTTTTTGTTAATAGCGCAAAAAATAAAAACCACATAGGTGATCAAATACCACCAAAAGAAAGCTCTATTTATGGGAAAAAAGTGACGTAAATTTTGTCTAGGTATGGTGTTGCATGACCGTGCAATTGTCAATTAAAGCGACGCAGTGCCGTATCGCAAAAAATGGGGAAAATCTTTCGGGGCTGAAGTGGTTAAAAGGGTAGCATAGCATACCATATTTCAATTGAACAGATTATTTGTTTTATTATTATAGTAGTCTATAATATAATAGTCTAGTTTTTATTTTTTTTATGTGACAACATATGTTCAGCATTTACTTCATAGCAAACCACACGTTAGTGACTTCACTGTATATATTGGAACCTGTATTTGCATGTCCGTGCATCATTGGCGCAGATTAAATACTGCCATAATACGTACACTACCTTTAGTAAATATGGGCCAGGGAGTACATTATTTTCCGATGGATCCCATAGACTTGCATTGTGGGAAAAAACAAAAAAGATAAAAAAAGTAAGAAGCAGAGCCTCCAGATGTAAAATGTAGGTATTGCTGTATATTTTTAAGACCCTGTGAGATGCTCTGCAGATTTTTGCTGCAGTGGATTACACAGAACTCATTTAAGGTGCTTAGGTCCCTGTGAGGTTACGGGGAATACCACAGGGAAGTCCCGTCAAGTCACCGTGCGTCAGAGGGGGGCGGGGTCACCGGGTGGCCCCGCCCCTCTGTTATTTAAGAACCGTCAGACGAGGAGATGCCGTCACACAGCGGGAGCCTCCCTCCATGCCAGCATGGGTGCGGAGCGGCCTGGAGAGGAAAATGAAGAAGAGAAGAAGAGAAGAAGATAAGAAAAGAAGAAGAGAAGAAGATGAAGAAGATGAAGAGAAGAGCAGGAGTTCCCCCCATGCCATGGGTGCGGAGCGGCCTGAGGAGAAGAAGATAGAAGACGTCGTGGAGGAGATGCTGGACGAGAACGCCGGAGGAAGAACCAGAAGAGTCAGAAGAACCAGAAGAAGAAGATGAAGGAAGATAGAAGAAAGAAGCATTTAAATAAAGGAATTGTCAAAAACTGTCTCTTGTCATTTTTAACATTTTTGACAGTTTTTTAGTGAAATGGTAGGGGTAAGTACCCCCTTACCATTTCACACGGGGGGGCCGGGATCTGGGGGTCCCCTTGTTAAAGGGGGCTTCCAGATTCCGATAAGCCCCCTGCCCGCAGACCCCCACAACCACCGGCCAGGGTTGTGGGGATGAGGCCCTTGTCCTCATCAACATGGGGACAAGGTGTTTTGGGGGGCTACCCCAAAGCACCCTCCCAATGTTGAGGGCATGTGGCCTGGTACGGTTCAGGAGGGGGGGGCCGCACTTTCGTCCCCTCCTCTTTTCCTGCGGCCTACCAGGTTGCGTGCTCAGATAAGGGTCTGGTATGGATTTTTGGGGGGACCCCACGCCGTTTTTTTGGGTTTTTTTGGCGCGGGGTTCCCCTTAAAATCCATACCAGACCTGAAGGGTATGGTATGGAATTTAGGGGGAACCTCACGTCATTTTTTTTTTTAATTTTGGCCGGGGTTCCCCTTAATATCTATACCAGACCTGAAGGGCCTGGTATGGAATTTAGGGGGACCCCCACGTCATTTTTTTTTTTTAAATTTTGGTTCGGGGTTCCCCTGTGGGGAATTCCCATGCCGTTTTTATCAATGAACTTCTATGTGTATTGTCGGCAATACAATAGCCGCGAGTAGTTTTAAATGGGTTTTTTCCTTCGAAATGTCATTTTGCTGTTCTAAACACGGGAAACATGCGCCCCTTTACAGGCATACTATAGACACCCCCAGCTACGAAATTTAAAGGGATATTACACTTTTATTGTTTGACTTTAAGCATTATTAAAATCACTGCTCCTGAAAAAACGTCCGTTTTTAAAACTTTTTTTGCATTGATCCATGTCCCCTGGGGCAGGACCCGGGTCCCTAAACACTTTTTATGACAATAACTTGCATATAAGCCTTTAAAATTAGCACTTTTGATTTCTCCCTTAGACTTTTAAAGGGTGTTCCGCGGCATTCGAATTTGCCGCGAACACCCAAAATTGTTCGCTGTTCGGCGAACTTGCGAACAGCCGATGTTCGAGTCGAACATGAGTTCGACTCGAACTCGAAGCTCATCCCTAATACTGGGAGTATGCTATAGACCCCCTAACCTTGGGGAGGAGGGGGAGACGGACCTCCTATCACAATTTGGATTAGCAGCAAGGATGGAAAGTGTCATCATAATGGGGGATTTTATTTATCCAGACATAGACTGCGCATTCTAAGGCTCGCCAGTTCCTAAATATCTTTCAGGACAATTTCATGGGTCAGATGGTAGATGCACCAACTAGAAAGAAAGACCTACCGATTACCAACAATACAGACCTGATCACGGATGTGGAAAAAAGGGGCAATTTAGGAAACAGCGATCACAGGTCAATTAGCTTCAGTATAAATCACACAAATGGGAAACATAAGGGGAATAGAAAGACACTGAATTTCAAAAGAGCCAACTTCCCTAAACTACGAACCATGCTAGAAGATATAAATTGGGATAAAATCTTAGGAACAAAGAACACGGTGGAGAGATGGATTTGCTTTAAGAGCATATTAAATAAGGGCTTTAGCCAGTACATCCGATTGGGAAATAAATTTAAAAGAGGGAACAAAAGTCCTGGATGGCTTAACTCCAATGTAAAAATGCATATAAAAGCAAAGGAAAAGGCCTTCAAAAAATACAAGGCTGAGGGATCATCATGAGCATTCAGACTTTACAAAGAATGCAACAAGAAATGTAAGCGCGCAATTAGGGCGGCTAAGATAGAACACGAAAGACACATAGCGGAGGAGAGCAAAAAGAATCCCAAGACATTCTTTAATTATATAAACAGTAAAAAAAGGGAGGCCATATTGGCCCCTTAAAGAATGAGGAAGGAAATCTGGTTACAAAGGATGGAGAGATGGTGAAGGTATTGAATTTATTCTTCTCCTCAGTCTTCACGAGGGAATCGGGGGCTTCAGTAACCAAAACTGCAGTGTTTATCCTTATGACACATCACAGAAAGTACCCTCATGGCTAACAGAGGACAGAATTAGAAATAGACTTGGAAAACTTAACATTAATAAGTCACCAGGACCAGATGGCTTGCACCTGAGTGTCCTTAGGGAACTCAGTCAAGTAATTGCCAGACCATTGTTTCTAATTTTTACTGACAGTCTACTGATTGGAATGGTACCAGCTGATTGGAGAAAAGCCAATGTAGCACACATATTTAAAAAAGGGCCAAAATACATCCCTGGGAATCACAGACCAGTTAGCCTAACATCAATAGTATGCAAGCTCTTGGAAGGGATAATAAGGGACTATATATACAATTTTAGTAATGAAAATGGTATCATTAGCAGTAATCAGCATGGATTCTTGAAGAATCTTTCTTGCCAAACTCATCTATTAACCTTCTATGAGGAGTTGAGCTGTCATCTAGATAAAGGATGGCCCGTAGACATGGTGTACCTGGATTTTGCAAAAGCATTTACTGTACAAAGTAAGGTCCGTTGGCATGGACCATAGGGTGAGTACATGGATTGAAAACTGGCTACAAGGCTGAGTTCAGAGGGTGGTGATAAATGGGGAGTACGCGGCATGGTCAGGGGTGGAAAGTGGGGTCCCCCCAGGGTTCTGTGCTGGGACCAATCCTATTTAATTTGTTCATAAATGACCTGGAGGATGGTGTAAACAGTTCAATCTCAGTATTTGCGGACGATACTAAGCTAAGCAGGGCAATAACTTGTGGAAGATGTGGAAATCTTGCAAAAAGATCTGAACAAATTAATGGGGTGGGTAACTACATGGCAAATGAGGTTTAATGTAAAAAAATGTAAAATAATGCATTTGGGGTGGCAAAAATCTAAATGCAATCTACTCACTGGGGGGAGAACCTCTGGGGGAATCAAGGATGGAAAAGGACCTGGGGGTCCTAGCAGATGATAGGCTCAGCAATGGCATGCAATGCCAAGCTGCTGCTAACAAAGCAAACAGAATATTGGCATGCATTAAAAAAGGGGTTAACTCAAGAGATAAAGCGATAATTCTCTCACTCTACAAGACTCTGGTCCGGCCTCACCTGGAGTATGCTGTCCAGTTCTGGGCACCAGTCCTCAGGAAGGATGTACTAGAAATGGGGTGAGTACAGAGAAGGGCAACAAAGCTAATAAAGGGACTGGAGGATATTAGTTATAAAGAAAGGTTGCGAGCACTGAACTTATTCTCTCTGGAGAAGAGACGCCTATGAGGGGATATGATTTCAATTTACAAATACCTACTAGTGACCCCACAATAGGGATAAAACTTTTCCATGGAAAGGAGTTTATTAAGACACGTGGCTACTCATTAAAATTACAAGAAATGAGGTTTAACTTTAAACTATGTAGAAGGTTCTTTACTGTAAGAGCGGCAAGGATGTGGCATTCCCTTCCACAGGCAGTGGTTTCAGCAGGGAGCATCGATAGTTTAACCACTTACCCACTGGGCACTTAAACCTCCTTCCTAAGCAGACCAATTTGCAGCTTTTGGTGCTCTCACATTTTGAATGACAATTACTCAGTCATGCAACACTGTACCTATATGAAATTGTCCTTTTTTTCACACAAATAGAGCTTTCTTTTGGTGGTATTTAATCACCGCTGTAAAAAAATGCATTTTTCTTCGTTTCTGTTATGAAATTTTGAAAATTAGTAATTTTTCTTCATATATTTTGGCCAAAATTTATACTGCTAACATATCTTTGGTAAAAATAACCCAAATTGGTGTATATTATTTAAAGTTAAAGAGTCCACAAGCTATGGTGCCAATCTCAAAATTTATCACACCTGATGTACTGACGGCCTATCTAATTTCTTGAGAAATATAGTGAGTTGTGGTGATTGGCGCTACCTATTGATGAATTATGTTACGACGTGAACAAAGACCAGAGGGAACGGGAAAGGATGCTACACCACTATTAGATGTGCCATACCCGTACCTACTGTATATAATCCCACCTCAATAAATCAAGTATTACATAGTTACATAGTTACATAGTTACATAGTAGGTGAGGTTGAAAAAAGACACAAGTCCATCAAGTCCAACCTATGTGTGTGATTATGTGTCAGTATTACATTACATATCCCTGTATATTGCGGTCATTCAGGTGATTATCTAATAGTTTCTTGAAGCTATCAATGCTCCCCGCTGAGACCACCGCCTGTGGAAGGGAATTCCACATCCTTGCCGCTCTTACAGTAAAGAACCCTCTACGTAGTTTAAGGTTAAACCTCTTTTCTTCTAATTGTAATGAGTGGCCACGAGTCTTATTAAACTCTCTTCTGCGAAAAAGTTTTATCCCTATTGTGGGGTCACCAGTACAGTATTTGTAAATTGAAATCATATCCCCTCTCAAGCGTCTCTTCTCCAGAGAGAATAAGTTCAGTGCTCGCAACCTTTCCTCATAACTAAGATCCTCCAGACCCTTTATTAGCTTTGTTGCCCTTCTTTGTACTCGCTCCATTTCCAGTACGTCCCTCCTGAGGACCGGTGCCCAGAACTGGACAGCATACTCCAGGTGCGGGCGGACCAGAGTCTTGTAGAGCGGGAGAATTATCGTTTTATCTCTGCAGTTGATCCCCCTTTTAATGCATGCCAATATTCTGTTTGCTTTATTAGCAGCAGCTTGGCATTGCATGCCATTGCTGAGCCTATCATCCACTAGGACCCCCAAGTCCTTTTCCATCCTAGATTCCCCCAGAGGTTCTCCCCCCAGTGTATAGATTGCATTCATATTTTTGCCACCCAAATGCATTATTTTACATTTTTCTACATTGAACCTCATTTGCCATGTAGTCGCCCACCCCATTAATTTGTTCAGGTCTTTTTGCAAGATTTCCACATCCTGCGGAGAAGTTATTGCCCTGCTTAGCTTAGTATCGTCTGCAAATACAGAGATGGAACTGTTTATCCCATCCTCCAGGTCGTTTATGAACAAATTAAATAGGATTGGTCCCAGCACAGAACCCTGGGGGACCCCACTACCCACCCCTGACCATTCTGAGTACTCCCCATTTATCACCACCCTCTGAACACGCCCTTGTAGCCAGTTTTCAATCCATGTACTCACCCTATGGTCCATGCCAACGCACCTTATTTTGTACAGTAAACGTTTATGGGGAACTGTGTCAAATGCTTTTGCAAAATCCAGATACACCAGGTCTACGGGCCTTCCTTTAGATGGCAACTCACCTCCTCATAGAAGGTTAATAGATTGGTTTGGCAAGAACGATTCTTCATGAATCCATGCTGATTACTGCTAATGATATCATTCTTATTACTAAAATCTTGTATATAGTCCTTTATCATCCCCTCCAAGAGTTTACATACTATTGATGTTAGGCTAACTGGTCTGTAATTCCCAGGGATGTTTTTTGGGCCCTTTTTAAATATTGGTGCTACATTGGCTTTTCTCCAATCAGCTGGTACCATTCCAGTCAATAGACTGTCTGTAAAAATTAGGAACAACGGTCTGGCAATCACGTGACTGAGTTCCCTAAGTACCCTCGGATGCAAGCCATCTGGTCCCGGTGATTTATTAATGTTAAGTTTCTCAAGTCTAATTTTAATTCCGTCCTCTGTTAACCATGTAGGTGCTTCCTGTGTTGTGTCATGAGGATAAACACTGCAGTTTTGGTTACTGAAGCCCCACGATTCACTCGTGAAGACTGAGGAGAAGAATAAATTCAATACCTCTGCCATCTCCCCATCCTTTGTAACCAGATGTCCTTCCTCATTCTTTATGGGGCCAATATGGTCTGTCCTCCCTTTTTTACTGTTTACATACTTAAAGAATTTCTTGGGATTTTTTTTGCTCTCCTCCGCTATGTGTCTTTCATGTTCTATCTTAGCCATCCTAATTGCACCCTTACATTTCTTATTGCATTCTTTATAAATTCTGAATGCTGTGGATGATCCCTCAACCTTGTATTTTTTGAAGGCCTTCTCCTTTGCTTTTATATGCATTTTTACATTGGAGTTAAGCCATCCAGGATGTTTGTTCGCTCTTTTAAATTATTACCCAATGGGATACATTGGCTAATGCCCTTATTTAATATGCTCTTAAAGCAAACCCATCTCTCCTCTGTATTCTTTGTTCCTAGTATTTTATCCCAATTTATGCCTTTTAGCCAGGTTTGTAGTTTAGGGAAGTTGGCTCTTTTGAAATTCAGTGTCTTTGTGTTCCCTTCATGTCTCATATTTGTGTGATTTATACTGAAACTAATTGACCTGTGATCGCTGTTACCTAAATTGCCCCGTATTTCCACATCTGTTATCAGGTCTGTATTGTTGGTAATCAGTAGATCTAGTAATGTTTTATTTCTAGTTGGTGCGTCTACCATCTGACCCATAAAATTGTCCTGCAAGACATTAAGGAACTGGCGAGCCTTAAATGAATGCGCGGTTCCCTCCGCCCAGTCTATGTCTGGATAATTAAAATCCCCCATTATGATAACACTTCCCATCCTTGCTGCTAATCCAATTTGTGATAGGAGATCCGTCTCCACTTCCTCCCTCAGGTTAGGGGGCCTATAGCATACTCCCAGTATTATTTTCCCCTTAGCTTCATCCCTTTGGAGCTCTACCCATAAAGATTCCACCTCCTCCCTAGCCCCCTCAGTGATGTCATCTCTCACATTCACTTGTACATTATTCTTGATATATAGGCATACCCCTCCCCCTTTTTTACCCTCTCTATCCTTGCGGTATAGGGTATACCCTTGAATGTTTGCCAGCCAATCATGAGAGCTGTTGAACCAGGTCTCTGAAATTCCCACAAAATCCAAATCCTCCTTGTACAACAGTATCTCTAGTTCACCCATCTTGTCCGCCAGGCTCCTGGCATTGGTGAACATGCCACATAGTTTAGACCGGTCGCATATTGTCCTCGTATTGGGTGTTTCAAGATTGCAACTTGGACTTGCTACTATACTCACCTTGCGTTTTTGTGCTTTGGTTAACCTACCACTAATGCCCCCAATACTATATTGGTGTATCTGTGGTCTGTCAATAGGTGTTAATGCAAATTCAGTTAAGCCACCATTACTACAGAGTTACATATAGTGAATTGTAATTAATTATGTGATGTAAAATAGCAATCCATGCCCCACAGGGGTATGTGTATATGTGGCCTTGCAATAGTGTTCAACCTCTTAGTGCACAAAATCAAAAGAAAAAATAATAAAAGTGAAAACTAAACGTGATCTGTGACACATCTATCTCAAAGATAGTATTAAGGAAACATATAGAACCCACTAAGCAATAACGTGCTACAGGTTCTCTGGTGGTTTCCTGGAGCGCCTCAGATGACGTCCGTGTGAAGAAACGGGTAAGGCGGGACTATCTTGACACACACAAAGTCACATCCGGGTACCGTGGTTCTGGATATTCGACCGGTGGAACGCAAGCGGCGTTTCCAGGCAGCGCTGCTTCCCCGTGTCGTTTGGAGAGATCGAGAGCATGTGAGCTCCCTCTCCTGTTTTTAAACTCTTTAGTCTATATTCATTTGCAAGTCTATTTCTTGGATATATATTTTTTTTCAATAAAGCAATCAAACAGAGTTACGCTATGTGGACTACCTTTATTTTTGTTCCATGAAAACACACCATGTGGATGCCCGACCAGAAATTCCATTAAAACAGGAGCCAGTGAAGATCTTTCTTCCTTCTCTGCGGGTGGATTACCCTGAATCATACTGCTGGAAGCTGGAAGAACACAGGCATCTTGGGACCAACATTTATGCTCGCACCCCTGCAGGGGTAGGGCACTCCGTTGAGTGTATTCACATAGGGGGACTGTTGCTACACCCCTGCATCTTCTATTGCACAAAGAGGATTTCAAATACACTGGATGGAACATTATGTCACTTCTATGAACTTTTCTACTAGATTAACACATTATATATGTTTTAATTAATACACAGCAGGCTTATGAAATTTTATTATTGCTGTTTTTGTGCACATTGGTTTTTATTGCACATTTTGTATTGCACATTTACACATATCTTTGCTCTTGTCACTTTAATTCATATGAGTATCAATAGCACATGTCACTTTATTTTATTTTATTCGTATACGGTTTGTGGGTTCCCCTACTCACACCTTTGGGGACAGTGATTATATAAGTATATTAGTTTACATTTCTTGCACAATATTAGCATGTGTCACTTTATATTTATGATAAGAGAATTTACTGCACTAGGACAATTTTTTTACTAATTTTCTGTGTACAGGTTGAGCACTTGTCACTTATATGCTTGGGTATAGTGATTGAATTCCTACCATATGTATATTGTTTACAGCCATCTTTGCACAGAGATAGCACTGATCTTTTTTAAAAAAAATTTGAAGATTGCACTGATACACCTTTATTACCTGTCTACACAGACATAGCACCTGCCACTTTACACTGATCATTGGACTGATACACTTTTTCTTAAACAGCGCCATCCCCTATTTTTACATTTTTTATCTGCAATTTTCTGGTTTCACTTTAGTGTTATCTGTCTATAGGGGGGCAACAGTTTCTTAATATTCTGTAGCGCGGTTCTTTTTTTGGAATAATTGTTGTCTCCTTCCGTTTGCAAGTAGGAGTCGTTTGTAAGTTGGATGTTTGAAAGTAGGGGCCTGCCCTATATACTCTGCAGAAATTGGGGCCTTAGGTGTAAGCCCTCACTCTTGGTGGGCGCAGGAACGGGCACTGCTGTGAAATATTAGATCAATAATAGTAATTACATGCCCCTGTTGAACAGGGGCAGAAAAATTGGGCCTTTGGTGGTGGTGGTGGTGTTGCCACAACACTGTAAGTCCTCACAGTTACTCTTGGTGGGAGCTGGAACGGGCCCTGCTGTGAAATATTCGATCAAGAATTGTAATTACATGCACCTGTTGAACAGGGGCAGAAAAATTGGGCCTTTGGTGGTGGTGCCACAACACTGCAACCCCTCACAGATACTCTAGTTGGAGTGCAGGAATGAGCCCTCCTGCAAAATATTAGATCAAGAATTGTAATTACATGCACCTGTTGAACAGGGGCAGAAAAAAAGGGCCTTTGGTGGTGGTGTTGCCACAACACTGTAAGTCCTCACAGTTACTCTTGGTGGGAGCTGGAACGAGCCCTGCTGTGAAATATTAGATCAAGAATTGTATTTACATGCACCTGTTGAACAGGGGCAGAAAAATTGGGCCTTTGGTGGTGGTGGTGCTGGTGCCACAACACTGTAAGTCCTCACAGTTACTCTTGGTGGGCGCAGAAACGGGCCCTGCTGTGAAATATTGGATCAAGAATTGTAATTACATGTCCCTGTTGAACAGGGGCAGAAAAATTGGGCCTTAGGCACTGGTGCCACAACACTGTAACCCCTCACAGATACTCTAGTTGGCGTGCAGGAATGAGCCCTCCTGCAAAATATTGCACTAAAAATTGTAATTACACACCCCTGTTGAACAGGGGCAGAAAAATTGGGCCTTTGGTGGTGGTGTTGCCACAACACTGTAAGTCCCCACAGTTACTCTTGGTGGGAGCTGGAACGAGCCCTGCTGTGAAATATTAGATCAAGAATTGTATTTACATGCACCTGTTGAACAGGGGCAGAAAAATTGGGCCTTAGGCACTGGTGCTGGTGCCACAACACTGCAACCCCTCACAAATACTCTAGTTGAGTGCAGCAACGAACCCTCCTTGCAAAATATTGCAGCAAAAATTGTAATTACATGCCCCTGTTAAACAGGGGCTGAAAAATTGGGCCTTAGCCACTGGTGGCGGTGCCCAGAACCAAAAATATTCTTACAAGCTATCAGCATGATCATTGAGGAGGAAGAGGATAGTCAAAAAAAAATATTCGGTTACATCAGCATCAGGTGCTTGGTAGCTGGTGGTGATCCAAGATTAATTTTTATGAAGGTCAGTCGATCGACCGAGTCGGTGGACAGGTGCACCCTGTGATCGGTTACAAAACCTCCAGCAGCACTGAATGTGCGTTCCGTAAGAATGCTGGATGCAGGACAGGCCAGTAGCTCAATTGCATACTGTGCAAGCTCTGGGAAGTGATCCATCCTCAAGACCCAGTAACCTAGAGGATTTTCAGTGGGAAAGGTGACCAAGTCAGATCTTGCCCCTAGGTATTCCTGCACCATGTAAAACAGACGCTGGCGATGGTTGCTGGAACTGATCATACCTTGGGGCTGCGGACTAAAAATTGTCTGAACGCATCGGTCAGATGGCCACCTTCTCCACTGCTCCTTCTTTGACTGACTTAAGCCTCAGCAACACGTTGTCCAGGAGTTTGTAACCTCCCAGTCTCTGGGAACGCATTGCACAGACCTTTCTGCAAGGCCTCCTGAAGATGTTTCATCCTCTGCTCAATCTGTGATGGCAAGATAAGGTCCGCAACCTTACCCTTGTAACATGGATCAAGGAGGGTTGCCAACCAGTATTGATCCCTCTCCTTGATACCACGAATATGAGGATCCTTCCACAGGCTTTGCAGGATCAGGGAGGCCATGCAGCGTAGGTTTGCTGAGGCATTCGGTCTGGAGTCCTCTGGGTCACTAAGGACGACATGATCCGCAGCCACCTCCTCCCAGCCACGTACAAGTCCATGGGTTTCTTGGGACTGTAAATGATCCCTTAAAGACTGCTGCTGATGCTGAGTGCCAGGCTCCACCTCCATGCTGACATAATCCTCCTCCTCCTCTTCCTGTGTGATAGGTGGGCACGCAGGTCTGGATAAAAGGGGCCTTGAGAGCTAAGGAAATCCTCCTCTTCTTGCCTCTGTTCTGCCTCAAGTGCACTGTCCATTATTCCACGCAGCGTGTGCTCCAACAGGTGGACAAGGGGGACAGTGTCACTGATGCATGCACTGTCGCTGCTCACCATCCTCGTGGCCTCCTCAAATGGTGACTGGACAGTGCATGTATCCCTGATCATGGCCCACTGACATGCGGAAAAAAAACAAGCTCCCCTGACCCTGTCCTGGTGCCATAGTCGCAAGGTACTCATTGATGGCCCTCTGCTGCATGTGCAGCTGCTGCGGCACGGCCAACGTTGAGTTCCACCTGGTGGGCATGTCACAGATTAGGCGGTTCTTGGGCAAGTTGAATTCCTTTTGGAGGTCAGCCAGCCGAGCACTGGCATTATATGACCGGCGGAAATGCACACAGACTTTCCTGGCCTGCCTCAGGACATCCTGTAAGCCTGGGTACCTGCCCAAGAACCACTGCACCACCAAGTTAGGGACGTGAGCCAAACAGGGCACATGGGTCAGTTGTCCCTGTCGGAGGGTGGAGAGGAGGTTGGTGCCATTGTCGCAAACCACCATTCCTGCCTTAAGTTGGCATGGTGTCAACCACCTCTGAACCTGCCCCCGCAGAGCTGACAGAATCTCTGCCCCAGTGTGGCTCCTGTCCCCCAAGCACACCAGCTCAAGCACCGCATGGCATCTTTTGGCCTGCGTACTTGCGTAGCCCCTTGAACGGCTGCGGAGCACCGCTGGTTCCGAGGACAAAGCACAGGAAGAGGCCATGGATGAAGAAGAAGAGGAGAGGGTGGAGGAGAGAGGTGTGTCAGAATCACCAGTACTGGCATTTTGGAGGCGTGGTGGCGGAACAACCTCCAACACTACTGCACCTTGTCCTGCATCCTTCCCAGCTGCCAGCAGAGTCACCCAATGCGCCGTGAAACTTAGGTAACGTCCCTTTCCATGCCTGCTGGACCATGAGTCAGCGGTAATATGCACCTTACCGCTGATCGCCCTGTCCAGCGAGGCCAAGACATTGCCTTCCACATGCCGGTAGAGAGCCGGAATCGCCTTCTGTGAGAAAAAGTGGCGTTTGGGTACCTGCCACTGAGGAACCGCACATTCCACAAACTCACAGAAGGGGGCAGAGTCTACCAACTGAAAAGGTAGCAGTTGAAGTGCTAGCAATTTTGCCAAGATAGCATTCAATCGCTGGGCATGTGGATGGCTGGGAGCAAACTTCTTTCTGCAGTGCAGCAGCTGGGGCAGGGAAATTTGCCTGGTACAATCTGATGTCGGTGTACCGATAGCAGATTGCCCGCAAGTACTTGGCTGTGACACACCTAATTCTACACCTTCAATCCTCTCAGTGCAGGTCTCAGAGAAGACTGAAGGTACAGTGGGGTTGGAGATCACAACTGATGAGGAGCAAGGAGAGGTCCTCTTTGTTCTTTGGTGTGGGTCTTTTAGGGACACTTGCCAACGAACTGCATGGCAGGCCAACATATGTCTGGTCAAGCATGTGGTGCCCAAGCGGGAGATGTTTTGGCCACGCGAGATACGCTTGAGACATATTTTGCAAATAGCAGCGGTGCGATCTGATGCACTGGTCTCAAAAAAGGCCAACACCAAACAACTTTTGGAATAACGTGCAGAGACAGCAGCGCCCTGCACATGCGGAGCTCTGCAGTGTGATGCAGTCAGTGTGCTGCCCTTAGGCTGGCCTCTGGAGGGCATCCTGCCTCGTTGGTGATGTGCCTCCTCCTCCTCATCCTCCTCTCTCCTATCAGGCACCCACGTTGAGTCAGTGACCTCATCATCTGCTCCCTCCTCATCACTGGAGCAAACCTGGCAGTATGCTGCAGCAGGGGGAACATGAATGCCAGATTGCTGTCCTTCTTGGGCACCCCCTCTGTCCATCCTCACGTTACTGCCTTCATCTAGCTCAGTAACATCATCAGAGCCTTCAAAACGCTGGGCATCCTCCTGGAGCATGTACCCAACACTGTGGTCAAACAGTTCGAGGGACTCCTCAGGAGCACATGGTGGGGCTAGGGAAGGAGTCACTGAGGCCATTGAGCCAAGGAAAGAGGCTGCGTTGGCAGCTGCTTTGCCAGACAAAGTACCCTGAGCCTGGGTGAGAGAGGATGAGGAGGATGAGGACAGCTTGGTCATCCACTTGACCAAGTCTTCCGCATGTTGCGGGTATATATACCGATTATACTGCAGCTAGCAGAATCAACTGCCTGCCTGTAGTATTATTAGTATGTAACACCTGCACTTGTCTTCAGGTAGCTATACTGTAGGTGCAACTGTGCAGGGTACACAGTACAGTAACTGGAAATACATCAAGAGCCTACACAAGCACCTGGCTGCAGGTAGCTGTACTGTAGGTGAGACTGTGTTGGGTACACAGTACAGTAACTGGAAATACTTCAAAGAGCCTTCACAAGCACCTTGCTGCAGGTAGCTATACTGTAGGTGAGACTGTGCGGGGTACACAGTACAGTAACTGGAAATACTTCAAAGAGCCTACACAAGCACCTGGCTGCAGGTAGCTATACTGTAGGTGAGACTGTGCGAGGTACACAGTACACTAACTGGAAATACTTCAAAGAGCCTACACAAGCACCTGGCTGCAGGTAGCTATACTGTAGGTGAGACTGTGCGGGGTACACAGTACAGTAACTGGAAATACTTCAAAGAGCCTACACAAGCACCTGGCTGCAGGTAGCTGTACTGTAGGTGAGACTGTGCGGGGTGCACAGTACAGTAACTGGAAATACTTCAAAGAGCCTACACAAGCACCTGGCTGCAGGTAGCTATACTGTAGGTGAGACTGTGCAGGGTACCCAGTACAGTAACTGGAAATACTGTAAAAACACCTGCCTGCCTGTCAGTATATTAGGAAGAGAAGAACAGGATCTAGCTAAACTGAATGCAGTGTATATATATATATATATATATATATATATATATATATATATATATATATATATATATGTATACTGTATATATACAACCCCTGGGATGCATATATATACACAATACACTGTAACTGCAGCTAACTGACTCGACCTTCCTACTCTATCTAACTTAAATCAAATGACACTGTCTTTCTCTCTCTATCTCTCTCTCTATCTCTGTCTCAACGCTGGAACACACTACACAGGGCTGACGTGCAGGCAGCCTTATATAGTGTGGGGCATGTACTAAACCCCCTGAGCCATAATTGGCCAAAGCCTCTTTGGCTTTGGCCAATTACGGCTCTCTGTAGACACAGCGCTGTGATTGGCCAAGCATGCGGGTCATAGTGCATGCTTGACCAATCATCAGCCAGCAATGCACTGTGATGTCGCAGTGAATTATGGGCAGTGACGCCCCACTCAAATTTTGCGCGAACGGACCATATCGTTCGTAATTCGGCGAATGTCCGAACACACGATGTTCAAGTCAAACATGGGTTTGACTCGAACATGAAGCTCATCCCTAATCCCAGCCATGAATCTTTATATTATTTTATGTATACTTGACATAGATCTATTGAATTTAGTATATATTTACATTTATTGGCAGGTTACCTTTTAAACATCTGACATTATATCACTCTTTCACCCCTCCCTACGGGTGACCTGGCAACATATGGTGGTTTATGGTCATGTGGATGCAGGTTATTGCCGGATTTCATTCTTTATTTATTTTTAAGTCTGTCCAGGCTTCCGCACTCATATCATGAGGTAGGGGTTTTGGTTTTTGTTTTATTGGGTGTCTCTTGCCTTTCATTTAAGTGCAACCATACGTATATAATAAGACAGAATATGTTTATACTTGATGTACTAATTTATATTTTTCTCTGTCTTATTGCACAACTAAAGTTGTCGGATTATATGTTCTTATATCTAAATAAATGAACCACCACGTTCTTTCCTGAAGAAGCCATACAGCGAAACGTGTAGAAAACATGAACGTGACTACAGTAAATCATTGTCATTAATAGGATGCTTTGCACACACCTATGGCTATGATAATATTGTATGTATTGTTTTTATGACATTGTTCATTTAATAAAATTTGTATATATTTTTTTTACATACTGTATTGTTGTTTCAATATCTTGCAACCTTGAAGTCCTACATCCTCAAAATATTTCCTTTTATCTATACAGGATGTTGGTGCCATAGCTTATGTAGATGTTGATACTGGTTTCTGACCACACACTTTACAGTTTTTTGCTACATGACATAAATTGGGACCAAATTCTGGGATCATTGAACACAGAAGAGAAATGGGAATGCTTTAGGAGCATATTAAACAAAGGTATCCAACAGGCAATAAATATAGAAGAGCGAAAACTAAACCTGGGTGGTTACACCATAGTGTGAGTAGCCTCATCAAGGAGAAAAGTATGGCCTTTAAAAAATATAAAGGGAATGGGTCACCATCAGCATTCCAGCACTACAAGGAATGCAATAAGAAATGTAAAATCGCAGTCAGGACTGTTAAAAAGATTACGAGAGACACAGCGGAAGAGAGTAAAAACAACCCAAAATTTTATTTCAGATATATTAATAGTAAAAAGACAAAATCAGAGCACATTGCACACTTAAAAGATGAGGATGGTTACAGATGACAGAGAAGGCAACTGTACTAAATGCCTTCTTCTCCACAGTTTTTATGCAAGAAAAAGAAGGGTTTACCAACAGCGACTGTAGTGTTAGTGACACAACACGTGACATACCCACGTGACTAACAGAGGCCAGAGTCAATGAAAGACTTAAAACTTAACACAAATAAATCACCAGGACCAGATGGCTTACACCCAAGAGTCCTCAGAGAACTCAGTCAAGTTATAGCCAGGCCATTATTCCTGATCTTTGTGGACAGCATAATGATAGGATTGGTACCAGCTGATTGGAGAAAAGCCAACATATTACCAATATTCAAAAAAGAGCAAAGACATATTCTTGGGAATTATATGCCAGTCAGCCTAACATCAATAGTGGGTAAATTATTAGAGGGGATGATTAGGGACTGTAACGACACCCCGAGTATGAAAGGGGTTAAAGCCGCTTAAGACATTCCATTTCCGAACACAAAGGCAGCTACCGAACACTCCGATCAGCCAAACAAGAAAAGCATACGAATAATTCTCCCCCAGGTACAAGACGAGGCTCTGTCTTAAGGTTATAACAGGACTGACTCTTTATTAGAACCAAAATTACAAGTCTTTATATACAGTTAACGAGGAGGTCCCCCCTCCTGCTCATATTACTCTAACAATACACCTGTGACCAGAAACAGAATTAACATGAACTAATTAACTAATCCTTTTGACAGCCTAGGTGACTAAGAGACATGACCTTTAGCAGACTTCCTGTCTCCTAGCTCACCGACTACACACATTATCATACATCTCAATACAATTGTAGGGTTAATTAGCACACTGGATGAAAAGACTCTTTAGAAGCTGTGACAAGTCATACTAGACTAATTTACATTATAGCAGACACAGACAGAGACAGGTGGCTGGAATTGACATCAGCATCTCCTCACAGTATGTGTCCCAACAGTATGAATCAGTCACTATTTGTAACATGGCACATACAGGGTCCCCAGAGTCTGTGTCTCTTGGGGGATATGGACCCGAATCTAAAGTAACGCCACCTCAAAGGTCCCCAGGCATACAGCTCACAAAGAGCACCGTTCCCCCAAATGCCAGTGCCCATAATCGGTCGGCAAGAGGCTAGCATTCAGTCCCCTCCAAAAGTCTCTGTCCCGACTAGGTCTGTCACAGGGACTATATCCAAAGTTTTACTGGGGAGAAGAATATCATTAGTGGTAATCAGCATGGGTTTATGAGAGGACATTCCTGACAGACATCTGCAAACATTCTACAAGGAAGTAAGCAGCCATCTAGATAGGGGGAGGCCTGTGGATGGGGTGTATCTGGACTTTGCAAAAGCATTTGATACAGTCCCCATAAATGCTTTATTTACAAGCTGAGGTCTGCAGGCTTGGACCATAGGGTTTGTGCTTGGGTAAAAAGTGTAGTGATAAATAACATGTACTCAGACTGGTCTGGAGTGGTGAGTGAGGTACCCCAAGGTTCTGTTTTGGCACCAATTCTATTCAACTTATTCATAAATGATATAGAGTATGGGATAATTAGTTCAGACTCAGTTTTTGTGGATGACACAAAGATAAGGAGAGTAATAAACTAAAGAAAATAGATTTTCCCTGCAAGATTTGTGGGTGGCAGGGAGTGTATTTTCTTTTTCGATGCAGCAGTTGGGGCAGAGAAATTTGCCGGCTATACTCTACAGCTGGTGGTGTGCTGCTGGCAGATGTGTTGAAAGGACCTGTGATACCTGTGATACCCTTTGCTATACCATTATCCCTGTCAGTGGAGGCTGCTGAGAGGTCATGAGATATGGCAGGGGTAGACATAAAAGGTGAGGGGTTAGGAGGAGAAGAATTGTGTCCCTTGTGTGTGGCTTGCATGTGCTTTTGCCAACAGGCTGAGTGGTGGGAGGTTAAATGCCTTGTCAAGCATGTGGTGCCCAAATGGCTGATGTGCAAATTGCAACACTGCGATCAGCTGCACATGTGCTAAAATAGGCCCACACAGCCCAGCTGTGAGAAGGCTGGGAGATAAAAGCTCCACAATCTGATGAAATAGGGTGGCTGCTCTCTACTCTTCCATGATGGCTGCCTTTGGAGGACATCCTGCCTTATTGGGGTTGTGCCACACTCTCCTCCACTGCTCTATCTGGCACCAAAGTCGCATCAGTGACCTCATCATCATCATCCCCTTCATCCTCATCATCAGTGGAGCCAACTTGGCAATACGCTGCGGCTGGGGGAACATGAGTGCCAATGTGTTGTTTATCAGTGTTCTCCCCTCTCTGTAGGCTTATGTTACTCCCTTCCTCTACTTCAGAACCAACATCAGAATCAAGTAATGTCTGTGCATCCTCAAGAAGCAAGTGGCTGACGTTGTGTTCAAATAATTCAGCTGACTCCTCCATGCATAATGCTGGGGTTATGGCACAAGGAGGCAGAATTAGCCGCTCTGGCAGCTGTGGTGGACTGCACACTAGTGTCAGCTTGGGTTATAGACAATGAGGAGGCTGAGGATGATTTAGTAAGCCAGTCCACCACCTCATCTGCATGCTGTGGCTGGATAGCATGGGCAACATCACTAAACAGACGTGAAATGTGCCCTGCCCGAAAATGGACCACGTCCAGGGCCTATGGAAGGATTTTTGTATACATACGCGAAGGTGCATTTTGGTGCTCCCTCCCTTCCTCTTGCTCCACCCCCCATATGGCATACAATCTATTTGTGCTCCATTGAAGTGGTTGTAAACCGTTACAATCCACTTTTTACTACAGGTAAGCCTATAATAAGGCTTACCTGTAGCTACCCTGGATATCTCCTAAAACAACACGGTGTCATGGGCACATGCGCACTGAAGCAATGGCGTGTTCGTGCCATTGCTTCAGCTAGTGTGCCGTTACCAGTGGCTCCTGCGCGCATGCGTGGGAATGACGTCATTATGGCTCCAGCCAATCACAGAGCCTGAGCCCGCGATACCCGGAAGTAACTCCGGGAGCGATGTCACCGGCCGGAGCTGTGTACTGGGACCGCTGTGGGGGCCTTCGATCTAAGGTGAGTGCTTCATAATGAGCTAGCATGCTATGCATACTAGCTCATTATGCCTTTGTCTTGCAGGTTTTTTTTGTGGATTTACAACCACTTTAAGCTATAGTGGTTCTAGTGCTTAGATATTTGTTTAACTTACAGAAAAAATAAAATGAAAAACACCAAAAAATCTATTTGTAGATTTGTAAAGTGTGTTTTATTAAGTTGTTGAACAAAATAAAGGGAGGACATACATCTGTTCTCCTCCCTCCCCTCTACCCGGGGAGGTATGCCAGTCCCGGACCCACTGATGGGCAAGCAGAACTCAGTATACATGCGGGGGGTATTTTACCAGGGTGCAGTGTTACCAAAGAGGTATAACAAAAGAGACTGCAGACATGGCACAAGAGATGATCAGAGACTGCATACATGGCACAAGAGACAATCAAAGACTGCAGACATGGCACAAGAGATGATCAGAGACTGCATAGATGGCACAAGAGAGTATCAGAGACTGCAGACATGGCACACGGGATGATCAGAGACTGCAGACATGGCACAAGGGATTATCAGAGACTGCATACATGGCACAAGGGATGATCAGAGACTGCATACATGGCACAGGGGATGATCAGAGACTGCATACATGGCACAAGGGATGATCAGAGACTGTGGGCATGGCACAAGAGACAGTCATAGACTGTGGGCATAGCACAAGAGATGGTTAGAGACTGCAGGCATGGCACAAGAGACAATCAGAGACTGCAGACATGGCACAAGAGACTATCAGAGACTGCAGACATGGCACAAGGGATTATAAGAGACTGCATACATGGCACAAGGGATGATCGGAGACTGCATACATGGCCCAAGATATGGTCAGAGACTGCATACATGGCACAAGAGACAATCAGAGTCTGCAGACAAGGGCACAAGAGACTGCAGACGATCAGAGACTGCAGACATGGTACAAGAGACAATCAGAGACTGCAGACATGGCACAAGAGACAATCAGAGACTGCATACATGGCACAAGAGACAATCAGAGACTGCAGACATGGCACAAGAGACGATCAGAGACTGCATACATGGCACAAGAGACGATCAGAGACTGCAGACATGGCACATGGGATGATCAGAGACTGCATACATGGCACAAGGGATGATCAGAGACTGCATACATGGCACAGGGGATGATCAGAGACTGCATACATGGCACAAGGGATGATCAGAGACTGTGGGCATGGCACAAGAGACGGTCATAGACTGTGGGCATAGCACAAGAGATGGTTAGAGACTGCAGGCATGGCACAAGAGACGGTCAAAGACTGTGGCCATGGCACAAGGGAAGGTCATGATGGCACATGGGATTGTCACAGACTGCCGACATGATAGAACATGGGATTGTCAGAGACTGCGGGCACGATGGCACATGGGATTGTCAGAAATTGCGGGCATGGTGGCACATGGGATTGTCAAAAACTGCGGGCATGATGGCACATGATGGGCTGGTCAGGGACTACGGGCATGATGGCACATGGGCTTGTCAGAAATTGCGGGCATGATGGCACATGGGGTTGTCAGAGACTGCGGGCATGATGGCACATCTGGGCTTGTCAGAGACTGCGGGCATGATGGCACATGGGATTGTCAGAGACTGGGGGCATGATGGCACATGGGGTTGTCAGAAACTGCGGGCATGATGGCACCTCTGGGCTTGTCAGAGACTGCGGGCATGATGGCACATTGGATTGTCAGAGACTGCGGGCACGATGGCACATGGGCTTGTCAGAAACTGCGGGCATGATGGCACATGGGCTTGTTAGAAATTGTGGTCATGATGGCACATGGGGTTGTCAGAAACTGCGGGCATAATGGCATATGATGGGCTTGTCAGAGACTGAAGGCATGATGGCACATCTGGGCTTGTCAGAGACTGTGGGTATGATAGCACATGGGCTTGTCAGAAACTACGGGCATGATGGCACATGATGGGCTTGTCAGAGACTGTGGGCATAATGGCACATGGGCTTATCAGAAACTGCAGGCATGATGGCACATGATGAGATTATCAGAGACTGCGGGCGCGATGGCACATCTGGGCTTGTCAGAGACTGCGGGCATAATGGCACATGGGCTTGTCAGAAACTGCTAGCATGATGGCATATGATGGGCTTTTCAGAGACTGCGGGCTTGATGACACATGATGGGCTTATCAGAGACTGCAGGCATGATGGTACATGATGGGCTTATCAGAAACTGCGAGCATGATGGCACATGATGGGCTTGTCAGAGACTGCGGGTATGATGGCACATCTGGGCTTGTTAGAGACTGTGGGGCATGATGGCACATGATGGGCTTGTCAGAAACTGCAGGCATGGTGGCATATTATGGGCTTGTCAGAGACTGCGGGCATGATGGCACATGATGGGCTTGTCAGAGTGAGACTGCATACAACTTGGATGCAGTCTCACTTTGACAAGCCCCTGTGCCATCATGGCCGCAGTCTCTGACAAGCCCATGTGCCTTGTTTGTATACAGTCACACTGCATACAAACAAGGCACATGGGATTGTCAGTGAGGCTAGTCACTTTGGCCATGATGGCACATGGGCAGGGCCGGTACAAATTATAATATATATAGCTAACTTGATTTTCTGAGATAAATCGTCATCTGTGCAGTGCTGTACCACCAATGGCACTCCTCCCAGGCGTTCTGCTGGCCTTGGCCCCTCCCCCTTGTCTCAGTCAGGTCCAGGCTCCTCCAATGGGTTCCCTCTCTTCTCACACGCTCTGTGTGAGAATGCAGAAATCAATGCAGACGTTGGTGACCGTCTCAGCAGCCGCCCGAGTGGGAGGGTTTTTTTCCATATTCAGCGATCCCCGGCTCCAGGACCAGGGCTGAATGGAGAAGCAGAGAGGTGGTGTGGCGGCGCGATGGGGGGCGTCTGTCACTCACAATCTCTCTCTGCGCTGCAGCTGGCAGAGGAGGAAGAGTGCAATAGGCAGGGCCAGCCCGGGATTCAGAGGCAGATGAGCAGAGGCGAGTAGCACCCGGCCGGGGCAGTGCCTGCGCCGCCTGTCAGACTGTTAGTGTGCTCAGCTGGGTTAGGTAGAGCAGTGCGAGGAGGGCCATCTGCCAGCGCCAGCATAAGAACCTCTTGCGGAACCCCTGGTTTTGGCGCCCCCCCTCTCCTGGTGCCCTCAGGCGACTGCCTGGGCTGCCTTATGCTGGCGCCGGCCCTGACCACGTCCAACTTTGCCTGTGGACACAGACACTGCTGGCCCCATCATAGTGGCATGGTAATGTCTGTCTCTCCTTATTGGCCTCCCAGACATGATGTGGGGCTTATTACCCAAATTTAAAAATGGAAATGCGTGATTGGATGCACTTTGTTGAATGAAATGTGGTGTTTGGTGCACTTTAAATCGAGGACTGACGTTGACAGAAATGTAAAATCTATAAAAAAATTAAAAATACACGGGGGAACACCAACAATTTAAAAAAAGTGGGCAAGCAGAGTACAAAAAGCAAAAAAAAAAAAAACAAGCAGCAACCAAAAAAAATAAAATAAAAGGGTATACAGCATAGTATACAGCATTGAATGTTATGTAATGCTGTGTTAAACACTGCACTACACTAACATACTACACTATACTCACACTACACTATACTGACACATTATACTGAGCCCTGCTTTATCTATCTCCACTCCAACATCACACTGCAAAAGCTGTCTGTGGGAGGGAACCTTTTATAGTGTGGGGTAGGTCTATGAGCACTGAGCCCTGATTGGACAAAGTCATCATAACTTTGTCCAATCGGGGCTCTGACGCTGCTCTGTGACCTAACTAGCAAAGCCTTGGACCTGACCAGTGGTCAGGTCCAAGGCTTCATCCAAATAGGGCCCTAGAATGCATTGTGCAGCACGCAGTGCTTGTGGCGCACTCAGCGGGAAAACATTCTGCTGAGCACCCCGCAAATTCAGGTATTCTCTAAACAGTCATTTGCCCAACTCTGCCTGAGAGCAATCCACCAACAGAAGCAGTTAGAAGAGACACCATTATCCCCAATGTCCTTCCCAACCAGGCCTATGCATCGAAAATTGCTGCTTGACAGACGGTTTATTGACTATGCCTCTGCCTGCCATCCACATTGTTTAACTGTCAGGTCACCTGAGTCCAGGTGATGGATGCAAACCGTTGGAGTCAGGAGTGCACCGCTAAGGTAGTGGACCCTACAACTGACTGCTGTGGAAGGAACTCTGGGAGGTTCAGGAAGGCAGGTCCACAGGAGCACCAACACGAATCCCACTGGGAGCTAGAGAATAGATTCCCTAGGTCGCTGAGTCTAAGAGCCAGCAGGTATTCACCAGAGCCTCTAGTGGTGAGGATGGGCTGCGTTGTAACTGGCTCCAGGTCACGGCCCCCAGGGTCTCCCAGCTCACGCTCACGGTAGGCTACAGGAGGATAGAGAGCAAGCAGCAGCCCAGGACAACAAGGGGTAGTCAGGAGATAAGCCAAAGGTTGGGGCAACTAGCAGACAAGGATAGACAGAAAACCCGCCAAAGGTCAGGGTAACAAGCAGGCAGGGATAGTCAAAGAACAAGCCAAGATCAGTAACAGAGACAGATGTAGAGCACGTGGCAAGCAGGAGACAGGAAACCAAACACACAATATTGCTCGGCAAGGCACACTTGGAGAACACAGTGTTAAATAGTGGTTCCTGTTGAGGGTAGGGTGGAGCCCAGTGTTGCCAACTGTCAGTATTTTTACTGGCAGCCAGTAAAAAATGGTCACTTTTTTCCTGCAGTAAGTGCCAGTGACAGGAAAAGGTTGCCAGTAAAAAATATGGCTGTGATGCTCAGTTCAGAACTGCGCTTGCCGAGACCGGCCAAGTGCCTGCTATAGTGTGTTTGGGTGACATCGGTGGGGGGCGGGTATGGTGGAGGAAATGCCTGGTGTCATGGTCAAGGGAGCCCAACGGAGCAGCCTGAGCCTCGTGTGCAAGTCTGCATGACGGGAGCATGGCAAGCTGGGAGCAGGACTGGAATGTACTAAAGGGACCACCTGGCATGGAGAGAGACTGTCACTGTTACTCAGGAGTAGGGATGAGCCGAACACCCCCCCCGGTTCGGTTCGCACCAGAACCTGCGAACGGACCGAAAATTCGCACGAACGTTAGAACCCCATTGACGTCTATGGGACTTGAACGTTCAAAATCAAAAGTGCTCATTTTAAAGGCTAATTTGCCTGGTATTGTCCTAAAAAGGGTTTGGGGACCCGGGTCCTGGCCCAAGGGACATGTATCAATGCAAAAAAAGTATAGCAGTATACAGGCGGTGCAAACAAGACAGGGACTGTAGGTTTGTTGTTAAGTAGAATCTGTTTGTAATTTTGAACTGGTACATTTTTAACGTGTTTAGCTCCAGCCAAAAAATCTATTTTAAGCTTTTTGGAAAACATAGGGAAGGGTTATCACCCCTGTGACATTTGTTTTGCTGTCTGTGCTCCTCTTCAGAAGATTTCACCTCACTTTTTTGTCCCAATGACAAATGTTTTTTGAAAATTTGGGGTTTTTTGTGAAACAAGGATTGGTGATAAAGCATCAGTGGAAAGGAGAAATGTCTTTCCCATTTTAACTTTTACAGGAGAGAATTTCCCTTCCTAGGGGTAGATTTCATCTCACTTCCTGTTGTCTCCTTCCGTTTGCAAGTAGGAGTCGTTTGTAAGTTGGATGTTTGAAAGTAGGGGCCTGCCCTATATACTCAGCAGAAATTTGGGCCTTAGGTGTTGTTGTGGCCACAACACTGTAAGCCCTCACAGGGCCCTGCTGTGAAATATTAGATCAAGAATTGTAATCACATGCCCCTGTTGAACAGGGGCAGAAAAATTGGGCCTTTGGTGGTGATGGTGGTGGTGCTGGTGCCACAACACTGTAAGTCCTCACTCACTCTTGGTGGGTGCAGAAACGGGCCCTGTTGTGAAATATTGGATCAAGAATTGTAATTACATGCCCCTGTTGAACAGGGGCTGAAAAATTGGGCCTTAGGCACTGGTGCTGGCGCCACAACACTGCAACCCCTCACAGATACTCTAGTTGGAACGCAGGAACGAGCCCTGCTGCAAAGTATTGCATCAAAAATTGCAATTACACACGCCTGTTAGGCAGGGGCTGAAAAATTGGGCCTTAGGCACTGGTGCTGGTGCCACAACACTGCAACCCCTCACAGATACACTAGTTGGAACACAGGAACGAGCCCTGCTGCAAAGTATTGCATCATAAATTGTAATTACACGCCCCTGTTAAACAGGGGCTGAAAAATTGGGCCTTAGGCACTGGTGGCGGCGCCCAGAACCAAAAATGTTCTTACAAGCTATCAGCGTGATCATTGAGGAGGAAGAGGATAATTACTCAGGATAGTCACTCAGCATCAGCATAGGCAGTCTTTGAGGGGATCTGAGATTTCAAAAAAAATTATTCGGTTACATCAGCATCAGGTGCTTGGTAGCTGGTGGTGATCCAAGACTGATTAATTTTTATGAAGGTCAGTCGATCGACCGAGTCGGTGGACAGACGCACCCTGTGATTGGTTACAAAGCCTCCAGCAGCACTGAATGTGCGTTCCGTAAGAATGCTGGATGCAGGACAGGCCAGTAGCTCAATTGCATACTGTGCAAGCTCTGGCCAGTGATCCATCCTCAAGACCCAGTAACCCAGAGGATTTTCGGTGGGAAAGGTGTCCCACCTAGGTATTCCTGCACCATGGTGTTGCCCCTAGGTATTCCTGCACCATGTAAATCTGACGCTGGCGATGGTTGCTGGAACCGATCATATCTTGAGGCTGCGGACTAAAAAATTGTCTGAACGCATCGGTCAGACGGCCACCTTCTCCGCCGCTCCTTCTTTGACTGACCGAAGCCTCAGCAACACGTTGTCCAGAAACAGGAGTTTGTAACCTCCCAGTCTCTGGGAACATGTTGCACAGACCTTTCTGCAAGGCCTCCCGAAGATGTTTCATCCTCTGCTCCCTCTGCGACGGCAAGATAAGGTCCGCAACCTTACCCTTGTAACGTGGCTCAAGGAGGGTTGCCAGCCAGTATTGGTCTTTCTTCTTGATACCACGAATATGAGGATCCTTACGCAGACTTTGCAGGATCAGGGAGGCCATGCAGCGTAGGTTTGCTGAGGCATTCGGTCCGGAGTCCTCTGGGTCACTAAGGACGACATGGTCCGCAGCCAGCTCCTCCCAGCCACATACAAGTCCATGTGTTTCTTGGGACTGATCCCTTAAAGACTGCTGCTGATGCTGAGTGCCAGGCTCCACCTCCATACTGATACAATCCTCCTCCTCTTCCTGTGTGATCGGCGGGCACGCAGGAACACTGTCTGGATAAAGGGGGCCTTGAGAGCTAAGGAAGTCCTCCTCTTCCTGCCTCTGTTCTGCCTCAAGTGCCCTGTCCATTATTCCACGCAGCGTGTGCTCCAACAGGTGGGCAAGGGGGACAGTGTCACTGATGCATGCACTGTCTCTGCTCACCATCCTTGTGGCCTCCTCAAATGGTGACAGGACAGTGCATGCATCCCTAAACATGGCCCACTGGCATGGGGAAAAAAAACCTGTCCTGGTGCCATAGTCGCACAGGTACTCATTGATGGCCCTCTGCTGCGTGTGCAGCCGCTGCAGCATGGCCAACGTTGAGTTCCACCTGGTGGGCATGTCACAGATTAGGCGGTTCTTGGGCAGGTTAAACTCCTTTTGGAGGTCTGCCAGCCGAGCACTGGCATTATATGACCGGCGGAAATGCACACAGACTTTCCTGGCCTGCCTCAGGACATCCTGTAAGCCCGGGTACCTGCCCAAGAACCGCTGCACCACCAAGTTAAGGACGTGAGCCAAACAGGGCACATGGGTCATTTGTCCCTGTCGGAGGGCAGAGAGGAGGTTGGTGCCATTGTCGCAAACCACCATTCCTGCCTTAAGTTGGCGTGGCGTCAACCACCTCTAAACCTGCCCCTGCAGAGCTGACAGAACCTCTGCCCCAGTGTGGCTCCTGTCCCCCAAGCACACCAGCTCAAGCACCACATGGCATCTTTTGGCCTGCATACTTGCGTAGCCCCTTGAACGGCTACGGAGCACCGCTGGTTCCGAGGACAAAGCACAGGAAGAGGCCATGGAGGAAGAGGAGGGGGTGGAGGAGAGAGGTGTGTCACAATCATTAGTAGTGGCATTTTGGAGGTGTGGTGGCGGAACATCCTCCCACACTACTGCACCTTGTCCTGCATCCTTCCCAGCTGCCAGCAGAGTCACCCAATGCGCGGTGAAACTTAGGTAACACTGAGGAACCGCACATTCCACAAACTCACAGAAGGGGGCAGAGTCTACCAACTGAAAAGGCAGCAGTTGAAGTGCTAGCAATTTTGCCAAGCTAGCATTCAACCGCTGGGCATGTGGATGGCTGGGAGCGAACTTCTTTCGGCGGTGCAGCAGCTGGGGCAGGGAAATTTGTCTGGTACAATCTGACGTCCGTGTACCGAAAGCAGATTGCCCACAAGTACTTGGCTGTGACACACCTAATTCTACACCTTCATTCCTCTCAGTGCAGGTCTCAGAGAGGAGTGAAGGTATAGTGGGTTTGGAGATCTCAGCTGATGAGGAGCAAGGAGAGGTCCTGTTTGTTCTTTGGTGTGGGTCTTTTTGATACGCTTGCCAACGAACTGCATGGCAGGTCAACATACTGTATGTCTGGTCAAGCATGTGGTGCCCAAGCAGGAGATGTTTTGGCCACGCGAGATACGCTTCAGACATATGTTGCTAATAGCAGTGGTGCGATCTGATGCACTCATCTCAAAAAAGGCCCACACCAAAGAACTTTTGGAATAACGCGCAGAGACAGCAGCACCCTGCACATGCGGAGCTTTGGGGTGTGATGCAGTCAGTGTGCTGCCCTTAGGCTGGCCCCTGGAGGGCATCCTGCCTCGTTGGTGATGTGCCTCCTCCTCCTCCTCTCTCCTATCAGGCACTCACGTTGAGTCAGTGACCTCATCATCCCCTCCCTCCTCATCACTGGAGCAAACCTGGCAGTATTCTGCAGCAGGGGGAGCATGACTGCCAGATTGCTGTCCTTCTTGGGCACCCCCCCTGTCCGTGCTCGTGTTACTGCCTTCATCTAGCTCAGTATCATCATCAGAGCCTTCTAAACGCTGGGCATCCCCCTGGAGCATGTACCCAACACTGTGGTCAAACAGTTCAAAGGACTCCTCAGGAGGACATGGTGGGGCTAGGGAAGTCACTGATGCCATTGAGCCGAGGGAAGAGGCCGCGTTGGCAGCTGCTTTGCCAGACAAAATACCCTGAGCATGGGTGAGAGAGGATGAGGAGGCTGAGGACGGCTTGGTCATCCACTCAACCAAGTCTTCCGCATGTTGCAGCTCAACACGGCCAACTGCCGAAAAAAAGGCCAAGCGTGTCCCACAGCCACGTGCTGATGAGGATGCACCATCTCCATGACCAGCACTGTTGCCTCTAGACACAGAGCCTGCTTGCCCTCTTTTATTGGAATGTGACTGTCTGCCTCTCCTTGTTGGCCTTCCAGACATACTAATGGCCTGTAGCTGCACTAAGCTGGGATATATATATATATATATATATATATATATATATATATATACTGATACTGCAGCTAGCAAAATCAACTGCCTGCCTGTAGTATGAGAACACCACCAACCTCCTACAGGTAGCTTTAGCTGAACACTGTGCAGAGCTCGCAAAAAACTAACTTGTAGCTTATTTAGCTGTCTGCGGTAGTAATAGGATCAGGAAAACACCACCAACCTTCTACAGGTAGCTTTAGGTGAACACTGTGCGGAGCTCGCAAAAAAATAACTTGTAGCTTATTTAGCTGCCTGCGGTAGTGATAGGATCAGGAAAACACCACCAACCTTCTACAGGTAGGTGTAAGTGAACACTGTGCAGAGCTCGCAAAAAACTAACTTGTAGCTTATTTAGCTGCCTGCGGTAGTGATAGGATCAGGAAAACACCACCAACCTTCTACAGGTAGCTTTAGGTGAACACTGTGCAGAGCTCGCAAAAAAATAACTTGTAGCTTATTTAGCTGCCTGCGGTAGTGATAGGATCAGGAAAACACCACCAACCTTCTACAGGTAGCTTTAGCTGAACACTGTGCAGAATTCGCACTACACTAACTTGTAGTTTTAGCTGAACACTGTGCAGAGCTCGCAAAAAACTAACTTGTAGCTTATTTAGCTGCCTGCGGTAGTGATAGGATCAGGAAAACACCACCAACCGTCTACAGGTAGCTTTAGGTGAACACTGTGCAGAGCTCGCAAAAAAATAACTTGTAGCTTATTTAGCTGCCTGCGGTAGTGATAAGATCAGGAAAACACCACCAACCTTCTACAGGTAGCTTTAGCTGAACACTGTGCAGAACTCGCACTACACTAACTTGTAGTTTTAGCTGAACACTGTGCAGAGCTCGCAAAAAACTAATTTGTAGCTTATTTAGCTGCCTGCGGTAGTGATAGGATCAGGAAAACACCACCAACCTTCTACAGGTAGCTTTAGCTGAACACTGTGCAGAGGTCGCACTACACTAACATGTAAATACTTTAGCTGCCTGCAGTAGTGATAGGATCAGGAAAACACCACCAACCTTCTACAGGTAGCTTTAGCTGAACACTGTGCAGAGCTCACAAAAAACTAACTTGTAGTTTTAGCTGAACACTGTTCAGAGGAAGCACTACACTAACTTGTAGCTTTAGCTGAACACTGTTCAGAGGACACACTACACTAACTTGTAGCTTTAGCTGAACACTGTGCAGAGGACGCACTACACTAACTTGTAGTTTTAGCTGAACACTGTTCAGAGGACGCACTACACTAACTTGTAGCTTTAGCTGAACACTGTGCAGAGGTCGCACTACACTAACTTGTAGTTTTAGCTGAACACTGTTCAGAGGATGCGCTACACTAACTTGTAGCTTTAGCTGAACACTGTGCAGAGGTCGCACTACACTAACTTGTAGTTTTAGCTGAACACTGTTCAGAGGACGCACTACACTAACTTGTAGCTTTAGCTGAACACTGTGCAGAGGTCGCACTACACTAACTTGTAGTTTTAGCTGAACACTGTTCAGAGGACGCACTACACTAACTTGTAGCTTTAGCTGAACACTGTGCAGAGGTCGCACTACACTAACTTGTAGTTTTAGCTGAACACTGTGAGGAGGACGCACTACACTAACTTGTAGCTTTAGCTGAACACTGTGAGGAGGACGCATTACCGTAACTTGTAGCTTTAGCTGAACACTGTGCAGAGGTCACACTAAGCTAACTTGTAGCTTTAGCTGAACACTGTGAGGAGGACGCACTACTCTAACTTGTAGTTTTAACTGAACACTGTGCAGAGGATGCACTACACTAACTTGTAGCTTTAGCTGAACACTGTGCAGAGGTCGCACTACACTAACTTGTAGTTTTAGCTGAACACTGTTCAGAGGACGCACTACACTAACTTGTAGCTTTAGCTGAACACTGTGCAGAGGTCGCACTACACTAACTTGTAGCTTTAGCTGAACACTGTGCAGAGGTTGCACTACACTAACTTGTAGTTTTAGCTGAACACTGTGAGGAGGACACACTACACTAACTTGTAGCTTTAGCTGAACACTGTGAGGAGGACGCACTACCCTAACTTGTAGCTTTAGCTGAACACTGTGCAGAGGTCACACTAAGCTAACTTGTAGCTTTAGCTGAACACTGTGAGGAGGATGCACTACCCTAACTTGTAGTTTTAGCTGAACACTGTGCAGAGGTCACACTAAACTAACTTGTAGCTTTAGCTGAACACTGTGAGGAGGACGCACCACACCTACTTGTAGTTTTAGCTGAACACTGTGCAGAGGTCACACTAAACTAACTTGTAGCTTTAACTGAACACTGTGAGGAGGACGCACTACACTAACTGTAAATAGTCTAGCTGCCTAACTGTGGTACTAATAGGATCAAAAGAACACCAGCAATTGTCTTCAGGTAGCTGTAAATAATGTAACAAGACAAGCCTGCCTGTCAGTAGGAAGATAACAGGAACGAATCTAGCTAAACTGAATACAGTGTATATATATATATATATATATATATATATATATACAACACCTGGGATGCATATATATATACACAATACACTGTAAGTGCAGCTAACTCACTGACTGGCCTGCCTAATCTAGCTAACTCAAATAAAATGACACTGTCTCTCTCACTAAGCATGCCGGAACACACTACACAGGGCCGCCGTGCAGGCGGCCTTATATAGTGTGGGGCGTGTTCTAAACCCCCTGAGCCATAATTGGCCAAAGCCACCCTGGCTTTGGCCAATTACAGCTCTCTCTACTGACGGTGCTGTGATTGGCCAAGCATCTGGGTCATAGTGCATGCTTAGCCAATCATCAGCCAGCAATGTACCACGATGCCGCAGTGAATTATGGGCCGTGACGCCGCCACACGAATTTGGCGCGAACGGCCCATATCGTTCGCAATTCGGCGAACGGGCGAACAGACGATGTTCGAGTCGAACATGGGTTTGACTCGAACACGAAGCTCATCCCTACTCAGGAGTAGGTGCATAAGTTTCAAATCTAATTTGACTACCTATTTTGTGAGGCACTGTAGTGGCATGGATGTGGCATGAATGATGGGCTTTATGTTCAGGTCGAACACGAGTTCAACTCGAACATTGGCTGTTCGCCAATTTGGGGTGTTGGCGGCAAATTCAAAAGCTATGGGAGAAATCAAAAGTGCTAATTTTAAAGGTTAATATGCAAGTTATTGTCATAAAAAGTGTTTGGGGACCTGGGTCCTGCCCCAGTGGACATGTATCAATGCAAAAAAAAGTTTTAAAAATGGCTGTTTTTTCAGGAGCAGTGATTTTAATAATGCTTAAAGTGACACAATAAAAGTGAAATTTTCCTTTAAATTTCGTACCTGGGGGTTGTCTATAGTAACCTGTAAAGTGCCTGTAAAGTGGCGCATGTTTCCCGTGTTTACAACAGTCCGAGAGCAAAATGACATTTCTAAAAGAAAAAAAAGTAATTTAAAAGTACTCGCGGCTGTTAATGAATTATCGGGTTTTTGCAATACACATTAAAGTCATTGAAAATAATGGCATAGGATTCCCCCACAGTCCATTACCTGGCCCTTTGGGTCTGGTATGAATATTAAGGGGAACCCCGAACCAAAATTTAAAAAAAAAATGCGTGGGGGTCCCCCCAAATTCCATACCAGGCCCTTGAGGTCTGGTATGGATATTAAGGGGAACCCCACACCAAAATTAAAAAACAAAATGGCGTGGGGGTCCCCTTCAAAATCCATACCAGACCTGAATTTTAAGGGGAATCCCGCGTCAAAATAAAAAAAAAATGGCATGGGGGTCTCCCTAAAAATCCATACTAGACCCTTATCCGAGCACACAACCTGGCAGGCCGCAGGAAAAGAGGGGGGACGAGAGAGCGCCCCCCCCTCCTGAACCGTACCAGGCCACATGCCCTCAACATGGGGAGGATGTCACATGCCCTCAACAAGGGGACCCCCAGATCCCGGCCCCCCTGTGTGAATTGGTAATGGGGTACAGATGTACCCCTACCATTTCACAAAAAAAGTGTCAAAAATGTTAAAAAAGACAATAGCCAGTTTTTGACAATTCCTTTACTAATGTCTTCTTCTTTCCCCGCTTCTTCTTCCTCTGGTCTTCCTTCGTTTTTCCTCTCCTTCCTCTATCTTGTTCTTCCCCCGCTTCTTGCTCTATCTTCCTCTGCTTCATCCTCCGGTCTTCTCATCCGGTATCTTCCTCCGGTCTTCTCCTCCGGCATCTTCCTCTGGCTTCTTCTTCCCCGCTTCATCCTCTGGACGATCTGCCTCAATGGGAGTCTCTCGCTGTGTAACGCTTCTGTTCTTGTGACAGTTCTTTTATAACCGAGGACGGGGCTACACCATGATGTTCCCGGGTGACCCTGCCCCCCTCTGACACACGGGGACATCCCTATGGCTTTCCCGGGGCGTCAGAGGGGACGGGGTCACCAGTTTACGTAAAGAGGTGGATGAATAAGCCAGAGGAAGACGCTGGAGGAGAAGACCGGAGGAAGATGCCGGAGGAGAAGACCGGAGGAAGAAGCAGAGGAAGATAGAGGAAGAAGCGGGGGAAGAACAAGATGAAGGTAGAAGAAGAAAACCGAAGGAAGACCAGAAGAAGATGGAAGAAGAAGCGGGGAAAGAAGAAGGCATTAATAAAGGAATTGTCAAAAAACGGCTATTGTTTTTTTTAACATTTTTGACACTTTTCTTGTGAAATGGTAGGGGTACATCTGTACCCCATTACCAATTCACACGGGGGCGGGATGGGGGGGTCCCCTTGTTAAAGGGGGCTTCCAGATTCCGATAAACCCCCCACCCGCAGACCCCCACAACCACCGGGCAAGGGTTGTGGGGATGAGGCCCTTGTCCCCATCAACATGGGGACAAGGTGCTTTGGGAAGCTACCACAAAGCACCCTGCCCATGTTGAAGGCATGTGGCCTGGTACGGTTCAGTAGGGGGTGCTCTCTCATAGTTACATAGTTACATAGTAGGTGAGGTTGAAAAAAGACACAAGTCCATCAAGTTCAACCTATGTGTGTGATTATGTGTCAGTATTTCATTACATATCCCTGTATGTTGCGGTCATTCAGGTGATTATCTAATAGAGTCTTGTAGAGTGGGAGAATTATCGTTTTATCTCTGGAGTTGATCCCCCTTTTAATGCATGCCAATATTCTGTTTGCTTTATTAGCAGCAGCTTGGCATTGCATGCCATTGCTGAGCCTATCATCTACTAGGACCCCCAGGTCCTTTTCCATCCTAGATTTCCCCAGAGGTTCTCCCCCCAGTGTATAGATTGCATTCATATTTTTGCCACCCAAATGCATTATTTTACATTTTTCTACATTGAACCTCATTTGCCATGTAGTCGCCCACCCCATTAATTTGTTCAGGTCTTTTTGCAAGGTTTCCACATCCTGCGGAGAAGTTATTGCCCTGCTTAGCTTAGTATCGTCTGCAAATACAGAGATTGAACTGTTTATCTCATCCTCCAGGTCGTTTATAAACAAATTAAATAGGATTGGTCCCAGCACAGAACCCTGGGGAACCCCACTACCCACCCCTAACCATTCTGAGTACTCCCCATTTATCACCACCCTCTGAACACGCCCTTGTAGCCAGTTTTCAATCCATGTACTCACCCTATGGTCCATGCCAACGGACCATATTTTGTACAGTAAACGTTTATGGGGAACTGTGTCAAATGCTTTTGCAAAATCCAGATACACCACGTCTACGGGCCTTCCTTTATCTAGATGGCAACTCACCTTCTCATAGAAGGTTAATAGATTGGTTTGGCAAGAACGATTCTTCATGAATCCATGCTGATTACTGCTAATGATATTGTTCTTATTACTAAAATCTTGTATATAGTCCCTTATCATCCCCTCCAAGAGTTTACATACTACTGATGTTAGGCTAACTGGTCTGTAATTCCCAGGGATGTTTTTTGGGCCCTTTTTAAATATTGGTGCTACATTGGCTTTTCTCCAATCAGCTGGTACTATTCCAGTCAATAGACTGTCTGTAAAAATTAGGAACAACGGTCTGGCAATCACCTGACTGAGTTCCCTAAGTACCCTTGGATGCAAGCCAACTGGTCCCGGTGATTTATTAATGTTAAGTTTCTCAAGTCTAATTTTAATTCCGTCCTCTGTTAACCATGTAGGTGCTTCCTGTGTTGTGTCATGAGGATAAACACTGCAGTTTTGGTTACTGAAGCCCCCCGATTCACTCGTGAAGACTGAGGAGAAGAATAAATTCAATACTGTCACGGACCTGGCCGGGACGGAGGCTGTTGGAGAGGACTGTATGCAAGCCTGTTGCCCACCGATTATGGGCCCTAGCATTTGGGGGAATGGTGCTCTCTGTGAGCTGTATGCCTGGGGACCCTGGGGTTGATGTTACTATGGATTCAGCTCCATGTCCCCCCAAAACACACAGACTCTGGAACCCTTTATATGCCATATTAGAATGGTGACTGATTTATACCATTGGGACTCGTACTGTTAAATGCTAATGTCATCAATTCTGCTATAATGTGTTTAGTGTGGCTCTAAGAGTCTTTTCACCCATTGTTGTTTATGTTAATTGAGAGAGCTGATCACATTAGCCACCAGCACTGGCTAATAGACGAATGGTCTAGGCTGAGGAGGGGGGAGATTGTTGTTTGTATTGTTAATTGTATTAATGTGTGAAGCCCGGTGCCCACAAGACTGTCATCTGGTCTGGGTACATTTTGTAGTAAATTAGGTCATGTTAATTAGGTTAGCTTTGAGTCATCCCTGATATAAAAAGGTCTGTGAGATCTCAAAATAAAGGCAGTTCTGATGTACTCCAAGACTGGTGTTGTCTAGTTCTTGGGGTTCCTATGGCCAGATCCATTGGACTCCTGTTCCAGAACTTAGGAAGCGGTATATGACGGAAGCACTCAAGCGGAGTGTGGGGCGTTCCGTGACATTGGTGGCAAGCAGCGGGAAAGCTTCTTGAAGTCTGAAGTCTGGGACATCCAAACTTCCATCTGGATCCAAGGTCCAGATAGCAGAAGAGGAGAGGTACAGATACCAGCCGCCACGGATGAGGAATTCAGAAGGAGGTTGCGAGAGATGCAGATACAGCACAGAGGACCAGTATCGGAGCAGGTCCTGCTGGGATGGTGTGATTCTATTCGCTGCAAACTCTGGAAGGAAGCGCTAGCCCGTGAGCAGCAACACCAGGGAAAAGTTCTCCCCTCCATCGAGGAAAGGTACTGGTCGCAGTACGGACTGCGGGTGCGGTTTTTGGGAGAAAAACCACACAAGAAGCAGACAGCTGAATTAAGCAGGCTGGTCTGGGCAGAGATGAAGTTGGATGAGAGCTACAGAGCCCTCCGGTGGCATGTATCCCAAGCATGTCCCTGGATAGCGGATGACAGCCCAATGGAAGGCTTAAGCTACGGCGGCTTGGGACTGTTGTTTGTGAAGCTGACAGGGGACCCTAACTTTGGGAGTGATTTGGAACGGCGGGTGGACGAAATCATGGATTTCAGAGAAGGGCTACTGAACATTTCGGAAGTGCACTGGGCACAGGAAGATTTGGAGTTTCTGGCCGTTCAGGAATGGGAGCTAGAGATCGCCTACAGACGGCTGCTAGACATTGCTCAGTGCCAGGGCTGGGCTCCCTTTGCCTGGGACTATCAGGAAATACCAGCTGACAACCCTGAAATCCTGGCTGAAGAGTCGGCAATGTGGCAGAGCGATAGTGTGCTTTGCCAACCTGCCCCCACAGCTATGGAGGCGGAGGTCTTATGGCGGATGCAGCAAGTGCTGACTGACCTTGATGATCCTGTTTCTGCATGGGATGATCTTGGATGGAGGAATGTGCCTGTCCAGCAGCATGCCAGAGAATCTGCAGTGGAAAATCTGGAGATTGCCGTCCCCAAACCTGAAGTGCTGACAACAGGGCAGAGCTCTGGTAACCTCTGTCCAGAAATGATAACATCTTCTGGGTTCCATGGACAGGAGATGGTGAACCCCTATTCCCCGACATCAGTTGCAGAGACATGGGATTTGATAGACTTTTCTGCTGAGGAAGAACCGTCGGGTGAGCCCCCAGCAGAAGAGTTGAGATTAGGGCCAAACTTCATTGCGCTCTGCTCAGCACTGATGGCATCTTCTGAGTTCCACGGACAGGAGATGGTGAACCTCTATCCACAGACACCAGTTATAGAGGTAGAGGATTTAATAGACTTTTCTGCTGAGGAAGAACAACCTGATGAGCCTCCAGCAGAAGAGCTGCTATCAGGGCCAAAGTTCACTGTGTTCTGCCCAGCACCAACAGTGGCTTCAGCCTTCCTGAGAGAAGAGGTAGTCAGCCTTTCTCCCACAACACTGACAGGGACATGTGATTTTCTGCCAGCAGCATCTACGGAGTTAAAACAAACTTCTCCAGCTGAAGATCTGGTAACTGAACAGAGGGTCCAAGACCTCTGTCCCACACTTTTACCACTTCCAGAGACTGGGGATTTAATAGACATTTCTGTAGAGGAGGAACCACCTAGCAAACCCCCAGCAGAAGTGCTGGCAACCGGACAGAGGGTCCAAGACCTCTGCCCCACATCTGCAGCAATTGTGGAGGCTCAGGGTGAGAAGATGGCAATCACTTCCCAGCAGCAGATACAGGGGGAGAAGGGAGAGGAGGTGTGTGTTGTCCCTCCCCAACAGTTGGCCAGGGTGGAGGAAGTGGGCTTTCCTCCCCAGCAAAGATCCGTGTACCTGGGAGACAGGACCATCGACATGTCGTCCCAGCAGCCAGATGAGGGAATGGAAAAGGAAGCAGCCGGCTCACCTCCCCAATGGCAGCTACACAGTTTGGGAGGGGAGGAAGCCAGCTGCCTGCCCCAACAGTTAGCTGGAGCAGAGGATGCGGAGTCCCCAGCAGAAGTGCTGGCAACAGGGCAGAGTGCTACCAACCTCTGCCCAGCACCAGCAACAACTACAGAGTTCCAGGGAGGCGGGGCAGTCGGCCTCCCTCTCCAACAGTTAGCCGGAACAGATGGTGTGGAGTTTCCAGCAGAAGGGCTGGCAACAGGGCCGAGGACTGCTGGACTCTGCCCTCAACTAACAGAGGATGGATTTCCTGTGAAGGTGGATGGGACTTCAGTCTCCACCTGTATACCCCAGGGATGCTGGGCAGTGGGCCCCGATCCCCAACAGCATGACAGAGAGGTTGGCTGGGTGAGTGATACTCTGTTTGGAATAATTTATTTGGGGTACGGTGTGGGTACAGGCAGTAGAGGACTGGAGCTGTTTACTAACTTCGGAGTCAACCCGTCTCGGGTCTCCTCCTGTGTTAGTCTCCTGCCGAAAGGGGAGAAATGTCACGGACCTGGCCGGGACGGAGGCTGTTGGAGAGGACTGTATGCAAGCCTGTTGCCCACCGATTATGGGCCCTAGCATTTGGGGGAATGGTGCTCTCTGTGAGCTGTATGCCTGGGGACCCTGGGGTTGATGTTACTATGGATTCAGCTCCATGTCCCCCCAAAACACACAGACTCTGGAACCCTTTATATGCCATATTAGAATGGTGACTGATTTATACCATTGGGACTCGTACTGTTAAATGCTAATGTCATCAATTCTGCTATAATGTGTTTAGTGTGGCTCTAAGAGTCTTTTCACCCATTGTTGTTTATGTTAATTGAGAGAGCTGATCACATTAGCCACCAGCACTGGCTAATAGACGAATGGTCTAGGCTGAGGAGGGGGGAGATTGTTGTTTGTATTGTTAATTGTATTAATGTGTGAAGCCCGGTGCCCACAAGACTGTCATCTGGTCTGGGTACATTTTGTAGTAAATTAGGTCATGTTAATTAGGTTAGCTTTGAGTCATCCCTGATATAAAAAGGTCTGTGAGATCTCAAAATAAAGGCAGTTCTGATGTACTCCAAGACTGGTGTTGTCTAGTTCTTGGGGTTCCTATGGCCAGATCCATTGGACTCCTGTTCCAGAACTTAGGAAGCGGTATATGACGGAAGCACTCAAGCGGAGTGTGGGGCGTTCCGTGACAAATACCTTTGCCATCTCCCCATCCTTTGTAACCAGATGTCCTTCCTCATTCTTTATGGGGCCAATATGGTCTGTCCTCCCTTGTTTACTGTTTACACACTTAAAGAATTTCTTGGGATTTTTTTTGCTCTCCTCCGTTATGTGTCTTTCATGTTCTATCTTAGCTGTCCTAATTGCACCCTTACATTTCTTATTGCATTCTTTATAAAGTCTGAATGCTGAGGATGATCCCTCAAACTTGTATTTTTTTAAGGCCTTCTCCTTTGCTTTTATATGTATTTTTACATTGGAGTTAAGCCATCCAGGATTTTTGTTTGCTCTTTTAAATTTATTACCCAATGGGATACATTGGCTAATGCCCTTATTTAATATGCTCTTAAAGCAGACCCATCTCTCCTCCGTATTCTTTGTTCCTAATATTTTATCCCAATTTATGCCTTTTAGCAGGGTTTGTAGTTTAGGGAAGTTGGCTCTTTTGAAATTCAGTGTCTTTGTGTTCCCTTCATGTTTCCTATTTGTGTGATTTATACTGAAACTAATTGACCTGTGATCGCTGTTACCTAAATTGCCCCGTATTTCCACATCTGTGATCAGGTCTGTATTGTTGGTAATCAGTAGATCCAGTAATGTTTTATTTCTAGTTGGTGCGTCTACCATCTGACCCAAAAAATTGTCCTGCAAGACATTAAGGAACTGGCGAGCCTTAAATGAATGCGCGGTTCCCTCCGCCCAGTCTATGTCTGGATAATTAAAATCCCCCATTATGATAACACTTCCCATCCTTGCTGCTAATCCAATTTGTGATAGGAGATCCGTCTCCACTTCCTCCCTCAGGTTAGGGGGCCTATAGCATACTCCCAGTATTATTTTCCCCTTAGCTTCATCCCTTTGGAGCTCTACCCATAAAGATTCCACCTCCTCACTAGCTCCCTCAGTGATGTCATCTCTCACATTCACTTGTACATTATTCTTGATATATAGGCATACCCCTCCCTCTTTTTTACCCTCTCTATCCTTGCGGTATAGGGTATACCCTTGAATGTTTGCCAGACAATCATGAGAGCTGTTGAACCAGGTCTCTGAAATTCCCACAAAATCCAAATCCTCCTTGTACAACAGTATCTCTAGTTCACCCATCTTGTCCGCCATGATCCTGGCATTGGTGAACATGCCACATAGTTTAGACCGGTCGCATATTGTCCTCGTATTGGGTGTTTCTCGTCCCCCCCTCTTTTCCTGCGGCCTGCCAGGTTGCATGCTCCATTTTTTTTTACATTTTGGCGCGAGGTTCCCCTTAAAATCAGGTCTGGTATGGATTTTGTGGGGGACCCCCACAACATTTTTTAAAAATTTTGGTGCGGAGTTCCCCTTAATATCCATACCAGACCTGAAGGGCCTGGTATGAAATTTAGGGGGGACCCCCACGCTATTTTTTTTTAGAATTTTGGTTCGGGGTTCCCCTTAATATTTGTACCAGACCCAAAAAGGGCCTGGTAATGGACTGTGGGGGAATCCCATGCTGTTTTTCTCAATGACTTTTATGTGTATTGCCAGGACCGACAATTCATATAGCCGTGAGTACTTTTAAATGACTTTTTTTCCTTTAGAAATGTCATTTTGCTCTCGGACTGTTCTAAACACGGGAAACATGCTCTACTTTACAGGCATACTATAGACACCCCCCAAGTATGAAATTTAAAGGAATATTTCACTTTTATTGTTTCACTTTAAGCATTATTAAAATCACTGCTCCCGAAAAAAAGGCCATTTTTAAAACTTTTTTCTGCATTGATACATGTCCCCTGGGGCAGGACCCGGGCCCCCAAACACTTTTTATGACAATACCATGCATATAAACCTTTAAAATTAGCACTTTTGATTTCTCCCATAGACAATTCATTATAGCTTTGAGTACTTTTAAATGACTTTTTTCCTTTAGAAATGTCATTTTGCTCTCGGACTGTTCTAAACACGGGAAACATGCGCTACTTTACAGGCATACTATAGACACCCCCCAGGTACGAAATTAATTTAAAGCAATATTTCACTTTTATTGTTTCACTTTAAGCATTATTAAAATCACTGCTTCCGAAAAAACGTCAGTTTTTAAAACTTTGTTTTGCATTGATACATGTCCCCTGGGGCAGGACCCAGGTCCCCAAACACTTTTTATGATAATACCATGCATATAAGCCTTTAAAATTAGCACTTTTGATTATTAATGTTCGTGTCCCATAGACTTTAAAGGTGTTCGCGTGTTCAAACAAATTTTTTGCCTGTTGCCATGTTCTGCTGTGAACTGAACCGGGGGGTGTTCGGCTCATCCCTACTCAGGAAATGTGTCGGTGAGGTGTCATCATCTGTGCTGCTGCACACTGCTTTCAGTGACACTGAGTTCTGTCCCTGAGCTCTATACTTACTATATCGAAAATAAAATAAGAAATATGTTTTTTGCCTTAATATCTACCTTAAATCACATTGCTATTTGCATATTGTATTTGTTTGTAGCCTAAAATTTGGCCTTAAAACCATATTTTGTAACTTTTGGAAATGCCAGTAAAAATGTGACTGTGCCAGTAAATTTTGGACGTTGTGTCAGTAAATTTAAATCTGGTAGGTTGGCAACACTGGTGGAGCAATACTGAGGAAAGATTACTTAACCATGCAGGTGTGAGAGTGCAGGGCCTAAGGCTGATACACAGACCAGGTAAGAGACAGACAGGGCATGAAATTATTACTGCAGAGCTATGACATTATTAGCCTCTGTCTGCCTTCTGGATTGATTATCAACCATGTTCTGTCTTCTACCTGCACTGACCTTGGCCTGATAATCAACCATGTTTTTGCCTGCCTCTTGGACTGATCTATTGCCTTGCTACTGTAGTACAACACAAGAGTCTCACATATGTGAGGGGCTTCAGAATAGTGTTCTGAGTAGAGAAAAACAGTTTTTGGATTTCTCTGGGTTTTGTAATTCGCAGATCAGGGTCTTGAGACCGGAAGCTTTGAAGAGATTTGGGTGGGAAGAAGCCTTTACGTCTGTGCCCATTCTTTCCCGACCGAGGCCCTAAGCTTAATGTTCCTGCCCGCTGCCCAGACCAATACTTTGGTTGTGTTGACCATATCTCTGCCTGCTGCCTGTACTGACCCAGGACGTTTTATGGACCATGTTCCTGACTGCTGCCTGGATTTCAGCCTGCTGCCTGTACTGATCCTGGTATGTTTATGGACCATATTTTTGCCTGCTACCTGGACGATTCCTTTGGCTATTGCTGTCCATGTCTCTGTCTGCTTCCTGGACCAATCCTCTCTTCAAACCACTGGACCAATACTTTGGCTGTGCTGACCATTTCTCTGCCTGCTGCCTGTACTGACCCAGGACTTTTTATGGATCATGTTCCTGCCTGTTGCCTGGATGTCCGGCTGCTGCCTGTACTGACCCTGGCATGTTTATGAACCATATTCCTGCCTGCTACCTGGACGATTCCTTTGGCCCTTGCTGTCCATGTCTCTGTCTGCTTCCTGGACCAATCATATCTTCAAACCACAGGTAATCTTTTGTTTACCCTTTGTTCAGCCTCCTATAGATGGATGAAGAGATCTGGACAGCCACACAACGGAATAAATAATGTTCGTCTTTATTCGTAAAACAGGATCATGGGGTACACAGGGCACCACTGTGGGTGGTACAGGACAACATCTGACGCGTTTCACACTTACATTAAGTGCTTACTCATAGCTGACTAGCATGGGTGTGAAAACCACATATATACTCAAAATGTTTAGGACATGTGATCAAATTAAGGTGGGATGATACAAAACAACTGAAAACCAACCGTATGAGATCACTGCACCTGTTGCTGAGTGACGAATATAAAGTGGAAACACCCATGGTTAATAGGTATAAAGACAACTGACAAAAAAATAAAATAAAATGAGATGAATAAATGAAAGACTAGTAAAAAAAAAGGTTTAAAAAAATGTAATAAAAAATGTGTGTAAAAGTGACAAAATATAATAATAATAAATAACTGTCTATAATAATGAAAAAAGTATATAATGACAAGTGTGTGTTAATATGGACTATATTTGCGTCTGTAAATGTTTATGTGTAGAAAACGGGCACAAAAATGTTATTAAATAACTAGTTAGTGTAAATCAATATGTCCAAAGACAGAAATGCGGGGGGAGAGAATGGACATCTAGGAGTGTCTGATAACACAATTGTTCTGGAGTATTTGTCAGTGATATATTTGTTTTCCTTTTCTTTTAGATCATGGGCCAAGTGATTATGGACTATTTATATTAACAATTATGTGTCTCTCTTCTTCTCGTCTGTTTTGCCGTTTGAGATCATGGCGCTTGTTGTGGTGATTTATTGTAATTTTTTCTTTTAATACACCACATATTTATTTACTGCCTACTACATCAATAATTATGTATTTTTTCTAGTAAATTGGCAGTTTATTTCACACTTTTTATCATTATCAGACACTCCTAGATGTCCATTCTCTCCCCCCGCATTTGTGTCTTTGGACATACTGATTTACACTAACTAGTTATTTAGTAACATTTTCTTTTGTGCCCGTTTTCTACACATAAACATTTACAGACGCAAATATAGTCCATATTAACACACGCTTGTCATTATATACTTTTTTCATTATTTATTTATATTGTTCCATATTGGTAATGCCGTACACTTAATGTATTTTTCATCTTGCTCCGGTTTTCTAGGAACAAAGCAGTTTAATCGTTTACTATTTAGTTTACACACAATTTGTATATTTCATCACACGAGATGAATTCATTTGGGACTTATTGTTCCTCAGAATATTACTCCCGTACTTATTCTCTTTATTTCATTTATTTTTATTTCTTCACCTTCACATCATTTGTATATTACCATTACATATATGTTTCATTCTTATTTTTATATGATGACTTTTTTTTTTTCTCTCTTTTGAGTCCCATCACCTCACTTATTTGCTATATACATTTATTACATGAATAAGACATTTATTTATGGTAATTTTGTCACCTTTACACACATTTTTTTTGTTACATTTTTTCATACCTTTTTTTACTAGTCTTTCATTTTTTCATCTCATTTTATTTTATTTTTTTGTCCGTTGTTTTTATACCTATTAACCATGAGTGTGTCCACTTTATATTCCTCACTCAGCAACAGGTGCAGTGATCTCATATGGTTGGTTTTCCGCTGTTTTGTATCATCCCACCTTAATTTGATCACATGTCCTAAACATTTTGAGTATATATGTGGTTTTCATTCCCATGCTAGTCAGCTATGAGTAAGCACTTAATGTAAGCGTGAAATGCGTCAGCTGTTGTCCTGTACCACCCACAGTGGTGCCCTGTGTACCTCATGATCCTGTTTTACGAATAAAGATGAACATTATTTATTCTGGTGTGCAGCTGTCCAGATCTCTTCATCCATCCATACCCGCATCAGCTATTGCAAGCACCTGGGGCTCTCTCTTCCCTGGAGGTGGAGGACATATATATCTTGATTTGGATCATCCTGAGCAGTGGTAAATATATTGCTTTAGCCTCCTATACTTACTGACCACTGAGTATAGCACTGAGCTATGGGGGCAGCCACGTATCAATAGGTTAGGCTTACTTGGCTTTTAGGGACAGGAACTGCTGTAGGTGAAGCTTCACTATGCTATATTTACTGACCACTCTTACAGAGGCGACCATTACAGTACATTGTTTATTATACAATGTTGGTTGATTTTTGTGTTACATACAGTGCATCCGGAAAGTATTCACATTGTTTCACTTTTTCCACATTTTGCTATGTTACAGCCTTACTCGTAAATGGATTACATTTATTATTTTCCTCAAAATTCTACAAACAATACCCCATAATGACAACGTAAAAGAAGTTTGTTTGAAATCTTTGCACATTTTTAAAAAAATGAAAAAAAAACCCATGTTCATAAGTAGTCACAGCCTTTGCCATGACACTCATGCAACATTGAAGGTCCCAATTAGGGATGAGCTTCGTGTTCGAGTCAAACCCATGTTCGACTCGAACATCGGCTGTTCGATCGTTCGCTGAATTGCGAACGTTATGGGCCGTTCGCGCCAAATTCGTGTGGCACGTCACAGCCCATAATTCACTGCGGCATCGCAGTGCATTGCTGGTTGATGATTGGCCAAGCATGCACTATGACCCGCATGCTTGGCCAATCACAGCGCCATCGGTAGAGAGAGCTGTAATTGGCCAAAGCCAGGGTGGCTTTGGCCAATTATGGCTCAGGAGGTTTAGAACACGCCCCACACTATATAAGGCAGCCTGCACGACGGCCCTGTGTAGTGTGTTCCGGCGTGCTGAGAGATAGAGAGAGAGACAGTGTCATTTCATTTGAGTTAGCTAGATTAGGCAGGACAGTCAGTGAGTTAGCTGCACATACAGAGTATTGTGTATATATATGCATCCCAGGTGTTGCATACATATATATATACACTGTATTCAGTTTAGCTAGATCCGTTCCTGTTATCTTCCTACTGACAGGCAGGCTTGTCTTGTTACAGTATTTACAGCTACCTGAAGAAAATTGCTGGTGTTCTTTTGATCCTATTAGTACCACAGTCAGGCAGCTAGACTATTTACAGTTAGTGTAGTGCATCCTCCTCACAATGTTCAGTTAAAGCTACAAGTTAGTTTAGTGTAACCTCTGCACAGTGTTCAGCTAAAACTACAAGTTAGTGTAGTGCACAGTGTTCAGCTAAAGCTACAAGTTAGGGTAGTGCGTCCTCCTCACAGTGTTCAGCTAAAACTACAAGTTAGTGTAGTGCGACCTCTGCACAGTGTTCAGCTAAAGCTACAAGTTAGTGTAGTGCGTCCTCCTCACAGTGTTCAGCTAAACCTACAAGTTATTTTTTGGCAAGCTCTGCACAGTGTTCACCTAAAGCTACCTGTCGAAGGTTGGTGGTGTTTTCCTGATCCTATCACTACCGCAGGCAGCCAAATAAGCTACAAGTTAGTGTAATGCGAGCTCTGCACAGTGTTCACCTAAAGCTACTTGTAGAAGTTTGGTGGTGTTTTCCTGATCTTATCACTACCGCAGGCAGCTAAATAAGCTACAAGTTATTTTTTGGCGAGCTCTGCAGAGTGTTCACCTAAAGCTACCTGTAGAAGGTTGGTGGTGTTTTCCTGATCCTATCACTACCGCAGGCAGCTAAATAAGCTACAAGTTAGTTTTTTGCGAGCTCTGCACAGTGTTCAGCTAAAGCTACCTGTAGAAGGTTGGTGGTGTTCTCATACTACTATTGCTAGCTGCAGTATCAGTATATATATATATATATATATATATATATATATATATATATATATATATATATATATATCCCAGCTTAGTGCAGCTACAGGCCATTAGTATGTCTGGAAGGCCAACAAGGAGAGGCAGACAGTCACAAGCCAATAAAAGAGGGTAAGCAGGCTCTGTGTCTAGAGGCAACAGTGCTGGTCGTGGAGACGGTGCATCCTCATCAGCACGTGGCCATGGGACACGCTTGGCCTTTTTTTCGGCAGCTGGCCATGTTGAGCCGCAACATGCGGAAGACTTGGTCGAGTGGATGACCAAGCCGTCCTCATCCTCCTCATCCTCTCTCACCCATGCCCAGGGTACTTTGTCTGGCAAAGCAGCGGCCTCTTCCCTTGGCTCAATGTCATCAGTGACCCCTTCCCTAGCCCCACCATGTCCTCCTGAGGAGTCCCTCGAACTGTTTGACCACAGTGTTGGGTACATGCTCCAGGAGGATGCCCAGCATTTGGAAGGCTCTGATGATGATACTGAGCTAGATGAAGGTAGTAACGTGAGCACGGACAGAGGGGGTGCCCAAGAAGGACAGCAATCTGGCAGTCATGCTCCCCCTGCTGCAGCATACTGTCAGGTTTGCTCCAGTGATGAGGAGGGAGGGGATGATGAGGTCACTGACTCAACGTGGGTGCCTGATAGGAGAGAGGAGGAGGAAGAGGAGGCGGCACATCACCAATGAGGCAGGATGCCCTCCAGGGGCCAGCCTAAGGGCAGCACACTGACTGCATCACACCCCAAAGCTCTGCATGTGCAGGGCGCTGCAGTCTCTGCGCGTTATTCAAAAAGTTCTTTGGTGTGGGCCTTTTTTGAGACGAGTGCATCAGATCGCACCGCTGCTATTTGCAACATATGTCTCAAGCGTATCTCACGTGGCCAAAACATCTCCCGCTTGAGCACCACATGCTTGACCAGACATATGTTGACCTGCCATTCAGTTCGTTGGCAAGCGTATTTAAAAGACCCACACTAAAGAACAAAGAGGACCTCTCCTTGCTCCTCATCAGCTGAGATCTCCAACCCCACTATACCTTCAGTCCTCTCTGAGACCTGCACTGAGAGGAATGAAGGCGTAGAATTAGGTGTGTCACAGCCAAGTACTTGTGGGCAATCTGCTTTCGGTACACTGACGTCAGATTGTACCAGGCAAATTTCCCTGCCCCAGCTGCTGCACCGCTGAAAGAAGTTTGCTCCCAGCCATCCACATGCCCAGCGGTTGAATTCTAGCTTGGCAAAATTGCTAGCACTTCAACTGCTGCCTTTTCAGTTGGTAGACTCTGTCCCCTTCTGTGGGTTTGTGGAATGTGCGGTTCCTCAGTGGCAGGTACCCAAACGCCACTTTTTCTCATGGAAGGCGGTTCCGGCTCTCTACTGGCATGTGGAAGGCAATGTCTCGGCCTCGCTGGACAGGGCGGTCAGCGGTAAGGTGCATATTACTGCTGACTCATGGTCCAGCAGGCATGGACAGGGACATTACCTAAGTTTCATGGCGCATTGGGTGACTCTGCTGGCAGCTGGGAAGGATGTAGAACAAGGTGCAGTAGTGTTGGAGGTTGTTCCACCACCACGCCTCCAAAATGCCACTACTAATGATTGTGACACACCTCTCTCCTCCACCCCCTCCTCTTCTTCTTCCTCCATGGCCTCTTCCTTTGCTTTGTCCTCGGAACCAGCGGTGCTCCGTAGTCGTTCAAGGGGCTACGCAAGTATGCGGGCCAAAAGATGCCATTCGGTGCTTTAGCTGGTGTGCTTGGGGGACAGGAGCTACACTGGGGCAGAGGTTCTGTCAGCTCTGCAGGGGCAGGTTCAGAGGTGGTTAATGCCACGCCAACTTAAGGCAGGAATGGTGGTTTGCGACAATGGCACCAACCTCCTCTCTGCCCTCCGACAGGGACAAATGACCCATGTGCCCTGTTTGGCTCACATCCTTAACTTGGTGGTGCAGCGGTTCTTGGGCAGGTACCCGGGCTTACAGGATGTCCTGAGGCAGGCCAGGAAAGTCTGTGTGCATTTCCGCCGGTCATATAATGCCAGTGCTCGGCTGGCAGACCTCCAAAAGGAGTTTAACCTGCCCAAGAACCGCCTAATCTGTGACATGCCCACCAGGTGGAACTCAATGTTGGCCATGCTGCAGTGGCTGCACATGCACCAGAGGGCCATCAATGAGTACCTGTGCGACTATGGAACCAGGACAGGGTCAGGGGAGCTTGTTTTTTTTCCCCACACCAGTGGGCCATGATCAGGGATGCATGCACTGTCCTGTCACCATTTGAGGAGGCCACGAGGATGGTGAGCAGTGACAGTGCATGCATCAGTGACACTGTCCCCCTTGTCCACCTGTTGGAGCACAGGCTGCGTGGAATAATGGACAGGGCACTTGAGGCAGAACAGAGGCAGGAAGAGGAGGACTTCCTTAGCTCTCAAGGCCCCCTTTATCCAGACAGTGTTCCTCCAATCACACAGGAAGAGGAGGAGGAGGAGGATTGTGTCAGTATGGAGGTGGAGCCTGGCACTCAGCATCAACAGCAGTCTTTAAGGGATCAGTCCCAAGAAACAGATGGACTTGTACGTGGCTGGAAGGAGGTGGCTGCGGACCATGTCGTCCTTAGTGACCCAGAGGACTCCAGACCGAATGCCTCAGCAAACCTACGCGGCATGGCCTCCCTGTGTCAGGTAAATAGGCGCATCCCTACGCATAGTCCCGCTAGGTTAGCAAACCAGCACAGGCAAGGTTGCACTAACGCGCATCAACGCACACGGATATGCAATGTTTCTACTAGACGCCTGGCGCCACGTTCGGACGAATGCGTGTGCGTAACAACGTCGCGATGGTACGAACGCACGAATGGAACGGTGCACGCACGACATGATACTGGCGCCTTGTTTATTTAAACGTTCCACTGACAGTGCCACATCGCTGGATTATCATCAGCAATGTATTACTCAATGGCTCCCCCCAGGTGGTAATTCAAAGTTCAGACCGCACATAAAGTAACAATGCCTGGTAGAAAGGAGACTGGTAAAAGTTCTTTGCCTCCAGATATCTTCAGCTAGCCTGTAGTTTAACCTCTTGGCATCCGCGCTATAGCCGAATGACGGCCACGGCGTGGACCTGAATTTCCAGGAGGCCGTCATATGACAGCCTCCCCTGTGCATGCGCCCCGCGCGCCCCCTGCAGGGTGCACGTGGCACGCGCTGTGATCACCAAGTCACCGAGACTCGGGTGATCACAGATCTGAGTAAGGGGCCGATCCCGGCCCCTTAGCATGTGATCAGCTGTCAGCCAATGACAGCTGATCACATGACGTAAAAAAAAGCTTGGTAATCATTTTTTTTCTCCTCATGCTGACAGCGTGAGGAGAAAAAAAAGGCGATCATCGGCTTATCTGCAAGGGACATCGGTCCCGAAGAGGAAGAGGCAATTATGCCACCAGTACCCCCTGCCAGTGCCACCTGCCATTGCCACCTGCCAGTGCCCACAATGCCCACCAGTGCCATCTATCAATGCCCATGAGTGCTACCTAGCAATGCCCACAAGTGCCACCTATCACTGCCCACAAGTGGTGCCAATCAGTGCCACCTAGCAGTGCTGCCTATCAGTGTAACCGATCAGAGCCCATTATTGCCACCCATCAGTGCCCATCACTGCCACCCATCAGTGCCCATCACTGCCACCTATTGGTGCCCATCAGTGCCGCCTCATCAGCGTACATCAATGAAGGAGAAAAATTACCTGTTTGCAAAATTTTATAACAAAATATTAAAAAAAAAAAAAAAATTAAATTCAGTCTTTTAAAATCTTTTTAACAAAAAATAAAAACCGTAGAGGTGATCAAATACCACTAAAAGAAAGCTCTATTTGTGGGGAAAAAATGATAAAAATGTAATTTGGGTACAGTGTAGCATGACCGCGCAATTGTCATTCAAAGTGCATCAGCGCTGAAAGCTGAAAATTGGTCTGGATAGGAGGGGGGTTTAAGTGCCCAGTAAGCAAGTGGTTAAACTGCTGTATTTGTAATCCACAGAAAGAAAAAGGAGAAATCACTGTATAATAAATGGTATGTTGATAAATGCTTAACTGAAGAAATAAGGCACTTCTAAATTCCTCCTGATATATGTGAGTGTAATACAGTACTGACCTTACAGAGCAGGGAACAAACAAACCCAGAGTTCAGCTGTATGATGCCCGTGAAGAAGTAGATTCACCACCGTGGCAGCAGTCTGTAAAATAACTCACTCAGCAAACTGTTCACTTTTACTGGAATGAGCGGATACCCTCTCACCACAATAGACTCAGAGGCTGTGAGTAGGGATGAGCTTTGTGTTTGAGTCGAACCCATGTTCGATTCGAACATCGTCTGTTTGCCCGTTCGCCGAATTGCGAACGATATGGGCCATTCGTGCCAAATTTGTGTGGCGCGTCACAGCCCATAATTCACTGCGGCATCGCAGTGCATTGCTGGCTGATGATTGGCCAAGCATGCACTATGACCCCCATGCTTGGCCAATCACAGCGCTGTCTGAACAGAGAGCCATAATTGGCCAAAGCCAAGGAGGCTTTGGCCAATTATGGCTCAGGGGATTTAGCACACGCCCCACACTATATAAGGCCGCCTGCACGGCGGCCCTGTGTAGTGTGTGTTCCGGCGTTCATAGATAGAGAGAGAGAGAGACAGACAGTGTCATTTGATTTGAGTTAGATAGATTAGGCAGAACAGTCAGTCAGTTAGCTGCACTTACAGTGTATTGTGTATATATATGCATCCCAGGTGTTGCATATATATATATATATATATATATATATATATATATATATATATATATACTGTATTCAGTTTAGCTAGATTCGTTCCTGTTATCTTCTTACTGACAGGCAGGCTTGTCTTGTTACAGTATTTACAGCTACCTGAAGAAAATTGCTGGTGTTCTTTTGATCCTATTAGTACCACAGTCAGGCAGCTAGACTATTTACAGTTAGTGCAGTGCGTCCTGCTCACAGTGTTCAGCTAAAACTACAAGTTAGTGGGGTGCGTCCTGCTCACAGTGTTCAGCTAAACCTACAAGTTAGTGGGGTGCGTCCTGCTCACAGTGTTCAGCTAAACCTACAAGTTAGTGTGGTGCGTCCACCTCACAGTGTTTAGCTAAACCTACAAGTTAGTGCGGTGCGTCCTGCTCACAGTGTTCAGCTAAAACTACAAGTTAGTGCTGTGCGTCCTGCTCACAGTATTCAGCTAAACCTACAAGTTAGCGTAGTGAGACCTCTGCACAGTGTTCATCTAAAGCTACAAGTTAGTGCAGTGCGTCCTGCTCACAGTGTTCAGCTAGATCCGTTCCTGTTATCTTCTTACTGACAGGCAGGCTTGTCTTGTTACAATATTTACAGCTACCTGAAGAAAATTGCTGGTGTTCTTTTGATCCTATTAGTACCACAGTCAGGCAGCTAGACTATTTACAGTTAGTGCAGTGCGTCCTGCTCACAGTGTTCAGCTAAAACTACAAGTTAGTGTGGTGCGTCCACCTCACAGTGTCCAGCTAAACCTACAAGTTAGTGCGGTGCGTCCTGCTCACAGTGTTCAGCTAAAACTACAAGTTAGTGCCGTGCGTCCAACTCACAGTGTTCAGCTAAACCTAGAAGTTAGTGCGGTGCGTCCTGCTCACAGTGTTCAGCTAAAACTACAAGTTAGTGCTGTGCGTCCTGCTCACAGTGTTCAGCTAAACCTACAAGTTAGTGTAGTGAGACCTCTGCACAGTGTTCATCTAAAGCTACAAGTTAGTGCAGTGCGTCCTGCTCACAGTGTTCAGCTAGATCCGTTCCTGTTATCTTCTTACTGACAGGCAGGCTTGTCTTGTTACAGTATTTACAGCTACCTGAAGAAAATTGCTGGTGTTCTTTTGATCCTATTAGTACCACAGTCAGGCAGCCAGACTATTTACAGTTAGTGCAGTGCGTCCTGCTCACAGTGTTCAGCTAAAACTTCAAGTTAGTGGTGTACGTCCTGCTCACAGTGTTCAGCTAAACCTACAAGTTAGTGGGGTGCGTCCACCTCACAGTGTTCAGCTAAACCTACAAGTTAGTGTAGTGAGACCTCTGCACAGTGTTCAGCTAAAGCTACAAGTTAGTGCAGTGCATCCTGCTCACAATGTTCATCTAAAGCTACAAGTTAGTGCAGTGCATCCTGCTCACAGTGTTCAGCTAAAACTACAAGTTAGTGTGGTGCATCCACCTCACAGTGTTCAGCTAAACCTACAAGTTAGTGCGGTGCGTCCTGTTCACAGTGTTCAGCTAAAACTACAAGTTAGTGCAGTGCGTCCTGCTCACAGTGTTCAGCTAAAACTACAAGTTAGTGGGGTACGTCCTGCTCACAGTGTTCAGCTAAACCTACAAGTTAGTGGGGTGCGTCCACCTCACAGTGTTCAGCTAAACCTACAAGTTAGTGTGGTGCATCCTGCTCACAGTGTTCAGCTAAAACTACAAGTTAGTGCTGTGCGTCCTGCTCACAGTGTTCAGCTAAACCTATAAGTTAGTGTAGTGAGACCTCTGCACAGTGTTCATCTAAAGCTACAAGTTAGTGCAGTGCATCCTGCTCACAGTGTTCAGCTAGATCCGTTCCTGTTATCTTCTTACTGACAGGCAGGCTTGTCTTGTTACAGTATTTACAGCTACCTGAAGAAAATTGCTGGAGTTCTTTTGATCCTATTAGTACCACAGTCAGGCAGCTAGACTATTTATAGTTAGTGCAGTGCGTCCTGCTCACAGTGTTCAGCTAAAACTACAAGTTAGTGGGGTGCGTCCTGCTTACAGTGTTCAGCTAAACCTACAAGTTAGTGGGGTGCGTCCTGCTCACAGTGTTCAGCTAAACCTACAAGTTAGTGTGGTGCGTCCACCTCACAGTGTTTAGCTAAACCTACAAGTTAGTGCGGTGCGTCCTGCTCACAGTGTTCAGCTAAACCTACAAGTTAGCGTAGTGAGACCTCTGCACAGTGTTCATCTAAAGCTACAAGTTAGTGCAGTGCGTCCTGCTCACAGTGTTCAGCTAGATCCGTTCCTGTTATCTTCTTACTGACAGGCAGGCTTGTCTTGTTACAATATTTACAGCTACCTGAAGAAAATTGCTGGTGTTCTTTTGATCCTATTAGTACCACAGTCAGGCAGCTAGACTATTTACAGTTAGTGCAGTGCGTCCTGCTCACAGTGTTCAGCTAAAACTACAAGTTAGTGTGGTGCGTCCACCTCACAGTGTCCAGCTAAACCTACAAGTTAGTGCGGTGCGTCCTGCTCACAGTGTTCAGCTAAAACTACAAGTTAGTGCCGTGCGTCCACCTCACAGTGTTCAGCTAAACCTAGAAGTTAGTGCGGTGCGTCCTGCTCACAGTGTTCAGCTAAAACTACAAGTTAGTGCTGTGCGTCCTGCTCACAGTGTTCAGCTAAACCTACAAGTTAGTGTAGTGAGACCTCTGCACAGTGTTCATCTAAAACTACAAGTTAGTGCAGTGCGTCCTGCTCACAGTGTTCAGCTAGATCCGTTCCTGTTATCTTCTTACTGACAGGCAGGCTTGTCTTGTTACAGTATTTACAGCTACCTGAAGAAAATTGCTGGTGTTCTTTTGATCCTATTAGTACCACAGTCAGACAGCCAGACTATTTACAGTTAGTGCAGTGCGTCCTGCTCACAGTGTTCAGCTAAAACTACAAGTTAGTGGTGTACGTCCTGCTCACAGTGTTCAGCTAAACCTACAAGTTAGTGGGGTGCGTCCACCTCACAGTGTTCAGCTAAACCTACAAGTTAGTGTAGTGAGACCTCTGCACAGTGTTCAGCTAAAGCTACAAGTTAGTGCAGTGCATCCTGCTCACAATGTTCATCTAAAGCTACAAGTTAGTGCAGTGCATCCTGCTCACAGTGTTCAGCTAAAACTACAAGTTAGTGTGGTGCGTCCACCTCACAGTGTTCAGCTAAACCTACAAGTTAGTGCGGTACGTCCTGCTCACAGTGTTCAGCTAAAACTACAAGTTAGTGCAGTGCGTCCTGCTCACAGTGTTCAGCTAAAACTACAAGTTAGTGGGGTACGTCCTGCTCATAGTGTTCAGCTAAACCTACAAGTTAGTGGGGTGCGTCCACCTCACAGTGTTCAGCTAAACCTACAAGTTAGTGTGGTGCATCCTGCTCACAGTGTTCAGCTAAAACTACAAGTTAGTGCTGTGCGTCCTGCTCACAGTGTTCAGCTAAACCTATAAGTTAGTGTAGTGAGACCTCTGCACAGTGTTCATCTAAAGCTACAAGTTAGTGCAGTGCGTCCTGCTCACAGTGTTCAGCTAGATCCGTTCCTGTTATCTTCTTACTGACAGGCAGGCTTGTCTTGTTACAGTATTTACAGCTACCTGAAGAAAATTGCTGGAGTTCTTTTGATCCTATTAGTACCACAGTCAGGCAGCTAGACTATTTACAGTTAGTGCAGTGCGTCCTGCTCACAGTGTTCAGCTAAAACTACAAGTTAGTGGGGTGCGTCCTGCTTACAGTGTTCAGCTAAACCTACAACTTAGTGGGGTGCGTCCACCTCACAGTGTTCAGCTAAACCTACAACTTAGTGTGGTGCGTCCTGCTCATAGTGTTCAGCTAAAACTACAAGTTAGTGTGGTGCGGCCTCCTCACAGTGTCCAGCTAAACCTACAAGTTATTTTTTTGCGAGCTCTGCACAGTGTTCAGCTAAAGCTACCTGTAGGAGGTTGGTGGTGTTCTCATACTACAGGCAGGCAGTTGATTTTGCTAGCTGCAGTATCAGTATATATATATATATATATATATATATATATATATATATATATCCCAGCTTAGTGCAGCTACAGGCCATTAGTATGTCTGGAAGGCCAAGAAGGAGAGGCAGACAGTCACAAGCCAATAAGAGAGGGCAAGCAGGCTCTGTGTCTAGTGCTGGTCGTGGAGACAGTGCATCTTCATCAGCACGTGGCCATGGGACACGCTTGGCCTTTTTTTCGGCAGCTGGCTGTGTTGAGCCGCAACATGCGGAAGACTTGGTCGAGTGGATAACCAAGCTGTCCTCATCCTCCTCATCCTCTCTCACCCATGCCCAGGGTACTTTGTCTGGCAAACCAGCGGCCTCTTCCCTTGGCTCAATGGCATCAGTGACTCCTTCCCTAGCCCCACCATGTCCTCCTGAGGAGTCCCTCGAACTGTTTGACCACAGTGTTGGGTACATGCTCCAGGAGGATGCCCAGCATTTGGAAGGCTCTGATGATGATACTGAGCTCGATGAAGGCAGTAACGTGAGCATGGACAGAGGGGGTGCCCAAGAAGGACAGCAATCTGGCAGTCATGCTCCCCCTGCTGCAGCATACTGCCAGGTTTGCTCCAGTGATGAGGAGGGAGGGGATAATGAGGTCACTGACTCAACGTGGGTGCCTGATAGGAGAGAGAAGGAGGAGGCGGCACATCACCAATGAGGCAGGATGCCCTCCAGGGGCCAGCCTAAGGGCAGCACCTTGACTGCATCACACCCCAAAGCTCCACATGTGCAGGGCGCTGAAGTCTCTGCGCGTTATTCAAAAAGTTCTTTGGTGTGGGCCTTTTTTGAGACGAGTGCATCAGATCGCACCGCTGCTATTTGCAACATATGTCTCAAGCGTATCTCGCGTGGCCAAAACATCTCCCGCTTGGGTACCACATGCTTGTTGACCTGCCATGCAGTTCGTTGGCAAGCGTATCTAAAAGACCCACACCAAAGAACAAAGAGGACCTCTCCTTGCTCCTCATCAGCTGAGATCTCCAACCCCACTATTCCTTCAGTCCTCTCTGAGACCTGCACTGAGAGGAATGAAGGTGTAGAATTAGGTGTGTCACAGCCAAGTACTTGTGGGCAATCTGCTTTTGGTACACCAACGTCAGATTGTACCAGGCAAATTTCCCTGCCCCAGCTGCTGCACCGCCGAAAGAAATTTGCTCCCAGCCATCCACATGCCCAGCGGTTGAATGCTAGCTTGGCAAAATTGCTAGCACTTCAACTGCTGCCTTTTCAGTTGGTAGACACTGCCCCCTTCCGTGAGTTTGTGGAATGTGCGGTTCCTCAGTGGCAAGTACCCAAACGCCACTTTTTCTCACAGAAGGCGATTCCGGCTCTCTACTGGCATGTGGAAGGCAATGTCCATGCCTCGCTGGACAGGGCGGTCAGACCATGCCTGCTGACTCATGGTCCAGCAGGCATGGACAGGGACATTACCTAAGTTTCACGGCGCATTGGGTGACTCTGCTGGCAGCTGGGAAGGATGCAGGATAAGGTGCAGTAGTGTTGGAGGTTGTTCTGCCACCACGCCTCCAAAATGCTAATGATTGTGACACACCTCTCTCCTCCACCCCCTCCTCTTCTTCTTCCTCCATGGCCTCTTCCTGTGCTTTGTCCTCGGAACCAGCGGTGCTCTGTAGCCGTTCAAGGGGCTACGCAAGTACGCAGGCCAAAAGATGCCATGTGGTGCTTGAGCTGGTGTGCTTGGGGGACAGGAGCCACACTGGGGCAGAGGTTCTGTCAGCTCTGCAGGGGCAGGTTCAGAGGTGGTTGACGCCACGCCAACTTAAGGCAGGAATGGTGGTTTGCGACAATGGCACCAACCTCCTCTCTGCCCTCCGACAGGGACAAATGACCCATGTGCCCTGTTTGGCTCACGTCCTTAACTTGGTGGTGCAGCGGTTCTTGGGCAGGTACCTGGGCTTACAGGATGTCCTGAGGCAGGCCAGGAAAGTCTGTGTGCATTTCCGCCGGTCATATAATGCCGGTGCTCGGCTGACGGACCTCCAAAAGGAGTTTAACCTGCCCAAGAACCGCCTAATCTGTGACATGCCCACCAGGTGGAACTCAACGTTGGCCATGCTGCAGCGGCTGCACATGCAGCAGAGGGCCATCAATGAGTACCTGTGCGACTATGGCACCAGGACAGGGTCAGGGGAGCTTGGTTTTTTCCCCACGCCAGTGGGCCATGATCAGGGATGCATGCACTGTCCTGTCACCATTTGAGGAGGCCACGAGGATGGTGAGCAGTGACAGTGCATGCATCAGTGACACTGTCCCCCTTGTCCACCTGTTGGAGCACAGGCTGCGTGGAATAATGGACAGGGCGCTTGAGGCAGAACAGAGGCAGGAAGAGGAGGACTTCCTTAGCTCTCAAGGCCCCCTTTATCCAGACAGTGTTCCTGCGTGCCCGCCAATCACACAGGAAGAGGAGGAGGAGGAGGAGGAGGAAGATTGTGTCAGTATGGAGGTGGAGCCTGGCACTCAGCATCAGCAGCAGTCTTTAAGGGATCAGTCCCAAGAAACACATGGACTTGTACGTGGCTAGGAGGAGGTGGCTGCGGACCACGTCGTCCTTAGTGACCCATAGGACTCCGGACCGAATGCCTCAGCAAACCTACGCTGCTTCGCCTCCCTGATCCTGCAAAGCCTGCGTAAGGATCCTCGTATTCATGGTATCAAGGAGAAGGACCAATACTGGCTGGCAACCCTCCTTGATCCACGTTACAAGGGTAAGGTTGTGGACCTTATCTTGCCATCGCAGAGGGAGCAGAGGATGAAACATCTTCAGGAGGCCTTGCAGAAAGGTCTGTGCAACGCGTTCCCAGAGACTGGGAGGTTACAAACTCCTGTTTCTGGACAACGTGTTGGTGAGGCTTCGGTCAGTCAAAGAAGGAGCGGTGGAGAAGGTGGCCGTCTGACCGATGCATTCAGACAATTTTTTGTTCCACAGCCCCAAGGTATGATCGGTTCCAGCAACCATCGCCAGCGTCTGTTTTACATGGTGCAGGAATACCTAGGGGCAAGATCTGACTTGGACACCTTTCCCACCGAAAATCCTCTGGGTTACTGGGTCTTGTGGATGGATCACTGGCCAGAGCTTGCACAGTATGCAATTGAGCTATTGGCCTGTCCTGCATCCAGCGTTCTTTCAGAACGCACATTCAGTGCTGCTGGAGGCTTTGTAACCAATCACAGGGTGTGTCTGTCCACCGACTCGGTCGATCGACTGACCTTCATAAAAATGAATCAGTCTTGGATCACCACCAGCTACCAAGCACCTGATGCTGATGTAACCGAATAATTTTTTTTGAAATCTCAGATCCCTTCAAAGACTGCCTATGCTGATGCTGAGTGACTATCCCTGAGTAATTATCCTCTTCCTCCTCAATCATCACGCTGATAGCTTGTAAGAACATCTTTGGTTCTGGGCGCCACCACCAGTGCCTAAGGCCCAATTTTTCAGCCCCTGTTTAACAGGGGCATGTAATTACAATTTTTGATGCAATACTTTGCAGCAGGGCTCATTTCTGCGTTCCAACTAGAGTATCTGTGAGAGGTTGCAGTGTTGTGGCACCAGCACCAGTGCCTAAGGCCCAATTTTTCAGCCCCTGTTTAACAGGGGCCTGTAATTACAATTTTTGATGCAATACTTTGCAGCAGGGCTCATTTCTGCGTTCCAACTAGAGTATCTGTGAGGGGTTGCAGTGTTGTGGCACCAGCACCAGTGCCTAAGGCCTAATTTTTCAGCTCCTGTTCAACAGGGGCATGTAATTACAATTCTTGATCTAATATTTCACAGCAGGGCCCATTTCTGCACCCACCAAGAGCGAGTGAGGACAGTGTTGTGGCACCAGCACCACCACCACCAAAGGCCCAATTTTTCTGCCCTTGTTCAACAGGGGCATGTAATTACAATTCTTGATCTAATATTTCACAGCAGGGCCCTGTGAGGGCTTACAGTGTTGTGGCCACAACAACACCTAAGGCCCAAATTTCTGCTGAGTATATAGGGCAGGCCCCTACTTTCAAACATCTAACTTACAAACGACTCCTACTTGCAAACGGAAGGAGACAACAGGAAGTGAGATGAAATCTACCCCTAGGAAGGGAAATTCTCTCCTGTAAGAGTTAATATGGGAAAAACATTTCTCCTTTCCACTGATGCTTTCCAATCCTTGTTCCACAAAAACCCCAAATTTTCAAAAAACATTTGTCATTGGGACAAAAAGTGAGGTGAAATCTTCTGAAGAGGAGGAAAGACAGCAAAACAAATGTCACAGGGGTGATAACCCTTCCCTATGTTTTCCAAAAAGCTTAAAAAAGATTTTTTGGCTGGAGCTAAACATGTTAAAAATGTACCCGTTAAAAATTACAAACAGATTCTACTTAACAACAAACCTACAGTCCCTGTCTTGTTTGCACCGCCTGTTTACTGCTGTTCAGAGTATATAGGGCCTGGTGGCCCCACATCTTTCCTTATTTTAGTTTGGGTGTGGGGTTCCCCTTAATATCCATACAAGACCCAAAGGGCCTGGTAATGGTCTGGGGGGTACCCATGCCGTTTGTCTCACTGATTTTCATCCATATTGCCAGGACCCGACATTACATTAAACCCGCAAGCAGTTTTAAATGAGATTTTTTCCTTTAAAAATTACATTTTGTACAGGGACTGTTCTAAACACGGGAAACACGCGCCACTTTACAGGCATACTATAGACACACCCCAGGTACAATATTTAAAGGAATATTTCACTTTTTTTTTTACTTTAAGCATCATTAAAATCACTGCTCCCGAAAAAACTGCCGTTTTTAAAAGTTTTTTTTGCATTGATACATGTCCCCTGGGGTATGACCCGGGTTCCCAAACCCTTTTTAGGACAATACCATGCAAATTAGCCTTTAAAATTAGCACTTTTGATTTTGAATGTTCGAGTCCCATAGACGTCAATGGGGTTCTAACGTTCGTGCGAATTTTCGGTCCGTTCGCAGGTTCTGGTGCGAACCGAACTGGGGGGTGTTCAGCTCATCCCTAGCTGTGAGGCTCCGTCCGGACTCCCCTCCTGATGTCTCTGTCTGGTAAAAAGATGGCGCTGCCGCGCTGCACTACTACTCCAGATGACTGAAGTGCAGGAAACTTCCAGATGTTCTGGTGCTGCAAACCAGTCCGCTAGCTAAGCAGGCAGGGCTGTACTCTGAAGTACCTCAGAGGGTGGTGATCCGGCTCCACACTGTATAGGCCGCAGTCTCTCACTCCGGGTCACACACACAGACCTCCTGCTGGCAGGTATTGAATGGCATCCCGAGAGGCTGAAAAATGGCCGCGCTGTCCCTTTTATTACCGCTCCCAGCAGGCAGTGCTGCGCGCTTTGCATTATCTGTATTGTAGTTCAGGGTTGATCCAGCTAACAGAGTCACTTCCTCCTCCAAACTACATCTCCCACAATGCTTTGCTGTGTTGCTTCTCAGGAATAGAAGAAAATCCGAACAGCATTAAGAAGACACTAGAGGGAGTCAAACTCATTTGAAACAACAACCACTGTAATAACGATAGTAGCAAACCCTTGGCTACACTTGTTAATAGGACAATTTTGCAAAAAAAATATTCAATTCATCTTTATTTTCCAAAGATTCGTGGGAAGAAATTACAATTTCAAAAAACTCATAATGCCTCTTACTAAATACCTTGGACTGTCTACTTTCCAAAAAGGGGCCAGTTGGGGGGTATTTTCCTGGTATGTTAGGGCGTCAAGAAATGAGATAGGTAGTCAGTACATCAGGACTGATCAATTTCCAATGATACAGTACATACCATAGCTTGTAGACTCTAAAACTTTCATACAGTTTAATTATACATTGATTTAATTGATTTGATAAATATACACTGATTTGGTTTACTTTTACTTAAAGGAGTGTAGCAGTATACATTTTTGGCCTATATTTATAAAAAAAAAAAAAAAAAAAAAAAAAAACTTATTTGTAACATTTTATATTAGAAACTAAAAAAAAATGTTTTGTCAAACTTTTTGGTCTTTTTGCACGTATATCACAAAAAAACAACCCAGGGGTGATTAAATACCACCATAATAAAGTGCTATATGTTTAAAAAAATGATACAAATTTTGTTTGGATACTGTTCTGCATGGCTGAGTAATTGTCATTCAAAGTGTGAGAGTGCCTAAAGCTGGAAATTGGCCTGGGCAGGAAGGGGGTAAAGGTGTCCGGTGTTGAGGTGGTTAACTATCTGGCTGTTTTTTTCTCCCTGCTTTGGCTATCTGGCTGTACTGTAAACAGTTTACAGTACACAGAGTTCTGTGTTTTTGTAAACACAGAACTCTGCATGTAAATGGCCACAGCCAATCAGCTGCCAAACTCACGCTGTGTCCAAACATACCTGCTGCAACAGGGTGCAACATACCAGTACATCGCCTGGCTTGCAGCTGCCGCCCACTCGCAGGACAACTACTGTGGATGGGTGACAAGAGGTTAAATTTTCCATGTTGCTATTTGGATGCTTTTTTTTCTATTGTCCAAAAAATCCACCAAGAACATGTGAGAAAAATGAACAGAACATGAACGTTTTTAAATTTTGATTCTTCTTTTTTTTAATACCTTTGCACCGTGGATAATGAATTTGTTTGTAAACAAAACCATTCATAGTACTCAGCTGTCCATTGTGTACAATAATACATTGCCAATGTTCTCACTTGACCTGCTCAGATTTATATGAAAGGGATTGCTTACCTGCAAACTTGTTCATAATTTATGAAAGGATGCACAGCTAAATAAATAGGTATTGATTTATTTTGCTTCATTTCAATACTTGTACTCGTGCAAATGCTCCTGATGCCTAATCCAATACCTGGAAACTCAGGGGTGATCGGTGCAGAGGCAGGGGAAGTCATAATCCCCAATCTCCCTGTGTGGCTTTCAATAAAGCAGCTGACGGATGCTTCTCCTCCTCTCCCCTCCGTGGCTTTCAGCTGCTTTATTGAAAGCCACACAGGTAGATCTGTGATTATAACTTCCCCCACCGCCGCACCGATCATTCCTGAGTGTCCCTTGTATCCTCCTCCAGCCCCCCTCTCTGTATCCTCCTCTGTGCTCCTCCATGGGTTCCTTCAGTCCCCCCCGTCCCTCTCCAGGCCCCCTCTGTGTGCTCCCCCCATCCTCCTCTGGTCCCCCGTCCTCATCCGGTCCCCCTCTATGTGCTCCTCCGGTCCCCCCGTCCTCCTCCAGCCCCCCTGTCCTCCTCCGGCCCCCCTCTGTGTGCTCCTCTGGTTCCCCCATCCTCCAGTCCCCCTCCGTGTGCTCCTCCGGTCCTTCCCCTGTCCTCCCCTGGTCCCCCTCTGTGTGCTCCTCTGGTCCTTTCCCTGTCCTCCCTGGTCCCCCTCTGTGTGCTCCTCTGGTCCCCCCGTCCTCCTCTGGTCCCACTGTCCACTTCCGATCCCCCTCCTTGTGCTCCTCCGATGCCCCTCCAGTCCTCCTCCCCCGTCCCAGATCTTTTAGGATGGAGAGCGGAGGAAGGAGCTGGTAAATATGTAATTTACCAGCTCCTTCCTTTTCTGAATGAACAGAGTCAGTGATCACTGACTCTGTCCATTCATGACTGAGCATTGTAATCTGTGTTTACAATGCTTCAGTTTATGAATGGAGAAGAGCCTCTGTCTCCTGTCCATTCATGTTCAGTGCAGCTGAGGCTGCTGAGAAAGGGACTGGGGAATCTCTATCCTCAGTCCCTTTCCATGTCTCAAAGGATAGATGTCAGGGGTCTGTTTAGACCCCTAACATCTCACCAAAGCCCTCCTATCCCCCAACAGGGTTGAATAAGGAAAAAAAGGAAACATAGGAATAAATAAATATTTTAAAGTAAAATTGTAAAAATAATACAACATAAAATAAATTTATTCCACCCCCAACCCTCCAAAATAAAGAAAACTTTGTAAAAAAAAAAAAAAAATATATATATATATATCTATATCTATAGATATAGATATATATATATCTATCTATAGATATATAGATATAGATAGATATGTATATATCTATCTATACCTATATATATATATATAGATATATATATAGATATAGATATAGATATATGGATATAGATAGATATAGATATATATATATAGGTATATCTGTATTTTAAAAAATAAAATTGTAAAAAAAAGCAAAAATAAAAAAACTACTGACACAGTCCACATCTCAGTGCCCATCAGTGCTGCATATTAGTGCCACTGTCACGTAACATTAGAAAAAAGTATTGGTTAATCGGTATCGAAGAGTACTTGAAAAAAGTATCGGTACTTGTACTCAGTCTTAAAAAAGTGGTATCGGTGCAACCCTAATTTCAATACAACATTCATGAGAGGAAATTGCTTACAAAAAAAAGTCAGAGGACTGGGAAAAGAAAAAATGCTAGTGTTGTCAGAAAGCAAGGCATGGGGTAATGTGGCTTTGTTATAAGAAACAAATGCTTTAAGCAATGTGTGTAATAATATGACCTATTAAGAAATGTGCTAATTTAGTAAAATGAATTTAGAAGGAAGATACCAAACACTTGCTAAAAAAATGAGTCAATGCAATATACCATAAAAGAAAACTTTTTGGAGGAAATAAAACATAATTAGGAAAGCCTTGGGGGAATTACAGCATAGACATAAACAGGAAAATCAGGTAACATATAGTTATTTTAACAGGGAGTGTTTAGGAAAATCAACTACACTTGTAAGCATTCTTGGGGGTGGGGAAATGTAATACACGTTTACATCATCAGGCATGAGGAAATATACCATTTAAATGAGAACAATGTAACAGAGTTATGAAGAGAAATTTCCATGGTATTTAGATGCTGATTTACTAAAACGAGAAGAGAGCTAAATTAACCTAGGGGAAACTGTTCACTTCAAAACATTTAGCCGTGTACAAGGGAAATCCCTATTTTTAAAAAAATGACCTTTTACTTGATTTTGTATTTTACTTGAATATAGTTTCCCTCTGTGAAATTTCAACTCCTTCAGTAAATAAAATCAATAGATTGATGATGGGCAGAAATGTTAATTGAAGGAGAAGTTTGGGGTTTGCAAAAAAACAAACTAACATACTCACCTCCATGCTGCTTTCCCATGTAAGCTCTAAGATGCTATTAGCAGGTTCTGGGACATTGGAGGGCAAAAGTAAGTGTACTTCTGTGATCTAAGAGAAGTGTGGTCAAAAGTTTGGCCATACTCCTCTTTTAAGTAGAGTTATAGGATAGTAAGAATGAAAGTGGTTCGATGAACACCCAAATTATCGGGGTGTTTGACCGTTTGTTCGGCCTGACAAACGACCACAATGCACTGCGCTGCAGCACAGTGCATTGGAAGCCCTGATTGGCTGAAGCAATGAAAGCTTTGCTCAATTAGGACACATAGCACATGATTGGACACTGTGATGATGACTCTATCCAATCATGGCTCATTGCTCTTAGTCCCACCCCACACTACGAAAATATTCTCCCCATAGTGATCATTTGCAGAGTGATATTGGCATGGAGAGAGATAAAACAAGGCTCTGTTCAGTGCTACTAGTGAGATAATGTGCTATAGTCATGGGCGTCCACAGAACTTTTTTCAGGGGGGGACATCATTTTGAGGTCACCCATTTTCCGCCCCCTTTTCGACAATGTCATGAAAGGGAGGGGCTTAGTAATTATCACATTAAGTGCAGGCCAGGCCAGGGTCCCCCATATAGATACCCCTTTAGAGCAGGCCAGGGCAGGTCCCCCATAGAATAGATCCCCTTTACTTTACTTTACAACAGCAGATGACATGGTGGGCAAAGCACATTACACAGAGGGCACACCACTCTGCATTACATGGTGGGCACAGCACATTACACGGTGGGCACTGTACATTACAGCACATTACATGGTGGGCACACCACACCACATGTAGGCTCAGTAAATCACATGGTGGGCACAGTTCCAGTACATCACATGGTGGGCACAGTGCATTACATTGTCGGCACAGTACATCACATGATGGGCACAGTTACAGTACATCACATGGTAAGCACTGCACTGCACATGGTGGGCACAGTACATCACATGGTGGTCACTGCACTGCACATGGTGGACACAATACATGACATGGTGGGCACAATACATCACATGGTGGTCACTGCACTGCACATGGTGGGCACAGTACATGACATGGTGGTCTCTGCACTGCACATGGTGGTCACTGCACTGCACATGGTGGGTACAGTACATGCCATGGTGGGCACAGTACATGCCATGATGGGCACAATACATCACATGGTGGTAGCTGCACATGGTGGTCACTGCACTGCACATGGTGGGCACAATACATCACACGGTGGTCACTGCACTGCACATGGTGGTCACTGCACTGCACATGACATGGGGTAAAGCAGCAGTCTGCTCCCCAGCATAGTAGATCTCCTTCCTCCCGGGCTCCTGCAGGATGACATCAGCACCCCTCCCCCACACAGCTGCCAGAAGCTCCCAGAGACTGAGAGGATCTGTGTGTTCAGACCTTGTGATAGGATCCGGACAACACTGACAGCCTCTGCCTCATCTCACGGCACCTGGGTACCCTGTGCACCGCTTTCGGGGGGCACTTGACCTCCTTACCCCCCCTTGCGGACGCCCATGGCTATAGTGTACTATTGTGATTCTATTATCAGTGTAGAATATCAGTTTGGTGTTAATCTAATGATAGTGCAGTGTGAGTGTAGTTTGACCATTAATTTTACTTTAGTGTCAGTTTATTTTGTCAGGGCAGGTTTCCTGCAGTATATTTAGTTGCGTTATTGCACGCTTAATGCAGTATACTTCGGTGCATTATTGCACGTTTAACACAGTATATTTCAATGCGTTACTGCACATTTACCGCAGTATATTTCAGTGCATTAGTGCACGTTTAATACAGTATATTTCAGTGTATTAGTGCACGTTTAACGCAATATATTTCAGTGCATTGGTGCACGTTTAACACAGTGTAGTTCAGTGCGTTAGTGTACGTTTAACACAGTATATTCTAGTGCGTTACTTTACATTTAATGCAGTATGTTTCAGTGCGTTACTGTATGTTTAACGCAGTATATTTCAGTGTATGACTGCACGTTTAACACAGTATATTTTAGTGCGTTACTGCACATTTAATGCAGTATATTTCAGTGCGTTAGTGCACGTTTAACTCTGTATATTTCAGTGTGCAGGTGCACGTTTAACGCAGTATATTTCAGTGCGTTAGTGCTCATTTACCACAGTATATTGCAGTGCATCAGTGCAGTTTTATTGCAGTATATTGTAGTGTGTCAGTGGAGTGTGTCTGTGTAGTGAGTTTGCAAGTTAAAGTGCACTAAACATCACTTTCCATTGATTAAATTGCATCCACATACACATTTCCATCTTTAATATGTTTTGTTAATAAGCGCTCACCCCCATCATGTCTGGGAGGCCAACAAGGAGAGGAAGACATTCACAAGGCACTGTGAAGGGGCCAGCAGCGTATGTGTCCACAGGCAAAGGTAGGCGTGGTCCGTCCTCAGGCAGGGCATCATTTCCTCTGTTTAGTGATGTTGCCCATGTTATCCAGCTACAGCATGCAGAGGAGGTGGTGGTCTGGCTTACTAAATCATCCTCTTCATCCTCCGGCACCCAAGCAGAGAATAGTGTGCAGTCCACTGCAGCTGTCAGAGTGGCTTATTCCGCCTCCTTGACCATATGATAATGCTGGGTCAGCTGAGTTATTTTAACACAGCGTCAGCCACTTGCCCCTTGATGACGCACAGCCATTACTTGGTTCAGATCTTGGTTCTTAGGTTGAGGAAGGTAAGAATGTGATCCTACAGAGACAAAAATGATGAACAACAAATTGGCAGTCATGTTCCCCGAGCCACAGCATATTGCCAAGTTGTCTCCAGTGATAAGGAAGACAGAGGGGATAATGATGATAAGGTCACTGGCGCAACTTGGGTGCCGGATACAGCAGAGGAGGAAATTGAGGGTGAGGCACAACCCCAAAGATGCAGCCATTATGGAAAAGTAGTGAGCAGCTACCCTATTCCACCAGATTGTGGAGCTGTTATCTCCTGGCCCACTTCTCCCAGCTCAGCTGTCTGGGATTTTTTAGCACATGCACATTGCACTGTTTCAATTTGCAAACATGGCCTCAAGCACATCAAGCGTGGCAAAAACACCAGCTATTTGGGTACCATATGCTTGACAAGGCATTTAACCTCCTACCACTCAGCCATTGGCAAGAGCACTTGAAAGCCACACAAAAGGGATGCAATTCTGCTCCTCCTCACTCCTCACCCTTCCGGTCTACCCCCGCTATACCTCATGACCTCTCAGCAGCCTCCACTGACAGGAATGATGGTATGACGCAGGGTGTCCCAGGACATCTGCCAGTAGCACACCACCAGCTATAGACTATAGCAGGCAAATTTCTCTGCCCCATCTGCTTCAACAAAAAAAAAAAATACAGTCACTGCCACCCACATGCAAAGCATCTAAATTCAAGCTTTTCAAAGTAGCTGGCTTTACAACTCCTGCCTTTCCATCTGGTGAATTTTGCCCCCTTCCATGAATTCGCGGAATGTGCTGTACCACAATGACAGGTTCCCAGTCACTATTTCTTTTCACGTAAGGCCATTCCAGCTCTCTACCATCACATGGAAAGCAATGGTGTGGCATTGTTAGGCAAGGCAGTCAGCTGCAAGGTTCATGTTACTGCTCACACATGGTCCAGCAAGCAAGGTCAGGGACGATATATATTTTGTTCACAGCACACTGGGTAACTCTGCTTGCAACTCGGAAGGATGCAGGACAGGGCTCAGTGCTGCAGCTTGTTGTGCCGCCATGTCTCCATACAGCTAGTGGTGTAGATGCAAAATTTGTCAGCTCCACCCCCTCCTCCACACCCTCCATGCTTTCCTCTGCTGAATTGTCCTATGAACCACAAGTACCCCCTAAGCGTTCAAGGGGCTATTCAATGGATCAGGCTAAAAGGTGCCATGCAGTGCTTCAGCTGGTCTGTCTAGGAGACATGAGCCACACCGAAGCAGATATTCTTGCAGCTCTGCAGGGCCAGGCCCAGAGGTAGTTCATGCCATGACCAGGTGGAGCAAGGAATGGTGGTGTGCGATAATGGCACAAACCTCCTGCCTGCCCTTACACTGGGAAAGTTGACACATGTGCCATGCCTGGCACATGTCCTCAATTTGGTGGTGCAGCATTTCTTAAATAGGTACCCAGGGTTAGAAGATCTGTTTCCCATGCCAATGGCTGCAGATAAAAGATGCATGCCCTGTACTGTCACCATTTGAGGAGTCCACAAGGATGGTGAGCTGTGACAAATGCATGCATCAGTGACACAATCGCTGTTGTGTTCCATGCAGACTCTACAGGACACTAGAGGCAGAGCAGCGGGAGGAAGAGGAGGTCTTCCTTTCCTCTCAAGGCCCACTTTATGCAGACACCATTCTTGCCACACCACAGAACATACAAGAGGAGAGGGAGGAGGAGGATTCTGGCACTTTTGGAAGCATTGAAGCAAGCAAGACATACGTCAACCCTTAACAGATGGTTTTCCATCCCCAGAACCCTTAAGAGTAGTACGTGGCTGGGAGGAGGCAGTTCCAGATACTGTAATCCACAGTGATTCTGAGGAGTCTTCTTCTCATGCCTCCACAAACTTGCGGTGCATGGGCTCCCCCATTCTTCAAAGCCTGTGAAAGGACCCAAGAATATGTGGCATCAAGGAAAAGGATCACTATTGGTTTGTAATCCTCCTTGACCACCGTTACAAGGGGAAAGCCTTGGAACTCATACCATTCCCACAGAGGGAGCAGAAGATGAAATCTCTTGAGGACACCTTAAAGAGGAGTTTATGTAACGCCTTTCCCTACTCTGGTAGGTTACAGTCTGGTGGAAAACTTAGTTTTGAGGCTTCTGTTGGTCAAAAGAGGAGCGGTGGAGAAGGGGACCACCTCAGTGATGAATTTCAAAATTTTTGTAGTCTTCAGCACCCAGGGCTGTCAGCTTCCACATTTCATCAGTTAAACAAGTAAAAAGGCGCAATGCACAGATACCTCAAAATGTAGTACCCAATAGTCCAAGGGCAGAGATAGAAGGATGTGTGTATGTACACATATATACACACACGTGAATATATATGGCAATGGGTCAGTCAGGGCGGCCACCAAGAAAGCCAAAAGTGGGTTCCAAAAGGTTAGAACAAAAACAAGGAAGGGGGCGCCTCTGAGTATGTATCATAAAAACAATTTATTAAACAACAATATCCACTGACATGGAGGAAAGAAGAGTTGCATTCAGATCCATTTGCTGGGCTGAAGAGATGAGATGGGACTGCAAGTCACAGCAGATCCTGTAAGGCTGGCACCACATCAAATCCAGGCATGAAAGGGTGGGATGGCTAAAGCACAGCGCGGTCTACTTTCATTGATCCAGACTCTTTCATATCACAGTCAGGTGGAGTCGGACAGGGTCCATCAGACAAGGATAAGGGTTCCAGAAGTGGTTAGTGGTGGAGGACAGACTCAAGTGCTTCTGGTTAGCCGTGCAGCGGCTCCACAATGTTCGGTCTGCCTCAGTAGTGTGGAGAAAGACACGACCGTGTAATCAGGATCAGAACGAGGCTTGGGGAGCAAACACAGCACGGCGCCCGGCAATGACGTCACAAATATGCAACACATTTCAGAACTAGCATGCCATTGGTGGAGGAATAGCCGCGTTCCTTTATCAAGCATAAGATGTGTGGGCTCAAAGGGAAACTTTTATAGTGTGACGGGGCGGGGCCAGAACGTACATAGGAAAAAATCAGCAATATTATAAGGAAATGAATTTTAAAAGACACATTAAATACACAATGCCGGAGAATAAAGCACACTATAAGAAAATTAATGAATAATACAGAAGAAATTCATACGAAAATGACTATAATAGGTCAATCAATTAAATGCAATACAACTGGATGATAAAAATAAATTAGCGAATAAAAAACACCATGCATTTAAAGAAGAATAATGGGATGTGAGTTAATACCATTATAAAATAGGTCAGATTAATATCTAAGACATAGTAATGAATTTCAGATTAAATAATACATGATAGATAAAAGAAATTCATATAAACAATAGATGAATAACTATAATAGATCAATCAATATGATAATAAAGTTCAAAAATAAAAATAGAAATAAGTTAATTAATAAGAACCACTATACATTTAAAGGAGAGTGATGGGAGGTAGGTCGATACCATTATAAGATAGGTCAAATTAATATCTAAATCATAGTAATAGGTCTCAAATTAAATTGATCAAACTCATATTAGATCCGAATAATGCTAAGTATATAAACTATCAATGAATAAATATCTATATTAAATCAATATATTCAGCATAGTAAGTCTTAAATGGGGTATGGGATGAGAGGGCGGGGAGGGGGAAAGGGAAGGGGGTGTTTTTTTTTGGGGGGGGGGGGAGGGGGGGAGAAGGGGAGGGGGCAGGGGGGGGGGGGGAGGGGGCAGGGGGGGGGAGAAATGTGAGGGAGGGGGGAGGGAAGGAATATGAAGTACAATGGGATCAGACTAAAAACTTTGAATGACATAATGCTACTTCTGAAATTACCAATACTTACTGAAAAAGTGAACGAACCCGCCACCCCCATATATAAAAAAAGAGAGATAAAATATAAAGAGACCTGCAGTAAAAAAATGACAAAAATATATATAAATGTAGATGAATAAATAAGTGATACCATAAAAGATCATATCATTAAAGGAAATGTCAGATACACTGTCTAGCATAAATCACTATACAGGCATACCCCACTTTAAAGTACACAATTGGGTTTATTTACTAAAGCTGGTAAGTGCAAAATCAGGCTCACTTCTGCATAGAAACCTATGATCTTCTAACCTCAGCTTGTTCAACTAAGCTCTTGTAATAAAACCTGGGGTATGCCTGTAATATGGTAGCTATCTCTATTCCTTCCAAAAACCCTACCCCCCCCCCCCCCCATACCCCATTTAAGATGTACTATGTTGGATCAATTGATTTAATATAGATATTTATTCATTGATAGTTTATATACTTAGCATTAATCGGATCTAATATGAGTTTGATCAATTTAATTTGAGACCTATTACTATGATTTAGATATTAATTTGACCTATCTTATAATGGTATGGACCTACCTACCATCACTCTCCTTTAAATGTATAGTGGTTCTTATTCATTAACTTATTTCTATTTTTTTATTATTGAGCTTTATTATCAAATTGATTGATCTATTGTAGTTATTCATCTATTTTTTATACGAATTTCTTTTATCTATCATGTATTATTTAATTTGAAATTCATTACTACGTCTTAGATATTAATCTGACCTATTTTATAATGGTATTAACTCACATCCCATTATTCTTCTTTAAATGCATGGTGTTTTTTATTCGCTAATTTATTTTTATCATCCAGTTTTATTGCATTTAATTGACCTATTATAGTCATTTTCGTATGAATTTCTTCTGTATTATTCATTAATTTTCTTATAGTGTGCTTTATTCTCTGGCATTGTGTCTTTTAATGTGTCTTTTAAAGTTCATTTCCTTATAATATTGCTGACTTTTTCCTATGTACGTTCTGGCCCCGCCCCCCATTAGACTATAAAAGTTTCCCTTTGTGCCCACACACCTTATGCTTGATAAAGGAACACGGCTATTCCTCCATCAATGGCATGCTAGTTCTGAAACGCGTTGCATATTTGTGACATCATTTCCGGGTGCTGTGCTGTGTTTGCTCCCCAAGCCTTGTTCTGATCCTGTGTCTTTCTCCATATTACTGAGGCAGACCGAACATTGTGGAGCCGCGGCCCGGCTAGCCAGAAGTACTGGCGTCTGTCCTCCACCACTAACCACTTCTGGAACCCTTATCCTTGTCCGATGGACCCTGTCTGACTCCACCTGACTGTGATATGAAAAAGTCTGGATCACTGAAGAGACAGCGCTGTGCTCAGGCATCCCACCCTTTCCTGGCTGGGTTTGATGTGGTGCCAGCCTTACAGGATCTGCTGTGACTTGCAGTCCCATCTCATCTCTTCAGCCCAGCAAATGGATCTGAATGCAACTCTTCTTTCCTCCATGTGAGTAGATATTGTTTAATAAATTGTTTTTATGATACATACTGTGAGAGTGAGAGCCCCTGTCTTAGTGAAAATGTGTGTAAAATGCACACAGGACACTCAAAGAAGCAATTTGAGAAATTCCAGCAAAAGATCGTGAGCAGAAAAAATTATGCTTTAGTTTTCTCTGGATTTTGTAAGTCTGGATTGGGGCTGGAAACGTGAAGACTTCAAAGAGCATTGGGAGGGATGGAGTCTTCAGTCATGTATCCAGGTTATCCAGAAGCTCTGCAGGTTGTGTGTGTGTCCAGGTGCACCCACTCGTTATAAGGCAGACCTGAGCATAGCTCAGTGTGTGTGGGAAAGGAGTTGGTGTTGGAGCAGTTGCTGCAGACAGGAAGGAGGTGTGCTACTGTTTTAAAATCCAGGCAACATCTTTGAGACGGTACTCTATGTGGGAGAGGTTCCAGGTCAGTGGACTGAGAGAGTTGGGCCAGCTGAGAGAGTAGGGGAGACCATAGCTGAGACAACTGGAAGACAGAGTCTTGGGGACCATAGGGGAGCGCGAGTCTTGGAGGAGTGTGGAAGCCTGGAGTGTCAGGAGAGCCCCTTCCTAGCGGCCAGGAGTGGGCCTGTGCAGCAAGGAACTGCGCCCAAGGCTGAGCGAGCCTTAAGAGCCAGGTGGATTGGCATTTTTAGGTTGTTTTTGGGAGAAGAACCCCTGTGTGGGAAACCAAACGTGTGTGTGAACTTTCATCTTTTTGTTACTTTCAATGAAAGTGGGCTACCACGCCCTTAAACCTTAGTTCCTGTTGGCTGTGAACTCACTTCTATCACTGAGCTAGACATCCCCCAATGTCACAATACTCAAAGGCTCCCCTTTCCTTGTTTTTATTCTAGCCTATTAGAACCTGCTTCTGGCTTTCTTGGTGGCCGCCCTGACTGACCCATTGCCATATATATTCACATGTGTGTATATATGTGTACATACACACATCCTTCTATCTCTGCCCTTGGACTATTGGGTACTACATTTTGAGGTATCTGTGCTTTGTGCCTTTTTACTTGTTTAAGTGTTTTATGTTTAGAAGCTTTAGTGCTGCATGCACAGACTGCTGCACTTCTTTACCGTGTCCACAAAAACTTGTCAGTACTGCCATTTCTTATTGTCATTTTACAACTGGTTCCTTGTTGTTTTAATTACGATTATTTACTGCATCTGCACTTTTATTTGTACGTAATGTATGTTCTTTTTACAGTTACATCTACAAAAATTTTTTAAGTGCATTCATCTGCCCTCTGTTCTCCCCCTGCCCCTCCCCCCATTTCTTATTATATTTGTATATTTTATATTCATTGACCATTGTCCCCCACTTTTTATCTTATCTCATTAATTAAGTATGGACCTCTTAAAAGACATAGAGATCCACAGACACAATGTCCTAAAAGAATTGTATACCATCCTATCCTCTACCATTTTCTCCAATGATATTAAATTATCTGGTGCCACTAGGTATACACTTTGTGGTAAATTTATACACCTAGAAAGAATTGTTAAAAACACCAATCAGCAATGGTGGGGCAAATTCTTCTAAGAAAAATATATTTCCACTAATGTCTCACCTCGAGGCCTTATGCAGCATACACATGAGCAGACTTTTCGACCGGACTGGTCTGACGGACCAAGTCCGGCGGACAATCCGATCATGTGTGGGCTTCATCGGACCTCCAGCGGACTTTTCCAGTCGAAAATCTGATAGACTTTAGATTTGAAACATGCTTCAAATCTTTCCGACGGACTCGAGTCCGGTCGAAAAATCCGCTCCTCTGTATGCTAGTCCGATGGACGAAAACCCACGCTAGGGCAGCTATTGGCTACTGGCTATCAACTTCCTTATTTTAGTCCGGTCATACGTTATTACGTACGAATCCGTCGGACTTTAGTGTGATTGTGTGTAGGCAAGTCCATTCGTTTAAAAGTCCGTCAAAAGTCTGACGAAAGTCTGCCGGAATGGCCGGCGGACTTTTGTTGCAGAAAAGTCCGCTCGTGTGTACACGGCCTAATGCCGCATACACACGAGCAGACTTTACGGCAGACTTTGCTCAGCGGACTTTACGCCGGACTTTGTCGGCTCCTTGCGCCGGACTTAAAAAGGGATGGACTCGGACACACATGATCACTGCAAAAGTCCGCTGGTTTGGAATGCGGGACTATAAAAAGGAAGTTCAAGCCCCACTACGGCACCCTTTGGGCTCCTTCTGCTAATCTCGTGTTTATTTCGTGTTAGTAGAAGTTTGGTTAGAGACGATTCGCGCTTTTCACACTTCAGCTTATTTCGATCGTTTTCTTTTTTTTTTTTTGTTTCACAAAGGTTTTTATTGATTGAACAAGTAATGACATTACAGCATTGTAGTAGTACATCTGCATAAAAGTGGTACATATGACAATGGGTTTTAATACAGTTACGGATAGTGTATGAATACAATATGGTTGTATATAGTTACAAAAATAAACATTTTTCTTTTTATGCTAATTATATTTTCAAGTAGTATCAAGGAAATCTTGAAATATAGTAGTAAATATTAAGTAACTCGGGGGTGAGAGAGGGAAGGGAGGGGAGAGAAAAAAAAAAAAAAAAAAAAGAAAAGAAAAAGGGGGGGGTAGGAGATGGTAGTTGTTAAAAAGACATATTAATTTCGTTCCATTTTTTAACCTTCTTATGAGCCTTTTTTATTAAATGTAGTTTTTTAATTAAATATTGATTGCTTTGTATTCCTGAGAGTTTTTGAATTCTATCCATTTGTACCATGTTGAAGCAAAATAAGTTATTTTCTCCTGAGATATGCTTATGAGTTCTTCTATTCTTTCTATATTGTTTATTCTGCGAAACCATTCTTTTTTTGAAGGAATAGAATTTGAGCGCCAATGGCAGGGGATACAGTGTCTTGCAGCATTTATCATAAACATGGTTAAAGATTTTAGGTATTGTCTTTTAGGTAGTGAGTTGTAGTGTAGGAGGTATTGTGCTGGGTTGAAGTTTAAGTTTTCTGAAGTGATGACTTGACGGTTTCGTGAACCATGTTCCAAAAATTTTGGATAAGCGGGCAAGTCCACCAGATGTGGATCATCGAGCCTTCCTCATTTTTGCATCTCCAACATCTGTCGGTTGACTGAGGAGAGAATTTGTGCAATAGGGTGGGGGTTCTATACCACCTAGTGATGATTTTATAGCCACACTCTTGAGTGGCAACATTAAGGGAACCTTTATGTGCATACATAAAGATCCTTTCCCAATTTTCCTCTGTCAGATTTAGGTTAAGATCTTGTTCCCAGGCTTGACATGACGAGCTGGAGAATTCAGAATTGCTCATAAAAAGTGAGTTGTATAGGATAGAGATGATGTGTCTCTGTGGGGTTGATTTTGTGCAAAGTTCTTCTAGTGTCGTAAGAGGTCTGGTCCAGTGTTGGGTTATCTCGTTGCTAGTCAAGTAATGTCTAATTTGTAGGTAATTCCAATGAGAGATCTGTGGAGGGTCACTGTCTTTATTAATTTTGTCTCTTGATAAAAGTTTACCATTTTTAAAGAAGTGTTTGACTAGGATTTCTTTGTGTGGCCATGATTTAGAAAGAAAGTTTTTTTCTGTACCTGGGAGAAAATCTGGATTATTTCTTAATGGTGTTAGAGGACTCATCCAAGGAAAAGGGTTGTTTTTTTTATAGGTGTTACTAAATATTTCTAGTGTGGGACCGATAAGGGGGTGAGCTTTAATGTTTTTTGAGTGGTATTTTGGGCAGATCCACGGAAAGGAGTTTATTTGGTGTGAGAAGATTGTTTGTTCAAGAGTCACCCAGTCTTTAACTTTATCGTGAATGTTCCAGTCTACTATTCTTGTCAGAAGAGCAGCCTGGTGGTATTTTTGAAGGTCCGGTAGAGCTATCCCCCTTTATTTTTGGGGAGGTTTAGTCTCGTAAATTTAATTCTGGGAGGTTTGCTCCTCCAGATAAAAGTAGAGCATGCTTTGCGGAAGGAGTTAAAGAAAGCAGATGGGAGCCTAATGGGAATTGTTTGCATCACGTATAGAAATCTAGGTAAAATTGTCATCTTGACCAGGGAAGCTCTACCGAACCAAGATATATTGAGGGAATTCCATTTTTTTAGGTCATCCTGTGTATCTTTTAGAATGGGTAAGTAATTTAGTTTGAAAAGATCATTTAAATTTGTAGGAATTTCAGTTCCAAGATATGTTATACTTTGATTGGCCCACGAGAAGGGAAAGTTTTTCTTACATAATTCTACTGAGTTTGGGGGTAGTGTAATGTTTAGGGCGCTAGATTTTGAGTGGTTAATTTTTAGGTTTGAAAGTAGTTGGAAATATTCTAAATCTTGAATGACGTTGGGTAAAGAGATATGGGGTTCTGAGAGGAATAGGAGCATGTCGTCAGCAAAGGCTGCAACCTTATATGTGTGTTTGTGAATCTCTATACCCTTGATGTCTGGGTTGGATCTAATTTTATTTAATAGTGGTTCTAATGTGAGGACAAATAATAGAGGTGAAAGGGGACATCCCTGTCTTGTGCCATTGCGAAGGTTGAAGGCGTTTGACAGGTGGCCATTGACTCGAACTCTTGCTGTTGGATTTGAGTATAGTACTTTGATATAAGATCTCATTTGGGGCAGGATTCCTATATGTTTTAACGTTGCATCAATGAAGTCCCAGGCCACTCTGTCAAACGCCTTTTCAGCATCAAGGGAGAGGAAGAATCCTTGTTTTTTTTGGGTTGATAACCAGTGATTTATGTTTATTGCTTTAATTGTGTTGTCTCGACCTTCTCTTCCCGGAATAAAGCCTACTTGGTCTAAGGAAATGAGGGAAGATAGTAAGGGTAGGAGTCTGTTTGCTAGTATTTTGGCATATATCTTGATATCGACATTAATTAGGGATATTGGTCTATAATTAGTAACCTGGGTTGTATCCTTGCCTTCTTTTGGTATAACCGTTATATGTGCTTCCAGTAGTTGCTTAGGGGGGTGTTGTTCAGAGTGCAGTGATTGAAAGGTTTTCAAAAATCTTGGTTTTAGTATGTTTGTAAATGTTTTGTAATATTGAAGGGGTAGTCCGTCCGGACCTGGTGCTTTGCCTATTTTCATATCTTTTAAGGCTTTATCAAATTCTAGGCCAGTTATGGGTGACTCTAGGTCTTGCGCTGTGTTTTTTGATATTTGGGGTGGGCAATATTTCTCTAGGAACTCTTGAATAAGCTTTGTTCTTTTGTCTGAATTTTGTGGGCATTTGGGATTTGATGGAATGTTATAGAGGGATTGGTAGTATAATTCGAACTGTTTGGCAATCTCCTCATTCGAAGAGTGTGGTGTACCTTGTTTGTCTCTTATTTGGTGAATTGTCGAAGCAACTTTCTTGTTTTGGACTGCTTTTGCAAGCAACCTTCCACTCTTGTTGCCTTGCTCGTAATATATCTTGTGTCTTAAGATATATTGTCTTTTAGTTTTCATGCTCAACTCTTCTGATAGTAGAGTTCTTGCTTTATTTAAGTCTTCAAATGTAGAGAGTGCCACAGTTCTTTTATGGGTTGTTTCTAATTTATGAATTTGGTCTAGTAACGATCTAATTTTGGATTGTTTTTCCTTCTTTAGTTTGGCTAATTTATTTATAAATTCGCCTCTCATGACACATTTGTGTGCTTCCCACTGAGTAATCAAAAATGTCTCGTCATTTTCATTTAGTGCAAAGTATTCATTTAGTTTATCATTGAAATGAATTACATCTATAGGATCCTTCAATACAGTGGTGTTGAGTCTCCATGTTTTAGTTATGGTAGTTTTTTCTGGGAAAGTTAATGTTATGGTAATCGGGTGATGGTCAGATAAAGTCATGGTTTCAATTGTTGAGTCTGTCAGTAAGTCAAGGTCTGGTTGTGAGATAAAAAAGTAATCGATTCTGGAGTATTTTTGATGGAGTGTAGAGAAATAGGTAAAGTCTTTAGTTTGAGGGTTTAGGGTTCTCCAGGTGTCATGTAGCATTAGCTCCTGTAGTTGGAGTTTGATTTGTTTCAGTGCTTTATAAGGAAGGCTCGATGTACCATTCGAGGTATCTATGAGCGGATTTAATGGGGTATTGAAGTCTCCCCCTAAGATGATTATACCTGCTGCGAAGTTTGTTAATAAGTCCTTTATTTTACGAAAGAAGGTTACCTGTTTTGAGTTGGGGGTGTAAATGTTAGCTATTGTGATGGGATGAGGTCCCAACTTTCCTTTTAAGAATATGTATCTTCCCCCTGGGTCAATCATTGTGTCATGAATCTGAATGGGAGTCTGTTTGGAGATCAAAATTGAGACTCCTTTGGATTTTCCTTCAGGATTGGTGGCATGAAATGCCGTTGGAAATCTTTTGTCATGCATTTTGGGAACTTTATTAGCTTTAAAGTGAGTTTCTTGTATGCAAATGATATTTGCTTTGAGTTTATGAAATTCATTGATGAATTTGGTTCTCTTATCAGGGATGTTAAGCCCTTTAGCATTTACTGAAATTAGCTTGATTGATGTTGATATGGTCTGCGGTTTGTGGATAGGCATTTTGAATATATTCCTGTATCCAAAATAAAGAGTAGTTGGACCTAGGAGTATATAGAATTTTGCTTGATTTGTATGTCTTGTTTTATGTCTGCAAAACTTTCCCTAGGTTTCTAGGGGAGTAGAGGGGGAGAGAAGTAAAAAAAAAAAAAAAAAAAAGGGGGAGAAAAAAGGGGGGGGGGGGGGATGAGGGAAGAGGTTTTCCTTCCTCAAGGAGAGGATGGAGAAGTGTTCCGGAGGTAGGTTTAGACCTGCTGGTCTACCCTATTAGAAAGGTCCGGTAGGTTCAAAGAGCGAAAAATATTTCACTCCTTGTGTGGGAGCGGGGTCTAAGTAGGAACAGCTGGATTTTTATTCAACTATTAATGTTCTCTTCTCTTTTTTCCTTACTTTGTGTACTAGGACTTTTAGCACTTTGGAGCAGCTAACTAATTGTTTCGATCATATATTACAGGATATATGCCGAGCATTATGAACATAGGAGATTGTGGGAAAATAAATGCAATTTATGTGTGAGTTGAAATTTGGGAGCAGTTGAATATCTGTGTACACAGATGTGGATATGTCATACCCTGTTATATATAAACACATCATGCACTTTATATTGTATTGGGATTAATAGGTGCACACAAAATAAAATAACTCTGGTAATTATACTTGATCGCCACTAGGGGGAGTCCTTGTCATAGGAATTTAGAACTTCTTGTATTTAAGGGGTTTGTTCTGTATCGCCTATGGTATTTTTTCGTGTGAGTTGAGTAGTACCATTTTTTAACATATTCTCTTAAATGTAACAAACAAACTTGTATATAGAAAAAGAAGAACCCTTGCTTCAAAAATGTTTCTTCAAAGATAAGTAATATAGGTATAGGGCATTATGGTGTACGAGATGACTTGTGTTAAGTGTTTCTTTTCATTTTACCTTCTTTTTTTTTTTTTTTAGAAAAGATCGCTTATAGTCCAAAATTCGACTGTTATTAGGAGTGATATTTAACAGTGTTAATTTCCTCCTAGTCAGTTGGTTTAAGCAGGATTTTTGCAATTTTTGTGAAGGAAAGTTACCTTCTGTAGATTAATTTAAAGTTAATCCAGAGTAGTCCACCATCATGCCTATTTCCTATTTTAAAAATATAAACAACCTCTGTATTAACCGTAACATGTGTTGATTATGACTCAGCCTTTGTTAAGGAACTCAGAACGTTCTTGAACCATTGTTAACCTAAATGAATCTAAGATATTCATAACCACAATAACTTTTGCTCATTCTGTTATTTTAAAGTACGAGTGTGACAAATATGTATATGCACTAAAAAAACGTAGATCCTGGATAATCAGGTCTGACTAATGGTCGGTAGTAAGGGAAGTATAAGGCCTAGTCAAAACCTGAAGTATCTCTGGGTAACAGGATAAATGTGCTCAGAAAATCGTACTTACAATCATATATTCTTTAGTTCAGACACATCTAGCATACCCTTATGTTGATATTTCTGACCAGGAAATCTGCATATATTCCTTTTGACTTGGGTGCATTGATTTGTTTCAGATCTGGTGTAACACCGTAGCTATAAAAAAGAAAAAAAATGGAAAGAGAAAAGGAAAAAAAAGAAAAAGATGCAAACATGGGATGGGGGGGGGGGGGGTAAAAATAAGAAGTCAGTTAGCTTTTACGCTGAAGATTTTCTCTCTGTGGTTTGTTAATTTCTTGTTGGATGGTTTGGAGCTGTTCCAACTGAAAGAGATGAGGATGAATAGATGACTGTTAGTTGATTGAAGATAGGCGTACGTAGGTTGTCATCTGTGTTCATTGTGGAAGCTTGATTTTCAGGTGTCCATTTGATCTGGTCTATCCATGCGATCTCGGCGTCTAGGAGGGGAGAGGCCAGGACTTCCTTGGTTCGCTCCTCTTCTGTTTTGGTGAGATGAAGGTGATCTGCGGCGTCTATCTCTGTTTCTCTGAGCTCTAGGAGTGTAGTTGTTTGTTACTTCGATCCACGTATCATTCAGCATGAATGAATTATACCAATCTGGAGCTTCAGTCGGGGGGATATTTAGTGTTTCGCAAAAGGATTGCAAGTCCTCTGGTGTGCGCAATAGTGCTGTGTGACCTCTCCAGGTGGCTGAGAGACAGAAAGGAAACTTCCACCTGTATGGTATACCTTTGGTATGTAATTGTTCGAGAATGGGACACAGAGCCCTGCGTTGCTGTAATGTGATGTTGGATAGGTCTTGGTATAGTTTTATCTCGTTCCCATTAAACAGCACTCTGTTTTTCTCTCTCGCCTTTTTTTAGTATGGCTTCTTTCAGAGGGAAGTTTACCAAGCAACATATTATGTCCCTGGGGGATCAGTATCCCTTCCTCTCGGTCTGAGGGCTCTGTGAATTCTTTCAAAGTCAATGGGGAGTCAGGAGGTCTGTCAAGTAAATCATTGAATATGGTTGTAGCTGTTTGTTCTACAGGGTTTTGGTCTGCTGCTTCTGGGACCCCCCTAATTCTTATATTATGCCTTCTTCCTCTATTATCGAGGTCTTCTAAATGGCGGTGGATTTCAATTATATGATTCTGGTGTATGTCAGAAGATTTTTGTACCTGTTTTATGGCCTCTGCATGGCGTGTTGTGGCCTGTTCCACCGATCCCATCCTTGCTGCAATGCCCTGCATCTCTGTCTTTAGGTCTGTGATGGCTGCAGACAGTGTGGCTTTAATGTCCAGGGCTACTGCTTGCAGATCTGCCAGGCATAGAGTTTGTGAGGCTGGTGGGTTATGGGGTAGGGGAGATGAGAGCTGTGATGCAGCCTGTGGTGTGGGGCCTTGAGCGCTGATCGCGCCGTCCACCGCGAGGCCGGGGCCGCCGAGCGGACCTGGAGGTTTAGGCGAGACCGCGGCTTTGAGGCCTTCTCCCTGTGATGACCGGAACATTGCGGGGATGATGTTTTGGGACATCTGATTTGGATCCGAGGGTTCACGGGTTGTTGTGGAGCTCCGGTCTCCCTTTCCCATGCTTGGGATTGTTTTAGTGTCTCCTGTGCTCGTTTTTAGCTGCTCCTATGTGCAGGAGAGAGTGGATTAGGCATCCATTCTGGTCCGGAGTTAGGCCACGCCCCCCTCATTTTCTGCGTTTCAGTTTGTGCTTGTGAGGTTTGTATCTGTTTTTCAGTGCGTGTTGGTCAGTTCGTAACCTGCCTAGCAGGCCGTTCTGGTCCGCTCGTTCCTGATTTTCAGGTTGTTCTTCATAGGCCTTGCTGTTCTTCAGTGCGTTTGTTATAAGTTTGTTTGTTTGACCAGCTGACCGTTTAAAAGCCATGTCGCATGGACGTACTCGTTCTCGAGTTCGTGCTGCGTGGGGACTTGGTGTTGGGGTTAATACTTTGACCCAAGTCCAGTCCATGAACAGGGCGAGGAGGAGTTCTTGGATGAAGAATTGGTTGCGCCAGCGTGACCAATTCTCGCATATGCCTTTGCTCGGTGAGCTCCGTGAGAATAATCCTGAGGATTTCAGGAATTATCTCCGGGTGACGGACCCCGTTTTTGAGCGTCTGCTGGCTATGCTGACCCCCTATATCAGCAGGCAGGATACCTGCATGAGGCAAGCCATCAGTGCGGAGCAGAGGCTAGTTGCCACTTTACATTACTTGGCGACTGGGAGAAGTCTTCAGGACTTGAAGTTCTCGACAGGCATCTCCCCCCAGGCTCTGGGGATAATAATCCAGAGACTTGTTCTGCCATCATTCAGGTCCTGCAGAAGGATTATATGAAGGTAAGTTTTATCCTTTAACATTACGTGATATGTATTAAATGTTTGCTAATGTATTGTCTAAATGTCCTCCTTACCTAATTACCATGCTTGGAATATGCTGTGAATGTCCCCTTTATCTTCATGCATGCCAGTTTTTTGACATTAATCATTTTTTGCCCTACATGCATATTTACCTTCAATAACCTCCCCACCATGCAATCCTGAGTCCATTTATCTTTAGCCTCTAGTCCCTTGAACAATGTATATTGTCAGCTCCATTGTACTGTTTGACCCTCCCCCACCCCCTCAAATGTTTGAAACTGTCAGGTGTGTTTATTAACCTAATTAGTACCCCTCCCCCACCCCTCAAATGTTTGAAACTGTCAGGTGTGTTTTTGACCCTAATTAGAACCCCTCCCCCACCCCCTCAAATGTTTGAAACTGTCAGGTGTGTTTATTAACCTAATTAGTACCCCTCCCCCACCCCCTCAAATGTTTTAAACTGTCAGGTGTGTTTTTGACCCTAATTAGAACCCCTCCCCCACCCCCTTAAATGTTTGAAACTGTCAGGTGTGTTTATTAACCTTATTAGTACCCCTCCCCCACCCCCTCAAATGTTTGAAACTGTCAGGTGTGTTTTTGACCCTAATTAGAGCCCCTCCCCCACCCCCTCAAAAGTTTAAAACTGTCAGGTGTGTTTATTAACCTAATTAGTACCCCTCCCCCACCCCCTCAAATGCTTGAAACTGTCAGGTGTGTTTATTAACCTGATTTGTGCCCCTCCCCCCCACATTCAAATTGATCAATGGGCCATCAGAGGGGGTGATTAATCTTATAAGTGGGCCTTATGTTTTTTATAATTAAAATTACAAACACACATATTAGTAATGTTTGACTGCTGTTGTTCAATAATGTTTTTGTGTAATCTGATATCCAAGTTATGTTTAAAAGTCCTTATCTTAATTTTTTTTTTGTTCACTCCACAGTTTCCTTCCAGTACACAGGAATGGCAGACTGTGGCCTCCCAGTTCGCTGACCGTTGGGACTTTCCCAACTGTGTCGGGGCGATTGATGGGAAGCATGTCCGCATTATGCCACCACCCCATTCGGGGTCTTATTTCTATAACTACAAGGGGTTCCATAGTGTAGTTTTGATGGCGGTGGTCTTGGCACATTTGGACTTTCTGTTTGTGGACGTGGGGAAGAACGGCCGGATGTCTGACGGAGGAGTGTTTGCACAGACCGAGCTGTGCCAGCGTCTCCAGACTGGTGGCCTGGGATTGCCACCTGATGACCAGAATGTGGATGGAATCCCCTCAGTTTTTATCGCTGATGAAGCGTTTGCTCTCAGTGAGCACTTGATGAGGCCGTTCCCCCAAAGGACACTCACTCCTGAGAGGAGGGTATTTAATTACCGGCTGGCCAGAGCAAGAAGAGTTGTGGAGAATGCCTTTGGGATTCTGGCCAGCCGGTTCTGTTTGTTCCTCTCAGCCATAAATCTGGCGGACTATAAAATGAATCATGTCATACTGGCTTGCTGCATACTCCATAATTTTTTACGAAGACATTCGGCTACATATATTACCTCTGTTGGGCCTGAGGCTGGACTTGTACAAGATCAAACACTGACAGGCCTGGAAATTGGCCGTATTGGCTTGGCCCCCCAAACCGCACGTCAAGTGCGTGAGCTATATGTGAATTATTTTAAAGGTCGGGGGGGCCATTGCTATTCAACAAGAGCTTTCATTTTTACAAAAAATAAAGAAAATACATTTTGGATAAAATATCTTGTTTTTCTTCTTGTTTGCATTTAGTTTTGTCTGTCTCCTAGTGCACTTGTAGTAGTGGCAAGTGCATTTACCTTTAGTTAATAAGGCCCTTTGTCACTGTAACCACACAAAAATGTGCAAAACATCGTATTGGGAAATAATCAGCCACACACATTGTAGTAGTAAAAACATTTTACTGTATGCACATTGAAAGGTGCATTTTTTTTGAAACCTTTTTTTTTTTTTTTTTTTTTTTTTGTATTGTTTTTTTTTTTGTTTTGGGGGGGGGGGGGGGGGGGTTTTAAATATTTTTTTTTTGAAGGTTATTAAAGACATATTTAAACAAAAATAGACCTTGTTTAAAAAATTAAAATTCACATCAGTGTTTTGAAAAACATACAAAAAAAATAAAAGAACTTACAAAGTTCAACATGTTAGTAACGGTGCTGGTGATGTCACCCTTGTAAATCCTAAATTTTTCGGATGCTCAAAATTGAACATTAAAAAAGGGTCAAGTCAACATGTGCTATCTCCCATCATGGGGGAGCAATGTACGTGTTTTGTGTGAGCAATCCCTTTGTTTCTCTCACCACAAAAAAATTTTGAGGATGAAGGGGCTGCAAACACAAAACAAGTACATTGATATCCCCTGATGGAAGATAGCACATGATGACACACCATGTGCATTATCAAAAATATTTTTGAAGGAAAAAACTAAAACAAAATTGGAAGAAGAAACAAACTTGACAAGGAAATGAAGAACATGATTGATGTTTTTAGGCAAAACGTTATTATATTGTGCCCAAAACATGAATCATGTTCTTCATTTCCTGTTGCATGGAGTCCAGGCGAAGTTTCATGCTGTGAATTTGGTCACGCATTTGATCAATTTGGCAATTCCACAACATTATCTGGCCAATCAGTCTTGGGGCACTGTCTGTGCTGAATGGCTCTGCCGCTTGGCCTTCCACAACCAGAAGCTCCCCTAAAATGTGTGTAAAAAGAAAAAATGGGTTAAAATATGCACACCTAAATACATTACCTTAAGCAGGGGTGTCAGTCACTCACTTGGCGGGGTTGAAAGCTCGCACACTTCCTCCACCTCTCCTTCCTCCAGCTCGTCGGGTGGGCGTGGTCTTGGGCTGGGGCTTGGGTATCTTCAGCCTCAGGCTGGTGACTTGGAGGGGTCCCTTGGATCCTTGGACTGTTGTCTGAGTCTTTTCTCCCCTATGATAATTAGAACAAAAGGTATAGTTAAAACACAGTGATATTTTATATTTTTCAAATTAATATGAAACGTTGGTTATGAGTTGTGGACAATTGCCTTTTTTTTGTCCTCAAAATTTAGAAGACATAATGAACATTACCTCTGAACAACAATTATAAACAATACACATTTTCATGCAAGTAAAATTTAGAAGACATAATGAACATTACCTCTGAACAACAATTATAAACAATACACATTTTCATGCAAGTTTCACAGATGCAGGACACCTCAATGATCTCCTATGTGTATTTTCCCCTCAAAAAATTTAGTTAGGGGTCACATAATACACTAGTGCTCGTGAGTCCAGATGTGGAACCAGCTGCTGTGTCCTGTCCTTACATTACACTGAATCATTTATGAAGAAGCATTATATTTTCCAACACATCTACACCACATCAACAAATTTTGGGAATACGAAAAATTATCAAGACCTAAATGTATGTCCAACCCTGTACCATCGTATTTGGCGAAAAAATAACGTAATTTTCTTTAATATCATATGTATTTTACAAAGAACGGTCTTTACGAACGATGCTGTATAAACGAAAAAAATATGAATCAGCATGCAAGTTAAGTATCTCAATAGGAAACACACAACAAGTACTTACTTTTTTTTAAGCAGCTTCTTTATTTCGCCAATATTGTTCTGGCTCCCTACTTTTGATGTCAGACCACCGCTTCCTCAATTGTTCTTTAGAACGTTTAGTGCCAAATTTAGCTTCTAGAGCGGTGACAAACTGAGGGACATTATTTTTGTCCTTACGCATATTCGGTCGTGTGTACGGTCCCTTTTTTTGCCATCGTAAGTCCTCCCTTCTCAATATGGACACCATCTCCACCATCTCTTCAAAAGCCATGTTGGTGGCCTTATATCTCCTCCGGGATGTGGATGGTTGTGGCTCTGGGCTTTCCTCCGCGCTACTTCCAGTTAATCTCTCCGCCATCTTTCTCTATCTACTCCTACTGTGCAACGAAGAGTGAAGGGGCGGGGACAAATCGTACTAAAGAACATCAGGGGCGGGTGACGCAGGCAGAGCATGACACATGCGCAGTGTATATAAAGCTATTACGATGGCCTACGTATGTCCGTGCGGAAAGTTATCGAGCATCAGAAATGAAGGTAAGATTAAACGTGGGGGTGTGTGTGTGTGTGTATATGTGTCCCCCTAGATTCTTCACAAAATAATCCTGGGAGTTCTGACTGACATTACAGTTTTTGATCTTGTGTCTTGTCTTTCAGTAACAATGAATCCCTTTAAAGAGGCTGATTTTTTTGTCGAGATTTATCGATTTATATCAGGAAAACAAAAACCTGTGGGAGGTCAAACACCCACTATATTTCAATTGAGCTGTAAGGAAGGCAAAACTGGGCACACTTTTAGAATTTGTGAAGACTCGAGTCCCCCAGGCAGACCTCAAGTTTGTGGACAAGAAAATTGGTATCTTGCGAAACATGTATAAGCGGGAACACAATAAAATCCAGGAGTCACTCAGATCTGGAGCAGCAGCCGACCAAGTTTATGTACCCAAGTTGTGGTACTACCACAAAATGCGATTCCTGGATGACCAGACAGAAGCCAGGCAATCACTTTATACCCTTTCCCCCACCCTTCTCCCCACCCTTCCCTCCAGCCTTCCATCCACCTTCACCCCAGCTGAGGAGTCCCAGGAAGAACTGGGCCTTTTCATCCCTGATGAAGTGGATGCGCCCAGCTTCAGCCAGGTATCCTTTTTTGTGGAATTTGTGATTGTGTAAATGTTATTAATGATGTATGTGCTTCATAAAAAATGACTTCATCACAAATATTAATATGTAGACATATCACTAGACAGTAGTGGCCAAAAATATACTTCTGCATAGGTGTGTGCAGCCTCTTGCATTAGGGTGTGCACCCCAAAGCTCAAATACATATGCATGTGTATATGTACTGATGGTGTCAGTAGGGCAGTGGACAGTGTCATTATTTTTATTTTATTTTTTAAAAAATTATTGTATTTTGTAACATTTTTTTGGGGGATGAAATATCAGTGGTCTAAACAGGGGGGAATATGCACCACACAAGGTGATTAGGGTGTACCCAGGCACACCTGTGTACTTCAGATATTGTTGATCAGCTGGAATAATGGTGGGGTCAAATAGATAGCCTTTAATAATATTTAATATGTGTTGAGAATTATATTTGCAAGTCATGAGCTGAAAATTGTGTGCAATTGCGTAACACAAAATTACAACTATGTTCCTTTTTTGACACAGGATGACCTCAGCCAGGAGGAGGCCTTGACCAGTGGGAGAGAGGAGGAGGCCTTGCCCAGTGGGAGAGAGGAGGAGGCAGTGGCTGGGCCGAGTAGAAGCCGCACGGAGTGTCAGGTGCCTCCCCGCCGCATTCTCACCAAAAGGCCCAGAAGAATGACCCTAACTGAGGAGGAATCCCTAGCCCTCATTCGTGAAGCCAGCCAAATCCTCAGCACACCACCCAATGCAGAGGAGGCATATGGGACCTATATAGCCAGCAGATTGCTGGAATTGGAAAAGGGGCAACATCTCCTCTGTGAGGGTTTGATTTTTCAGGCCTATCAGAAGGGCTTGAGAGGGGAGCTTACTGCTACAACCTATCTAGCAGATGAAGCCACTCCTCCTCCTCCTCCTCCTCCTCCCCCAGGTACACCACCAGAGGCCCAGCCTCCGAGGAAGGCTGCAGAGAAGAGTGGAGGGAAGGCTGCAGAGAAGCATGCAGGGAAGGCTCCACGGAAGACTCGAAAGTGATTGCCTGGTTTCTGTCTGGTCTGACTGTGCTCCCTGTGCTCCCTAGTCGCAAGATACCAATTTTATTGTCCTAAAACTTGATGTGTGTCCTGGGGGACGAAAGGCTTCACAGATTCTAAAAGTGTCTCCAGTGTTGCCTTCCTAATTTTTTGTTAACCAAAATAAATGGATTTTTTAGTTACCTTACATTATTGACTATGTGTTTTGATTCCAAAACGACATTTTGTTTGGGAGTAGGCAGGTACAGGTCAAAAAGACTATGGGGTTGATTTAATAAAAGCAAATAGACTGTGCACTTTGCAGAGGGCAGTTGCCCTCTGCAAGTGCAATTGCTCCAGAGCTTAGGAAATGAGGTAAGGCTTGACTTTGCAAAGAGTACCCAATCCTGTGCAAGGAAAATTCAAAAATCAGCATTTTTGCTTGCACATGATTGGATGATGGAAGTCAGCAGAGCTTCTGCTCATTTACTAAGCTCTGGAGCAACTGCTCTTGCAGAGGGCAACTGCACTTTGCAAAGTGCACAGTCTTTTTCCCTTTAGTAAATCAACCCCTATGTGTGTTTTTTCCAAAAGGCTAAATCATTTCTAAAATCAAGTGCAAAGTACTAGTGAAAAGTGCACTTTAGAAATTGCACTGCAAGTGCACTTGTTGGAAGTGCAGTCGCTGAAAATCTGAGGGGAAGGGCTGAAATGAGGGGAAGCTCTGCTGATTTTATCATACAATCATGTGCAAGAAAAAGGTTTTATTTTTTTGGGGTTCCTTGCATGTGCCCCTCGGATCCACAGCGAAGGCACTTCAAAATGCTCTTTCTGTGCAATTCCAAGTAGAATTTGCACTTGTAGTGAAAAATGAATTTGCCTTTGGAAAATAAACCCCCCTATGTCTAATTATCAAGGGACACCAACCTCATTAAGGTTCATTAAAACAACACAAAATATTAAGGTTATTGTGGTAACCTGAAACTACAAAAAAAAATTTTAAAAAAATGTTTGTATAATTTAGCACACATTGTAAAATAGATAGTGTTTAAATCTAAAAAAAAAAAAAAAAAAAAAAGATGAGTCCAAAATCTAATTTAATGCTTTATTTATGGAGATCTGGCTTTTTAAAAATATCATATTAGTCATGGCATGAGGATAAATCATGAAGAAAGTACTTTGTGAGAACTCTGTGTGAATAAAAAGCACCAAAACAACTTCATTCCTCTCGCATTATAAAGAAAAAAAAAAACACTGTATTAAAAGATCACAGAAGAGGAATGTGCTAGCTTCAATACGAAGGCTAGTTTTACCAGACCGAGCGCTTCCGTCTTGTAATTGCTTCAGAACATGTGTCAGTTTGAGTTCGTCGGACTAGCACACAGACGACCGGTTTGTCCACTAGAAAGAAGAGTCCGTCGGATAGATTTAAAACATGTTTCAAATCTAAGTCAGTCCAACTTTTGAGCAAACAAAGTCCGCTGGAGTCCACACACGATCGAATTGTCCGACGAAATCCAGTATCCCGGAACAAGTCTGCCGTAAAGTCCGCTCGTGTGTACGCGGTATTAGAATCACTAAAGATTGTCCATTTCTAAACACTGCAAATAAGAAAGAATGGGAAAATATCTCAGAATTTTGCACATCTAAGTGGATGGAAATCTCATCGAATACAGATCACATCTCTTTGAGAAACTTATGTCCTGTACACACGATCGGACATTGATCGGACATTCCGACAACAAAATCCATCGTTTTTTTCCAACGGATGTTGGCTCAAACTTGTCTTGCATACACACGGTCGCACAAAGTTGTCGGAATTTACAAACGTCAAGAACGCGGTGACGTACACCACGTACGACGGGACTATAAAAGGGCAGTTCAATACCAAGCGCGGCACCCTTTGGGCTCCTTATGCTAATCTCTAATCTCGTGTTAGTAAAAGTTTGGTGAGAAACGATTCACGCTTTTTCAGACTCGTGGTTTTCAGTTAGTTTTTCTGCTGTTCATTTTGTGCTTGTGGGTTTGTATTTGTTCTTCAGTGGGTGCAGTGAGTTCCCATTGATTTATCATTGTGTTCTTGTCCGTTTGTTACTGATTTTCAGGTCACTCTTCACAGGCCTTGCTGTTCTTCAGTGTGTTCTGTTACTTCGTTCTGACCAGCCGACCGTTTTCTAGCCATGTTGCATGTACGTACTCATCGTAGAGTTCGTGCTGTGCGGGGGCTTGGTGTTGGGGTTCTTACTTTGATACAAGCCCAGTCCATGAACAGGGCGAGGAGGAGTTCATGGACCAAGAATTGGTTACTCCAGCGTGACCAATTCTGTCACATGCCTTTGCTCCGTGAGATCCGTGAGAATAATCCTGACGATTTCAGGAACTTTCTCTGGATGACGGACCCCGTTTTTCACCGTTTGTTGGCTTTGCTGACCCCTTATATCAGCAGGCAGGATACCTGCATGAGGCAAGCCATCACTCCGGATCAGAGGCTAGTCTCCACGTTGCAGTACTTGGCGATGGGGAGAAGCCTGCAGGACCTCAAGTTCTCGACAGGCATCTCCCCCTAGGCTCTGGGGATCATTATCCCAGAAACCTGTTCTGCCATCATCCAGGTCCTGCAGGAGGACTATAGTAAGGTAAGATTTTTATCCTTTAACATCACATTTTATTGTATTTAATGTTTTCTAATGTATTGTATTTCTTTCCTTATTCCCTAATTACCATGATTGTAATATGCTGTGAATGTCCCCTTTGTCCTCATGCATGGATTTTTAAATATATATAGGAGGTTACCCCCAAAGAGTTGGAGGGACTTTAACGGCAACTCAATTAAAATTGGAAATTTATTTTATTAAGTAGAAAGGTATCATAAAAGACATAGAGCGTCAGTGAAACAAGAGTAACAAAAAGCAGTGTCATACAATCTATAAAAACTATACAACGATATACTGCATGTATGAATTTCAAAACTCTATTCAATGGTCTTGCCACGAAATCTTACGCGTTTCGGGACTTAGGCATAATGTCCCTTCATCAGAGACAGGTCGTGGATCATAGACCTATTATACAATGAAATACAAACAAAATGAGTACAAAAAACAATCTTGTGTAAATGATATTTACAGGTATCACATATATATCATTTGGTTTATTGTGACCGTGGATAAGAAAAATGCAACCTACCCATACATATCAGTAACAGAGCATTTATGTCAAGATCGCTGCAGTAGCGGTGTCGAATACCCCAGGTCTAACAGATGGAGACAAGGACCTGAGAGCATCGGCCGGCCCAACTCTATCCACACTGATCCAACCCACAGACATGAGGGGGCGTGTCGTGGCTTCGCCACACAAACTAAAGCCAAGTTGCAGGCACTACAACATGCTATATTATCTGCAAAGTAGAAACAAGTGCTATGTAGTAAAAGCTTACCAAGGGCAAGTAAATAATACAAGAAATCAGAGGGCAAAGGTAGAGGTTAATAGAAGGACTATGTTCATACCGGAATAATCGCAGTTCAGGCCACAACAGTTTGCATCACCATGAAAGGGAGAAACAATATTGCCATATGTGTGCATGTGCAGATTGAGCCCGGGAGTTCATCTGAGAGGGGGGTCATGCAACGGAAGCGGGGGTGGGCTTCCGTTGCATGACCCCCCTCTCAGATTTTTCTGTGGGGCGGGCCGTGCAGCGGAGGCTCGGGATCCTCTTCCCACCACTGCCCCTCCCCTTATGTTGGATGGGATTATGTGTCTTGGGGGGACCCTTGTAGCCCTGCCAATTATACACAAATGATTATCCTTTGTCTCATCTTCATATTGCGTATATTTATGTTAGCAATCAGAATTTCAGGCTCCAAGGAGTTAAACCAGTGCGGCCATACTATACCACTCACTAAATATGATAGGCTTTTCTATGCGAATGCATTAATACAGACCGGATCGCACAGGCTATACAACGTCCGTTATTATCAGAGACCTGCTTCAAGTGAATTGCCTGCTGGTGCCTGAGCAGTTTCCTTGAACCTCTCTGAAATTACGGCTATCCAATAGTTGCTAGGCAACCATCAAGCTTTACCCCGCTGTTTCGTCTGCTGTGCTTTGATTGTACTCGGTGGGCGGACCTACCTGTCAGCTGCACGCTATGTCTCGTCCTTAGTACGAGAACGTGCAGTGGGCGTGGCACTATAGTGCGGCTGCTCCCTCCTCTCCCATACACCTCCACCATGTAATTGACATCATGACGCTGCGCTGATTGGACGCACGTCACGCCACACCACGCCCCCCCTGGCTCCTTATATCTCAGCAATGTACTCAAACGGGCTTATCATTACCACACTTAGCGGTGACCGGCCCAGACGTACTACAGGACTACCCGTGTCTTTTCAGGACCTTACTCTGCACCCCTTGTAAGTACCATCCTGGGATGGCTGTGATCCAGCCATTTCACTGTTATTGTCTTCTAATTTAAAACCTTCATGGGTTACTCTTACAACCACATCCCCCGTTTGTTTGTCCACAGACCTAGCCTCTACATGGACTAACTCCTGGGCTCAATCTGCACATGCACACATATGGCAATATTGTTTCTCCCTTTCATGGTGATGCAAACTGTTGTGGCCTGAACTGCGATTATTCCGGTATGAACATAGTCCTTCTATTAACCTCTACCTTTGCCCTCTGATTTTTTGTATTATTTACTTGCCCTTGGTAAGCTTTTACTACATAGCACTTGTTTCTACTTTGCAGATAATATAGCATGTTGTAGTGCCTGCAACTTGGCTTTAGTTTGTGTGGCGAAGCCACGACACGCCCCCTCATGTCTGTGGGTTGGATCAGTGTGGATAGAGTTGGGCCGGCCGATGCTCTCAGGTCCTTGTCTCCATCTGTTAGACCTGGGGTATTCGACACCGCTACTGCAGCGATCTTGACATAAATGCTCTGTTACTGATATGTATGGGTAGGTTGCATTTTTCTTATCCACGGTCACAATAAACCAAATGATATATATGTGATACCTGTAAATATCATTTATACAAGATTGTTTTTTGTACTCATTTTGTTTGTATTTCATTGTATAATAGGTCTATGATCCACGACCTGTCTCTGATGAAGGGACATTATGCCTAAGTCCCGAAACGCGTAAGATTTCGTGGCAAGACCATTGAATAGAGTTTTGAAATTCATACATGCAGTATATCGTTGTATAGTTTTTATAGATTGTATGACACTGCTTTTTGTTACTCTTGTTTCACTGACGCTCTATGTCTTTTATGATACCTTTCTACTTAATAAAATAAATTTCCAATTTTAATTGAGTTGCCGTTAAAGTCCCTCCAACTCTTTGGGGGTAACCTCCTATATATATTTCGACTTTGGGGATGTTGGCAACAACAAAGATATAGTTGAACAGCACTTTTTTTCCTTCTTCATGGATTTTTAAAAGATTTTTTTTTGTCCTTCATGCATATTTGCCTTCACTTACCTCCCCAGCATGCTCTCCTGGGCCTATATCCACCTCGTCTAGTCACTTAACAATGTATTTTGTCAGCTCCATAGTAGTGCTTTACCCTAAACACCCCCTAAAATGTGTAAAAATTTTATTTGTGCTTTAACCACTTGACAACTGGGCACTTAAACTCCCTTCCTAACCAGACCAATTTTCAGCTTTTGGTGCTCTCACATTTTGAATGACAATTACTCAGTCATGCAACACTGTATCTTTATGAAATTTTTGTCCTTTTTTTCACACAAATAGAGCTTTCTTTTGGTGGTATTTATTCTCTGCTGGGTTCTTTATTTTTTGCGCCGTAAAAGAAAAAAGACCAAAAAATCTGTAAAAAAATACATTTTTCTTCATTTCTGTTATAATATTTTGCAAATTAGTAATTTTTCTTCATATATTTTGGCCAAAATTTCTACCGCTACATATCTTTGGTAAAAATAACCCAAATCGGTGGATATTATTTGGTCTTTTTGAAAGTTATAGAGTCCAAAAGCTATGGTGCAAATATCTGAAAATTGATCACACCTGAAGTACTGACGGCCTATCTCATTTCTTGAGACCCTAACATGCCAGAAAAGTACAAATACCCCCCAAATGACCCCTTTTTGGAAAGAAGACATTCCAAGGTATTTAGAAAGATGCATGGTGAGTTTTTTGAAGTTGTCATTTTTTCCCACAATTCTTTGCAAAATCAAGGTTTTTTTTTTACTTTTTTTTTTTTTCCACAAAAATGTCATATTAGCAGGGTATTTCTCACAGACCGCATATGCATACCACAAATTACACCACAAAACACATTCTGCTATTACTCCCGAGTATGGTGATACCACATGTGTGAGACTTTTACACAGCGTGGCCACATACAAAGGCCCAACATGCAGGGGAGCACCTTCAGGCGTTCTGGAGCACCCAGGCCAATTCTGACATTTCTCTCTTACATGTAAAAATCATCATTTATTAGCTAGAAAATTACTTAGAACCCCAAAACATTATATATATATTTTTTTTAGCAAAGACCCTAGAGAATACAATGGCGGTCGTTGCAACTTTTTATCTCGCACGGTATTTGCGCAGCAATTTTTTTAACGCTTTTTTTTTGGGAAAAAAAACTGTTTTGTGCTTTACAAAAACCAAAACAGTAAAGTTAGCCCAATGTTTTTGCATAATGTGAAAGATGAAGTTACGCCGAGTAAATAGATACCCAACATGTCACCCTTCAAAATTGCACGCGCTTGTGGAATGGCGCCAAACTTTGCTACTCAAAAATCCCCATAGGCGACGCTTTAACATTTTTTACTGGTTACATGTTTTGAGTTACAGAGGAGGTCTAGGGCCAAAATTATTGCTCTTGCTCTACCGATCGCAGCGATACCTCACATGTGTGGTTTGAACACCGTTTTCATATGTGGGCGGGACTTACGTATGTGTTCACTTCTGCATGCGAGCACACAGGGACAGGGGCGCTTTAAAAAAATTTTTTTTTGTTTTATTGTTCATTTTACTTTATTTATTTTAGTTTGATGCTTTTTTCCAAAAAAAAAAATTTTTGACCACTTTTATTCCTATTACAAGGAATATAAACATCCTTGTAATAGGAATATGGCATGACAGGTCCTCTTTACAGTGAGATATGGGGTCAATAAGACCCCACATCTCACCTCTAGGCTGGGAAGCCTGAAATTAAAAAAAAAAAAAAAAGATCCTGGCTTCGATCGTAGCGGTGAGTCGGTAGAAGCACCGCAAGGCGGCGGGAAGGGGGGACGTCCCCTCTCGCCTCCCGTAAGAACGATCAAGCAGTGGAACAGCTGCTATGATCATTCTCATGGTGTAGGGAATCGCCGGCTGAAAAAGCTGATATCAGAATGATGCCTGTAGCATCATTCAGATATCTCCGCACAAAGTCAAGGACGTTGTATGACGGCCGGCGGGCGGGAAGTGGTTAAAACGCTTTTTTTTTTTTAACACAAAGTTGTCCATTTATACAATATTTCTACCACATAACATGTACATGCCAAAAATGACACCCCAAAATAGATTCTCCTGCTCCTCCTGAGTACGGCGATACCCCATGTGTGAGACTTCCACAGCCTGGCCACATACAGAGGGCGAGTACAGCTGAGCATGGTTCAGCATGGCAGGGTATGGCGGGGTATGGTGGAGTATGGCGGGGTATGGCGGAGTATGGCGGAGTATGGCGGGGTATGGCGGGGTATGGCGGGGTATGGCGGAGTATGGCGGAGTATGGCGGAGTATGGCGGGGTATGGCGGAGTATGGCGGGGTATGGCGGGGTATGGCGGAGTATGGCGGAGTATGGCGGAGTATGGCGGGGTATTGTGGAGTATGGCGGGGTATGGCGGAGTATGGCGGGGTATGGCGGAGTATGGCGGAGTATGGCGGGGTATTGCGGAGTATGGCGGGGTATGGCAGAGTATGGCGGGGGCATGGCAGAGTATGGCGGGGGCATTGCAGAGTATTGCACAGTATTGTGGGGGCATTGCAGAGTATTGCACAGCATTGCAGAGTATTGCACAGCATTGCAGAGTATTGTGGGGGCATTGCAGAGTATTGCACAGCATTGCAGAGTATTGTGGGGGCATTGCAGAGTATTGCACAGCATTGCAGAGTATTGTGGGGGCATTGCAGAGTATTGCACAGCATTGCAGAGTATTGTGGGGGTATTGCAGAGTATTGCACAGCATTGCAGAGTATTGCACAGCATTGCAGAGTATTGTGGGGGCATTGCAGAGTATTGCACAGCATTGCAGAGTATTGTGGGGGTATTGCAGAGTATTGTGGGGGTATTGCAGAGTATTGCACAGCATTGCAGAGTATTGTGGGGGTATTGCAGAGTATTGCACAGCATTGCAGAGTATTGTGGGGGTATTGCAGAGTATTGTGGTATTGCAGAGTATTGTGGGGGTATTGCAGAGTATTGCACAGCATTAGTAGTGAGGGATGGCTGAGCATGGATGGATGGATGTCTCTGTGCAGCGCTGTGGGCACTACACATACAGCCCACAGCGCTGCAGACATCCATCCATCCCCCTCCCCGCTCACTGTGTACCGATCGGTACACAGGAGGGGAGGAGAGGAACCGGCGTCATCAGATGACGCCGGTCTGTTTACATGTGATCGCGCCGTCATTTGACGGCGCGATCACATGGTAAACGGCCGCGATCAGCGGCCATTTACCGGGATCCGGCGGTCACGGATGTGTTCGGGTGCGCGCCCCAGGGGGTGCGTGAGAGGGGAATTCTGGGAGGACGTCATAGTACGTCCACCCAGAGTTATCCAACCGCCCTGCAGCCGTCATTTGGCTATGGGCCGGTTGGTAACTGGTTAAATTCAGGCAGAATGCCAGAGGCTTTTTTTTGGGTCCCAAAATCATTTGGAACCCTCCCCCCCCCAACTGCTAAGTCAGCTGATACCAATCCTCTATCTGCTGACTTTACCAAACCCTTACACACTACACCTACCTCTTTTGTGGTCAGATTTATGGATGAATTCCCCAAAGCATGTAGTGCCCGAATACTTTCAAATGGTAATGTTAAAAGTTTTTGTATCCTATTATTATCTTGATAGGTAATAGCAGAATGTAAAAATGTGCTAAAATGTGTACAGTGTGTATTTATATCTTTGTATTATGACACTTCTTACCTGTCCAGTGGGCTGCCAATAGTGCAAGTAAGGTGGGACTGGCCAAAGTAATACACATTATTTAGGCATTCATCTCTCAATGAAGTGGAGAGGGTTACCTGTCCAAACCATCTCCCCCCCCCTAAAATTTTTAAAATGGGCCATCAGAGGGGGGTGAGGAATCTGATAGGTGGACCTTATACATTTGTCTTTAAATACTCCCTAAAATAAATGTTATACTGATGTTGGCCAAAAATATTTGTGTCTAATCTGCTTTCAATCTTTATGTGCAAAATGAATCTTTTTATTTTCTTGTTTGACTCCACAGTTTCCTTCCAACCCACAGGAATGGCAGACTGTGGCCTCCCACTTTGCCCAGCGGTGGGACTTTCCCAACTGCGTAGGGGCAATTGATGGGAAACACGTCCACATCATCCCACCCCCCAACTCGGGGTCATACTATTATAATTACAAGGGGTTCAATAGTATTGTGATGTTGGCGGTGGTGTCGGCTACTTACGAGTTCCTGTATGTGGACGTGGGGAAGAATGGCCAGATGTCAGATGGTGGAGTCATCCCCCAGACGGAGTTCTACAGGCGTCTCCAGAATGGCAGCTTGGGCTTGCCACCTCCAGAAGACAATGCGGAAGGCTCCCATTCGTCTTCATTGCGGATGAAGCGTTTGCGCTGGGGGACGATCTTATGCGACCATTCCCTATGAGGACCCTTACCCCAGGCCAGAGGGTATTTAATTACCAGCTGGCCAGAGCCAGAGTGGTGGAGAACACGTTTGGAATAATGGCCAGCCGGTTAAGCCTATTTCTTACACCGATACACATGGCGGAATATAAACTCAATCACATCATCCTGTCTTGCTGTGTTCTCCACAACTTTTTAAGGAGAAATTCTTTGAACTATGCTGGCTCAGTTGGGCCTGAGGCCGGAATTAATATTAATGAACCAACCGTGATGGCGCTTGAAGCTGGCCATCCTGGCTTGCCCGCCCAGAGTGCCCGCGAGGTCTGTATAAGATACATGGAATACTTTGCGGGTAGGGGGGCCATCGATATGCCAGACAATGTCTGAGACATTTTTTAAATAAAAATATATTTGAAACTGAACAAATATTTGCTTTGATTTACTGCTTGGCTTATTTTTAGCTGTCTCCTCGGTTATCTTTTATTAATGTTCTAATTTTTTGGCCTTTTTCTTCAACAGTGCAAACTAAATTTCATTGACACATGAAGTGACAATCTCTTCTTCGGCTAACTATTATGTTGTGGGTCTGCTACACACCTTGTTTTTTTTGTTAATGTATGTAATGCATTATTGACAAAATATTAATAAATTTCAACATCATGACTGAAATTTGGGCAGTCCTGAAAATGGCATTATTGTGTAAAATTAGAAAGCACGCTGGGTGTTATTTACTAAAGGAAAATACACTTTGCACTACAAGTGCACTTGAGACTGCACTGAAACTGCACTTGTAGTGCAAAGTGGATTTGCCTTTAGTAAATAACCCCCAATGTCACTGAAAACAACAACTTTACTCCAAAAACTGCTTTTGAGCATTGAAAGAAGAAGCCACACATTGTTGATTATCAATCTTTTTAATCAAAGCACAATCACACGTGTGTTTCTAAAAGGGTTTTTGAACAAACCAAAATGTTTGTTGTATAACATTTTTTAGGTCACATTAATAAGTAGAAATTGCCTTTTAAGGTAAAACAGGCATGTTTAAAACCATAAAAAAATACACAACTCTGGAACTTACAAAGTTCAACTTTTATAGAAAGTGAAGGCAATGTCAGACATGAGTATTTATAAACTGTGTTTGATATTGCGTTCAGCAGATGGGGTGATGTCACCCCTGGAAAAGCCAAATTTTGAAGATCCACACTAATTTTCTAATGTCAACATGTGCTAGCTGCCATCATGGGGGATCAAGGGACGTGTTTTGGGGGCACAACCCCTTCCTCTCAGCTACTTTATTATTGAGGAAGGGGTTGCACCCACAAAATGCGTACATTGATCTCCCGTGATGGCAGATAGCACATGTTGACACACTGTGTGCATCTTCAAAATTTGGCTTTTCTATAATATGTCAAAAATTAGTCATACAAACAAAAATAAACCTGCAATAAGTTAGGGATTTCTGGGTGTTTTATATTCTCCCTAAAACATCAATGATGTTCATTTTGTTTTGAACATCATTCATGTTTTTCTTTAGGGTTTCTAAATCCCTATTACACCCCATTATCTCGATGATGAGGATCTGGGCACTTTCACTGGTGAAATGACATTCCTCTTTCACAACATCATGATCGCCTAAAAAAAAAAAAAAAAAAAAAAAAAAAAACATGTATTATAAATATGCAGGCATCCATCTCTTACCTGAAGCTGTCGCAGTGATTCACCTGTTGTGGTGACAAGTTCTATAACATCTCCCTCCTCCTCCTCTGGTTGGGGTTGGGGGATTTCCCCTTCTTCCTGAGGTGGGGAGTCCGTGGTTTCCTCTGATGAGTGGTGTCCTTCGAGTCTTTTCTTTCCTTTGTGAAAAAAAAATAGGTATACTTAGCACACTGATATTTGAGGCCAGAAATAGGAATATGAAACATTGCTTGGAAGTGGGGTACAGTTGTGTGTTTTGGCAGATTTCCAAGATGAAGAAATATTTTTGTCCTTTGTCAAGCTTGAATACTTACCTGTTTTGTGCAAGCTTCACAGATGGAGACACCCCTATAGTATCCACTGGAGCACCTGTGTGGGCCCCTAATAAAAAGGGTGTTCTTTCGTCCCACACTAGTGCTCCAGCATCCAGATGTGTAAACAGCTGCTGACTGTCCTCTCCTTACACAGAATCTAGTTTGCATTTCATTTTACTTACAAACCCATCTAGCCAACAAACTTATTTTAAGAGAAGTAGCCCAGAAAAAATGTATTGAACTGCATCTGGCCAAAACATGGTGTTTTAGTGGCCGAACGAACAATGTTTCCTACGAACCAATAATGTGTCCATGAACATGAAAGTTGTCATTTTAAACTGTACAACAGTGAAGAAAAGCACATGGAGCAGCACGAACGTAATAAAATTAAAGAATAGGAACACAGGACAACTACTTACTTTGTTGCAGCACTCTCCTGATCCTTCTATACTGATCGTGCTCCCTGATTTTGAGGTCCGACCACCGCTTCCTCAGTTGATCCTGGGATCATCGTACACCAAAATTCCGGTGCAGACTCTTCACAACTTTAATCATGATCTTGGCCTTTCTGGCATTTGGGTTTGGGTAAGGTCCATACTTCCCGCCATAGTCGGCCCTCTTCAATTTGGCCATCATCTCCACCATCTCAACAAAGGACATACTTGATGCCTTAAATCTTCTCCGGGATCGTGACGTTTTTGGCTCCGGGCTTTCCTCCTCCTCCTCGTTGATGCTATTATCATGCACCTGCTCTGTCTCCGCCATGTGTTCTTCCCCACTGCGCCGAACGAGAAGGGGCGGGGAATAGACTAGAAAGAACGTTGGGGTGGGCGGAGTTTCACGCATGCGCAGTGTATATAAAGCATAACACGCGTGCGTCGTACATAAGATCTGTGAGCGGAGGAAGGAGTATCGGAAGCGCCGATCGTGATAACGAAGGTACCATTTTAACTTGGGCCTATACTGCTTATAGATTGAGGCCTATATTGGGCCAAGATTAGGAGACTTTAGCCTGACATTAGGGTTTGTCTTGTGTTGTGTCTTGCAGAGAAAATGGATCTAGTCAATGATCATGACTTTAGGCCAATATTCATTGATATGTTCAGGGAGCTGCCCTGTCTGTGGCAGGTAAACCACCCACATTATAACAATAAAACAAAGAGGAAGGCAGCGCTGGATCAATTGCTGGAATTTGTGAAGCCGGTGATCCCCACAGCAGACATCCTCTATTTGAAGGCCCTAATTGGTGGCATGAGGAGCACTTATCTAAGGGAGCGCAAGAAGGTCCAGGATTTCCAGAGATCAGGAGCTGCAGATGACATTTATGTACCCAGGCTGTGGTACTATGATAGACTGCATTTTCTGGCAGGCCAGACTGAACCCAGGCCAGCACTCTCCACTCTTCCTTCAAGGCTTCCTTCCCCCCAGCTGAGGCTTATGATGCCCAACCTGGGCCTTCCAGGCAGCAACATGTGGAGGAGCCCAGCTTGAGCCAGGTATAGCATTCTTCTAAATATTTCTGTTTGTCAAATTAATGATGTTAAATCTATGTTAGTTTGGATTACTAATTTCTGATTTCACAAGGTGTTTTACATATCAATAGACAGTAGTGGCCACAAATGTTTGGGACAAGAATGAAAAATGCTGGGGTCAGAATGATAGTCTTTTCTATTTATTAACATTCAATTTGCAACAGTCATGAGATAAAAATTGTGTTTGATTGATGAACCAAAAACTAAAACGATGTCCCTTTTTCATACACAGGAATATCTCAGCCAGGAGGTGGTGGGGGTAAGTGGCAGCCAGGAGGTGGCCGGGCCCAGTAGCCTGCCCGATACCCAGGTCCCTCCCCTCTGCCTTCCACAAAAAAGAGACAGGAAGAGGAGTAACGTGAAGGAGGCAGCAATTGGCCTATTTATGAAGGCTACTGCGGCCCTCAGAACCCCCCATGGTGTTCAAGAGGACTTTGCCTACATTACAGCATGCAAAATGCTGGAAATGGAGGAGGGCCAACGCCTAATATGTAAGTATCTCATCTTACAAGCCCTAAATAAGGGGTTGAGGGGCCATTTCACAAGCCAAAGCCACATTTGTGAGTTCAACCATGGTCCTCCTCATCCTCCTCCAGGTCCTCCTCCTCCTCCTCCTCCTGCCACACCTCCACCACCAGAGCCACAGCCTGGAAGGAAGAGTCTAAGGAAGACCAGAGAGTGATGGCCTGGGTTCAGTCTGGTCTGACAGAAGATGCAGGCTGTTATAGTACCACAGCCTGGGGACATATATGTCATCTGCTGCTGTTCATGATCTCTTGGACTTCTGGACCAGATTGTACTCCCTTGTATATGGACTCCTCAGGCCACAAATTTTGCATTAAAATAGTTGATGTGTGCCCTGGGGGCCAAAGGCTTCGCCAATTTCAGCAGTTTCTCCAGCGTTGCCTTCCCTCTTTCTTTGGTTATGACCCATTAATAAAGGTTTTTTTTTTTTTCAATTATACTCGCCTATGTGTTTTCCTTCAAAAAGGACAGTTTGTTTGTGAGGAGGCAGGTACATTTCAAAAATACAATGTGAAATTAACAAGAGACACCAAACAATCTCCTTGAGATTAAATAATACAAGATAATAATCATGTTGTGGTAACTTGACACACAAAACACACCCAAAACTATTCTGGAGTTAAAAAAAAAAATAATTAAAAAAATAACAGGAGATCAGGATTTTAAAAAACTAAAAAAAAAAATACAAAATCTAAAAACATTAAAAAAAAAAACTTTTCGTGAGATGTGACAAATAAAAATATTATCATAGAGGGAAATGACTGGTCTGCCTAGGTTAAAAGGGAAAGGGGGCCGTGCCACATCCAAAAAACTTTTATAGGAAAAGGAAGGGGTTCCCCTGAGTGGATTTTTCCGGCACTTGCAAAAGTAATATATGTAAAATAGGAAAATACGCGTATATATGTATATTAGATAAAACAGTATTTATGTTTATTCAAAACGTTCTAGTGTTAAAAACAATGCATACATTGGCAAACAACAACAACATGTACATTAAACATATTACAAAGCGGTTGTAATATCTATTTCGGTTGGTAGGTAACAGATGATGTTTAAATAGTGGAATTCTTTTCAAGCCCAACGCGTTTCGGGTACATTCTATTTCAGTCCTTCTTCAGGGGAAAAATTGAAAAGAAAGGTTCATCTAGATTAATTGAAAAACATATATTTGATCAATTGCCATATAAATCTATATGTCAATAACCAATTGTAGGTGAAATGATCCGTAGATCACTTACCTGTTATGTTACCGTTGGTGTTTATGCAGAAAAAGACATTGGTAATTACAACCAGGAATGGGAAATGCTTGCAAGAGAGATGGCGTTTGATTTGATGTTCATGAGTAGGAAAGCTGTTCTCTGGGTACTTGTATCTCATATATAACACTTCCCCAATGAGAGGGGGGAGAGATGAAGGGGAGGGAAGGTTTATGGAGTTTTTTTTTTTTTTTTTTGGGTTTAGTTTTTATGATATATATAGAGGTTCACCTACCCCTGCCTCCCCCGGATGCGTGCGGGCCACAGCGGTATACTGGAGCGAAGAGGAACCGTCCTATAGATAAAAGTTTATATAGTTTGAGTGAGTAACATATTCTTATTTCATAGAGCGAACAGCAATAAACTTTTATTAGTATATGTCCATTAGTTGCTGATAGCTAATGGACCAAGTCAGCTTATAGGTATGTGTGTAGTGAGCACTACCTATATGTCATTCAAGATAAGAGAGAAAATGTGTTGTTAATTAAAATGGTAGTTAATGGACATACTCTGCCTACAGAATATACTTGCATGTGTAGTATGGAGCTCTTAATCAGTCATTGTAGATAGAAAATATAAGAGTAATGTTTGATATGCACTATGTACTCCCCTTAAAAACATTCATGTGGTTCATATTGGAGCATACTAGCAGTAATAGCATTGTATGGTCGTGGTGTTTAAAATTGTATAATGGGGGGTGTGCGATAACAAACAGAAACTAATAAATAGAGAAAGGATATTATAAATATATGCACATGCAACCATGCATGTGCACATAAATTCACACACAATTAAGTGTGTGCATAAATGAAAAATACTGGATACTTATATGGATAACTTTAGTATTATGTTTTAAGTTTATAGTACTTATGGAGAGATAATAATAGACAATGTAAGATCTAATACATGCAAGCATGTAGAGCAAAAGAAAAAGATCAGTATAATGAGTGGTTAAAGAGGAGAGTTCTAATACCTGTTCTTAAAAAGTAGACATGTTGAGCCAGCCACGCATCCCAGCATCCGGCAAGTAAGACGCCTTAGCTGGGAATGAGTGGGGCCAGTTTATATGTGTGGCGAGTTCCAATCAGCTGGCGCAATGATCGCGCTCAGCTGACTGGTAATTCTCGCCAGCTGGACGGCCTGAGAAGCTCCCTGAGACGGGGATGCGCGGCGTCGCCCCTACCGCGCATGCGCGAGCGCAATTACGTTGGAGCGGCGTCACGCACACCCCTCCCACCGGCACGGAAAGCCTCACCGGCGGACTGCGCATGTCCGCCGGAGTGGCAATATGGAGGTGAAGGGCATAGATGTTGTGTTGCCTTGGTAACCTCCTGTAATGCCGCCCAGCTGAAGGTGCTGGGCGGCCTTTCCGTGCCGGGCAACCGCTATTGGCGGACGCATCCAAAGGGGGTGGGCCGGGAGAGAGGCAAACATATTATTGTTTGAGGATTATTGACCCTGAACGAGGGTAGAGAATCACAGAGACACATAATTATACGTTTTTGTATACTTACAAATACTCTTAGTGGATAGTTAATTATAGATGGGAGAAACCAGGTAACCGCTATTGGCGGACGCATCCAAAGGGGGTGGGCTGGGAGAAAGGCAAACACGTTAGAATTATTAACCCTAAAAGTGGGTAGAGAATCGCAGAGACACATAATTAAAGGTTTTTGTATACTTATAAATACTCTTAGTGGGTAGTTACTTATAGATGGAAGAAAAAGAACTAGTTGTTTTGTATAACTGCCCTAAAAAACTAAGAGTGACATAAATAGTGCAGACTGTTACAAATGTCACAAAGAATCTTTATCAACAAAATAGATAACAGGGCTGATCTGGCTTCAAAATTTGTATTCCAGCAGATTCCAACTATATTTAAATGCATATGTTGCATCATATCAAAATAAGTTCATAGCAATTTACATCATAGACATGTATCTATTAAGGTTAGTAATTGTAGGACGAATGGGTGATATCTCATTGCCAATTCATATGTGCCCGAGGAATCACTTCATTCGTTATACCAATGTAACCAAACAAACACAGGGAGTTTAACAAACCAAGGGTATTGTAAAGTTGATACTATTGGGCTATCTGTACATCTGCACACACGGTTCTCTTCTATTCAAGATGGATGAGGTGAGTCCACCATAGTGTGGAGTTGCATATAAGGCCGTCATGTCTTAAATTTAAGAATAAAATTAAAGAATAAATACTTAGTCTTACATTGACAATAGTATGATGAGGGAAAGGGTGGGGCTGACCTTTTTACAGACATAACAATTCATAATCAGGGGGTGATATGTGCAAAGGACAGACAGCCCGAAAGTTTACAATATAGACATAAGACACAATATTATTTCACAATATCTAAGCATAGTTAGGGGTGTGGAGGAGGACACAGATCACAGGTAGAGCGTATTCCTTAAATGTAAATAACGAGTCTGTTAGCTTAGTCTATTAATGTTTAATTTCTCCATTCCACCGGAGTTGAAACCCTCGAGGAATGGTTTAAAACACATGGCATCGTTAAGGCCTGGGGGCAGGGTAGCCTTCAGCGAATAAATCCATTTTAATTCCTTCTGGAGTAGGGTTTTATTCCAGTCGCCCCCCCTAGGGCTAGGGTGCACCCGATCCAGAATTAGAAATTTAATTTTGGGGAATTTTCCCCCATGTACCAGGGCAACATGGCGACCCAAGGGGAGATCAGGATCAGAAGTTTGCATTGACACAATATGTCTGTATGCTCTTTTCCAGAACTCCATTTTGGTTTTGCCTATATAAAAGCAACCGCAGTCGCACTGGAGAAGATAAACGACTCCAGTGGTTCTGCAGTTTGCGAAATGCTTTGGAAATAGTTTTTTGCCATTAGGAAGAATGGGGTTCTTTTGTGTCCACATGTATCCACAATATCAGCATGAGCCACATATGAATGTTCCTCTGTACTTACAGTGTGTTTTAGTTAGTTCATTTTTGAATTCACTGCTCACCATCTTGTCACCAATGGATGTTGCTCTCCTAAACGTAAATTGGGGTTTGTTTGGTATCAGATGGCCTAGGGAAGGATCAAGAGTTAGTAAGTGCCAATATTTTTCGACTATTTTTCTAATTTGGCGGTGTTGTTGGTTATACGTTGTTATAATACGTAGTGAGTTGGTATCTTTAGGTTTAGAGGTCTGGAAAAGTGTACTTCTAGGTTTATCCAATACCCTCTTGAAAGATTTTTTGAGGGACCTACGTGTATATCCTCGTGCCAATAGTCTGTCTCTTAAAATGGCGGCTTCCCTTATGAATGTATCATTATCTGTGCAGTTACGTTTGATTCTAAGATACTGTGAATAAGGTATCGAATCAATAAGAGGTTGGGGGTGAAAACTCGCTGCGTGTAATATGGTATTTCCAGAGGTGGTTTTCCTGAATAGTTTACTAGACAGTCCACCTCGCTCATTTTTGTAGATTTCTAGATCTAAAAAGGTTATCCGATTTGTATCGGAAGACATAGTAAATGTCAGGTTAAAGTCGTTTTTGTTCATTCTTAGTACGCACTGCTCGAGTACATCCAAGGGACCGTTCCAGATGATCAAAATGTCGTCTATATATCGATACCAACCCGCAATGTGGTTGGTATATTGGGAGAGATTGTCGTCCGACAAAAAAGTTTTCTCCCACTCCCCCAGGTACAGGTTGGCATACGATGGGGCACAGCATGTCCCCATCGCAACCCCCTGCACCTGGAGGTAGTGGGAGCCATCAAAAGAAAAAACATTGTGGGTGAGGATGTACTCGAGCAGCGCGATAATGAAATCATTATAGGCAGGATCTGAGTTACGATTCTGTTGGAGTATGTGTCTGATTGCCGCTAGTCCCCGGTCATGTGGAATGGAACTGTAAAGTGTCTCTACGTCAATTGTGACTAGAAGTGATTGATCTGGTATATATAGTTGATCCAAAATTTGTAGAAGGTGGCTTGTATCTCTAATGTAGGATGTCAATGAAATTACGAATGGTCTTAAGTGTTCATCGACCAGTTTGCTAGCATTATCGCTGATCGATCCAATGCCTGAGATAATAGGCCTCCCTGGAGGGTCTGTTAGGTTTTTATGTACTTTTGGGAGTGTATAGAACGTCGGAGTTCTAGGAAAATTGTTCCTTATAAAGGTCCAAGTTGATTTAGTGATGGTATTGTTCAAAAATGCCGAATCCACTAACGTGTAGAACTCCCTGTTATATTTCTCGACAATGGGGGCCGGCATACGACGGTACCAGTCCGCATTGTCGAGAATTTTTTTACAGATGCTGACATAGTGTTCATTATTTAATACAACTATATTGCCTCCCTTGTCTGATGGTTTTATAGTGATTTTTTTGTTGGTGGCTAGGGCAGTTAGTGCATCCGATTCTTCCAAACTTAGGTTAAGAGGTCTTTTAGTTTGTATTTTAAGTTTGTCTAAATCATTATTAACAAGTTTTAAGAAGGCTGCCGCATTTGGACACGTACTGGGTGGTGGGCATAAATCAGATTTTTTCTTTAGTTTTGACATAGCTGGACGAGTCCGATCATCCGTATCTAGATGTTCTATTGATTGTAAGATTTGAGCAAGATCTATTTGATCAATCAAATCAGCCGTATCATTTTCTTCTAGGAGAGCAATCAATTGATCCAAGGCTTGGTTTTCCTGAGGGGTATAGTTTATTGTGGTATCTTGTTTTTGGTAAAGTTTTTTAAGAATTACTTTACGGACAAATAGTTGGAGATCCTTATATACCTCGAATTTGTCTAGGTTGTTATTAGGGCAAAAATTAAGGCCTTTCTTCAAAAGAGATATTTCACTCATCGATAGGGGATGTGATGATAGATTAATGATGCTGAGATCGGAATCCATGTGTGTCTGTGTGATAGGGTGAATACTTATAGTGTCATTTGTGTGTAGGTATTCAAATTGGGTGGGGGTGGCTTGACGCCTGCTAATATTTGATCTAAAAAAGATGAGTCGTTATGGCTCGGCTCGTGTGAGCTTGACGTGTCGTGATTTTTAGAAGAAGTGCATTGCTGTGGTGCATGGTGAGATATAGATGCATTGGTGGATTTATCAGTGGGTGCAGAATTAGTGTGTGAAGATAATGGTGTCCTTTCTGAGACATGTTTTTTAGATTTTTGATCTTGTGTAAACTCGCCTTGAAATTGGCGTTTTGTACCAAGTGTAGTTTTTGTTTGAGAAGTAGGTGGAGGGAAATTATGTGATGAAGGTTTGATGGAGCGAGAATTTGGTATAGTATTAGTGTTTCTGTTGGTATTTCTGTTTTGGTTCCATTTATATGCCTTCCCAGTTTCGAATGCGTTTTTATCTCTTTGAAATTTGTGATTTTTCTTAATAAGGATATCTTTGTTGAAAGATTCCAAGTGAATCTTAAGTTTTTTCTCCTTATTTGTGACAGACTGGTGTGTTCTGAGTTTCTTTAAAAGTTCGCAAATTTTAGTTATTTCTATATCTAATGCATTAGTTCTTTTCGTATATTCATTGATCAACGTTTCCATAAGGCTACGTGAGCATGTTTGTAATATATTTTCCCATGTAGATTTAAAGTCCGTGTCCAGGTCTTCCAACGTGGGGAAGATCTGGACACGGAGACCCAATGGGTTAATGTTGTTTTGGATATAGTCTTGGAAGGATTTGATGTGCCAAAAGAAGAGTGACTTCTTTTCTAAGTTTTTGGAGAGTTTGAAGAACAGAGAGGATATCTCTGCTTCAATCCGTTCATTGTCTCCAAATTTATCCAAATATTTCTGCATTAGTAAATCCCAATCCTGGCCCACAAATACATTCTCAAAGCTTGCATTTTCCATTTCAGAGGACATCGAGGGGTTGTAATTATACTAACGGTTCAGTTTGTCTTTACAATAGAAAGGATTTTAGTCCGTTTACAAAAATGGGAGTTATCCCACAAAGTAACAAAAACCTAGGTTTACTCAGTCTAGCGGGGAATGGTATTTTCTACCAAAAAATCAAATCATAGAGGGAAATGACTGGTCTGCCTAGGTTAAAAGGGAAAGGGGGCCGTGCCACATCCAAAAAACTTTTATAGGAAAAGGAAGGGGTTCCCCTGAGTGGATTTTTCCGGCACTTGCAAAAGTAATATATGTAAAATAGGAAAATACGCGTATATATGTATATTAGATAAAACAGTATTTATGTTTATTCAAAACGTTCTAGTGTTAAAAACAATGCATACATTGGCAAACAACAACAACATGTACATTAAACATATTACAAAGCGGTTGTAATATCTATTTCGGTTGGTAGGTAACATTTGATGTTTAAATAGTGGAATTCTTTTCAAGCCCAACGCGTTTCGGGTACATTCTATTTCAGTCCTTCTTCAGGGGCAAAATTGAAAAGAAAGGTTCATCTAGATTAATTGAAAAACATATATTTGATCAATTGCCATATAAATCTATATGTCAATAACCAATTGTAGGTGAAATGATCCGTAGATCACTTACCTGTTATGTTACCGTTGGTGTTTATGCAGAAAAAGACATTGGTAATTACAACCAGGAATGGGAAATGCTTGCAAGAGAGATGGCGTTTGATTTGATGTTCATGAGTAGGAAAGCTGTTCTCTGGGTACTTGTATCTCATATATAACACTTCCCCAATGAGAGGGGGGAGAGATGAAGGGGAGGGAAGGTTTATGGAGTTTTTTTTTTTTTTTTTTGGGTTTAGTTTTTATGATATATATAGAGGTTCACCTACCCCTGCCTCCCCCGGATGCGTGCGGGCCACAGCGGTATACTGGAGCGAAGAGGAACCGTCCTATAGATAAAAGTTTATATAGTTTGAGTGAGTAACATATTCTTATTTCATAGAGCGAACAGCAATAAACTTTTATTAGTATATGTCCATTAGTTGCTGATAGCTAATGGACCAAGTCAGCTTATAGGTTTGTGTGTAGTGAGCACTACCTATATGTCATTCAAGATAAGAGAGAAAATGTGTTGTTAATTAAAATGGTAGTTAATGGACATACTCTGCCTACAGAATATACTTGCATGTGTAGTATGGAGCTCTTAATCAGTCATTGTAGATAGAAAATATAAGAGTAATGTTTGATATGCACTATGTACTCCCCTTAAAAACATTCATGTGGTTCATATTGGAGCATACTAGCAGTAATAGCATTGTATGGTCGTGGTGTTTAAAATTGTATAATGGGGGGTGTGCGATAACAAACAGAAACTAATAAATAGAGAAAGGATATTATAAATATATGCACATGCAACCATGCATGTGCACATAAATTCACACACAATTAAGTGTGTGCATAAATGAAAAATACTGGATACTTATATGGATAACTTTAGTATTATGTTTTAAGTTTATAGTACTTATGGAGAGATAATAATAGACAATGTAAGATCTAATACATGCAAGCATGTAGAGCAAAAGAAAAAGATCAGTATAATGAGTGGTTAAAGAGGAGAGTTCTAATACCTGTTCTTAAAAAGTAGACATGTTGAGCCAGCCACGCATCCCAGCATCCGGCAAGTAAGACGCCTTAGCTGGGAATGAGTGGGGACAGTTTATATGTGTGGCGAGTTCCAATCAGCTGGCGCAATGATCGCGCTCAGCTGACTGGTAATTCTCGCCAGCTGGACGGCCTGAGAAGCTCCCTGAGACGGGGATGCGCGGCGTCGCCCCTACCGCACATGCGCGAGCGCAATTACGTTGGAGCGGCGTCACGCACACCCCTCCCACCGGCACGGAAAGCCTCACCGGCGGACTGCGCATGTCCGCCGGAGTGGCAATATGGAGGTGAAGGGCATGAAATCACGAGACATAATAAAGAAAGAAGTTTGTGAGAAGTCTGTGTGAATATGAGCAGCAAAACAACTTCATTCTTCTAGCATTATAAAGAATAAGAGAGTGCGCTGCAATAAACAATTTCAAACATTGCAGCGTGACAAAAGTGCTATATCCATTACGAACGCTAATTTTACCAGACCGAGCAGTTCCATCTCAGAATTTATTCTGAGCATGCGTGGCACTTTGTGCGTCGTAATTGGTGACACATGGTTGGAATTTACGCAAACGGATTTTGTTGTCGGAAAATTTTATAGCTTGCTCTCAAACTTTGTGTGTCGGAAATTCCGATGGAAAAAGTCCGATGGACCCTACACACAGTCGGAATGTCCGACAACAAGCTCCGATCGGACATTTTCCGTCGGAAAATCTGACCGTGTGTACAGGGCATTAGACTTGAAGCTAAAACCATAGCAACAGGTATTATCGATCGGGGGGTCACTGTTCTGCTCTCCTGGCTTGATGTTCTCAAAAAGAACACCAAGTCAGATGAGGACTACCTGATCAAAACTAAATTGGGTAAATTTAAAAGTGACCTGGACGATTTTAATTCAAATAGAGTTTTCAATTGGAAACTGAGATCTACTCCACCCACGTTTGATACCAGACCCCTACACCCTCCTCCTCCTCATCCCCCACCCATTCTAGTTACCAGACCCCTACGTCCCCCCTCTCCCCATCCCTCACCATTTATCCCTCTCAACAGACCCACGCACACTCCTCATTCTCGTCAACAGCCTCCTGTTTCATCCCTATCCCAGCATCATTATCCCCCCCATTAATGGGAATTCCCACCACTCATAGGAATCCTCAGGGCACTCCCACTACCTGTTCAGGTCGTTTGACAAATAGGAACCAAACGACCAGAACTAATAATTTGCTCAGTGATCTCAATAGATTTTATAACAGACCTTCCTATGCAGGAAGGGGTCATGGTACTACTACTACTAAGAGAAATACTTCTACACCTAGCCTTGCTCAAAATATTGTATCAGTATAAATACTGCATACTAACTGGTCTAATGATGCCGCTAACTTACTGAACCCTAATATACCCAGGAATTCTAATGATGAATCAATGGATGTTCACCCAGTGACTGACAGTCCTGTCAGTACTGCGGAGCATCTTAACTCTATTCAGCTACCTAACTCTAAACCTGTAGATATTTTGGAGGCTCCCAATATTAACCTTCCCTTTTCTCCCCATACTCCTCTTTCTACACATCCATACCTACACCTCACATTTTGTGCTCTTCTGCAACCATTGATCCTACTTTTTTAGTCTTAAGTCCTCCTCGAGCCAACTAGAGAAAAAGAAAACTCACCGGGGAGGCTGCAGAGGAGGATGAAAAAAAGCCTCGTCTTATGCCAATCTAGCCATGGGCTATTGGGAAAAGAATTATATCTTGCAAAACAATTTCCACTCTGCCAACATTGTATTTTTTGGTCGCCATATCGACAAACTAATTGTCATCTGGGACGGCTCCCCTGACTTGATCCCTTCATTTGTGGATCATTGTAACCATAATCCTTATGGCTTATCTTTTACTCACGTCTCTGATTCCACTAGCCTGGCCTTTCTGGACCACTTCTACAATTGTTTATCTGATTTTATCGTGTATGGCCTTATGTGCCCTTGTGGGTTGATTTATGTTTGGCGAACAATCTACCCTTTAAGGCAGCATTTCGGCCAGCATCAACGACTTATCGAGGGTGGGAATGACTTGCATAGTGTCCCTCGGCATTTTGCCGAGCACCATAAAAAATCTACTATTGATCTTACAGTCTGGGTCATCAAGCAAATTCCTAAATCGATGACAGAGGCCGAATGTTTTAAGAAAATGTGCGTCAGAGAGACATTCTGGATCTATTGTCTTGATATTCTCTCGCCTGGTGGCCTTAACTAATCAATAGAGATCGCTACCGTATTATAGTGATTTATGCTAGACAGTATATCTGACATTTCCTTTAATGATATGATCTGTTATGGTATCACTTAATTATTCATCTACATTTATATATATATCAAAAGGAAAAAGGAAATATCCCCCGTGTGGGATTTTCTAGGCAGCAAGAAATTATGAAAATGGTAAGCTGTAACTTGAAAAAGTTTTGTTGGACTTTAATGACAACATGATCACAGGGAATGACCATGATGGTTAAAATAAGAGCTGTGCTGCAGGAGATAACACAAATGAAGTTGGCACAAAATTATACAATGTTTAAGCGCTATAATAGGATAGTAATCTTGACGCGTTTCGACCCCGTTGGGTCATCTTCAGAGGATTCAGGCGCTGTAACGAAATTTACGTATTGAAATTCATGGATATGACCATAAAAATTAAAATATAATATAATAAATATGTTTATCAGTATAATTACCAATCACATTGTGTTGGAACAATTTCTCCTGACCTTTTATCCTCACTAGTCAGTCCGTTCCCTTCTTTCCCTACATGTTTGCCATTTATTTCATGGCAATTATATAGATACCACCATTTACTTACTACTTACTCTGACATACTGACATTTACATGCAGTCATATCTACCTTTCTTAAATCCTTTTTTACCATCACCATTATGGGAATACCCACACACTGCTGACCCCAAAAACACAGACAACACCAAACAAATTATAAATAGAGTTATTAAAAATTTGATAATGACACATATATTCTGATCCGTGCTAAATATAATGCACTGATGGTACTGTTGTCTGTCATTTGATGCTTTGACTGCAGGTCCCGCTCGCTTACCCTCATGCCCCTCCTTGGTCTTGGGAATTATCCACTTGGTGTGACTCCTTGTAAGACACGCATGGGCGATCAGCCCCCCCCCGTTGACGTGGTGGACGGCCGGGGACCCCTGCTGGGATCCGGTGCGGGAGACTTCTGAGAATTTTAGGCTTAGGAGAAATTGTTCCAACACAATGTGATTGGTAATTATACTGATAAACATATATTTATTATATTATATTTTAATTTTTATGGTCATATCCATGAATTTCAATACGTAAATTTCGTTACAGCGCCTGAATCCTCTGAAGATGACCCAACGGGGTCAAAACACGTCAGGATTACTATCCTATTATAGCGCTTGAACATTGTATAATTTTGTGCCAGCTTCATTTGTGTTATATCCTGTAGCACAGCTCTTATTTTAACCATCATGGTCATTCCCTGTGATCATGCTGCTATTAAAGTCCAACAAAATAAAAACTTTTTCAAGTTACAGCTTACCATTTTCATAATTTCTTGCTGCCTAGAAAACCCCAGACGGGGGATATTTCCTTTTTCCTTTTGATACTAATCGGGGTGTGCAGCACTTCATATCTTCTCAACATGTGTCCCTCCCCTTTTCCCCATTTATATATATTTTTGCCATTTTTTTTACTGCAGGTCTCTTTATATTTTATCTATCTTTTTTATATATGGGGGTGGCGGGTTTATTCGCTTTTTAGGTAAGTATTGGTAATTTCAGAGGTAGCATTATGTCATTCCCAGTCTTTAGTCTGATCCCATTGTACTTCATATTCCTCCCCCCCCTCTCCCTTCCTCACTTTTCTTTCTTTCTTCCCCCCCCTGCCCCCTCCCCTTCTTCCCCTTCTTTTCTTCCCCCCTTCCCTTTTTTTCCCCCAAACCCCCCCCCCTCCTCCCATACCCCATTTAAGACTTACTATGTTGGATCTATTAATTTAATATAGATATTTATTCATTGATTGTTTATATACTTAGCATTAATCGGATCTAATATGAGTTTGATCAATTTAATTTGAGACCTTTTACTATGATTTAGATATTAATTTGACCTATCGTGTAATGGTATCGACCTACCTCCCATCACTCTCCTATAAATGTATAGTGGTTCTTATTCATTAACTTATTTCTATTTTTATTATTGAGCTTTATTATCAAATTGATTGATCTATTATAGTTATTCATCTATTTTTTATATGAATTTCTTTTATCTATCATGTATTATTTAATTTGAAATTCATTACTATGTCTTAGATATTCTTCCCATTATTCTTCTTTGAATGCATGGTGCTTTTTATTCGCTAATTTATTTTTATCATCCAGTTTTATTGCATTTAATTGGCTGACCTATTATAGTCATTTTTGTATAAATTTCTTCTGTATTATTCATTAATTTTCTTAGTGTACTTTATTCTCTGGCAGTGTGTCTTTTAATGTGTCTTTTAACGTTCATTTCCTTATAATATTGCTGACTTTTTCCTATGTACGTTCTGGCCCCACCCCTGTCAGATTATAAAAGGTTCCTTTTGTGCCTTATGCTTGATAAAGGAATGCGGCAATTCCTCTGCCAATGGCATGCTAGTTCTGAAACGCGTTGCATATTTGTGACGTCATTGCCAGGCGCTGTGCTGTGTTTGCTCCCCAAGCCTCATTCTGATCCTGATTACACAGCTATGTCTTTCTCCACACTCCTGAGGCAGAACGAACATTATGGAGCCGCGGCGCGGCTAGCCAGAAGCACTGGTGTCTGCCCTCCACCACTAACCACTTCTGGAACCCTTATCCTTGTTCAATGGACCCTGTGATCATGCTGCTATTAAAGTCCAACAAAATAAAAACTTTTTCAAGTTACAGCTTACCATTTTCATAATTTCTTGCTGCCTAGAAAACCCCAGACGGGGGATATTTCCTTTTTCCTTTTGATACTAATCGGGGTGTGCAGCACTTCATATCTTCTCAACATGTGTCCCTCCCCTTTTCCCCATTTATATATATTTTTGCCATTTTTTTTACTGCAGGTCTCTTTATATTTTATCTATCTTTTTTATATATGGGGGTGGCGGGTTTATTCGCTTTTTAGGTAAGTATTGGTAATTTCAGAGGTAGCATTATGTCATTCCCAGTCTTTAGTCTGATCCCATTGTACTTCATATTCCTCCCCCCCCTCTCCCTTCCTCACTTTTCTTTCTTTCTTCCCCCCCCTGCCCCCTCCCCTTCTTCCCCTTCTTTTCTTCCCCCCTTCCCTTTTTTTCCCCCAAACCCCCCCCTCCTCCCATACCCCATTTAAGACTTACTATGTTGGATCTATTAATTTAATATAGATATTTATTCATTGATTGTTTATATACTTAGCATTAATCGGATCTAATATGAGTTTGATCAATTTAATTTGAGACCTTTTACTATGATTTAGATATTAATTTGACCTATCGTGTAATGGTATCGACCTACCTCCCATCACTCTCCTTTAAATGTATAGTGGTTCTTATTCATTAACTTATTTCTATTTTTATTATTGAGCTTTATTATCAAATTGATTGATCTATTATAGTTATTCATCTATTTTTTATATGAATTTCTTTTATCTATCATGTATTATTTAATTTGAAATTCATTACTATGTCTTAGATATTCTTCCCATTATTCTTCTTTGAATGCATGGTGTTTTTTATTCGCTAATTTATTTTTATCATCCAGTTTTATTGCATTTAATTGGCTGACCTATTATAGTCATTTTTGTATAAATTTCTTCTGTATTATTCATTAATTTTCTTAGTGTACTTTATTCTCTGGCAGTGTGTCTTTTAATGTGTCTTTTAACGTTCATTTCCTTATAATATTGCTGACTTTTTCCTATGTACGTTCTGGCCCCACCCCTGTCAGACTATAAAAGGTTCCTTTTGTGCCTTATGCTTGATAAAGGAATGCGGCAATTCCTCTGCCAATGGCATGCTAGTTCTGAAACGCGTTGCATATTTGTGACGTCATTGCCAGGCGCTGTGCTGTGTTTGCTCCCCAAGCCTCATTCTGATCCTGATTACACAGCTATGTCTTTCTCCACACTACTGAGGCAGAACGAACATTATGGAGCCGCGGCGCGGCTAGCCAGAAGCACTGGTGTCTGTCCTCCACCACTAACCACTTCTGGAACCCTTATCCTTGTTCAATGGACCCTGTCTGACTCCACCTGACTGTGATATGAAAGAATCTGGATCACTGAAGAGACAGCGCTGTGCTCAGCCATCCCACCCTTTCCTGCCTGGATTTGATCTGGTGACAGCCTTACAGGATCTGCTGTGACTTGCAGTCCCATCTCATCTCTTCAGCCCAGCAAACAGATCTGAATGCAACACTTCTTTCCTCCGTGTGAGTGAATATTGTTGTTTAACCACTTGCTTACTGGGCACTTAAACCCCCTGCCCAGACCAATTTTCAGCTTTCAGCGCTGTCACACGTTGAATGACAATTGCGCAGTCATACAGCACTGTACCCAAATGAAATTTTTATCATTTTTTTTCCCACAAATAGAGCTTTCTTTTGGTGGTATTTAATCAAAGCTGAGATTTTTATTTTTTGCTACACAAACAAAAAAAGATGGAAAATTTTGAAAAAAAAAAAAAAAAGTTTAATAGTTTGTTATAAAATTTTGCAAGCAGGTCATTTTTCTCCTTCATTGATATGCGCTGATGAGGCAGCACTGGTGGACACTTGCCTATAGGCTGAATAAGAAGTGAATGAAGGTAAAAACCATGTACATGAATAAGCATATAGATATATGAATTCCGTATAGTATAGAATTCCTCAAGTGACTAAGTAGCGTCCTTTGACGATAACACTCAAATGATCTGAGGCTTCATTGAAAGCAAGTCCTTCAGTTATATCAGGGCGATGTAATCTGCATCACATATCTCCATACGTCAAGCAAAAGTAAAAAGGAGCTGTTTACCAGATACGTAGGAGCCCTATTACCCATCAGTCAGGAACAGCTGATTCAGAACTTCAACGAGACTTCCCCCTCCTAAGACAGTTCAAAACGTTGTGTAGCAGCCAACAATATTCTCCTTTTTCCCATCATCCAGAAGGGACCGCTTGTGGCATATGGTGAAGCATTAGAGAGAGAAAAGAAGGCGCTGCATAGTGCAGCAGGTTAAAATCCTTTTATTTCCATACGATGGACGAGTGACATCATAAAAGCAGAGCAAAAGCTGTAGCAAACTAAAAACACAGCTGCGGCGGAGGCCAGTCAGCTGGTACATGGTGATGTCAGGTCCCCAAGCTCCACCCGACACTGGGTTTCTCCGTAAGAGGCATCGACTGGGAGAGGAGGCTGATGGGTGCGAGGAGAAAAAATAGCCGATTACCATCTCTGTTGACATCACATAATCAGCTGTCATTGGCTGACAGCTGATCATGTGGTAAGGGGTCGGGATCGACCCCTTACTCTGACCTGTGATCCAGCGAGTCTCATAGACTCGCTGATCACAGAGCATGCTGCGCGTGACATGCAGGGAGCGCGCAGGCCGCTCGTGTCTATTGACGTCGTCCCGGCAAAGCAGGTCCACGCTGTAGCCGTCATTCGGCTATAGCATGGATCTCAAGTGGTTAATGAATTGTTTTTATGATACATACTCAGAGGCACCCCTTTCCTTGTTTTTTTCCACATTTCATCAGCAACATCTGCATCATATGGTGGGAGATTATCTAGTGGCGAAAACAGACATGGGGAGCTTTCCAGATCGCGATCCACTGGGTTCCTGGGTCATGAGAAAAGACCACTGGCCAGAACTTGCCCAGTATGCAATTGAGTTGCGGGGCTGCCTTGAATCCAGCGTACTTTCTGAAGGAGCATTCAGTGCTGCCGGAGGTTTTGACAGATAAGAGAGCACATCTGTCAGCAGAGTCCATGGACGTTTCATGGGCACACTTAACACCCATGGATCAATTTTTCTGCACCTGTTTTACAGGTGCATATTATTTCAATTTTTGACAGCAGGGCCAATTCTTGCTTTCATCAAGAGTACCTCTATAGGGTTATGGTGTGAAGGCACCACCGACACCCAAAGACCAATTTTTCTGCACCTGTTACTTCTAGCCAAAGTCTGTGAAAGAGACACCAGAATTTATCCAAAAAAATCTCTAATCTTTTTCCGAATGCACTAAATTGCAGCCTCATCATACAGACTGGCTCCCCAAGCCATTGTTTATAAAATAAAGAAAGCTTGAATGGAAAATGTAATTTTTTTTTGGGCTTTATAAATGTCATTATTGGTGCAGCAGGTTCTATACACAGTACAGATGTGCCACATTACAGACAGACTAAGGGGACCCCCAGGCACTATATTTAAAGGAATTTTTAATTTTTATGGTTTCACTTTAAGCATCGGTAAATGCCAGAAACCATGAAATCAGCCTGAGAAAGAAGACCAGTTAAATCATACTTGTTTAATAATAAAAGTAAAAAGAACAAACGTAGTCAAAACATAGCCAAAGTTCAGTAATCGGAACGGATAGTTAGCCAAGCCAGAAGTCAGGGATCAATGTAGTTGAACAGCAAGCAGGATCTGGAGCCAGAAGGGATGTCAGTAAAGCAAGTCTTGAACAGGATCGCAGGAGCTAGTTTCTGTGATGTTGACCAAGGCGAAGGCAGAGCTCCTCTGGACTGGACAGCTTAAGTAGGCAGGACTGACGAGCAGGATTTCATTAACAGCTGAGTAACTGTGGAGAGATAGGAGCTGGCAATTAGCCGACAGCTGAGCAGCCAGTTCAGAGAAGGAAGCTGATAGTAAATCACTGCTCATTTAAAAATTATGTTTTTTACAAACTTTTTTTTCATTGATACATGCCCCCCCCCAGGGCAGTACCCTGACCCCTATAACTATGTATGCCTAATTACTTGCATATTAGCCTTCAAAATGGGCACTTTCCAGTTCAGGTCCCATAGACTTCAATGGGGTTCTTTATTCTGTTCCGAATGTTTGGGATGTTGGAAAGTTCTGCAGCAAACCGAACAGGGGGTTGTTGTGAAAATTTTTTATTAATGTATGTTGTCAGATGTCCCCCAGTGTCAGTTTTGCTGTAATACGCTCATGCGAGCGTATTCGCACATACAGACATTGTTGGAAAACCATTGACTGCGGAAACCTTCCCATGGACACAGCAGATCTGTTTGCTCTTTTAGGGATGTTCATTTATGCCTCACCAAGAGACTGGCCACCTCATGGCGATTGCATTAACGCTCCTAGTAAACAGATCTGCGTACATGGGAACAATAGCATAACCATACAAAAATTATGGCCTACTGAGCCAGGATAGAGTACGGCTCGCATCATTGGTAGCAGTGGGAATGTGCACACAATCTTGTTCAGAGTCATGTAGTTAGTGTTCAAATTGTGAGACACTTTGTCTCACTATGGCCTCTGGCATGGCTCTGCACACGACCATCTGCACACGTCACTACTGGAATTCTATTTGAATATATACATGTGTGTGATTGGTTCTTTTGAAAGAATACAAGTGTCTGGCTGATTTTGAAGCCACCACCCTCCTTTGTTATTCATGTTTACAGTATAAATAAAAGCAGCAGATCATTGTAGTCAGGATTTTGCTAAGCTCAAAGTGATACCAGTGCCTGTCTGTGCTACTTGGAGATAAACAAGCTCTTTTCCCTGAGAGCAGCTGTAAGGTGTTCCATTCGCTGAATATCACAAACCCTACCAAACCATTGTGTCACTGTCGGGGGGGACTGCTGCCTCAACATGCTGGGGACACATGCCCTGGCCGCATTCAAGAGGTGTTTCAGCAAAGATTTGTGGTAACTTTTATTGGACATTGGAGTCAGATTCAGGAGTATTGCTGCTGGATTGTCCTGGAGAGCCACATCAGTAAGTTTGTGAACGATTCCCAAAACCTGCCTCCAGAAATGAGTCAAGACCGGGCACTCCCAATAAATGTGAAGTAATGTGCCGTTCTGTGTGCCACATCTCCAGCACAGGGGGCTGTGTCCTGGGAATATGGACGCCAGCACAGAGGGGGTCCTGTACCATCACGTCAGGATTTTGTAGGTGACTTCTTGGCATTTGCTACCTAAGGAAGATTTATGTGCAAAAAAGAGGATTCAGGTTTTTTGATCTTCTGTAAACGTAGTGTTAAGATCTCTCTCTCCCACTTCCTCAGGTACGGGGGATCCTGTTGGGACGTATGGGTCAGTAAGATATTGTAGGAGTGAGAAAGTGATTTCTGTATTGGCTCCTCACCCAGGCACAATTCCTCAAAGGGTGTTGGTTCTCTGCAAAAACCGCTGATCTCTGGAAGGGATCTGAGAAAGTGTGACAGTTGTAAGATCTTCCATCTGCACAATATGGAGGAGTTAAAGCTAGGATATATGCTTGAAAGGTCGCTCCATTCCGATGGCCCACAAAAAGAGGAGGCTCTGACTAGACTCCGACCTAATTAGAGCCGGAATGACCTATCAGAGAGGCCTGGTAGGAAGTCCGGATGCCCAATTATAGGTGTCAGTGGGGAGGGATAACTGGGCATCTCCGCTGTCTTGAAGTATCTGCGAAGCTCCTGTAGGGTGGGTTCAATTAATGGGTGGGAAGAGGAGAATCTGAAAGAATGAGTTCCACTCCAGGGTAGACCTTCAAGGGGGAACGGGACTGTTTCCTGTTCTAAACCAATCCGCAGCTTATGTGATGAGTGCCTGTACCAGTCCACAACTCTGTTCATGTGGACTGCTGTGTAGTATAGAGCTGGGTCAGGGAGACCAACGTCTCCTCTGGATTTTGGCCGTTATAAAAGAGATCTCTTGAGCCTCGGGGGGTTGCCCCGCCAGACATATCTAATAAAGACTGAGCGTAACTTACGAAAGAAGTTCTGTGGTATCCTAACAGGTAGTGCTTGTAAGAGGTAAAGCAGTCTCGGCATGATATTCATCTTTAAGACATTACATCTATCAAACCAGGAGACCGCCAGACTTTTCCATCTGTCTAGGTCTGAGGTGAAAACGCTCAGGAGTGGTTGAAAGTTGAGTTGATAAATGAGGTGTAAGTCAGAGGGGATTTTAGTGCCTAAATATTGGATGGCTTGGGGAGTCCACCGGAAGGGGAAATTGCCGCTAAGGGAAGCCTGGGAACCGGGGGTAAGAGTGATGTTTAGCGCCTCTGACTTTTGGAGGTTATTTTTAAAATCTGATAACTCCCCGTATTGGTATATTGCCGATAATAAGATTGGGAGAGACGTATGTGGATCTGAGATGTAAAATAACAGGTCATCTGCATAGGCAGCAATTTTATGGTGGTAAGTGCTCGTTACGAGTCCTCTAATGTCCGGGTTAAGCCTAATATGTTGTAATAGGAGTTCTAGGGAAATTATGAAAAGGAGCGGGGAAAGTGGTTACCCCTGTCTCGTACCATTACTTATCTTAAAGGGGCTAGAGGTAATCTCTTTTACTCTAACTGTTGCGGTGGGGGAAGAGCATCAGGCTAATATCCAGGATAGGATTGGGGCGGCATACCAAAGCGTCGCAGGGTGGCTAAGAGGAAAGTCCAGTTCACCCTGTCAAACGCCTTTTCGGCATCTGTAGACAACAAGATGAATGTGATGTTAAGGCGTTTGGCTCTTGCCACCATGTTTATCGTCCTAATGGTGTTGTCTCATGCCTCTCTGTTGCAGATAAAGCCCACCTGGTCTAGTGGGATTATGCGTTGGAGAACAGAGCCTATTCATTCGGCCAGGATTTTCGTGAATAATTTCAAATCACAATTAAGAAGGGAGATAGGCCTGTAACTTGCGCAAAGAAGCGGGTCCTTCTCAGGCTTAGGGATGACAGATATGCTGGCGTGCAGGAGGTCTGGAGGTATGGCGTGATTATCTAATATTGCATTGAAGGCAGTAACAAAGTGAGTTGCCAGTTGAGTTTGGAAGGTTTTATAATAAGAGATTGTGAAGCCGTTGGGGCTGGCCGCTTTCCCCATCGGAGTGCCAGCCAGAGCATTTGTGAGCTCGTCCATAGTGATAGGCTGCGAGAACAAGTCTACCTCCCCCTCTTTGAGGGAAGACAGGTAAGTCTCTATGCCGTCTAAACTACTCTGGGTCCATTCTCCTGAGGGGTGAGAATGCAGGTTGTAGAGAGCTTCATAGAATACCCTGAAGGACTCTGCCATTTCTGCGGGGTCATGGATTCTAGTTCCTGTGGAGGATGATAAGGCGGGGATGTAGGATAGGTTACGTTGGGTTCGTATAGCATTTGCTAATGTTCTGCTGCACTTATCTCCAAACTCATAAAAGGTTCTGCGTACCTTCAAGAGGCTATTCTTAGAATGGAACAGAGAATGCTCTCTGATTAGCCCCCGGAGGTTGGTTACCTCTGCCTCTATGGCCCTATCTGGGTGATTTTTATGACGTTTTTCACAGTCATGGAGTTTTGCGAGTAACTCGGACAGCGTTTTTTCTCTGGCTACCTTGAGTCTGTGTCCATGTTTAATGAATATTCCTCTTATGTAGCATTTATGCGCTGACCAAATAGTTAGAGGATTGGGGAACGATTGTTTGTTACTCTAGAAGAAGAGTCCCAATTCTCGTAAAATGTCTGCTCTAACCTTGGGATCTTGGATAAGAGATTTGTTTAGTCGCCATGTGGCTGTTTTGGGTGCCGGGCGTTGCATAGTTAAGGTCAGGGAGATTGGAGCATGGTCTGAGAGCGCAATGTGTGCTCCCAAGACAAGTGGGATCGTAGCGTGGGAGACCAGGAAGAGATCAATCCTGGAGTATGACACAGCAGGGGGGCCGTAGACAAGCACCAGCACATCTCCACAAGCTGACTAGGCTAACCACAGGGCCATATCCAGGAGCAGGATGGACGCACACTCTCACTCCTCAGCTCTCACTTCCATCTGCTTCCGGCCACGCCCCCAACGCCTATGAGATTGATTGATATCCCCTGTGCAGTAGCGGCCGGTGCTGTGCGTCCCTGTCTGGGGGCGTGTGTGGGATTGGAAGCAGGTGGAGGAGAGGATACTCCGTGTATGACGCAAGCTAGACGAGGGAGAGCGTGGCTCGGCTGCGGGTGAGAGTGATTGGAGGAGGAGAACACCGAAGGTCAGAGTCTGTCAGAGTTTCTGGAAGCGGGACTTTCAGTGTGCACAGCAGCTAATGTGCTAGCCATGCTGTGAAAAGATTATGAGCAGGAATTCGGTGTGCTGGCTGGAGCGGTGTAACTAGAGACAGACTGGCAGCTGATAATAGTGGTGGGGTGAACAGCTGTGAAGATCACAGAAGCAATCCTTCGGTCCTGTGCATCCCCATAAACCGGGTTGGAAGTATCCTCTGCTGTGTGAAGGGAGGTATCGTATTAACTCTCTTAACCCTTTGTGACAGTGTTTGGTGCCACCTGTATTTTCATTATGGAAGTATAGCAAGGACTGTCGTGTATTGAAATATTGAAATAAGGGCTGAGTTACTGGATCAGTTAAGCCTTCCTTTGAGTAAAGATAAGCCTTCCTTTGAGTAAAGAAACAAAGTATATTGCTATACTGTGACACTGTGATACGGGTTGTGCAGGTGGAATAAAGTATAACTTACAAGGTGAGAACCAATATGTCAGGAAGAAGGAAGGGAGAAGAGCACCCCAACCAGGACAATATGGGTACCCAGTCTCTACGGTCAGCTAAAGAGAAGGAAAAAAGCCTCCACCCTATTGTGGTGGGGGCAACGGCAGCGGCAGTTGCAGCATCCGCCAAATTAGAGAAAATGGTTCTTGCAGCGGAGCATACCCCTAACAAAGGGGGGCATCTAGCACAGAACAAGGCGGCAGTGGACAGGAGGAGTCAGGGACAGTCGAACCTGCACACTGCTACGACTAGTACAAAAACTCCCACAAAAAAAGCGCAGGTGTCTCTAGTAAAGAATTGGAGGCCTCAGCCTCCTCAGAATGTAAGGCAGAAGGTGAGCCCTCCCTAAAGGACATTCTTCTGGCAATAAATGTATGTAAGCAGTCTCTGGGGGAGCTTGGAGTTCAAATGAAGGATATCAAAGAGGAGCTGTCTTTAGTGCGAAACGATCTTAAGAAAACCGCAGAAAGGGTAACGGAAGCAGAAAATAGAATAAGCCTGATAAAGGACGAGCTATTCCCTCTGAAACAAGAAGTGAAGAGCTGGAGAGAAAAGTGCGACAAGCTGGTGGGGAGGTTTGATGAGATGGAAAATAGACTTCGCAGGGACAACGTGAGGGTGGTGGGGGTCCCTGAGGGGAGTGAAGGTCCAGATCCGATTGTTTTTCTGGAGAACTGGTTGGTGGGGGTGTTTGGGGCTGAGATATTCTCCCAACAATTTTCAATAGAAAGAGCACATAGAGTCCCGTTTAGACCCCCCCTCCTGGAAACCCCCCAAGACCATTCATAGTGAAGTTCCTAAATTACAAGGACAAAGTAACTCTCCTACGTAAAGCCCGAGAACTGGGGAAGGTCCTATATAAAGATGCCAGGATATCAATATTTTCAGATTTCTCCCCGGACCTACAGAGGCGTAGAGCTGGGTTCCTGGGGGTTAAACGTAGCCTCCAGAAATTCAATGTTACATATGCCCTCCTCTACCCAGCTAAGTTACGGATAACCGCACTGGGGGGAAGTCAGATTTTTGAGACCCGACAGTGCGCTAGCTTGGTTAGAGGATAAGAAGGATCTGTTACCCAGGAAATAGTGGAGGAATTATGGGGGAATTAGTAGACACAAACAGTTAAGGCTAATTCTGTTTTAATAATATATTTGTTCACTTAAAGGAGCAGGATTGTAGTGAGTGTTGTAAATGGATATGAGATGGGGAATGGTGTTAATTATTTTTTTGTTGCGTATAAGGGGGGAGGGGGGGTGGGGTGGTAAGGGTGGGGGTGGGTTGTGGTATGGTAAGGTAGGTGGATATGGGCTGGCCATTAAAAAAGCCCCTAGGGGTAACCTAGAGTGGTATGGGAAGGATGGGGGGAAAGGGGGGTGGGGAAATTGGGGAGGGGGGGTGAGGGGGGGTGGGGAGATTAAGTATGGATATAATAAAACACAATATAAGGTAGTAAGCCGCACGTTAAATGTAAAAAGAACCTATGACACATTGAAGTATAGAAAAACACAGATGGCACAGATAAAAATAGGGATAAATATAGGGATAATTTCAAGGTTTGTAGTGAGACAAATGATATGCAGGTTTTGCACTGGATGTTACACGTTATGAAAAGTAGGTTTTGGGTTTTATGGGGTAACACAGAGTTAATATTTTGTAAACACGATACAAACTCCAACACCTGGGTAAATGTGGTATGGGAAGAAATGGAGCAGGACTGTACTAAAATATGAAAATAATAGGAAGTTTCAAAAGAATAATAGGACCGGTGGAGATCTATAGAGGGTGTACCCTTAGACGATATCTGTCCTTCTTCCTCTATTGTGGTGTTAACTTTACTTAAGATTAGTAAATGGGACTAAAGATAGGCTCATGGAATGTCAGGGGGATGGGCACTCCCTCTAAGAGAGCACTGGTATTTGATATATTAGATATTTTTAAAGTGGATATTGCTTGTCTACAGGAGACTCATTTGACACGGGATACGAAAACTCACATAAGAAATAGAAAATATTGGCACCAGTTTCATGCGGTACACACCTCTTATTCAAGGGGGGTGGCGGTGTTAATTGGGAAAGAGGTTGTGTTCTCCTGTAGGCAGTGCAATATAGATGTGGAGGGGAGGTATGTTTTCCTGCACTGTATAATAGGGAATCAGGAATGCATAATAGCGAATATTTATAACCCTCCACCTTTTAAACTAGATGTTCTATACTCTTTGTTGGAGTTCATGGTGGATAAACCGAATATACCTGTTATTGCTGTAGGGGATTTTAATGTCGCAATAAATAAAGAAATAGATAGATTTCCCCCAGGAAAAAAGGGGCAGGGCTTATACAGGATCCGAATGAGCCAGTTTCTTAAAGAGGCAGGGTTGTTGGACCTCTGGAGAATGTGCAATCCAGGGGTGCAACAGTTCTCATGTTACTCAGGTACTTACTCCTCTCTCTCAAGAATTGACTTTGTATTAGGTAATGATCTGGCCGCACATATAGTCAGAGACATTACGTATCAACCTAGGGGGGTATCAAACCACTCATTGGTGACTGCCAGGATGGTTACTGGATTAAATAGACAACGCGGTATGTGGAAACTAAATCCAATCTGGCTTGAGATATTTGCGGACCCAAATATAATTATAACTAGGCTGAGGGAGTTTGTAAGTGTAAATGAGGACACCACAGCAAGAAGGGTAATGTGGGATGCCCTGAAGGCATACTTGCGGGGTCTGTTGATCCAGCAGGTATCCAGGGCAAAAAAAGCCTCAATGGCAGGGGAAGAGAAGGCCAGGGAGGAGCTTCGAGCGGCAGAGAGGGAACTTGTGAGAGATCCAACCCCGGACAGTCATCAGAGATGGGAGGATAAACAGTTAAAATATAAAGAGGTAATGACTAGGAAATCTGAAAACAAGAGGCTATTTCAAAAACAAATGTTATATGGAGAAGGGGAGAAAGTGGGGTGGAGATTGAGGCATTGGAGGCCCCGATTACATTAGAAGAGATTGGTATAGCAGTAAAGGCACTAGCCAATAAGAAATCCCCTGGGCCGGATGGCCTCCCGGCGGAGATCTACAGGAAGTGTGGGGAGATTTTGTTACCGGAACTTTTAAGGGTATTTGAATGGGCGTATCAGGAGGGAAAATTACCTGAGTCAATGACTGAGGCTATAATGATAATATTACCTAAAGAAGGGAAGGACCCCTTGGAACCTGCTTCTTATAGACCGATCTCTTTATTATGCTCGGATGCAAAAATCTTGGCAAAGATTCTGGCTACCAGACTGCAAAGGATAATACATAGGTTGATCCACCCGGATCAAACTGGGTTTATCCCCCAGAGATCAACAAGTGAAAATATAAGGCGGTTCTTTTTGAATGTACAAACCCCAATAGAAAACTCGGGCACCAGAGCTGTCCTGATGTTAGATGTAGTAAAGGCATTTGACAGCCTGGAATGGGGATTTATATGGCATATATTGCAGGTATATGGGTTTGGTCCCTCATTTAGTAAGTGGGTAAAAATTCTATACAATAAACCTAAAGCAAGGGTCAGAAGTAATAATGTACTCTCGAGCGAGTTTTGCTTGGAGAGAGGCACCAGACAGGGGTGCCCCTTGTCGCCTCTGATCTTTGCTTTAGCAATGGAACCAGTGGCTGCCGCTATAAGGCAAAACAGAAGTATGGAAGGATTCCGGAGAAGCTCTGGGGAGGAGAGGATCGCATTATACGCGGATGACGTACTTATCTTCCTAGGAGATACAGAGGGTTCACTTGGTCAGGTGATGGATATCTTCACAGAGCTTGGGGGGATCTCGGGCCTTTCCATAAACTGGGAGAAGTCAGTGATATTGCCAATAGACCCGATTAAGCAAGGTACCCTTTTGGAGGAAACCGCACTAAAAATTGTGGAAAAAACAAAATATCTAGGCATTCACATAACTAAAGAACCGGGTAACTTCCTAAATAATAACTTGGTAACACTGTTGGAGAAATTTAGGAAAACGATTGATATATGGAGGAGACTTCCACTGTCGGTAGCTGGTAGGTGCAACCTGTTAAAAATGCTATGGTTGCCTCAGCTATTGTATATTTTGCAAAATTCACCAGTATGGATCTTTGGAAAGTGGTTTAAAAAAATAGATATGCTGTTTAGAGGGTTGATATGGAAGGGAGGGCACTCCAGGGTAAGCCTACAGATACTACAGTTAGCGATATGTGAGGGGGGTATGGTGGTTCCGCATCCTCGAAACTATTTCCTGGCAGCCCAACTGCAACATCTGAGATCAGGTAGTGGTTATGGGGGTAATAACAACATGGAAATAATGATTGTTGGAGCACCGCATAGGCGGATTTTGGAGGTATTAGAGGCAAACTCGTTTACCTATAGGACCCCTACGGTTAAACTAATGTTAAAAGTGTGGAACTTTATTAAGGGCATGAAGGGTATGGAGGGGGAAGCGAGGTACAGCCCTTTATGGAACAATAAGAACTATCAGGAACTATTACAGATAGGTAAAATTAAGATTTGGGAATTAAAGGGGATAGTAAAATTAGAGCAACTATATAACGGTAATATGTTAAAGATCTTTGCCGCTTTAAAGGAGGAATTCGGTATTCCGAATCAGTCATACTTTAACTATGTACAGATCAAGCACGCACTGCAGGCCCAATTTGGAGACCAAGGCCCGAACTGGTGCCAATCTCCCATTTCCCTAAAGATAGAGAGTACTGAGGGAGCAAGGGGGTTAATAACAGAATTCGACCAATACATTTGTAAAAACAGTAGGGAAGGTCCAGATAAACTTAAGTGTAGAAGGGAATGGGAAAGGGACCTGGGGACAATATCGGATACTCAATGGAAAGAGATTCTGGAGGGGGGTCAGACAGGTGTCGGTTTCACCGGCCCAGAAATTTATTGCTCCTTCATAGGGCATATTATACCCCTAAAAAACTGTTCAAGTATGGGAGAAGGGTAAACACTGATTGTCCCAGATGTCAAAATACAGGAGATATGTTACATATGATATGGAAATGCCCCAAGCTATTTCGCTATTGGACGGAAGTAGTTGAGAGCATAAATAAGGTTTTCGATCTAAAGCTTAATATAGACCCGAAATTATGTGTTTTGGGGGTAGTGGGCAATCTGGGTAATGGAAAGGCTAAGAGTAAAGCGGTGCGGAGATGCCTTTATCAGGCAAGAAAGGAAATAGCTAGGAGATGGCAAGCAGAGAAACCCCCTTCAGTAGAGGATTGGTTTAGAACGGTGTCAGAAACAATAGGGAAGGAAAAGACAGTTTATGTTAGAGGAGGGAATATAAAGGAATTTTAAAAAATCTGGACTCCATGGATTGAGAAGGTAGAACATCTTAGATAGAGTATAGGGGAAAAAAAGAGGATATGGAAAAGTGTAAGATCTAAGTATAAAGTAGAGATGTGCGTGCAGGTAACTAAGATATAGAGTGGGCTGACTACCAGGTTTATAGTTTAGTGTAAAGGGGGGTATTAAAGGGAAGAAAGTTAGCAGAATACACCCGGCAGGGTGGATATATACATCTTGTAGTAAAGTAGATGATTGTATTACTATGAGGTTTTATGTACATTGTTTAATATGAGATGTGATGTATTTTGTATGAAGATGAATAAAAAGTATTGAATTTAAAAAAAAATCCTGGAGTATGAGCTATGAGCTGCTGAGAAAAAGGTGTAGTCCCTTTCCTGCAGATGGAGAATCCGCCATATGTCAACTAATCAATGGGAATGTAACAGTTCCCTGATTCGGTTCCGGGACCTCAAAGACAGGGCCGAAGAGCCCGTCGATGTGTCTTTGCGAGGATCAATGGTAAGATTAAGATCTCCTCCTAACACCAATGTTCCCTCTGTGAAGGAGGCCAGGGTGTCCAAGCATGATTCAAGCACCGGAAGCTGGTACACATTCGGCAAATACAGGTTCAGTAAATGAATGTCTGCGACTGAAGTGTACCTTTGACAAAAAGGTATCTACCCTCGGGGTCAGCGTGGAGGTCTCCCAGCTGCCAGGGCAAAGTTTTGGCCAGGAAGATACTCGTCCCTTTAGATTTTGAGGAGGGCGATGCACTGTGGTACACTATTAGGAAATGCTTACTGTAGAGTTTTGGGATACTATCTGCCCGAAAATGGGTCTCTTGCAAAAATACTACCTGAGGTCTTTGCCTCCAAAGATCCGTGAGGCAACTGGTTCCCTTCTCTGGAGCATTTAAGCCCTTCACATTCCAGGACACAAACTTCAGAGACATGTCAGATGGGGCATGATCGGGTCGCCAGGCCTCGCCAACAACTAGAGCTGTATGTGGTGTGGGGGGGAGGGGGAAGGAGGAAGTTGGACTAGAATAGGAGAGCAGCAGGGAAAAGGTGGAAAGGGGCATATAGGGGGGCTAAAAAAGAGAAAAAGAGAGAAATGGAGGACAAGAAGGGTGAGAGTAAACTAAATCTCCAAACAGGGCTACTGCCTATTTGGGCAGCTAGGGCCTAGTGGGGGAAGAGGTAAGGCACTTCAGAGTTCAGGCTCCCGAAGCACGGGGCCCCCCTCAACCACTTCTCACTAGCAGCGGTCCTATCAGAAACCGTATTATTACATTAGGCTTCTCATAAAAGAAATAGCTCCATAAGGAAACATAAAATATAACATTGTAACATTAAGTTTAACTTAACATTTCTTAACATTATAACAGTCAATAATGCAACATTCAGTAGTGCCTTAGTTATTGGGAAAACTATAACAGTTTCCTATTATTGGCTCTGTCTAATGAAGGGACCGCTCTCTCCCACCGGGTCTCCCACCCAATTAGAGCGAGCCGCAGCCCTGTCCTCAAGCTCAACATTCCTGAGGGGATCAAGTCCAGCCGGAACAATCCTTGGGTCCCAAGACGGGGTATTTGTGTTGGAGAGAAAAAAAAAGGGGGGGGAAGGGGAGGAGGGGAGGGGGGAGGGGGGACTATTTGTACCATAACATCACCTCCAAGTAGATACCTATCTCTAGATGTTATTAAAACTGAACATTCAGAAACCAGTCATTGTACAAGAACTCTAGGCAGGTAAAAGGGGGGTATCCGGAGAGCCAGGGCTGAGCCATAAACAGGGGAGGCCACGGTCCGTTCTCAGCTTGCTACTACCCAGCCCCTCTGAGTCCCATCTCAGGGACCGCCCTCACACCAGCTGTGGGCATCAGAGCTAAAAGTTACTATGACCTAGGTATACCCATGTTTATTTTTTTGTAGTGCGGTACTAGATAGAGTGTAGGGACCTAACGAATGGGAGGTCCCTAAGCAGATGTTCATACAGACTGCTATCTTCAGTTTATGGCGGAAGGGCCAAATGGGTTTGTCCCTTCTCCAAGATAAACCCTCAGGTGAGTCCAACCGATAGGACCGTGTGTCTTTCCCCTGTCTCTGGCTGTATAACATTGATCCAGGATAATGGGAACGTGATGTGTTTCCATGAGGCCAACGGGCCAGGGGGGCACAAGGAAGTCAAACTAAGTGGGCCGGAGGCCATTTTCTAAAGGAGTCCTCCAGTCGGCCGGTCAAAATGGGATGGTGAAGTACCACCAAGACAATGATAATTAACACTTACATGTGCAGAGGAGACAACAAGAGAGACGTAGAACCGTTTTTCCGCTTGAGAGCAACTCAGCCCAATGGCTTCATAGTTCATTGTCCTGAGGAGCCTGCGGTCTTCTGCATTGAGATCCGTGGTTGCGTCGAGGCCTTTGAGGCCTGCCAGAAGGGTTCACCGCTGGGGTATTGATGCCGGGAGTCAGGACAAACGCTAGCCAGTTAGGTAGTGACATCGATGGCAGCCCAAGGGAATTGAGGAAGGTGGGAACCTCCTTGGGGTGTCGGAGGTTGTATGTGCGACCTCCCTTCCGCGCAATCAAATGGAAAGGATGACCCCACTTATATGTGATTCCCTGCTCGCTGAATTTCTCCAGCAGGGGTTTCATGCAGTGGCGCAGCTGCAGGGTCCTCCGGGAGACATCTGGCAGGAGAGATACCTGGGCTCTGTCAGTCGATATGCCCTCTGTGCCAAGCCTTCGCAACAAATGCTTGTTCCTTAGGATACAAACGTGCAGCAAGAACGAGCGAGCCCCGGACCAGGCATGCACGTTGGCGCACCCACACAAACAGTGCGCGTCAGCGCGGGCACGTTCGCACGCCAACGAATCACGGCACACGGCGCCCTATTTAAATGATCAGCTTACTAGCATCGGTGCTGGATTGTCTCAGCTTGTTCCTGTATCCTTGCTGCTGCTTTGTTTGATTTACCTTGATCCTGAACTCCTGGCTTCCTCGACCATTCTCTCGGATTACCCCTGCATCCCTGTCTGCCTCTGCTTCCTGTATCGACCCCGGCTTGGACTTCTGACTACGGCTCTGTCTCCTGATCCTGTACTCCACTGCCTGCCTGTTGCCAACCCCCGCCGGTCCCCGACTACGAGCCTGCTTTCTAAATGTGTACCTTGCTGCCAACCCCTGCCTGTCCTGACTCTGCAAGTGTTCCTGTTGGACTTTTCCTGAACTAGTCCAGTGATCAGCATCCCATCTCCTCCACGAAGACTCCGGTGTTCCTGATCCTGCCTGCAGGCACCTGCACCCTTCCACCGCTCTAGCGGCCCCTGTCTCAACCTCCAGGGGTGCTAGGACCGGGACCGTGCAAGAGGCCGCCCTTGTCATTTTGGATGTAGGTACGTAACAGTACAATCCAGCCACATGGAGTCCGAAAGGGGGGCCTCAGCTATGGACGCTCTGTGCCAACAGATTGCAAACCTTACTCAGGCAGTCCAGGGCCTGCAAGATGGCTACCAACAGCTCAAAGAGTGGAGTCTCTCTCTCCAAGCACCTCAGCGCACCGTACAACCGCAGCACCTGCATCACCTGTTTCAGCTTCTACACCCACAGTAGTTGTGCCACCCCCGGAGCCACGTGTCCCTGCTCCTGAGAGATTTACGGGAGATCGCAGCAAGTTCCGCGCTTTCAGGAATGCCTGCCACTTTCCTGCTTTCCTGCTACAGCCCCGCACCTTTTCTTTGGAAAGTACCAAGGTGGGGTTTATCATTTCATTACTTCAGGGGGAACCCCAGATCTGGGCCCACCACCTATTGTAACAAGCCTAGCCCCTTGCTGAGTACTATGGACTCTTTCTTGGATGGAATAGCCAAACTTTATGATAATCCTCAACGTACCACTACAGCCGAGGCCAGTCTCCACACCCTTCAGCAAGGTCGTAGGCCCGTGGAGGACTATGTTACGGACTTTAAACGGTGGAGTTCCGATACACAATGGAACGACGCCGCTCTCCGCTTTCAGTTCCACCTAGGACTTTCAGAGGCACTTAAAGATGAATTGGCTCATGTGGGGGTCCCTAATTCCCTAGAAGAGCTGATCCAACTGTCTATTCAAATCGATCGCCGACTGAGGGAGCGAAGATCTGAAAGGACCAGCCAGTACCGGCCCATATGGATGCTACCCAGGGTACCTAGCCACCCACCTACCTCTGCGTCCCCACTACCTGCTACCAACACTGAAGCTCCAGAGCCAATGCAATTAGGCCTGCTTCGTTCACCATTGACACCAGAGGAAAAACATTGCCTGAATAATCTCTGTCTCTATTGCGGAGGAGCCGGTCATTATGCAAACATGTGCCCCAACAAGACTCGTAAGTGTGCCTCTCCTCCTCTTGATCCTTGTGCCTTGACTCTATGAAGTTTTACTCACATTGCTGTTCCTGTCTCCCTACAGCTTCCAGAAGGGGCGCTTCAGGTACAGGCCATTATTGATTCAGGCGCCTGTAGCTGTATTATCGACCATGCCTTCGCCCTGCAACACAATATTCCTCTGCGATCCAAGCAACAGAAACTGTCCATTTGATTAGCTGATGGGTCAAACATCAAATCTGGGCCAATCATCCAAGAAACTCAACCTTTGCCCGCTGACATTTTACCTAACCACCAAGAACTGTTGTGCCTGGACGTTATCTCCTCACCACTCTTTCCGATTTATTTTGGGGACGCCATGGTTGCAAGCACACAACCCACAGATAGATTGGACAATGGGCAAGGTGGTCTTCCAGTCTTCCTATTGCCTTCACAATTGTCTCAAAACCCTCCACTGTACAGCTCCAGTTGTTGGCTGTCTAAAACCAGTATCCGAATCCCAAGACCTTGTTGCATCCGTGTACCATGATTTCCTGGATGTCTTTGATAAGCAGAAAGCAGACACACTCCCCCCCCCCCCCCCCCGGGCCTATGATTGCCCGATTGAACTCTTACCTGGGGCAGAAATCCCATTTGGAAGCATTTTTCCCTTTTCAGAGCCTGAACTTTTGGTTTTGAAGGACTATGTCAATGAGAACCTCAGCAAAGGGTTTATCTGACACTCTACTTCTCCAGCAGGGGCAGGAATATTTTTTGTAGAGAAAAAAGATCACTCACTCCGTTCATGTGTGGATCACAGAGAATTAAACCGGATTACCGTTAAAAATCGTTACCCCCTTCCTCTAATTCCAGAACTGCTCCAGAGACTCCGCTCTGCAAGAATATTCACTAAGCTGGATTTAGGAGGTGCCTACAACTTGATCAGAATCAGAAAGGGAGATGAGTGGAAAACGGCCTTCCGGACTCGTTTTGGCCACTTTGAGTACCTCGTTATGCCTTTCAGTTTATGCAACGCTCCAGCAACTTTCCAGCATTTTGTAAACAATATCTTCAGAGACTTTCTAGACCTATTCATGATCGTTTATCTAGACGACATTCTGATTTTCTCGTTCTCCCTAGAATTACATTATGACCATGTGAAACAGGTCCTTCTTAGATTAAGACAGAATGGACTCTATGCTAAGGCCGAGAAATCTGAATTCGAACGGCAGACCATTCACTTTCTCGGACTGGTAATCTCTATGGGAGGTATGGCAATGGACCCTCAAAAGGTCACAGCTATAATGTCCTGGCCACCTCCAATTGATAAGAAAGGGGTACAACGGTTCATCGGTTTCTCCAATTTCTACAGGAAATGTATTAAAAACTTCTCTTGGTATCATCATACCCATCACTCAACTCACCAAGATACAGAGCCGTTTTCAGTGGACGGGGGCAGCCCAAGCTGCTTTTGACAAATTAAAGGGACTTTTTACCTCTGGTACTGAAGCTCCCTGATCCTGCTCTTCCATACATCCTGGAAGTAGATGCCTCAGAAAGCTCTGTGGGGGCTATCTTGCCCCAGCGCCAGGAACCTAAGGCTTTAATGCACCCCGTGGCCTTTTTCTCGAAGAAATTAGGGCCATCAGAAAGGGACTATTATGTAGGAGACCGAGAACTGTTGCCAATCAAATCGGCCCTGGAAGAATGGCGATACCTCTTGGAGGGAGCAAAACACCCAATACTGATCTTCACAGATCACAAGAACTTAGAATATCTCAGAACCGCCAAACGCCTCAGACCCAGACAAGCAAGATGGGCTCTTTTTTTTTTCACGCTTCAGTTTCCATATTACCTACTGGCCCGGGTCCAAGAATGTGAAACCTGACGCGCTATCGCGTATGTTTACGGAAGTTGAAGCTCCACCCCAATCGGACACCATCCTACAGGCTGGAAATTTTCTGCTTACGCAAGCTGACTTAATGTCACAGATTCGTCAAGCATCCAGGGGAATTTCTCTGCCCCCAGATATGAATCTTCAGGAAAATGATAGGCACTATTGGCAGGGTAATAAAGTTTTCATACCACAGAATCTGCATACTACCATCCTACAAGTATGCCATGACTACCCGTTAGCCGCCATTTCGGGGGAAACAAGACCATGGATTTGGTCCAGAGACATTTTTGGTGGCCTAACCTAGCAAGGGATTGCAGGAAATATGTTGGTTCTTGCTCTGTCTGCCTCAGGAACAAGAATAGTAAAGACAAAGCATGGGGATTATTAAGACCACAACCCATTCCTGAAAGACCCTGGGATAAAATCTTAATGGATTTTATTGTGGAGCTTCCCCCATCTGAAGGGTTTTCATCCATCTTTGTGGTGGTGGATCGCCTCTCCAGGATGTCGCATTTTATCCCCATGAAAGAGACCCCATCAGCAACAGAAACTGCTAAAGTCTTCATTAACCACCTCAATACAGGGCACTTTCACCCCCTTCCTGACCAAGCCATTTTTCAGTTTTCAGCGCTGTCGCACTTTGAATGATAATTGCGCAGTCTTGCTACACTGCACCCAAATGAAATTTTTATCATTTTTTCCCCGCAAATAGAGCTTTCTTTTGGTGGTATTTGATCACCTCTGCGGTTTTTATTTATTGCGCTATAAACAAAAGAAGAGGGACAATTTTGAAAAAACACAATATTTTTTACTTTTTGCTATAATAAATATCCAATTTTTTTTTTTTTTTTTTTTTAACAAATTTTTTCCTCAGTTTAGGCCGATACGTATTCTTCTACATATTTTTGGTAAAAAAAAATTGCGATAAGCGTATATTGATTGGTTTGCGCAAAAGTTATAGCGTCTACAAAATAGGGGATTTATAGCATTTTTATTTATTTATTTATTTTTTTACTATTAATGGTGGCGATCTGCGATTTTTATTGTGACTGCGATATTGCAGCGGACATATCGGACACTTTTGACACATTTTTTGGACCATTCACATTTATACAGCGATCCATGCTATAAAATTGCATTGATTACTGTGTAAATGTGACTGGCAGGGAATGGGTTAACCACTAGGGGGCGATCGAGGGGTTAACATATGACCTATGGAGGTGATTCTAACTGTGGGGGGAGGGGACTGACTGGGGGAGGTGACCGATCGGTGTCCCTATGTACAAGGGACACGCCATCGGTCTCCTCTCCTCTCTGACAGGACGTGGATCTGTGTTTACATGCACAGATCCACGGTCCTGCTTTGTTACTCGGCAATCGCGGGCCGCGATGTCCGCCGGGCACGCGCACCGGGTCCCGAGAGACACAGCGTGCATGCGCGCGCCCCCTAGTGGCTCGGGAGGGTGATCACGTCATATGACGTCCGCCCAGAATAAGAGAAGCCTTGTCCCGCCGTCATATGATGGTGGACGGTGGCTTAGTGGTTAAAGAAGTTGTTAGACTGCACGGAATTCCTAACGACATTGTCTCAGATCGTGGAGTGCAGTTCACTTCAAGATTTTGGAAAGCACTGTGCGGTGCGCTGGGCATCAAACTCAGTTTCTCTTCAGCTTACCACCCCCAGTCCAACGGGCAGACTGAGCGTACTGATCAAACAGTGGAGAAATACCTGCGCTGCTTCCCCTCCTTTACCCAGGAAGATTGGGCCTCACTACTGCCCTTGGCGGAATTCGCATTTAATAACTCTACCCATGCAGCCACCAATCAGTCCCCCTTCTTCTCAAACTATGGGTATCATCCCTCTTTTTTACCAATGCTGATTCCAGATTCTCCTTTGCCAGCTGTTCAGGACAGATTAAACTTCCTTGCTACCAATAACCAGATGCTGAGAGAGACCATTTCCAGGGCACAAGAAGATAATAAAAAGTTCTTCGACAGGAGGAGAGGAGAACTGGGTTTGAAAGTTAGCGACCGTGTGTGGCTCTCAACAAAAAATCTGAAATTGACCTGTCCGTCCAGGAAATTGGGACCTAGATACTTAGGACCTTTTCCGGTCAAGAAAAAGATTAACCCAGTGGCTTAGGAACTTGAACTTCCCGACTCATTTAAGATCCACCCTGTGTTTCATACCTCCCTGCTGAAACCCGATGTGGTTAATCCCCTTCCAGGTCATGAAGTGGGACCCCCAGAAGCTATAATGGTGGATGGAGAGGAAGAGTTTGAGATCGAGACCATTGTAGATTGCAGGAGAAGGCGGGGACAGAATCAATACCTAATTAAGTGGAGAGGTTTTGGTCCAGAGGAAAATTCCTGGGAACCTGAGACAAACCTCCATGCCCCAAGACTTATACAAGCCTTTTAGCGCTTTCTTCCAAAAAGGATGGCCCAGATGGGCATCCTGAGGCTGCCCATAAGGAGGGGGCAATGTCAGAGAACCTTTGCAACAAATGCTCATTCCCGTGCGCCAGCCAGCAGGCTCCACTCTGGGATACAAGCGTGCGGCAAGAACGAGTGAGCCCCGGATCAGGCACGCACGTTGGAGCACCCACACGAACGAGTGCGCGTCAGCACGGGCACGTTCGCACGCCAGTGAATCACGCCGCACGGCGCCCTATTTAAATGATCAGCTTACTAGCATCGGTGCTGGATTGTCTCAGCTCGTTCCTGTATCTTTGCTGCTGCTTTGTTTGATTTACCTTGATCCTGAACTCCTGGCTTCCTCGACCATTCTCTCGGATTACCCCTGCTTCCTGTATCGACCCCGGCTTGAACTTCTGACTACGGCTCTGTCTCCTGATCCTGTACTCCGCTGCCTGCCTGTTGCCAACCACCGAGTGTCCCCGACTACGAGCCTGCCTTCCGATTGTGTACCTTGCTGCCAGCACGTTGCCAACCCCTGCCTGTCCTGACTCTGCAAGTGTTCCTGTTGGACTTTTCCTGAACTAGTCCAGTGATCAGCATCCCACCTCCTCCACGAAGGCTCCAGTGTTCCTGATCCTGCCTGCAGACACCTGCACCCTTCCGCCACTCTAGCAGCCCCTGTCTCAACCTCCATGGGTGCTAGGACCGGGACCGTGCAAGAGGCCGCCCTTGTCATTTCGGACTCCACTGTAAGGTACGTCCTCTTTGATAGAGTAATTATGCAAGCAGCAAAGGACATCTCTAGGTCTGTCCTCCGCTGTGTTTCTGGAGCCGAGGGTTCTGTGTACTCTGTCAGTGGCAATAGGTGTTTCCATCGGGCGCTCTAGGCATTCGTTAAATATAGCAGTCCCCGTCATCTTGAGGTCTGCTTGCTGGGTGGCTTCTGGCAGACCGCAGATTCTGATGTTGCGCCTATGGTTGCGATTTTCCAGATCGTCTAGCAATGGTCTTGGTCTGTCACTTCCTCTTGTGTGTCATGCAAGGTAGTGATGTCTTGGCAAAGGGTTGCAGTGTCCGTCTCCACAGAGGTGACTCGTGTGGAAACCTCTGCTACTGTTTGTTTAATTCCTGCGATCTCCCCGTGGAGTGCTGCCTCCATTCTGATTGCCACAGAGTCCAGGTCATTTCTGGTGGGCAGTTTTTGTAATAGTGCCCATAGTGCCTGCTCTCCATTAAGCATGGATGAGGGCTCATGTAAGGGCAGAGTCAGTGGAGCGGTACTCATGAAGGCTTGTAATGAGAGGGGCAGAGGCGCGCCGAGTGTTAGGCTCTGTTGCTGGGAGCGCTGGATGCCCTGTGATACCCACTGTAGGGTATCACAGGGCACCCCTCCTGGGCTGTCAAGGGATGCGAGGGACAGAGAGCGGGGGAGACAGGGGGAGAGGTCGCTAGTCGGGGAGAACGGTAGCTTGTCATTATGTCCCTCTCCTCTCCCTGCAGGCACGCCAGGTCCCGCTCTCGCATCTGACACCGACGCCATCTTGGAAGGATGTTTCGGTATGAAGAATCTTTCCATAAGTGTTCCAAGGCACGAAACACTGCGGAGCAGTCTTCTCGGCTGTGTGGGTGTGCTGTAAAGCCGAAATATACAGTAAGGCTGTGCGGGTGGTCTATTAGGTCTATTAAGGAGCCGCAGACTGGGAGCCCTGTGAGAACACGGCTTCACTCTTCCATGCCGAGACCACGCCCCCCGAGTCCCTTGTTTTTATTCTGGTGCATGCATATAACTGTTAGCTTCCTGACGTTCACAGGTCCCTGGAGCCCTACACTGCCACACAAAACTCAAAAGTGAAAGCTGCTGCAGGGGAGTCACTTTGGGCCATTTTGGGGGTGAGGAGTTAGCACCTGCAATGCACTGAGCGCTGCACAGTGCATTCTGCGCCCTGATTGGGCAAAGCAGTGTATGCTGGTTGTTAAGGAGCAGGGTCGGGAAGCCGGGTCACCAGCTGTCATACTTCGGGACCAGTATGAATTTTAAGGGGAGCCCCACGCCAAAATTGTAAAAATAGAATCGCATTGGGTCCCCCCCAAAATCCATACCAGGCCCTTATACGGGCATGCAGCCTGGCAGGTCAGGAAAGGGGGAGAACAAGGGCCTCTTCCCGACCACCCTGGGCTGTGGTTGTCAGGGTCTGTGGGTGGGGGGGCTTATCGGAACCTGGAAGCCCCCTTTAACAAGGGGGCCCCCAGATTTCGCCCCCCATGTGAATGAGTATTGGGTACCCCTAACCATTCACCAAAAAAATGGCCAAAAGTATACACAAGTGACAGTTTTTGACAAATCCTTTATTGAAAAATAAAACAATAGTGTCCCTCGATGTAAATCCATCATTAATCACGCCACCTGCCAACCCGAAAATAAATAAAAAAATAAATTGCAGTTGCGGGAGGGCGCGTGCCGGCGGCGGCACACCTTTGCGCCCGCTGCATGCTGCGGGAACGTGACCACGGGCAGGGCCGTCTTTAATATTGATTGGACCCTTGGGCAAAACTTTTCTTGGAGCCCCCCCCATGCAGTTTTGCTCTCCACCTTTTCTGAGACATACAATAAATAGCAGCTAGACTCAAAATCAGTTTACTGAATCAGATCAGGCAGCTATTGCGATTGGTTGCCAGAGGTTACAGTGTATCATTAATGCTCACTGTCTGGTTGCTAGAGGTTACAGCACACATTATGGCTTACTAATTAGTTGCTAGAGGCTACAGCCAATGATTTCTGCTTGTTGATTGGTTGCTAGAAATTACTGTGGATATGACCTCAGGGGGGCATGATATACATATCAATGCTGCCGGCCGCCACTATTTACATATGAATGCTGTCACTATTTACATATGAATGCTGTCACTATTTACATATGAATGCCGGTAATTTACATGTAAACACAGGGTCTGCAGGTGAGTCATCTGTACACAACAATAGGGCAGAGCTGGGCAGCATTAGTAGCAGCACTTCACACTGAGATATTGGGACACAGCATGGGACTAAAACCTCAAGAGACAAGGGAATCTAAACCAGGATAGTTGGCAAGTATGAGGTAGCTGCTTTGGGCCCCACAACAATGACAGGGCCCAGGGCAGCTGCCCCTTTTGCCCTGCCTTAAAAACGGCCCTGACCACGGGTTGGGTGGACTCGATGACCTGTGATCACCTAGTGTAGAGGGGATCTACCAGTGTAAACAAGTGGATCCCTATTCTGCTAGATGACATGTCAGAGATCTTCTGTTGCCAGTGATCAGAAACAGCAATCTGTCATCTCCATGGCAGCTCATCCCCCCTACAGTTAGAACACTTATATAAATAATAAATCAGCGCGTGTATGCAAAAAAGCAGCTGTACACCAGGGTCAAACAATCAAATCCCTTAGGTTAAATGTATAAAATAGATGCAGCGCTAAATAAAACAAAAAAACAACAAAAGAACATCCAGGGATAAGATGAAGGTAACAATATGACATAAAGTCCTTCAATCGATGATATGAGTATACAAAAGAGCAATATCAATGTCCAAACACTCCTGTGAGATTCCACCAGACAAGCGTGATATCATGCCAGTAATGAGTGACTGATAGATATGCCCTTCACCGAAAACTGAATGGCCTCTCACCTGATGACCAGGACCCTTTAGTTACAGAGGGTCATAAAAGCATTCCCATAAGGGTCATATAGAATGATGGTCCAAATCGATGGTAAGGAGCTCCGTCAGGTGTCATGTAGTAGGGGATCAGGATATATCTCATATGACATATAAAATAGAAGAGGAACAAAAATAGTGCTCTCCATTTGCCAAAATTCTGCTGTAGAAGTCCCCGCCCACTGGGACGCAACGCGTCCAGAACGTGACGTTGTGACGTCATCCGCGGCCACCACGCATGCTCCATCCTGTGTTTACACACTGCTGTGTCGTGCACTGCTTTCGTCCTGGCACTTGTGAAGTGCCTGCTATGTAAGTGTGATTTTATATCCTTTTAATAAAATTTTGGCAAACGGAGAGCACTATTTTTGTTCCTCTTCTATTTTATATGTCATATGAGATATATCCTGATCCCCTACTACATGACACCTGACGGAGCTCCTTACCATCGATTTGGACCATCATTCTATATGACCCTTATGGGAATGCTTTTACCCTGTTTCCCCGAAAATAAGACCTAGCGTGATTGTCAGTGATGGCTGCAATATAAGCCCTACCCCCCAAATAAGCCTTACCCTGTTTCCCTGAAAATAAGCCCTACCCTGAAAATAAGACCTACAAGGACTTTAACAAGGGCTTATTTGGGGGGTAGGGCTTATATTGCAGCCATCACCGGCAATCACGCTGGGTCTTATTTTCGGGGAAACAGGGTATGACCCTCTGCAACTAAAGGGTCCTGGTCATCAGGTGAGAGGCCATTCAGTTTTCGGTGAAGGGCACATCTATCAGTTACTCATTACTGGCATGATATCACGCTTGTCTGGTGGAATCTCACAGGAGTGTTTGGACATTGATATTGCTCTTTTGTATACTCATATCATCGATTGAAGGACTTTATGTCATATTGTTACCTTCATCTTATCCCTGGATGTTCTTTTGTTGTTTTTTTGTTTTATTTAGCGCTGCACCTATTTTATACATTTACAGTTAGAACACACCTAGGGAACACATTTAACCCCTTGATCGCCCCCTAGTGTTAACCCCTTCCCTGCCAGTGTAATTTTTACATTCATCAGGGCTCTTTTTTTTAGCACTGATCAATGTAATAATGTCACTGGTCCCCAAAAAGTGTAATTTGGGTCAGATTTGTCTGCCGCAATGTCGCAATCCCACTAAAAATCACAGATCGCCGCCATTACTGGTAAAAACAATGACAAAAATAAAAGTCCCAACTATCCCATAGTTTGTAGACGCAATAACTTTTGCACAAACTAATCAATATACCCCTATTGTGATTTTTTTTTTTTTTTTTTACCAAAAATATGTAGAAGAATATATATCAGCCTAATCTGAATGTGTTTTTTTTTTTGGATATGTATTCTAGCAAAAAGTAAAAAAAAAAAAAAAATGTTTTTTTTTCAAAATTGTCGTGTTTGTTTATAGTGCAAAAAGTAAAAACCACAAAGGTGCTCAAATACCACCGAAAGAAAGCTCCATTTGTGGGAAAAAAAGGACGTCAATTTTGTTTGGGTACAGCACGACCGCGCAATTGTCAGTTACAGCAACACAATGCCGTATCGCAAAAAATGGCCTGGTCATTAAGAAGGCAAATCCTTCTGGTTCTTAAGTGGTTAATAAAGGATTTGTCAAAAACTGTCTCTTGTGTTTAATACTTTTTGCTACTTTTCTGGTGAATGGGTAAGGGTACTATGTACCCAAAACTCATTCACTTGGGGAGGGGGTGAGATCTGGGGGTCCCCTTGATTAAGGGGGCTTCCAGATTCCAATAACCCCTCGCCCGCAGACCTCGACAACCACAGCAGAGGGTTGTCAGGAAGAGGCCCTTGTCCCCATCAACAGAGGGACAAGGTGCTTTGCAGTGGCTCACACCCCCCCCCCCACCTTTCCTTACCTGCCAGGCTGCATGACCGTATAAGGGTCTGGTATGGATCTTGGTAAAATCCCCACACATTTATTTTCTTTATTTTTTCAATAGCCGGGTGACGGGTGACGGAAATTGCGAGTCATTTTAAATGGGATTTGACTTTTATTTTTGCTGCAGCAAGGAATTTTTAATTTTTATTCTTGCACTTTAAGCATAATTAAAATCACTGCTGCAAAAAATATCATTAAAAAATATATATATATTGTATTATGTCCCCCAGGGCAGTACCCAGACCCCCATACCCCGTTTATGGCCAATTACTTGCATATATGCCTTCAAAATGGGCACTTTTGATTTTTCCTGTTTGGCTCCCATAGACTTCAATGGGATTCGCTGTTCGGGTTAGAACATTTCCCCTATTCAGGAGTTCTGCTGCGAACCAAACAGTGTGGTGTTCTGCTCATCCTTAAAGTTTTACTAAAAACACTTTAAGGATGTCATTAGCAGCGCCATACATGGCAAATCAGCAAACGCCAACAGCACCAGACCCCAGGAAGAAAGGTACAGTACCAGCATTGCAATTTCATGCCAGACCCAAAGACTTAGGGCCCAAAACCATCTTACAAATGCCTTAGCAAACCTATTATGGCTGCCTTTCAGCTCAGGGTCAGCTATAATCCCCCCTTTCACTGCACAGCCAGGTGTCCAGGTCAACACTGACAATTTTTCCGAAATTTCTTTTTTAAATTTCTTTTTAAAGTTACTGCAATGCATCATGGACCAAACTAATCTTTTTTCCCGACAAAATATTGATAACAACCCCAACTCATTATATGCCCGTCTTTTCGAATGGAGACGTCTAACAGTGGAGGAGTTTAGGCTTTACGATCAACATGGAGCTTACGAAACAAAAAAACGTATTACATGCTTATTGGTCTACCAACCCCATCCATCACATGCCAGTTTTTTCAGCTGTCATGTCCATGTCCCGCTATGACATGATCATGCACTTCCTGCATTACAGCGATAATTCACAGTGCCCACCCCAAGATCATCCCAACTTTGATAAAATATAGAGAATTTGCCCGCTAATTGATTTTTTTTCTAAGAGGTTTGAAATTTATGTCCCTGACCAAAACATCTGTGTGGACGAATCCCTGGTCCATTTCACTGGCCGGCTGGGATTAAAGCAATACATTTCCAGTAAGAGGGTCAGATATGGATTAAAGCTCAACAAGCTCTGTGAAAGCGCCAATGGATATGTGCATGCCTTTCACATGTACAAAGGCAAAGACTCCCAGCTCCAGCCCCCTGAGTGCCCAACGTACATCAGAACAAGCAGTAAAATTGTCTGGGAGCTGGAATTCCCACTGTTCCAATAGGGGTATCACATCTACTTAGACAATTATACCAGCCTGCCCCTTTTCCGCCACCTGTACCGTGAGAAACCCTTGGCCTGCAGTACAACAAGAACAAACAGGAAGAGCTTCCCACAACATCTAGTCACCACAAGGCTAGAAAGGGTGCAACCAGGAAGCTTGAGGAATGAGGAAGTGTTGGCTGTGAAGTGGAGGGATAGGAGAGATGTGTACATCCTGTCCACCATCCACAATGACACCTCGGTGGAACTTCACGGAAGACGCGGATGCTTTCAAAAGCCTGGGTGTATCCACGATTACAATCTGTTAATGGAGGGAGGGTAAATATCAACACTAGAGTCCCTCTTCTGGTATAAAAAAGTTGCAATTTAAAAGTGGCAGATTTTGCAGATGATATGCTATTCTTTGTTACAAATCCGGAAGTCACCTGTCCTGTTCTTCTTACTGAACCCCGAACTTATGGTACACTGTCAAACTCCAAAATTAATGTCCATAAATTTGAAATGCTTAACATTACCCTTAGCTCTCGTTGAGTCCAATTTCTTAGCTCAGTCTTCTCAATACCATGGGTGAATTTTTACCTCACCTATCTTGGGGTAAATTTAACTGCTTCTATTGATAGGATCTACAGGGCCAATTTCCCACCAATGCTTTGCATGATTTAGGAAGACCTCTGTAAATGGCATCTCTAAATGACAACTCATACTTGGATGGGGCATAATGCCATACTTAAGAGGAACATTATGCTGAGACTGTTATACATCCTCCAAACTTTGCCCATTGTTATTTCCTCTTCTTTTCTGAAGTCGATCCGTAGTCTGTTATATGTTTTGTCTGTGTGAAAACAAACCTTATCTCATTCCTACTTGGACCTACCTAAGGTGCATGGGGGGATGGCATTTCCTGACCCACTATGCTATTACCAGGCAGTTCATCTTGCCATTGTTCTGTCATGGTGCAGGGACTCAGGTCAAAAGCAGTGGCTGGAGCTTGAGCAGTTTTGCTCTGACATACCACTACAGACACAATCTCCTGGATCCACTGAGACATCACCCTTTAATAGGGGCGACTCTTAAGGTAATACCCAGCTGCTACCAATTCCAACAGCCAGACAAGATGGTTACCAGTTTTTTTCCCAGTATTGGGCAACCCAGCTTTTCCCCCAGGACATGCAGACAGACAATTTCATAGTCTATTTCAAAAAGGATTGTTCTGCCTGTGGGGCTTTCTCTCTCTGTCGGGTCTGAAGGCTCCTTCGGCTATCGAGTTTGAGTTTTTTGATCAAGGCAATTGCAACAACTGATTCATTTTCTTCACAGTATGGTACATGAAGGTACATTGCCCAGCTCTGGCTCCCTGATTGAGATCCTATGTCTACAACCGCAATCCTCCTCATATGGAGTCTCGGAAGCATACAAGCTGCTTCTCGGGCCACCTGAAGACTTTGTCCCCCCATTTCTGTTGAGGTGGGAAAGGGATTTGGGGTTATCGCTTTCTTCTGAACAATGAGGACGTATTCTCTATTTTTCTCACTATTTGTCTATTGCGACCAAATACCAGGATATAAGATCCTCACCTGCTGGTATAAATTTTCTTCACTTTTCTGGAAAATCTACCCTGAGGTGGTGGACACATGCTAGAGGTGTGGAGAGGCTGGAGGCACCATGTTACATATTTTTTTGGAATTGCAAGAAACTGGACGGGTATTGGTCCCACGTTACACAGACTATTCGGCAACTACAGATTTTGACCTGGGCTCAGATCCCTCCATATATCTTTTGCACCATTCTGATCTCCCAAGACACAGATATAAAAAGTGTTTGCTTATTCATTTGGTAAATGTGGCCAAGGCCTGCATACCGACACTGTGTGTTGCGAGTGCACATTGGTCTGTAAGTGCACTTTGGTCTGCGAGTGCACATTGGTCTGCGAGTGCACGTTGGCCAGCGAGTGCACGTTGGTCTGCAAGTACACGTTGGTCAGTGAGTACCTGTGTATTGTCTTGTTGAGTACCTGTGTATTTTCTTGTTGAGTATAAGCGTCAGGAAGCTAGTTGTTAGGTAATTTGGACAGGGTATAATCCCCAATCCTCATTAAATTAGTAGGTACGATGCCCGGTGGGTGTGGAGGTGCGACTCGGTGTACAACTATGGTTAATGATTCTTACTCTGACTGGTCTAAGGTTATCAGTGGTGTACCCCAAGGTTCAGTGCTGGGACCCTTACTCTTTAATATCTTTATAAATGATATTGGGTCTGGGATCAAAAGTAACATTTCTGTCTTTGCAGATGACACCAAGCTATGCAGTGGAATAACGTCCTTACAGGATGTCTCCAATTTACAAGCCGACCTCAATGCACTGTCTAATTGGGTGACTATGTGGCAGATGAGATTTAATGTTGAGAAATGTAAAGTTATGCACTTGGGGGCTAAGAATATGCATGCATCATACAAACTAGGGGGAGTACAACTGGGGGAATCTGTAGTGGAGAAGGATCTGGGGGTTTTGGTAGATCATAAGCTCAATAATAGCATGCAATGCCAAGCTGCGGTTTCCAAAGCGAGCAAAGTTCTTTCTTGTATTAAGAGAGGTATGGACTCCAGAGAGAGAGATATCATTTTGCCCCTGTTCAAATCATTAGTAAGACCTCATCTGGAATATGCAGTTCAGTTTTGGACACCAGTTCTCAAAAAGGATATCGGGGAACTGGAGAAAGTGCAGAGAAGGGCAACCAAACTGATAAGAGGCATGGGGGAGCTCAGCTATGAGGAAAGATTAGAGGAACTGAATTTGTTCACTCTTGAGAAGAGGAGAATAAGGGGGGATATGATCAACATGTTTAAATATATAAGGGGTCCATATAGTGAACTTGGTGTTGAGTTATTCACTTTACGGTCAACACAGAGGACAAGGGGGCACTCTTTACGACTGGAGGAAAAGAGATTTCATCTTCAAATACGGAAAGGTTTCTTCACAGTAAGAGCTGTGAAAATGTGGAATAGACTCCCTCCAGAGGTGGTTCTGGCCAGCTCAGTAGATTGCTTTAAGAAAGGCCTGGATACTTTCCTAAATGTACATAATATAACTGGGTACTGACATTTATAGGTAAAGTTGATCCAGGGAAAATCTGATTGCCTCTCTGGGATCAGGAAGGAATTTTTTCCCCTGCTGTAGCAAATTGGAGCATGCTCTGCTGGGGTTATTTGCCTTCCTCTGGATCAACTGTGGGTATAGTATTGGGTATATTGGATTGTACGTTTTTTTTTTTTTTTTTTTTTTTTTTTTTTTTTTTTATGGTTGGACTGGATGGACTTGTGTCTTTTTTCAACCTGACTAACTATGTAACTATGTAACTTGTGGCATGCATGTGTTCCTTGATCATCTGAAGCACATTGTTTCTCTGGAAGCCCAGGTTCTGAATCTGGGGAAACAACTGTCAGCACTGAGAAGTCCCCCCATGCTAAATGAGAGCCAGGAACATACATGGCAGGTTCCGGCAGGGGCCAGCACAGAGGTGGGTGGAGACAAACAGGTGCAGACACTAGGAAAAGGTAGATGGGTGACAGTCAGGAAGGTGTATGGGGGAGTAAGTGCCAGGGAGGCTGATGCAGGGCTGGAGCATCCCAATAAGTACGCTCCATTAAGTGACATTGGTGAAACCAGTCAGGGACCAGCACTGCTGGAGCTGAGGGACTCTCCTAGCTGCTGGGGGAAGAACTCCTCCAGTGAGAGTAGGGGGAGAAGCGAAGGGAAAGGAAAGACAGATTCTTGTGGTAGGGGACTCAGTTCTTAGAATGACAGAGAGGACAATCTGTAACAAAGACCTGAAATGCCGAACTGTATGTTGTCTACCGGGCGCTCAGGTTCGGCACATCATGGATCTGGTTGACAGATTACTGGGAGGGGTTGGGGAAGACCCGGCTGTCATGGTGCACATTGGCACCAATGACAAAGTCAGAGGCAGATGAAGTGTCCTAAAGAACGATTTTAGGGACTTGGGAGCTAAATTGAGGAAAAGGACCTCCAAGGTAGTATTCTCAGGAATACTACCGGTACATCGAGCCACACCAGAAAGGCAGAGGGAGATTAGGGAAGTAAACAAGTGGCTGAAGAGCTGGTGTAGTAAAGAGGGGTTTGGGTTCCTGGAGGACTGGGCCGACTTCTCAGTCAATCACCAGTACTAAAGAAGGGACAGACTGAGGAGGGTACAGATCAGCTGGGAGTAAAGCTGGCCAAAAAGTTAGAGGGGTAACCTAGGCGATGGGGGGAGGGCCCAAAGGTAGAGATAGTCAGTATGGAACATATTCCAGAGGGTAGTATTGGGGGCATTAGTGGTAGGCTGACTAAAGCACATAAACCCAAGGTAAGTATAGTAACAAGTTCTAGTTGCAATCTCGGTACACCCAATACGAGGATAGTATGCGACCTGTCTAAACTACGTGGCATGTTCACCAATACCAGGAGCCTGGCAGACAAGATGGGTGAACTAGAGATACTGTTGTACAAGAAGGATTTGGATTTTGTGGGAATTTCAGAGACCCGGTTCAACAGCTCTCATGATTGGCTGGCGACCATTCAAGGGTATACCATTTATTGCAGGGATAGAAAGGATAAAATAAGGGGAGGGGTATGCATATATATCATTACTGGGATTATGTTATAGGCCCCCTAACCTGAGGGAGGAGGGGGAGACGGATCTCCTATCACAAGTTGGATTAGTAGCAAGGATGGGAAGTGTTATCATAATGGGGGATTTTAATTATTCAAACATAGACTGGGTGGAGGGAACCATGCATTCGTCTAATGCCCCATACACACGGTCGCATTTTCCAACGGAAAATGTGTGATAGGACCATATTGTCGGAAATTCCGACCGTGTGTAGGCTCCATCACGCATTTTCCATCGGATTTTCCGACACACAAAGTTTGAGAGCAGGCTATAAATTTCCGATCGTGTGTACACAATTCCGACGCACAAAGTGCCACGCATGCTCAGAATAAATAAAGAGATGAAAGCTATTGGCTACTGCCCCGTTTATAGTCCCAACGTACGTGTTTTACGTCACCGCGTTCAGAATGATCGGATTTTCCAACAACTTTGTGTGACCGTGTGTATGCAAGACAAGTTTGAGCCAACATCCGTCGGAAAAAATCCTAGGCTTTTGTTGTCGGAATGTCCGATCAATGTTCGACCGTGTGCACGGGGCATTAGGCTCGCCAGTTCCTAAATGTCCTGCAGGACAATTTCATGGTTCAGATGGTAGACGCACAAACAAGAAATAAAGCGTTACTGGATCTACTGATTATCAACAATACAGACATGATCACGGATGTGGAAATACTGGGCAATTTAGGAAACCGCTATCACGGGTCAATTGGCTTCAGTATAAATCACACAAATGGGAAACATAAGGGGAATACAAAGACAATGAATTTAAAAAAAGCCAACTTCCCTAATCTACGAACCTTGTTTTGTTTTTTTTTTTCAAATATAAATTTTATTTATTTTAGAAAATCCCAACATGGGCTTAAACAATACAGTACATACATATATTGAAAACATCAGGGGAGGGAGGGGTAAGAGAGGGAAGAGAAAAAAAAAAATATATACAAATACATATTTACTTCATCACATGAATGGAAGGAGAGGCAGAGTGTATATACATTTCAAACCCATCTGTGTACATCAGGTAGCAAATAATTTGTGATTCCTTGTTGAGATGCCTAAGCCCTCATGATCAGAGATCCTCTAATAAAAGGCAACAAGTGCATAAACAGTTATCCTCTACCCCTCACCCCCATCCCCCGCCCCCCCTCACCCCCCTCCCCCCCGAATCCGGAGGGCTTCTAGAGGAAACAGGGAAGGTACTAATGGATAAGAAGGGAGGGCGTAGAGGGGGAAAAGGGAGGAAAGCAGGGGGGGGGGCGTGATACAGGGGCGAGAGAACACCACAGAGTTCTGGTTGATTCAGGACGGCCCAAAAACATTGGTCTCATCAAGAGGTTCTAAGGGAGGTACCGAAGAAAAAATAAACTGGTGCCAAAGTGCCCATGTCTTATTATATTTTTCCTGTTGGTGCCTCGCAGAGAGCACCAGATTCTCCATTTTACTAATGTCTTCTACTCTCCGAATCCAAGACGCCACTGATGGAGGGGTTTGGCTTTTCCATTGGAGTGGGATACAGGATTTAGCAGCATTCACCAAGTAACGTATCACAGACTTTTTGTAACTTTTAGTGGACATTGTGTTTACGTGTAGGAGAAAGAAGGCTGGGTCATTTGGAATATTGTTTTCCGTGAATTTCTGGATAATTGTCCTGACCGTAGACCAGCAATAGGATAGCTTCGAACAAGGCCAAAATATATGCAACAGTGTGCCCCTTTCCGTCTGACATCTCCAGCAAAGTGGTGAGGCAGTCGGGTAGTAAGTATGCAAGGCTTGAGGAGTTAAATACCACCTCGTTAGGAGCTTATAATTGGATTCCTGTATTTTACAGATAGAGGATTTTTGGGCAAACGTTAGAATACGTTGAGTCTGGTTCGAAGTAAAGGTACAATTCAAATCCCTCTCCCACTTTTTCAGGAAGGTCAGGTGTCTGTTATCTGACGGGGCAATAAGGAGGTTATACATTGTAGACAACGTTCTCTGGAGTGCCCCACCTTCAGAGCAGTAATTTTCAAAAACAGTTAAGGGGCCGGAAAACTCTCTCGGATTAGATATAGACGTAAGGAAATGTCTTAGCTGGACGGCAGACCAAAAAAGTAGCTTAAAAGGGCCCGTATTGTGACTTAGTGTCTCTATGGAAGGCCAAGAGTCGTTTATTAAGAAATGTCTTGCTTGCGTGCAATTTATGTTGGTTAGTGCGTTCTTAAGCTGGGGGTCCAGTTCTGGAGGGAATTGCGGATTTCCTATAATGGGGTATAATGGAGAGTTAGGTGTGGATAGGGATGAGCTTCGAGTTCGAGTCGAACTCATGTTCGACTCGAACATCGGCTGTTCGCAAGTTCGCCGAGCAGCAAACAATTTGGGGTGTTCGAAGCAAATTCGAATGCCACGGAACACCCTTTAAAAGTCTATGGGAGAAATCAAAAGTGCTAATTTGAAAGGCTTATATGCATGGTATTGTCATAAAAAGTGTTTGGGGACCTGGGTCCTGCCCCAGGGGACATGTATCAATGCAAAAAAAAGTTTTAAAAACTGACGTTTTTTCGGGAGCAGTGATTTTAATAATGCTTAAAGTGAAACAATAAAAGTGTAATATCCCTTTAAATTTCATACCTGGGGGGTGTCTATAGTATGCCTGTAAAGGAGCGCATGTTTCCAGTGTTTAGAACAGTCTGACAGCAAAATGACATTTCAAAGGAAAAAAAGTCATTTAAAACTACTCGCGGCTATTAATGCATTGCCAGTCCGAAAATACACATAGAAGTTTATTGATAAAAAACGGCATGGGAATTCCCCACAGGGGAACCCCGAACCAAAATTAAAAAAAAAAAGGACGTGGGGGTCCCCCTAAATTCCATACCAGGCTCTTCAGGTCTGGTATGGATATTAAGGGAAACCCCGCGCCAAAATGTAAAAAAGAAACGGCGTGGGGTCCCCCCAAAAATCCATACCAGACCCTTATCCGAGCACACAACCTGGCAGGCCGCAAGGAAAAGAGGGGGGGACGAGAGAGCGCCCCCCCTCCTGAACCGTACCAGGCCACATGCCCTCAACATTGGGAGTGTGCTTTGGGGTAGCCCCCCAAAACACCTTGTCCCCATGTTGATGAGGACAAGGGCCTCATCCCCACAACCCTGGCCGGTGGTTGTGGGGGTCTGCAGGCGGGGGGCTTATCGGAATCTGGAAGCCCCCTTTAACAAGGGGACCCCCAGATCCCGGCCCTCCCCCCGGTGTGAAATGGTAAGGGGGTACAAAAGTACCCCTACCATTTCACTAAAAAACTGTCAATGTTAAAAATGACAAGAGACAGTTTTTGACAATTCCTTTATTTAAATGCTTCTTCTTTCTTCTATCTTCTATCTTCCTTCGGTTTCTTCTTCTTCTTCTTCTTCTGGTTCTTCTGGCTCTTCTGGTTCTTCCTCCGGTGTTCTCGTCCAGCATCTCCTCCGCGGCATCTTCTTCCCTTTTTCTCCTCGGGCCGCTCCGCATCCATGGCATGGAGGGAGGCTCCCGCTCTTCTCTTCTTCATCTTCTTCTCTTCTTCATCTTCTTCTCTTCTTCATCTTCTTCTCCGGGCCGCTCCACATCCATGCTGGCATGGAGGGAGGCTCTCGCTGTGTGATGCTTCTCCTCTTCTGATGGTTCTTAAATAATGGGGGGCGGGGCTACCCGGTGACCCCTCCCCCCTCTGATGCACGGGGACATGACGGGACTTCCCTGTGGCATTCCCCGTGACGCCACAGGGAAGTCCGTCAAGTCACCGTGTGTCAGAGGGAGCGGGGTCCCCGGGTGGCTCCGCCCCTCCATTATTTAAGAACCGTCAGAAGAGGAGAAGCGTCACATAGCGGGAGCCTCCCTCCATGCCAGCATGGATGCGGAGCGGCCTGGAGAAGAAGATGAAGAAGAGAAGAAGATGAAGAAGATGAAGAAGAGAAGAAGAGAAGAAGATGAAGAGAAGAGCGGGAGCCTCCCTCCATGCCATGGATGCGGAGCGGCCCGAGGAGAAGAAGGGAAGAAGACGCCACGGAGGAGATGCTGGACGAGAACACTGGAGGAAGAACCAGAAGAGACTGAAGAAGATGGAGGAAGAAACAGAAAGGAAGATAGAAGAAAGAAGAAACATTTAAATAAAGGAATTGTCAAAAACTGTCTCTTGTCATTTTTAACACTTTTGACGGTTTTTTAGTGAAATGGTACCCTTACAATTTCACACAGGGGGGAGGGCCAGGATCTGGGGGTCCCCTTGTTAAAGGGGGCTTCCAAATTCCGATAAGCCCCCCGCCCACAGACCCCCACAACCACCGGCCAGGGTTGTGGGGATGAGGCCCTTGTCCTCATCAACATGGGGACAAGGTGTTTTGGGGGGCTACCCCAAAGCACCCTCCCAATGTGAGGGTATGTGGCCTGGTACGGTTCAGGAGGGGGGGTGCTCTCTCCTCCCCCCTCTTTTCCTGCGGCCTGCCAGGTTGCGTGCTCAGGTAAAGGTCTGGTATGGATTTTTGGGAGGACCCCACAAAGTTTTTTTTTTTTTTATTTTGGCGCGGGGTTCCCCTTAAAATCCATACCAAACCTGAAGGGTCAATGCATTAATAGCCGCGAGTAGTTTTAAATGACTTTTTTTCCTTTGAAATGTCATTTTGCTGTCAGACTGTTGTAAACATGGGAAACATGCGCTCCTTTACAGGCATACTATAGACACCCCCCAGGTACAAAATTTAAAGGGATATTACACTTTTATTGTTTCACTTTAAGCATTATTAAAATCACTGCTCCCGAAAAAACAAGGAATTGTCAAAAACTGTCTCTTGTCATTTTTAACACTTTTGACAGTTTTTTAGTGAAATGGTACCCTTACAATTTCACACAGGGGGGAGGGCCAGGATCTGGGGGTCCCCTTGTTAAAGGGGGCTTCCAAATTCCGATAAGCCCCCCGCCCACAGACCCCCACAACCACCGGCCAGGGTTGTGGGGATGAGGCCCTTGTCCTCATCAACATGGGGACAAGGTGTTTTGGGGGGCTACCCCAAAGCACCCTCCCAATGTGAGGGTATGTGGCCTGGTACGGTTCAGGAGGGGGGGTGCTCTCTCCTCCCCCCTCTTTTCCTGCGGCCTGCCAGGTTGCGTGCTCAGGTAAAGGTCTGGTATGGATTTTTGGGAGGACCCCACAAAGTTTTTTTTTTTTTTATTCTGGCGCGGGGTTCCCCTTAAAATCCATACCAAACCTGAAGGGTCAATGCATTAATAGCCGCGAGTAGTTTTAAATGACTTTTTTTCCTTTGAAATGTCATTTTGCTGTCAGACTGTTGTAAACATGGGAAACATGCGCTCCTTTACAGGCATACTATAGACACCCCCCAGGTACAAAATTTAAAGGGATATTACACTTTTATTGTTTCACTTTAAGCATTATTAAAATCACTGCTCCCGAAAAAACAAGGAATTGTCAAAAACTGTCTCTTGTCATTTTTAACACTTTTGACAGTTTTTTAGTGAAATGGTACTTTTGTACCCCCTTACAATTTCACACAGGGGGGAGGGCCAGGATCTGGGGGTCCCCTTGTTAAAGGGGGCTTCCAAATTCCGATAAGCCCCCCGCCCACAGACCCCCACAACCACCGGCCAGGGTTGTGGGGATGAGGCCCTTGTCCTCATCAACATGGGGACAAGGTGTTTTGGGGGGCTACCCCAAAGCACCCTCCCAATGTGAGGGTATGTGGCCTGGTACGGTTCAGGAGGGGGGGTGCTCTCTCCTCCCCCCTCTTTTCCTGCGGCCTGCCAGGTTGCGTGCTCAGGTAAAGGTCTGGTATGGATTTTTGGGAGGACCCCACAAAGTTTTTTTTTTTTAATTTTGGCGCGGGGTTCCCCTTAAAATCCATACCAAACCTGAAGGGTCAATGCATTAATAGCCGCGAGTAGTTTTAAATGACTTTTTTCCTTTGAAATGTCATTTTGTTGTCAGACTGTTGTAAACATGGAAAACATGCGCTCCTTTACAGGCATACTATAGACACCCCCCAGGTACAAAATTTAAAGGGATATTACACTTTTATTGTTTCACTTTAAGCATTATTAAAATCACTGCTCCCGAAAAAACGGCCGTTTTTAAAACTTTTTTTGCATTGATCCATGGACCCAGGTCCCCAAACACTTTTTATGACAATAACTTGCATATAAGCCTTTAAAATTAGCACTTTTGATTATTCATGTTCCTGTCCCATAGATTTTAACGATGTTCGCGTGTTCGAACAGGGGGGTGTTCAGCTCATTCCTAGGTGTGGATAATAACTGTGCAAAACTGGCATGTGCCCCACCCGAAGCGTCGTCCCTATCAGTGGGTGTCTCTTAACTTCTGTTGTAAGGTGTTCATAGCACCAGATTGCTCCCTGCAAAGGTACCAGTGCTTGGGCTTGTTCCAGATGCGGCCACAGTTTTAGATCTTGGTGACGGCACCAGTCTATAATTCTACCTAGATGCACAGCCTGGTAATATTTCTTCACATCCGGGACAGCTAAACCCCCATTCATCTTAGGGAAGGCAAGTAGGGTCCGTGACAGTCTAGATTTCCTATTTGCCCAGACGAATCTATTAAACTGACTGTGTACCTGTTTGAAGAATGATGTGTGAATCGTAATTGGAAGTGCCTGTAATAAGTAGAGGAATTTAGGTAAAATGCACATCTTAATAAGGTTGCATCTGCCGAACCAGGAATGGAGGCCTTTCTGTCATGATTCCAGCAAGGCCGGATTTTGATTAGTAAGTGGGGGGGAAATTCAATTTAAAAGTGTGGTTTATATTGGCTGGGACAGAAGTACCTAGGTATGTTAAAGCCGTAGATGTCGACACTGTGGACGGAGAGTTTGCAATGTGGTTTGCGGGATCTCTATGCCCATGGCCTCCGACTTACTGTAGTTAATTTTAAGATTGGATATCTTCCCATACTTGTCAAATTCCCGGAGGAGATTTGGAAGGGATGTGACTGGATGTGAAAGGGAGAATAACAGATCATCCGCGTATGCAGAGACCTTGTATTGTACATCTCCAACCACTAGGCCTTGGATGTGTGGATTATTCCTAATTTTACACAAAAATGGCTCCAATGAAAGGGCAAAAAGAAGGGGGGATAATGGGCAGCCCTGTCTAATCCCATTCTTGATTGGGAGGGGGTCTGATAAAATCCCATTCACCTTAACTTCTGCTGTAGGGGTAGTATATATTTGGGCAATCCATCCAATAATTGTTTCTCCTAGCCCTATATGTCGAAGGACTGTGAACATATATTTCCAATTAACTCTATCAAACACTTTTTCTGTCTGTATTTAGGAAGATTGAGGGTGTATGGGTCTGGTTGGCCACATGTATTAGATTCAGTACTGTAGTTGTACTGTCTCTAGCTTCTCTCGTGGGGATAAAGCCCACTTGGTCCAAGTGGACCAAGGATTGTAAATGGCGGGCTAGTCGGGTCGCTAAAATTTTGGTAAAAAGCTTAAGATTTGTGTTTAACAATGAAATTGGTCTATAGCTGCTACAAATTAAAGGATCCTTGCCCTCTTTGGGGATGACCGTGATATGTGCCCGCATGGTCTCACTCAAGAAGGTTGCTGTCTTTCCTATTTCATTAAAGAAAGTTATATGAGGGCTGAGGGACGATAGCAATGTTTTATAATATTGGAGAGTAAGGCCATCAGGCCCGGGAGCTTTCCCTGGCTTAGTCAAATTAAGTGCTAATTCTAGTTCTTCCGACATTATCGGGGTCTCTAACTCAGCCACACTTTCTGACGATAATGTAGTGATCTGACTAGAAGATAAGTAGGCTTCCATCAGGTGTTGTGTTCCCGATGAGGTTGGTAGATTGTACAAGGATTTATAATAATCCCTAAATGTGTTCGCTATATGGTGTGGTAAGCTGACCTTCGTATCCATTTCCGTCTTAATATGTGGGATGTATGTTTGCATCATAATGTCTTTGACCGCCCTAGCAAGAATTCGCCCACACTTGTCCCCTGATTTGTAGGCTATGAGCCGACATTTCTATAGCGCTGCCTTAGCTCTATACCCTAGAAGGTCGTTGATTTGGCTGCGAAGGGAGGAAATTTCAGCCTCCACTATGGGGTCTGGGGAGTTTTTGTGTTGTGACTCGCCAATATGGAGTTTGACAAGAAGTTAGTCTAATTTCCCAGTTTCTTTTTTTATACGTGCACCATGTTTTATAAAGACACCCCTGATGACCACCTTGTGTGCCTCCCATACCGCTCCTGGGGAACAGTCTGCTATTGTGTTAGTCTGGAAATAAAATTTCAATTCCCTATTCACTTCCTCTAGAATTTCAGGTTTCTGTAAGAGGCTTTCTTTTAACTGCCAAAATCGCGTCCTGTGGGAGGGGTCATTGGATAGCTTGTAATTTAAAGTTACAGGAGCATGATCAGACCATGTTCTCTGGCCTATAGCGGAGTCTTTGACAGCATGGAGCTGGCCATGGGGTATAAGGAAATAGTCTATCCTTGTATATAATTTATGGGGAGGAGAATAGAATGTGTAGTCCCTTTCACTGGGGTGCTGGAGACACCACACGTCAATCAGTTGTGTTTCGTGTAAAGTTTTGGCGATTCGCTTACGGGCCCTTATCGGTATGGAAGATGATTCCGAGGAGGTGTCCACATTAGGGGCCAGAGGAACTTTACAATCACCCCCCTGAATTAACTGGCCTTCCTGAAAATCAGTCAGTTTAGAGAGAGTGCGTTGCATAAAGATATCCTGGCCGTCATTCGGAGAATATATGGTCGCTATAGTTAATTGTACATCTCCAATAAGACACTTAATAAACACAAATCGTCCCTCAGTATCTATCTGGGAATCACAATGGGTCCAGTGTATTTTGTTGGATAGGAGAATGGAGGTCCCTCTAAATTTAGTTTTTTTGGTAGAATGAAATGCTAGGGGGAAGATTTTGTTTTTGAGGACCGGCAAACGGTCATCTTTAAAGTGAGTTTCCTGAATTAGGGCTATATCAACTCAGGCTCGTTTTAAATCATTCATCAACATACGTCACTTCCCTGGGATGTTAAGGCCCTTCGCATTAATAGAATATACCTGCAGGCCGTCCATCCTCAACCAGAAGAGAGAGGGGAAAAAAAAAGGGGGAGGGAAGGGGAGGGCAAACGGGTTCGGGGAAGGATTTAGCTGTACAAGAGTTGCAGTAGGCCTCTACCAAGAGACCGCCCAATCTAGTAATGTAATAGGAAGAGTGCAGCTAAATCTAGGGTGGGAATCAAAATAGTATGATTCAAAGGGGTTAACTACTAATGACAAGCAAAATGCTTGCATATACACATCTCAAACTACACAGTCGAGGGACGTGCTGGCCTATGTGGGGGAGTGACTGGAGTGTGCCGCGGAGAGGTGCTCCCGACCTCCCCCGCCCACCCCAAGCCTAAGAGCACAACACGTAGGATCCATCAAAACTACATACTCGCCTCGTCCTCTTCCCCCCATCCCACGAAAAGGCGGGCGAGGGGAGAGAGGAGGAAGCAGGAGGTACCAGTCTCGCGTTTAGGCTCTCCACGTGCATTTTCGTCTTTAAAGACACATAGCCCCTTCTAGGTATCACCAGGCTGGATAGTAGCATGCACAGCATATGTTACATTAAATTATAATAGACCAATTAGGGGCTTTGCAGGTTGGAATCTTGCAAATTGTTTAGAACCAGCAGGAGTTCCAACAAGCCAAATGGGCTAATGTTTGTAGCAGGAACCTGCCGGGTATAAAATTCTTATATGTTATAACACCCCAGTTCGGTCCTGGAGTCAAAGTACATATGATAGGGCTATGTGTGCAGCTCAGTGCAGAATGGAGTGCCAGTCCTTTTGCAGTCATAGGCAAATACTGAACTTTCCGGACATACTGCAACCCCTAATACCGAACATAGAGAGGAATTCTGCATAGTAACGACCGTAGATAATTAAACACATATAGTAAACAATCTTAGGTGTTCAAACAAATTATGGTTAAACTGAACTGTAATACAAAAAGAATACTGAACAAATCAAAACCAAAGAGCTTGTAACTAGCTGCAGGGTGTACTAAGTAGGGAGGGGGAAGATGGTGAAGCTTCTCCCACCTGCCTCACCTGAAGAGTCCGCCTCCCCACCTTCCAGCCAAGAGGGTAGTGCTTTCTCACATCTGGGCATAGGAAGGATTCAAATCGCTCTCCCTCCTTCAGGCCCCAACACCGTCCCCCCCATATTTTCGATCTTCCTGAGCAACCGCCATAACTGTACAGCCAGTAAGAGTTTAAGGCTCATACGAAGTTGTCCCTGTATTGACAGCCCACACAAGTCCGGAGGACGAAGGGCGGCGTTCTGTCACCAGTTAAAAGTTTCCCACCGGGGACTGTATTATCCAAGGGCGGGGAGGAGTAGAGGGGGACCACCCCTCCCCATGTCCCAATCCTACATGGTGAGTATGTTATGCGGCAAAGCCGCTGTGGTGGCACCTCAGGACTCAGGGCATAGATGTAAGGAGCCAGTAGAGGAAGATTCAGCAGGGTAGGGGTGAGCATATATAATATGAAAGTCAAATGTCATGCAGAGAAATAGACTCACTCACAACTCATGTGTTCCCTCTGAAGAAGGCGCTCTTGATCTGCGCCGTTGTCTCTGCGGTCTCGGCTGGATGTTCCCCTGCGAGGACTGCGGACTAGACCGACCTTCCGTCTGTCTAATGAACATCAGCCAGCTCTGCATTCTGATGGGGGCCATGTCCAGGAATGCGAAAAGAGTCGGTAGGTCTCTCAGGGACCAGAGGTGAAACGATCGCTGGTCCCTCTTGAAGACCACCGAAAGCGGATATCCCCACCGATAGGTGGCCCCTTGCCGGCGGGCCGCCTCTAGCACCATGCAGAGCATGGCTCTCCTCTGTAAGGTAGCGCGGGACAATCAGGCAATATCTTAACACTCGCTCCATCAAAATCCATGTCTCCTGCTTGCCAGGCTCTGCGGGCAATCGACTCTTTATAGGAGTAATGGTGGAGACGGCAGATAATGTCCAGTGGTCTATTGGCGTCTTGCGATTTCGGTCCTAACGCTCGGTGGATGCGATCGTACTCCAGATTTTGTGGAAGCGGGTCTGCGGAAGATGGCAGTGACAGTAGCGGCTAGGTCTTCTGGTCCCGTCGCCTCCGGGAGGCCGCGCAGAGGAAGATTGTTACGTCTGCTTCTGTCCTCCATTTCTTCCTGGTGCAGCTGTAGCATGGTCGCGGCGTCAATATGGGCATCTTGTAGGTGTTCCAGTGCTGAGACTCTTCTTTCTAGATCGGTTATTGAGGTCTCTCCCACCGTCAGCCTAGCAGTCACGGAGCTCAGCTCTCCTCGTACCTCCTGAATGTCTTTGCGGTTTGTGTCTCCATGCGGGCGATGAGAGACTCAATATCCGCCTTGGTTCGGAGGGCTTTTAGAAGCGCCCACATCTCGGCATTACCCCCGGTACTCACTGAGCACAGTAGTGGGGTCTCCGATCCCGCTTGTAAAGCGGGAGGGACATCCGAGTATGAGTCAGAGTCCAGCGCCGCATCAGGGGAAGCTGGCCGACTCCCCTGAGTCCCGCTCCTCTCTCCACATGGGTTTGCCATCTTAGGATCAGCAGGGGTGAGCTGAGGTTGCGTTAAAAAGTGTTCAATAGACCCTCCAGACTCTCTCGGTCTTGCTTGTTTAGCTTTGCCCTTTGTTCTCCTTTTCTTAGAGTACATGCCTCGTTCAGATGATGGATTCTAGATTGTAATAGGCTTGGATAGGCAGGGGAAGGCTGGGAGCTCGAGGTAAATGCGTCCTCACCCAGCCATGTGCAGGCCACACCCCTCTACGAACCTTGTTAGAAAGCATGAATTGGGACAAAATCTTAGGAACAAAGAACACAGAGGAGAGATGGTTTTGCTTTAAGAGCATAGTAAATAAGGGCATTAGCCAATGCATCCCATTGGGTAATAAATTTAAAAGAGCAAACAAAAGTTCTAGATGGCTTAACTCCAATGTAAAACGGCATATAAAAACAAAGGAGCAGGCCTTCAAAAAAATCCAAGGTTGAGGGATCATCATCAGGATTCAGACTTTATAAAGAATGCAACAAGAAATGTAAGGGTGCAGTTAGGGCGGCTAAGATAGAACACGAAAGACACATAGCGGAGGAGAATAAAAAAGAAAAAGAATTGCGCTAGGTGCATAAATATGTGGAATGAAAAAATATATATAATATTAAAAGTAGTAAAATGCTTTGAAGAATATCCTGCAGCTGAACACTATAACCCCGATTATAAGGGCACAAAAAATAAAAATAAATATATGAGTGCAGCGCTAGATAAGTATCACAAATAATACAATTGTGTATAATAACAATTATAGAATTGTGTATAATAACAATAAGTGCAATTGTGCCAATCAAAAATCAATAAAGATGAGAATCAAGTGCAAATGAAACTAATAATCTAAAAGACCATAAAAAATGAATCAAATAAACAGTGCATAGCTAAAACACAAAACCACAAAAATTGTGAAAAATTGTGGAAAAAATAAAGTTCGTGAATGAAGATATCCAGATGGGAAAAAATCTCCAATGGGAGACCCTGGGTCTGAACTTTCACCACCAGTGCTGCCCGTCACCTTAGAATAAACAGTGGAGGCTTACCATAAAGCCTGCGACTGCTCTTATTCAGGGGGGTCAGTACAGGCTTAGTAGATCAATCAGGAAATACAGGAACACTGTTGAGATCTCTTTAACTTCCTTCCGAGATAGCCGGTCAGCATTAGTGAAGGGCACCTAAGCGGCGCATTCCCGGGAGACCATTCCTATATCGCAATAAACAAGCTTTTCCATAGGTCCGGCATGAGAAGGGAGAAAAAAGAGGAGACTCCAATGGTGTAGAACGTCTTCGGTGATTTATTAAAAATATTCAACACAAAAACGTTCCTTGCAAGGACTTGGGATAAAAACAGCTCTGCTAGTATCAAGAAATCAAGACGCGCATACGCACTGCGTGTGAGCGTGATGACTCTATGACCGTTTCGTCACAACTGACGTCATCAGGGGTGATCCACTATAACCTTTTTAGGTGTATTTTGAGCAGCGTTACAGCTGCCCTGTGGGCTTCAGGGGAGAGTTAAATTTCCCAGCCAAATTAGGTTGGCTTAGCTCTGATGTTTAAGGCCATCTGTTATTTGATCAATAAGCTCTGAGTATCAATTTTAGTTACCAATGGCTGTGCTTTTTCGCTCCACCGTTTGGTCTTATAAGGCTCATGCGCGTGCGTGTTTGCGTACCCCTGATGACGTCAGTTGTGACTAAACGGTCGTAGGGTCATCACGCTCACATGCAGTGCGCATGCGCATCTTGATTTCTTGATACTAGCAGAGCTGTTTTTATCCCATGTCCTTGCAAGGAACGTTTTTGTATTGAATATTTTTAATAAATCACAGAGGAAGTTCTACACCATTGGAGTCTCCTCCTTTTTCTCCCTTCTCATGCCGGACCTATGGAAAAGCTCATTTATTGCGATATAGGGATGGTCTCCCGGGGAGTGCGCCGCTTAGGTGCTCTTCACTAATGCTGAACGGCTATCTCGGAAGGAAGTTAAAGAGATCCCAACAGTGTTCCTGTATTTCCTGATTGATCTACTAAGCCTGTACTGACCCCCCTGAATAAGGGCGGTTGCAGTCTTTCTGGTAAGCCTCCATTGTTTATTCTAAGGTGACGGGCAGCACTGGTGGTGAAAGTTCAGACCCAGGATCTCCCATTGGATATTTCCCATCTGGATATCTTCATTCACAAACTTTATTTTTTCCACAATTTTTCACAATTTTTGTGGTTTTGTGTTTTAGCTATGCACTGTTTATTTGATTCATTTTTTTATGGACTTTTAGATTATTAGTTTCATTTGCACTTGATTCTCATCTTTATTGATTTTTGATTGGCACAATTGCACTTATTGTTATTATACACACTTCTATAATTCTACAATTCTATAATTGTTATTATACACACTTTTATTATTTGTGGTACTTATCTAGCGCTGCACTCATATTTTTATTTATACATAGAGGAGGAGAGCAAAAAAATCCCAAGAAATTGTTTAAGTATGCAAACAGCAAAAAAGGGAGGACAGACCATATTGGCCCCATAAAGAATGAGGAAGGACATCTGGTTACAAAGGATGGGGAGATGGCAAAGGTATTGAATTTATTCTTCTCCTCAGTCTTCATGAGGGAATCGGGAGGCTTCAGTAACCAAAACTGCAGTGTTTATCCTTATGACACATCACAGGAAGCACCTCCATGGTTAACCACTTCCCGCCTGGCCTACAACAGATTGACGGCCGGGAAGTGGTTCTGTTATCCTGACTGGGCATCATATGGCGTCTAACAGGATAACATGCCGGTGCACGTCCGCGGGGGTGCGCAGCGCGTCATTCGCGAATGCGGCGCGTCAATCTGACACACCACATCTCCGATCGTCATAAGAAGCCTTTGACGGAGGCTTCTTACCACGTGATCAGCTGTGACCAATCACAGCTGATCATCGTGTGAACCAGGAAGTGCAGGTAAACGGCATTCCTCGGTTTGCGCTGACAGGGAGAGCCGATCGGTGGCCCTCCCTTTCAGAAGGGGGGTCTGTGTTGATAATCAGCACATTGATTATCAGCACAGCCCCCATCAAATGTACCCATAAGCTGCCAATTAGTGCCCAGTCAGTGCCTCATCATAACCCCCTGCCAGTGCTCAATAAAGTGCAAATCAGTGCCCACCATAGTGCCAATCAGTGTCCATCACAGTGCCAATCAGTGCCCACCATTAACACCTGTCAGTACCTGCCCAATCAGTGCTGCCCATCAGTGCCATCTATTAGTGTCCAATGCCACCTGTCAGTGCCAATCAGTGCCACCTATCAGTGCCAATCAGTGCCACCTATCAGTGTCAATCAGTGCTGCTGGTCAGTGCCCATCAGTTTCGCCTGTCAGTGCCCATCAGTGCTGCCTGTCAGTGCCCATCAGTGCTGCATATCAGTGCCACCTATCGGTGCCCATCAGTGCTGCATATCAGTGGCACCTATCAGTGCCCATCAATTCTACATATCAGTGCCTCCTCATCAGTGCTCATCAGTGCCACCTTATCAGTGTCAAATCATCAGTGCCCATCGGTGCCACCGCATCAGTGTCCATCAGTGCCGACTCATCAGTGCCCGTCAGTGAAGTAGAAAACAAAATTTTATAACAGAAACAAAGAAAAACTTTAAAAAAAAAAAAATGTTGGTATTTTTTAGTTTGTTTAGCAAAAAATAAACACCGCGAAGGTGATCAAATACCACCAAAAGAAAGCGCTATTTGTGGGAAGAAAATGATAGAAATTTTGTTTGGGTACAGTGTTGTATGACCGCGCAATTGTCATTCAAAGTGAGACAGCACTGAAAGCTCAAAATTGTCCTGGGCAGGAAGTGGCGAAACTGCCTGGTATTGAAGTGGTTAACAGAGGACAGAATTAAAATTAGACTTGGGAAACTTAACATTAATAAATCACCGGGACCAGATGGCTTGCATCCGAGGGTGCTTAGGGAAATCAGTCAAGTAATTGCCAGACCATTGTTCCTAATTTTTACTGACAGTCTACTGACTGGAATGGTACCAGCTGATTGGAGAAAAGCCAATGTAGCACCAATATTTAAAAAAGGGACCAAAATACATCCCTGGGAATTACAGACCAGTTAGCCAAACATCAATAGTAAGGATGAGTCGACCACCCCCCGATTCAGTTCGCATCCAGAACATGCGAACAGGCAAAAAATTTGTTCGAACACGCGAACACTGTTAAAGTCTATGGGACACGAACATGAATAATCAAAAGTGCTCTTTTTAAAGGCTTATATGCAAGTTATTGTCATAAAAAGTGTTTGGGGACCCGGGTCCTGCCCCAGGGGACATGGATCAATGCAAAAAGAAGTTTTAAAAACTGACGTTTTTTCGGGAGCAGTGATTTTAATAATGCTTAAAGTGAAACAATAAAAGTGTAATATTCCTTTAAATTTCGTACCTGGGGGTTGTCTATAATATAAAAATTGGTGAAATAATTTCGCGCAAATATTAGTAGATGCAAAATGTAAATCTTAAGTGAGGATAAATAAAATAAATTAAATAAATAATAACTGGGATATAAATAGTAAAATTATATTAGATGTGTTGATTCATAATAGTGTCTTAGTGTAGAAAGTAATATGACCTGGTGAAAGCATAATATAATGAGATTCTACTATATAGGTGCGCTTCAAATAGTGTATATAAAAACAGGCAAAAAAATGGATGAATAATATTATAAAGAGTCCAGAGTTCTTGCAATGGGTGAAAAATGTGGGATTCAATGATGTAAATAATTCATTATTTTGCCCTCGTGGTCTTAGTGCAGCTTCTGTAGTAATCTGGTCTCCCAGAACTCTTACCTCAGTGCTAGTTATAGCATGCAGTCACCACTAGAGGGATCTCCCGTCCTCCCTGGATAAAATGTGTGATTTCTCTGGTCGGTTTAATGTATCCGTCTTTTTTCCTCTTAGGTTGTAGCAGTTCACTCAGTGTTGGTTATAGCATATAGTCGCCACTAGAGGGATCTCTCGACTTTCCTAGGTAGGGGATGTGATTCATCTGGCTGGTATATTACATCCGTCTTCCTTCCTAAACCGCAGCAGTTCACTATCCAGTCACCTAGTGGAGGCGGTGCCTCAATATAGGGGGAACAAGGGGGAGGAAAGAGGAATCTCCAATAGTGTAATATGTCAGATAAAAGGGTATGTTTATTAAGCAAAGGTATAGACTCTTACACAAAACAGGTAAAAATGGTACAGGGAACAAATTAGGCGTTGTTCCTCGCCTTCTCACATCACTTCCGGTCACGGCTCTATCCGGCCAATCCCTACGCGTTACGTTGCTTCTCACAACTTCAACTGGGGAACCGGATTGTTTATTGGATCAGGCCTTTATTACTGAATTCCGGAAGTGGTTAAGTGGCCATTTTCTAGAAGCCCGCAGTATATGGACATCTCGGCCATTTACCATAGGGATAAATGATGGTTACTATTTTTCTTGATATGAAGTTAAGTATCAGCCATTTTTTCTTGGTTTGGTGTCTGCAATGTGTGTATAAGACCAACACCGTTATACAGATCGCACTATTTCATTATTAAAATGTTCTCAATGGTTAGGGGATTATTTATAATAAAGAATGTTCATGTGTAACATCCTCAATCTTAATGTTTATCTTGCTTTTGGGATTAGTGTTTGTTATAATCGCCCACGTCTGTTCAGTGAGAAAAATTCATAATAATATATGTATATTAAAATAGTGATTAACATTATTGATAATAAAATCATTAGATCAATGCAGTTGTTAATCAGAGCATGTGATCTAGTTAATATTATACATTCTGGTGGACCATAAAATAATTAAATATTTTATATATATTAAAGGACCATAATATTTTATATAAAAAAATAATTAAAATATATATATATATATATATATATATATATATAAAAAAATATATATAAAAAATATATATAAAAAAATCCCTTTTATATTCATGTGTCTTACATCATGACAATTTGTGATAAAAAATAAGAAAAGTATCATATACTACAATATTATAAATTTAGGGATAACAAACAAATTGTAGTACCCTATATATCAAGCTAGAATTATACCAGTATATTTATTTTATTCTGAAAATCTCTATGTGAATAATTAATAAATCTTCATGTGAATGATCAGTAGACATATAGGTAAAAATGAAAATGAAATATATTGTAGAGGATTATGTAAAATATTTTAAAATCAATTTTATATCTCTACATTTTTAATAAAGAATGGGTCTAGGTGTTAAAAGTTACTTAAAAAGCAATTCAAGTCGAACTCGACTTTCATTCTTTCAGGTGTTAGTGTACGCATAATGTATATCCATTTAGATTCCTTCTGGCTGATTGTTCTAATTTTGTGGCTTCCTCTCCATGCTTTATGATATTTATCAGTGCCCCAGAATTGTAGTTGTGAAGGATCTTTATTGTGTTTTAATGCAAAGTGTTTTGATACATTGTGTTTTGGAAAGCCATTTTGTATATTTTGTATATGTTCATGTATTCTTACTTTTAGTGCTTTCTTGGTTCTACCAACGTACTGTAAATTACAGCTACATTGGAGCACATATACCACTCCTTCTGTGTGGCAGTTGATGAAATCATGGATAGTATGTACTTGGCCCGTATTTGTGGCTACAAACTCGGTTCTTTTACCCTGGAACTTTTTTGGATGACGACAGGCGTAACAATTTTTGCATGGATAGAATCCTTTGCCATTAAAGAAAGTGAATGTTGGTTTTCTTGGGGGTTCCACTACCGATTTGACAATCAGGTCCTCGATGGTGGGGGCTCTTTTATAGATAATGTTAGGGCGTTCCGGTAGGATCTTTTCCAGATCTTTATAATTTCTAAGGATGTGCCAGTGACGGTGGATAATTTTGGCTATATCCTTATATTGGGTATTATAGTCCAATATTAAACCTGGTGCTTCCAATCGTGTTTTCTTTTTGGGTTCTTTGTGTAGTATCCGAGTTCTTTCCATTTGCTCAACTTGTTGTGTTTGATTCTTAATCCATGAGTCTTTGTATCCTTTGGTTTTAAATCTTTCACCTATTAGTGATGCTTGGGATATGTAATCTTCATTTCTAGTACAATTGCGTTTCAGTCGAATTAGTTGTCCTTTCGGTATATTGTATAGCTATGGTTTAAAATGGCAACTATTTATGGACAAGTAACTGTTGGCATCCTCATTCTTGAAATAGGTTTTAGTAATTAATTTGTTCTCTTCTATACAGATATTTAAATCCAAAAAATCCACAGATTTCTCATCTATCTTCCACACCAATTTGATATTTTTGTTATTTTTGTTCAGCTTGGTTAGAAAGGCTTCCAATTCATCTCGACTTCCATTCCATATTATTAACAAATCATCGATAAATCTCTTGTATAGGGTGAGCTCTCTTGGAGTGTCTTTGTAAATAGCTGTTTCTTCCCATTCTGCCATAAAGGCATTCGCAACTCCCGGTGCGAATATTGCACCCATAGCGATTCCAGTTGTTTGTTTATAATAACTTTGGTCATGCCAGAACTAGTTACATTTCAGGCAGAAATCCAGACATTTGACAATGTATTTTCTTTGTGTGCACGGTAAAGTGCTATAGTGTCTAAGGAGCCATTTAATGGCGGAACACGATTCATGGTGTGCTACAATTGTATCTAGCGATGTCACATCCGCTGTTGCTAGAATAGTCCTTCCCTCTAATACCGGTGTGTCTTCCAAAAGTTGTAAGATAAGTTTAGTATCTTTGAGGTAGGCTCAAGTTAATTGTATTGCTGGCTGAATAAAATAGTCTATGTACTGTCCCATTCTAGATGTTAGGGAATCAATCCCATTTACGATGGGTCTTCCTGGTGGGTTTTCCATAGATTTGTGTATTTTTGGGACTGTATATATGACTGGAATTCGACAAGACTCAGGAATAAGGTATTTTGATTCTTTTTTGTTGAGGATTTCTTTTTTTGTGCCCAAATTTATTAGAAGTTCCAGCTCTTTCTTGTATTTAGACGTAGGGTTACCTACTAATTTAATGTAGGTTTTTTCATCCGACAGTTGTCGATTTAATTCACTCAGATATTCTTCCTTTGATTGAAGAACCACTGCCCCTCCTTTGTCAGCTGGTCGTATTAGGATATCTTTTCTTTCTTGGAGTGATTTAACTCCATTTTTTATATGGATCGGATCCGATCTTTTCTTAAGTTTTAGAGACTCCAGGTCTTGTAAAACAAGTTGTTTAAAAACATCTACATGTTAGTTATTCGATATTTGTGCATTAAAAACCGAGTTGTTACGTAGTGTACTGTGTGTCATACTTGAGGTTATATTCCTTTCTGTATTCTCAACAGGGTTGTTCATAATGCTTTTTTTATGTTAATTTTCCTGATATATTTTTGTATACCTATGTAGGTATCAAACTTATTGAGATCCTTGGTAGGTGCATGTTTAAGGCCTTTATCTAATACAGCTAATTCATCTGTTTTAATGGGTTTTCCACTCAAGTTGACTACATTTCCTCCTATTACTCTCTTTTTCGCTTGGAGTCTCTTGCCCGCTCTGTCCTCTCTTCGTTCTGGGCTGTTTGGTGTTCTTTCGTCTTGGGGCTTTCTCCTGGGTGATCGATGGGGATCTTGAGTCGGTCTTCCGGGAGAGTGTTCTCTCCTCTCTCTGACTAAAAAAGGACGCTGTGTATTTTGATTGTGATAGTAGTTATTATTAGGGATGAGCTTCGTGTTCGAGTCGAACCCATGTTCGACTCGAACATCGTCTGTTCGCCGAATTGCGAACGATATGGGCCGTTCGCGCCAAATTTGTGTGGCATGTCACGGCCCATAATTCACTGCGGCATCGCAGTGCATTGCTGGCTGATGATTGGCCAAGCATGCACTATGAACCGCATGCTTGGCCAATCACAGCGCCGTCTGAACAGAGAGCCATAATTGGCCAAAGCCAAGGAGGCTTTGGCCAATTATGGCTCAGGGGATTTAGTACACGCCCCACACTATATAAGGCCACCTGCACGGATGCCCTGTGTAGCGTGTGTTCCAGCATTGAAAGAGATAGACAGAGAGACAGTGTCATTTGTTTTAAGTTAGAAAGATTAGGCAGGACAGTCAGTGAGTTAGCTGCACTTACAGTGTATTGTGTATATATATATATATATATATATATATATATATATATATATATATATATATATATATATATGCATCCCAGGTGTTGTGTGTGTGTGTGTGTGTGTGTGTATATATATATATATATATATATATATATATATATATATATATACACTGTATTCAGTATAGCTAGATCCGTTCCTGTTATCTTCCTACTGACAGGCAGGCTTGTCTTGTTACAGTATTTACGGCTACCTGAAGAAAATTGCTGGTGTTCTTTTGATCCTATTAGTACCACAGTCAGGCAGCTAGACTATTTACAGTTAGTGTAGTGCGTCCTCCTCACAGTGTTCAGTTAAAGCTACAAGTTAGTTTAGTGTGACCTCTGCACAGTGTTCAGCTAAAACTACAAGTTAGGGTAGTGCGTCCTCCTCAATGTTCAGCTAATGCTACAAGTTAGTGTAGTGCGTCCTCCTCACAGTGTTCAGCTAAAACTACAAGTTAGTGTAGTGCAACCTCTGCACAGTGTTCAGCTAAAGCTACCTGTAGAAGGTTGGTGGTGTTTTCCTGATCCTATCACTACCGAAGGCAGCTAAATAAGCTACAAGTTATTTTTTTGCGAGCTCTGCACAGTGTTCACCTAAAGCTACCTGTAGAAGGTTGGTGGTGTTTTCCTGATCCTATCACTACCGCAGGCAGCTAAATAAGCTACAAGTTAGTGTAGTGTGTCCTCCTCACAGTGTTCAGCTAAAACTACAAGTTAGTGCAGTGCACAGTGTTCAGCTAAAGCTATAAGTTAGGGCAGTGCGTCCCCCTCAGTGTTCAGCTAAAGCTAAAAGTTAGTGTAGTGCATCCTCCTCACAGTGTTCAGCTAAAACTACAAGTTAGTGTAGTGCGACCTCTGCACAGTGTTCAGCTACCGGTGGTGTTTTCCTGATTCTATCACTACCGCAGGCAGCTAAATAAGCTACAAGTTAGTTTTTTGCAAGCTCTGCACAGTGTTCAGCTAAAGCTACCTGTAGAAGGTTGGTGGTGTTTTCCTGATCCTATCACTACCGCAGGCAGCTAAATAAGCTACAAGTTCGTTTTTTGCGAGCTCTGCACAGTGTTCACCTAAAGCTACCTGTAGAAGGCTGGTGGTGTTTTCCTGATCCTATCACTACCGCAGGCAGCTAAATAAGCTACAAGTTATTTTTTTGCGAGCTCTGCACAGTGTTCACCTAAAGCTACCTGTAGAAGGTTGGTGGTGTTTTCCTGATCCTGTCACTACCGCAGGCAGCTAAATAAGCTACAAGTTAGTGTGTCCTCCTCACAATGTTCAGCTAAAACTACAAGTTAGTGTAGTGCACAGTGTTCAGCTAAAGCTACAAGTTAGGGTAGTGCGTCCTCCTCACAGTGTTTAGCTAAATCTACAAGTTAGTGTAGTGCGACCTCTGAACAGTGTTCAGCTAAAACTACAAGTTAGTGTAGTGCGACCTCTGCACAGTGTTCAGCTAAAGCTACAAGTTAGTGTAGTGCATCCTCTGAACAGTGTTCAGCTAAAACTACAAGTTAGTGTAGTGCGACCTCTGCACAGTGTTCAGCTAAAGCTACAAGTTAGTGTAGTGCGTCCTCTGAACAGTGTTCAGCTAAAACCACAAGTTAGTGTAGTGCGACCTCTGCACAGTGTTCAGCTAAAGCTACAAGTTAGTGTAGTGCGTCCTCCTCAGAGTGTTCAGCTAAAACTACAAGTTAGTGTAGTGCGAGCTCAGCACAGTGTTCAGCTAAAGCTACCTGTAGAAGGTTGGTGTGGTTTTCCTGATCCTATCACTACCGCAGGCAGCTAAATAAGCTACAAGTTCGTTTTTTGCGAGCTCTGCACAGTGTTCACCTAAAGCTACCTGTAGAAGGCTGGTGGTGTTTTCCTGATCCTATCACTACCGCAGGCAGCTAAATAAGCTACAAGTTATTTTTTTGCGAGCTCTGCACAGTGTTCACCTAAAGCTACCTGTATAAGGTTGGTGATGTTTTCCTGATCCTATCACTACCGCAGGCAGCTAAATAAGCTACAAGTTAGTTTTTTGCGAGCTATGTACAGTGTTCACCTAAAGCTACCTGTAGAAAGTTGGTGGTGTTTTCCTGATCCTATCACTACCGCAGGCAGCTAAATAAGCTACAAGTTAGTTTTTTTGCAAGCTCTGCACAGTGTTCACCTAAAGCTACCTGTAGAAGTTTGGTGGTGTTTTCCTGATCCTATCACTACCGCAGGCAGCTAAATAAGCTACAAGTTAGTTTTTTGCAAGCTCTGCACGGTGTTCAGCTAAAGCTACCTGTAGAAGGTTGGTGGTGTTCTCATACTACAGGCAGGCAGTTGATTTTGCTAGCTGCAGTATCAGTATATATATATATATATATATATATATATATATATATATATATCCCAGCTTAGTGCAGCTACAGGCCATTAGTATGTCTGGAAGGCCAACAAGGAGAGGCAGACAGTCACAAGCCAATAAAAGAGGGCAAGCAGGCTCTGTGTCTAGAGGCAACAGTGCTGGTCGTGGAGACGGTGCATCCTCATCAGCACGTGGCCGTGGGACACGCTTGGCTTTTTTTTCGTCAGCTGGCCGTGTTGAGCTGCAACATGCGGAAGACTTGGTCGAGTGGATGACCAAGCTGTCCTCATCCTCCTCATCCTCTCTCACCCATTCTCAGGGTATTTTTTCTGGCAAAGCAGCTGCCAACGCGGCCTCTTCCCTCGGCTCAATGGCATCAGTGACTCCTTCCCTAGCCCCACCATGTCTCCTGAGGAGTCCCTCAAACTGTTTGACCACAGTGTTGGGTACATGCTCCAGGAGGATGCCCAGCATTTAGAAGGCTCTGATGATGATACTGAGCTAGATGAAGGCAGTAACGTGAGCATGGACAGAGGGGGTGCCCAAGAAGGACAGCAATCTGGCAGTCATGCTCCCCCTGCTGCAGCATACTGCCAGGTTTGCTCCAGTGATGAGGAGGGAGGGTATGATGAGGTCACTGACTCAACGTGGGTGCCTGATAGGAGAGAGGAGGAGGAGGAGGAGGCACATCACCAACGAGGCAGAATGCCCACCGGGAGCCAGCCTAAGGGCAGCACACTGACTGCATCACACCCCAAAGTTCTGCATGTGCAGAATGCTGCTGTCTCTGCACGTTATTCCAAAAGTTCTTTGGTGTGGGCCTTTTTTGAGATGGGTGTATCAGATCGCACCGCTGCTATTTGCAACATAAGTCTCAAGCGTATCTCGCGTGGCCAAAACCTCTCCTGCTTGGGTACCACATGCTTGACCAGACATATGTTGACCTGCTATGCAGTTTGTTGGTAAGCGTATCTAAAAGACCCACACCAAAGAACAAAGAGGACCTCTCCTTGCTCCTCATCAGCTGAGATCTCCAACCCCACTATACTTCAGTCCTCTCTGAGACCTGCACTGAGAGGAATGAAGGTGTAGAATTAGGTGTGTCACAGCCAAGTACTTGTGAGCAATCTGCTCTCCGTACACCGACGTCAGATTGTACCAGGCAAATTTCCCTGCCCCAGCTGCTGCACCGCCGAAAGAAGTTTGCTCTTAGCCATCCACATGCACAGCGGTTTAATGCTAGCTTGGCAAAATTGCTAGCACTTCAACTGCTGCCTTTTCAGTTGGTAGACTCTGCCCCCTTCCGTGAGTTTGTGGAATGTGCAGTTCCTCAGTGGCAGGTACCCAAACGCCACTTTTTCTCACGGAAGGCGATTCCGGCTCTCTACCGGCATGTGGAAGGCAATGTCTTGGCCTCGCTGGATAGGGTGGTCAGTGGTAAGGTGCATATTACCGCTAACTTATGGTCCAGCAAGCATGGACAGGGACGTTACCTAAGTTTCACCGCACATTGGGTGACTCTGCTGGCAGCTGGGAAGGATGCAGGACAAGGTGCAGTAGTGTTGGAGGTTGTTCCACCACCACGCCTCCAAAATGCCACTACTAATGATTGTGACATACCTCTCTCCTCCACCCCCTCCTCTTCTTCTTCCTCCATGGCCTCTTCCTGTGCTTGGTCCTCAGAGCCAGAGGTGCTCTGTAGCCGTTCAATGGGCTACGTAAGTATGCAGGCCAAAAGATGCCATGCGGTGCTTGAGCTGGTGTGCTTGGGGGACAGGAGCCACACTGGGGCAGAGGTTCTGTCAGCTCTGCAGGGGCAGGTTCAGAGGTGGTTGACGCCTCACCAACTTAAGCCATGAATGGTGGTTTGCGACAATGGCACCAACCTCCTCTCTGCCCTCCGACAGGGACAAATGACCCATGTGCCCTGTTTGGCTCACGTCCTTAACTTGGTGGTGCAGCAGTTCTTGGGCAGGTACCCGGGCTTACAGGATGTCCTGAGGCAGGCCAGGAAAGTCTGTGTGCATTTCCGCCGGTCATATAATGCCAGTGCACGGCTGGCAGACCTCCAAAAGGAGTTTAACCTGCCCAAGAACCGCCTAATCTGTGACATGCCCACCAGGTGGAACTCAACGTTGGCCATGCTGCAGCGGCTGCACACGCAGCAGAGGGCCATCAATGAGTACCTGTGCGACTATGGCACCAGGACAGGGTCAGGGAAGCTTGTTTTTTTTTCCCCACGCCAGTGGGCCATGATCAGTGATGCATGCACTGTCCTGTCACCATTTGAGGAGGCCACAAGGATGGTGAGCAGTGACAGTGCATGCATCAGTGACACCGTCCCCCTTGTCCACCTGTTGGAGCACACGCTGCGTGGAATAATGGACAGGGAACTTGAGGCAGAACAGAGGCAGGAAGAGGAGGACTTCCTTAGCTCTCAAGGCCCCCTTTATCCAGACAGTGTTCCTGCGTGCCCGCCAATCACACAGGAAGAGGACGAGAAGGAGGAGGATTGTGTCAGTATGGAAGTGGAGCCTGGCACTCAGCATCAGCAGCAGTCTTTAAGGGATCAGTCCCAAGAAACACATGGACTTGTACGTGGCTGGGAGGAGGTGGCTGCAGACCATGTCGTCCTTAGTGACCCAGAGGACTCCGGACCAAATGCCTCAGAAAACCTACACTGCATGGCCTCCCTGATCCTGCAAAGACTGCGTAAGGATCCTCGTATTCGTGGTATCAAAGAGAAGGACCAATACTGGCTGGCAACCCTCCTTGATCCACGTTACAAGGGTAAGGTTGCGGACCTTATCTTGCCATTGCAGAGGGAGCAGAGGATGAAACATCTTCGGGAGGCCTTGCAGAAAGGTCTGTGCAACACGTTCCCAGAGACTGGGAGGTTACAAACTCCTGTTTCTGGACAACGTGTTGCTGAGGCTTCGGTCAGTCAAAGAAGGAGCAGTGTAGAAGGTGGCCGTCTGACCGATGCGTTCAGACAATTTTTTAGTCCGCAGCCCCAAGGTATGATCGGTTCCAGCAACCATCTTCAGCCTCTGTTTTACATGGTGCAGGAATACCTAGGGGCAAGATCTGACTTGGACACCTTTCCCACCGAAAATCCTCTGGGTTACTGGGTCTTGAGGATGGATCACTGGCCAGAGCTTGCACAGTATGCAATTGAGCTACTGGCCTGTCCTGCATCCAGCGTTCTTTCGGAACGCACATTCAGTGCTGCTTGAGGCTTTGTAACCGATCACAGGGTGCGTCTGTCCACCGACTCGGTTGATCGACTGACCTTCATAAAAATGAATCAGTCTTGGATCACCACCAGCTACCAAGCACCTGATGCTGATGTAACCGAATAATTTTTTTTTAAATCTCAGATCCCTTCAAAGACTGCCTATGCTGATGCTGAGTGACTATTCTGAGTAATTATCCTCTTCCTCCTCAATGATCACGCTGATAGTTTGTAAGAACATTTTTGGTTCTGGGCGCCGCCACCAGTGCCTAAGGCCCAATTTTTCAGCCCCTGTTTAACAGGGGCGTGTAATTACAATTTTTGATGCAATACTTTGCAGCAGGGCTCGTTCCTGCATTCCAACTAGAGTATCTGTGAGGGGTTGCAGTGTTGTGGCACCAGCACCAGTGCCTAATGCCCAATTTTTCAGCCCCTGTTTAACAGGGGAGTGTAATTACAATTTTTGATGCAATACTTTGCAGCAGGGCTCGTTCCTGCATTCCAACTAGAGTATCTGTGAGGGGTTGCAGTGTTGTGGCACCAGTGCCTAAGGCCCAATTTTTCTGCCCCTGTTTAACGGGGGCATGTAATTACAGTTTTTGATGCAATACTTTGCAGCAGGGCTCGTTCCTGCATTCCAACTAGAGTATCTGTGAGGGGTTGCAGTGTTGTGGCACCAGCACCAGTGCCTAAGGCCCAATTTTTCAGCCCCTGTTCAACAGGGGGCATGTAATTACAATTCTTGATCTAATATTTCACAGCAGGGCCCTGAGAGGTGTGGCCAGTGACCTCTGTACACCACCCTACATACTACTGACCTCTGTACACCACCCTACATACTACTGACCTCTGTACACCACCCTACATACTACTGACCTCTGTACACTACCCTACATACTACTGACCTCTGTACACTGCCCTACATACTACTGACCTCTGTACACCACCCTACATACTACTGACCTCTGTACACCACCCTACATACTACTGACCTCTGTACACTACCCTACATACTACTGAACTCTGTACACTGTATTATACTTTAAATTCAGTTCCGTAAGACCGTAACACCTTATTTTCTGGCAGTGCCCCTCCCGAGACTGCACTCTGGATCCGCCCCTGGCCACAACAACACCTAAGGCCCAAATTTCTGCTGATTATGTAAGGCAGGCCCCTACTTTCAAACATCCAACTTACAAACTACTCCTGCTTGCAAACGGAAGGAGACAACAGGAAGTGAGATGAAATCTACCCCTAGGAAATTAAATTCTCTCCTGTAAGAGTTAATATGGGAAAAACATTTCTCCTTTCCATTGATGCTTTATCACCAATCCTTCAGAAAAAAACCCAAATTTTTTAAAAAACATTTGTTATTGGGACAAAAAGTGAGGTGAAATCTTCTGAAGAGGAGCACAGACAGCAAAACAAATGTCACAGGGGTGATAACCCTTCCCTATGTTTTCCAAAAAGCTTAAAATAGATTTTTTGGCTGGAGCTAAACACGTTAAAAATTACAAACAGATTCTACCTAACAACAAACCTACAGTCCCTGTCTTGTTTGCACCGCCTGTATACTGCTGTTCAGAGTACAGAGCCTGTATACTGCTGTTTCCTTTTTTAATTTGGGTGCGGGGTTTCCCTTAATATCCATACAAGACCCAAAGGGCCTGGTAATGGACTGGGGGGTACCCATGCCGTTTGTCTCACTGATTTCCATCCATATTGCCAGGACCCGACATTACATTAAAGCCGCAAGCAGTTTTAAATTACTTTCTTTAAAAATGACATTTTGTGCAGGGACTGTTCTAAGCACGGGAAACACGCGCCACTTTACAGGCATACTATAGACACCCCCCAGGTATGAGATTTAAAGGAATATTTCACTTTTTTTTTTACTTTAGCATCATTAAAATCACTGCTCCCGAAAAAACGGCCGTTTTTTTAAAGTTTTTTTTGCATTGATACATGTCCCCTGGGGCAGGACCCAGGTCCCCAAACCCTTTTTAGGACAATACCATGCAAATTAGCCTTTAAAATTAGCACTTTTGATTTCAAACGTTCAAGTCCCATAGACGTCAATGGGGTTCTAACGTTCGTGCGAATTTTCGGTCCGTTCGCAGGTTCTGGTGCGAACCGAACCGGGGGGTGTTCGGCTCATCCCTAGTTATTATATTGTTGATCATTCTGTTGGTTTTGATAGTTTCTAATAGGTTCAAATCTGTTATATGTTGGTATTGGTGTCCTGGTTTGTCCTCTATATTCATCTGGTTGCTGAGGATATTTTTTTTGGTGGTCCTGTTGATAGGGGGAATCTCTATGGTAATTAAAAAAATATACGAGAACCCCTAACGGGGCTTTAGAGCAGCCAATAAATTCAATATGAGTGAGTAGTCAAAAAAATAATTTTATTAGTACAAAAGGTTGTATAAAACAGATGGGTTCTGACCTACAAAGTCAGGACATGAACTGGAGTACAATATAAGATAAAAAAACACAACGGACAGTGCCCGTAATCAGGAACAGTGTACAATACAGTGTATTTTGGACAACAAGATCATAGATACTAAATTCTGACGCGTTTTGACCCTAACTGGGTCTTCCTCAGAGGATGGTTGTCAGCTATAGGAATGTAAGCATATATCAAACATAGCACAAAACTCAACAGCAATGGACTTATGTATATGTAACACAACATATCTGCATAAATTGCATAGTTACCAGTCACAAAGTTCCCGATAGTTCTGAATGTTCATGATGAAAAGGATATGGTCCCTCCTATGTCCTTTGCCTCCCCAATGACAGGCCAGCTCCCCAGAGAGCGGGTAATAGGCCAACGTGCCTTGCAAGGGATCACGCATACACTACCCCCCGTGGGGGGGAGGGAAAAACGGACGGTGGGTGGCACACACTGCACCCAAGATGGAGCAACGGTGATGCTAGAATCAAATTAGAGGCAAGGAATCATTAGTTCCCCCAGAAGAATAATAATTTTTGTAAACTGTCCTGAATTAGGGGAAATTATTATTCTTCTGGGGGAACTAATGATTACTTGCCTCTAATTTGATTCTAGCATCACCATTGCTCCATCTTGGGTGCAGTGTGTGCCACCCACCGTCCGTTTTTCCCTTTCCCCCCCCCGCGGGGGGTAGTGTATGCGTGATCCCTTGCAAGGCACGTTGGCCTATTACCCGCTCTCTGGGGAGCTGGCCTGTCATTGGGAAGGCAAAGGACATAGGAGGGACCATATCCTTTTCATCATGAACATTCAGAACCATCGGGAACTTTGTGACTGGTAACTATGCAATTTATGCAGATATGTTGTGTTACATATACATAAGTCAGTTGCTGTTGAGTTTTGTGCTATGTTTGATATTTGCTTACATTCCTACAGCTGACAACCATCCTCTGAAAAAGACCCAGTTAGGGTCGAAACGTGTTAGGATTTAGTATCTATGATCTTGTTGTCCAAAATACACTGTATTGTACACTGTTCCTGATTACGGGCACTGTCCGTTGTGTTTTTTATCTTATATTGTACTCCAGTTCATGTCCTGACTTTGTAGGTCAGAACCCATCTGTTTTATACAAATGTTTGTACTAATAAAATTATTTTTTTGACTACTCACTCATATTGAATTTATTGGCTGCTCTAAAGCCAGGGGGTTCTCGTATATTTTTTCATGCATCTTGTGGGTTGCGCAGCCCATTTGTCTGTACTCATGTGAGTGTCCCTGGTTGGCCATCTCTATGGTAATTATGTTGATAGGGAGGTCCCCTATATTCTCCATAGTTCCTATCATAGTTTTGTTGATTTGTTGTAAGGTTTTTTAAAATGTTTCTTAAAGGGTTTCCTTCCCTTATTTTTAGGGGTTTGGTATCCCGCATTCTCGTAGTTGTGTTGATTTGTCTGTTGTCTCCCATAATAATTACCCTGCTAATCTTGGTTGCATTGGTCCCTGTATTGTCCATAATGGTATCTATCTTTTTGATCATAATCAGGTCTGTAGTTGTCATGTTGGTTACGATTTGGTGTGGTGGTCTCATACTGTAATTCCCTATTTTCCTATCTGGTAGGATTTTGTGCACGGGACATCGTAGGATCCTGTATTTTAACTTCCCTTTCTTGTGTGGAGTATGTGGAACTTGGTTGTGATTCTTCTACTTTACTCTGCCATTTAAAAACATTTCCTGTTTTATAATCTGACAAATCTCTTTGGTATTTCTTTCTCTTTCGTTGTTGGACTTCAAGATCTTTAGTTATTAAATCTTTATTGAGTTGTGTAGCATATTTCTTGAAGTCCTGAGATTCTTTAAAGGGTTCCAATTGGATCTTTATCTCTTCTATTTGTTGTTCAAGTATCCTCGTTTTCTTTTGTTTTCTTTCCAACACAAATTTGAGGCACTCCAGTCTCTTGCTGTTAAAAAACTCATACCATTCTCCCATTGATTCATTGTCCATTAGGCCATCATTGGGTGGTATTTCCCATCTCAGTCGTCTGGGGACAATGTTTTCTCTGATATATCTCTAAAATGTATTTGTATCCCACCATAGGTTAAATTTCTTTTCCACATGGTGCCCCAGTTTCCTCATTAGGCTTTCTAAATCTGTATTGCATATATGATTTTGTGGGTTAAATACCTCATCTAGATTTATGTGTCTACTCTCCATGTATGTGAATACATCCACTGTAGCCGCAAAAGTGAATTTGTGTGAGTATTAAAAATATTGTTAAAAGTGCTCTCGCGTTACTATGGATCAGTGTATAAACTGTATGACAAAAATGAGTGTATTAACAATCTGTGTGACAAAATATAACAAAAATTAGTGTGTAAATAATATGTGCAGCAAAATTTGTAGTGTATCACAAAACACTTAATAATCAAAATTGGTGAAATAATTTCGCGCAAATATTAGTAGATAGTGCAAAATGTAAATCTCAAGTGAGGATAAATAAAATAAATTAAATAAATAATAACTGGGATATAAATAGTAAAATTATATTAGATGTGTTGATTCATAATAGTGTCTTAGTGTAGAAATTAATATGACCTGGTGAAAGCATAATATAGTGAGATTATACTATATAGGTGCGCTTCAAATAGTGTATATAAAAACAGGCAAAAAAATAGATGAATAATATTATAAAGAGTCCAGAGTTCTTGCAATGGGTGAAAATTGTGGGATTCAATGATGTAAATAATTAATTATTTTGCCCTCGTGGTCTTAGTGCAGCTTCTGTAGTAATCTGGTCTCCCAGGCCAGAACTCTTACCTCAGTGCTAGTTATAGCATGCAGTCACCACTAGAGGGATCTCCCGTCCTCCCTGGATAAAATGTGTGATTTCTCTGGTCGGTTTAATGTATCCATCTTTTTTCCTCTTAGGTTGTAGCAGTTCACTCAGTGCTGGTTATAGCATATAGTCGCCACTAGAGGGATCTCTCGACTTTCCTAGGTAGGGGATGTGATTCATCTGGCTGGTATATTACATCCGTCTTCCTTCCTAAACCGCAGCAGTTCACTATCTAGTCACCTAGTGGAGGCGGTGCCTCAATATAGGGGGAACAAGGGGGAGGAAAGAGGAATCTCCAATAGTGTAATATGTCAGATAAAAGGGTATGTTTATTAAGCAAAGGTATAGCCTCTTACACAAAACAGGTAAAAATGTACAGGGAACAAATTAGGCATTGTTCCTCGCCTTCTATAGTAGTATGCCTGTAAAGGAGCGCATTTTTCCTGTGTTTAGAACAGTCTGACAGCAAAATGACATTTCTAAAGGAAAAAAAGTCTTGTAAAACTATTATCGCTAGCGCCGGCTATAATGCATTGTCGGTCCGGCAATACACATAAAAGTTCATTAATAAAAACGGCATGGAATATTCCCACAGGGGAACCCCAAACCAAAATAAAAAAAAAAGGCGTGGGGTCCCCCCAAAAATCCATACCAGACCCTTATCCGAGCACGCAACCTGGCAGGCCGCAGGAAAAAAGGCGGGTCGAGAGAGTGCCCCCCCCCTCCTGAACCGTACCAGGCCACATGCCCTCAACATTGGGAGGGTGCTTTGGGGCAGCCCCCCAAAGCACCTTGTCCCCATGTTGATGGGGAGAAGGGCCTCATCCCCACAACCCTTGCCCGGTGGTTGTGGGGGTCTGTGGGTGGTGGGCTTATTGGAATCTGGAAGCCCCTTTAATAAGGGGACCCCCAGATCCCGCCCCCCTGTGTGAATTGGTAATGGGGTACAAATGTACCCCTACCATTTCACAAAAAAAGTGTCAAAAAGGTTAAAGAACGCAAGAGACGGTTTTTGACAAGTCCTTTATTAATTTCTTCTTCTTTCATCTTCTTTCTTCGTGCGTCAGAGGAGGGCGGGGTCACTGGGTGGGGGGGATCTGGGGGTCCCCTTATTAAAGGGGCTTCCAGATTCCGATAAGCCCGCCACCCACAGACCCCCACAACCAAGGATTGTGGGGATGAGGCCCTTCTCCCCATCAACATGGGGACAAGGTGCTTTGGGGGGCTACCCCAAAGCACCCTCCCAATGTTGAGGGCATGTGGCCTGGTACAGTTCAGGAGGGGGGGCGCTCTCTTGTCCCCCCTCTTTTCCTGCAGCCTGCCAGGTTGCGTGCTCGGATAAGGGTCTGGTATGGATTTTTGGGGGGACCCCACGCCCTTTCTTTTTAAATTTTGGTGCGGGGTTCCCCTTAATATCCATACCAGACCTGAAGGGACCCCCACGCATTTTTTTTTTTTTAATTTTGGTTTGAGGTTCCCCTGTGGGGAAATTCTATGTCGTTTGCCATGTGTATTGCCGGACCAACAATTCATTATACCCGGCGCTAGCGATAGTAGTTTTACATGACTTTTTTTCCTTTAGAAATGTAAATTTGCTGTCAGACTGTTCTAAATACGGGAAACATGCGCCCCTTTACAGGCATACTATAGACACCCCCCAGGTACGAAATTTAAAGAATATTACACTTTTATTGTTTCACTTTAAGCATTATTAAACTCACTGCTCCCGAAAAAACATCCATTTTTAAAACTTTTTTTTGCATTGATACATGTCCCCTGGGGCAGGACCCAGGTCCCCAAACACTTTTTATGACAATACCATGCATATAAGCCTTTAAAATGAGCACTTTTGATTTCTCCCATAGACTTTTAAAGGGTGTTACGCGGCTTTCGAATTTGCAGCGAACACCCCAAATTGTTCGCTGTTCGGCGACCGGGCGAACAGCCAATGTTCAAGTCAAACATAAAGCCCATCCCTAATCAATAGTATGCAAGCTCTTGGAGGGGATGACAAGGGACTACATACAAGATTTTAGTAACGAGAACGGTATCATTAGCAGTAATCAGCATGGATTCATGAAGAATCATTCTTGTCAAACCAATCTATTAACCTTCTATGAGGAGGTGAGTTGCAATCTAGATAAAGGAAGGCCCGTAGACATGGTGTAACTGGATTTTGCAAAAGCATTTGACACAGTTCCCCATAAACGTTTACTGTACAAAATAAGGTCCGTTAGCATGGACCATAGGGTGAGTACATGGATTGAAAATTGGCTACAAGGACAAGTTCAGAAGGTGTAGGGATGAGCTTCGTGTTCGAGTCGAACCCATGTTCGACTCGAACATCGTCTGTTCAACCGTTCATCGAATTGCGAAAGATATGGGCCGTTCGCGCCAAATTCGTGTGGCGCGTCTCGGCCCATAATTCACTGCAGCATCGCAGTGCATTGCTGGCTGATGATTGGCCAAGCATGCACTATGACCCGCATGCTTGGCCAATCACAGCGCCGTCTGTAGAGAGAGCTGTAATTGGCCAAAGCCAGGGTGGCTTTGGCCAATTAGGGCTCAGGGGGTTTAGAACACGCCCCACACTATATAAGACCGCCTGCACGGCGGCCCTGTGTAGTGTGTTCTGGGGATCATAGATAAAGAGAGAGAGACAGACAGTGTCATATGATTTAAGTTAGATAGATTAGGCAGGACAGTTATTCAGTTAGCTGCACTTACAGTATATTGTGTATATATATATATGCATCCCAGGTGTTGTATATATATATATATATATATATATATATATATATATATATATATATATATATATACACTGTATTCAGTTTAGCTAGATCCGTTCCTACTGACAGGCAGGCTTTTCTTGTTACAGTATTTACAGCTACCTGAAGAAAATTGCTGGTGTTCTTTTGATCCTATTAGTACCACAGTCAGGCAGCTAGACTATTTACAGTTAGTGTAGTGCGTCCTCCTCACAGTGTTCAGCTAACGCTACAAGTTAGTTTATTGTGACCTCTGCACAGTGTTAAGCTAAAGCTACAAGTTAGTGTAGTGCATCCTCCTCACAGTGTTCAGCTAAAACCACAAGTTAGTGTAGTGCAACCTCTGCACGGTGTTCAGCTAAAGCTACAAGTTAGTGTAGTGCGTCTTCCTCACAGTGTTCAGCTAAAGCTACAAGTTAGTGTAGTGCGTCCTCCTTACAGTGTTCAGCTAAAGCTACAAGTTAGTGTAGTGCGACCTCTGCACAGTGTTCAGCTAAAGTTACAAGTTAGTGTAGTGCGACCTCTGCACAGTGTTCAGCTAAAGCTACCTGTAGAAGGTTGGTGGTGTTTTCCTGATCCTATCACTATCGCAGGCAGCTAAAGTATTTACACGTTAGTGTAGTGCGACCTCTGCACAGTGTTCAGCTAAAGCTACCTGTAGAAGGTTGGTGGTGTTCTCATACTACAGGCAGGCAGTTGATTTTGATTTTGCTAGCTGCAGTATCAGTATATATATATATATATATATATATATATATATATATATATATCCCAGCTTAGTGCAGCTACATGCCATAAGTATGTCTGGAAGGCCAACAAGGAGAGGCAGACAGTCACAAGCCAATAAAAGAGGGCAAGCAGGCTCTGTGTCTAGAGGCAACAGTGCTGGTCGTGGACACGGTGCATCTTCATCAGCACGTGGCCGTGGGACACGCTTGGCCTTTTTTTCGGCAGCTGGCCAAGTTGAGCCGCAAGATGCGGAAGACTTGGTCGAGTGGATGACCAAGCCCTCCTCATCCTCTCTCACCCATGCTCAGGGTACTTTGTCTGGCAAAGCAGCTGCCAACGCGGCCTCTTCCCTTTGGCTCAATGGCATCAGTGACTCCTTCCCTAGCCCCACCATGTCCTCCTGAGGAGTCCCTCGAACTGTTTGACCACAGTGTTGGGTACATGCTCCAGGAGGATGCCCAGCGTTTAGAAGGCTCTGATGATGATACTGAGCTAGATGAAGGCAGTAACGTGAGCACGGACAGAGGGGGTGCCCAAGAAGGACAGCAGTTTGGCAGTCATGCTCCCCCTGCTGCAGCATACTGCCAGGTTTGCTCCAGTGATGAGGAGGGAGGGGATGATGAGGTCACTGACTCAACATGGGTGCCTGATAGGAGAGAGGAGGAGGAGGCACATCACCAACGAGGCAGGATGCCCTCCAGGGGCCAGCTTAAGGGCAGCACACTGACTGCATCACACCGCAAAGCTCCGCATGTGCAGGGCGCTGCTGTCTCTGCACGTTATTCCAAAAGTTCTTTGGTGTGTTCCTTTTTTTAAACGAGTGCATCAGATCGCACCGCTGCTATTTGCAACATATGTCTCAAGCGTATCTTGCGTGGCCAAAACATCTCCCGCTTGGGCACCACATGCTTGACCAGACATATGTTGACCTGCCATGCAGTTCGTTGGCAAGCGTATATAAAAGACCCACACCAAAGAACAAAGAGGACCTCTCCTTGCTCCTCATCAGCTGAGATCTCCAACCCCACTATACCTTCAGTCCTCTCTAAGACCTGCACTGAGAGGAATGAAGGTGTAGAATTAGGTGTGTCACAGCCAAGTACTTGTGGGCAATCTGCTTTCGGTACACCGACGTCAGATTGTACCAGGCAAATTTCTTTGCCCCAGCTGCTGCACCGCCGAAAGAAGTTCACTCCCAGCCATCCACATGACCAGCGGTTGAATGCTAGCTTGGCAAAATTGCTAGCACTTCAACTGCTACCTTTTCAGTTGGTAGACTCTGCCCCCTTCCATGAGTTTGTGGAATGTGCGGTTCCTCAGTGGCAGGTACCCAAACGCCACTTTTTCTCACGGAAGGCGATTCCGGCTCTCTACCTGCATGTGGAAGGCAATGTCTTGGCCTCGCTGGACAGGGCGGTCAGCGGTAAGGTGCCTATTACCGCTGACTCATGGTCCAGCAGGCATGGACAGGGACATTACCTAAGTTTCACGGCGCATTGGGTCACATTGCTGGCAGCTGGGAAGGATGCAGGACAAGGTGTAGTAAGTAGTGTTGGAGGTTGTTCCGCCACCACGCCTCCAAAATGCCACTACTGATTGTGACACACCTCTCTCCTCCTCCCCCTAACTCTTCTTCTTCCTCCATGGCCTCCTCCTGTGCTTTGTCCTCGGAACCAGCGGTGCTCTGTAGGCGTTCAAGGGGCTACGCAAGTACGCAGGCCAAAAGATGCCATGCGGTGCTTGAGCTGGTGTGCTTGGGGGACAAGAGCCACACTGGGGCAGAGGTTCTGTCAGCTCTGCAGGGGCAAGTTCAGAGGTGGTTGGCGCCACGCCAACTTAAGGCAGGAATGGTGGTTTGCGACAATGGCACCAACCTCCTCTCCACCCTCCGACATGGACAACTGACCCATGTGCCCTGTTTTGCTCACGTCCTTAACTTGGTGGTGCAGTGGTTCTTGGGCAGGTACCCGGGCTTACAGGATGTCCTGAGGCAGGCTAGGAAAGTCTGTGTGCATTTCCGCCGGTCATATAATGCCAGTGCTCGGCTGGCAGACCTCCAAAAGGAATTTAACCTGCCCAAGAACCGCCTAATCTGTGATATGCCCACCAGGTGGAACTCAACATTGGCCATGCTGCAGCGGCTGCACACGCAGCAGTGGGCCATGAGTACCTGTGCGACTATGGCACCAGGACAGGGTCAGGGAAGCTTGTTTTTTTTTTCCCCACGCCAGTGGGCCATGATCAGGGATGCATTCACTGTCCTGTCACCATTTGAGGAGGCCACGAGGATGGTGAGTAGTGACAGTGTATGCATCAGTGACACTGTCCCCCTTGTCCACCTGTTGGTGCACACACTGCGTGGAATAATGGACAGGGCACTTGAGGCAGAACAGAGGCAGGAAGAGGAGGACTTCCTTAGCTCTCAAGGCCCCCTTCATCCAGACAGTGTTCCTGCGTGCCCGCCGATCACACAGGAAGAGGAGGAGGAGGAGGATTGTGTCAGTATGGAGGTGGAGCCTGGCACTCAGCATCAGCATCAAGGGATCATTTAGAGTCCCAAGAAACACATGGACTTGTACGTGGCTGGGAGGAGGTGGCTGCGGATCATGTCATCCTTAGAGACCTAGAGGACTCCGGACCGAATGCCTCAGCAAACCTATGCTGCATGGCCTCCCTGATCCTGCAAAGCCTGCGTAAGGATCCTCGTATTCGTGGTATCAAGGAGAAGGACCAATACTGGCTGGCAACCCTCCTTGATCCACGTTACAATGGTAAGGTTGCGGACCTTATCTTGCCGTCGCAGAGGGAGCAGAGAATGATACCTCTTCAGGAGGCCTTGCAGAAAGGTCTGGGAACGTGTTCCCAGAGAATGGGAGTTTACAAACTCCTGTTTCTGTGACAATGTGTTGCTGAGGCTTCGGTCAGTCAAAGAAGGAGCGTTGGAGAAGGCGGCCGTCTGGCCGATGCGTTCAGACAATTTTTTAGTCCGCAGCCCCAAGGTATGATCGGTTCCAGGAACCATCGCCAACGTCTGTTTTACATGGTGCAGGAATACCTAGGGGCGAGATCTGACTTGGACACCTTTCCCACCGAAAATCCTCTGGGTTACTGGGTCTTGAGGATGGATCACTGGCCAGAGCTTGCACAGTATGCAATTGAGCTACTGGCCTGTCCTGCATCCAGCGTTCTTTCGGAACGCACATTCAGTGCTGCTTGAGGCTTTGTAACCGATCACAGGGTGCGTCTGTCCACCGACTCGGTCGATCGACTGACCTTCATAAAAATGAATCAGTCTTGGATCACCACCAGCTACCAAGCACCTGATGCTGATGTAACCGAATAATTTTTTTTGAAATCTCAGATCCCTTCAAAGACTGCCTATGCTGATGCTGAGTGACTATCGTGTTATGCTGAGTAATTATCCTCTTCCTCCTCAATGATCATGCTGATAGCTTGTAAGAAAATTTTTGGTTCTGGGCGCCGCCACCAGTGGCTAATTCCCAATTTTTAAGCCCCTGTTTAACAGGGGCATGTAATTACAATTCTTGATATAATATTTCACAGCAGGGCCCGTTCCAGCGCCCACCAAGAGTAACTGTGCGGACTTACAGTGTTGTGGCACCAGCACTACCACCACCATCACCAAAGGTCCAATTTTTCTGCCCCTGTTCAACAGGGGCATGTAATTACAATTCTTGATCTAATATTTCACAGCAGGGCCCTGTGAGGGCTTACAGTGTTGTGGCCACAACAACACCTAAGGCCCAAATTTCTGCTGAGTATATAGGGCAGTCCCCTACTTTCAAACATCCAACTTACAAACGACTCCTACTTGCAAATTGCAAATTACAAGGAGACAACAGGAAGTGAGATGAAATCTACCCCATAGGAAGGGAAATTCCCTCCTGTAAGAGTTAATATGGGAAAAACTTTTCTCCTTTCCACTGATGCTTTATCACTAATCTTTGTTTCACTAAAACCCCCAAATTTTCAAAAAACATTTGTCATTGGGACAAAAAGTGAGGTGAAATCTTCTGAAGAGGAGCACAGACAGCAAAACAAATGTCACAGGGGTAATAACCCTTCCCTAGGTTTTCCAAAAAGCTTAAATACAGATTTTTTGGCTGGAGCTACACTTTAAAAATGTACCAGTTCAAAATTACAAACAGATTCTACTTAACAACAAACCTACAGTTCCTGTCTTGTTTGCACTGCCTGTATACTGCTGTTCAGAGTATATAGGGCCTGGGGGCCCCACACCTTTCCTTTTTTAATTTAGGTGCGGGGTTCCCCTTAATATACATACAAGACCCAAAGGGCCTGGTAATGGACTTGGTGGTACCCATGCCGTTTGTCTCACTGATTTTCATCCATATTGCCAGGACACAACATTACATTAAAGCAGCAAGCAGTTTTAAATGACCTTTTTTCCTTTAACCTCCTGACATCCGGCCGTAGCTGAATGACGGCTACAGCGTTGATGTCAATTCCCAGGAGGCCGTCATATGACGGCCTCCCCTTTCCTCGCTCCCTGTGCGCGCTCACGAGCGTGCAACGGGGACCTTTCCTCGATCTCCGCGTGCGCTCACGAGCGCGCAACGGGGAAATTCTGTGATGACTGTGTCCCTTGGACACAGCCAATCACAGATCGCTGTAAATGGCCAATCACAGCGGCAATTTACAGCGCGATCGCCATGGCCAATGAGCGATGATCTCAAATGTAAACATTTGAGATCATCTCTCATTGCCGACTCTCTCTCCTCACACAGAGACAGCTTGTGAGGAGAGAGAGATCTGTCAGCAATCTGTGAGTTTTACTGTACGTTTTACTGTGCCTACAGTGCCCATCATTACAGTGCCCATCATTACAGTGCCCCATCAGTACAGTGCACCATCAGTACAGTGCCAATCGGTGCCCACCTGTGCCAATTGGTGCCCACCTGTCTGCCCAGCGGTGATCAGTGTCCAGCTGTACATCTGCACAATCAGTGCCCATCTGTACCACCTCATCAGTGCCCACCTGTGCCACCTCATCAGTGCCCACCTGTGCCAATCAGTGCCCATCTGTTCTGCCTCAGTGCACATCTGTGCAATCAGTGCACATCTGTGCCGCCTCATCAGTGCCCATCTGTGCCGCTCCATCTGTGCCGCCCCATCTGTGCCGCTCCATCTGTGCCGCACCCATCTGTGCCGTCCCATCAGTGCCCAGCTGTGCCACCTCATCAGTGCACATCTGTGCTACCTCATCAGTGCACATCTGTGCCATCTCAGTGCACATCTGTTCCACCTCATCAGTGCCCACCTGTGCCGCCTCATCAGTGCCCACCTGTGCCGACTCATCAGTGCCCACCTGTGCCACCTTATCAGTGCCCACCAGTGCCACCTCATCAGTGCACATCTGCACATCTGTTCCACCTCATCAGTGCACATCTGTGCTACTTCATCAGTGCACATCTGTGCCATCTCAGTGCCCACCAGTGCCGCCTCATCAGTGCCCACCTGTGCTGCCTCATCAGTGCCCACCTGTGCCGCCTCATCAGTGCCCACCAGTGCCGCCTCATCAGTGCACATCTGCACATCTGTTCCACCTCATCAGTGCACATCTGTTCCACCTCATCAGTGCACATCTGTTCCACCTCATCAGTGCCCGTCTGTGCCACCTCAGTGCCCATCTGTGCTCATCAGTGCCGCCTCATCAGTGCCCATCAGTGCCCATCAGTGCAGGCTTAGCAACCATGTCCAAAAGAAGCTTTCCTGCCGAGGAGGCGTACCAAATATTGTCCCAGGCCGACGAGAGCAACAGGGAGCTCTCTTTTTCGGATTCCCTTTCCGACTTCAATTCTGAGTCGGACATAAATTATGAGCCAGTCCTCAGTAGTGGAACACTGAGTGACTCAGAGGAGGAAGAGATTCGGCCCGCCAAACGAAGGTGGGGAGGCAGTGGCATCTACCAGCACCGCAGTGCCATCCACCAGCATGGCAGTCCCATCCACCAGCACCGCAGTGCCATCCACCAGCACCGCAGTGCCATCCACCAGCACAGCAGTCCCATCCACCAGCACCGCAGTCCCATCCACCAGCACCGCAGTGCCATCCACCAGCACTGCAGTGCCTCGGCAAGAAAGGCCAAGGACCCATGCCAGCCTTCCCTATGCCCTGCAGAACCCCTTGTGGCTTCCTCCTAATTCAGGAGAAGCCAACATTCCCCCTTTCACTGCCCCAGCCAGGAGTCCAGGTGAACACAGAGAATTTTTCCCCAATAGATTTTTTTCATTTAATTTTTATCGAGGACATGCTGTCAAATATTGTGGCCCAGTGCAACCTTTATGCACAGCAATTCATTTTGAATAATCCAACGTCCTACTATGCCCATCCCTATGAGTGGAGAGACCTAACGGTGGAGGAGTTGAAGGTTTTTTTAGGGCTCACATTTAACATGGGACTCACAAAAAAAAACACTTTGCTGTCCTATTGGTCATCCCACCCCCTCCACCACTTACCAGTATTCTCCAAGGTAATGCCCAGAAACAGATACCTCATGGTGTTGAGGTTTCTTCATTTCAATGACAATACCCAGTGCCCTCCCCGAAATGACCCAAACTATGACAGACTTTTCAAAATTCGGCCACTTTTAAATGATTTTTCTGCACTATTCCCCCTGCTGTTTACCCCGGACAAAAACATATGTGTGGATGAGTCCCTTGTTAAGTTTAGAGGCAGGCTTAAAATAAAACAATATATTCCCAGTAAAAGGGCCCGCTATGGGGTGAAGGTATACAAATTATGTGACCGAGTCACAGGTTACTTGTATGCCTTCAAAGTGTACGAAGGGAAGGACACCCAGCTGCAACCCCCTAACTGCCCAGACTACTTGGGATCAAGCGGGAAAATTGTTTGGGACCTCACATACCCCCTACTGGAGAAAGGCTACCACCTGTATGTAGACAACTTCTACACATCTCTGCCCCTGTTCCACAACCTTCATCGGAAGAAGACGTCTGCATGTGGTACCGTTAAAAAGAACCGGAAGGGCTTTCCTCAAAGTCTGGTGAATAAGAAATTGAGAAAAGGAGAAACGGCAAGTCTACGAAACAACGAGATTTTGGCAGTGAAGTGGAGAGACAAAAGAGATGTGTACATGTTGTCTTCAATCCACGAGGATACCTTCATGGAAATCCCCAGAAGAAATGGCCCCATACAGAAACCTAAATGCATCTTTTTTTTTTTTCCATTTGATAATTTTTATTCATGGTTAAACACAATACATCACATTACTCAGTATACAAATTTCCAAACAATAATAAAACCTCCTAATACCCGATGTGGTGTGTAAGTCTGCACTATAAAAAGTACATTTCTCCCCCCCCCCCCATTGCACCATTATATATACCTTGTACCAAGCTCTTTTCCCTTTATATAACAACAGAAAAAGAAGGGAGAAAAAAAAAAAAAAAAGAAAAATTTGTGCTTACATATTACTACTACACCTATCTTAAGGTAAACATCCTCCTTATCTTCTTCTTACTCTGTTTACTTCGTAGGGTGGGCCACCTTCATCAGCCAGGGATTCCAGATTTTTTAAAATTCTCTTAAGTTTCCTGCCCTTACAAACACTGTCCTTTCTTTCCCTATTGTTCCCTATATTGTTTCCCTATTGTTTCCAACACTTCTCTACGCCAGTCAACTACCGAAGGGGGTTTCTCAGCTTGCCATCTCTTGGTTATTCCCGTTCTTGCCTGATATAGGCATCTCCGCACTGCTTTTATTTTGTCCCTTTATTTTGTATTAGAATTACTTAGAACATAGTTTGTTGCTGAGATTTTTGCTATAAGTGTATGAAAGCAGTATTTATCCCAAAACAAAACATGTATTGTAATGTAGTTTACCAATGCATGTGGTTGCTTCGTTAGTTTTCTTTTTTAGGCTCCCCCCCCCCCTCTGTTTTCACCTGGTGATTTGGCCAATAATACACCTAAATGCATCTTTGATTATAATTTGTTTATGGGGGGAGTCGACTTGAATGACCAGATGCTGGAACCGTACCTTGCTACAAGATGGACATACCATTGGTATAAGAAAGTCGCAATTTATTTTTTTCATTTGGCCATCTACAATTCATATGTAATTTATCGTAACTCCACCCAAAACCCCAAACGCTTCCTTGGCTACCAGGAGGAAGTTTTCACTGCCCTTACATTCCCGAACGGCCCACCAGAAAATATACGATCAGATGTTCTAAGTCGACTCTCCGAACGCCACTTTCCCGATAAGATCCCTCCCAAACCAACAGGCCAACGACGGCAAAAAAAATGTAAGGTGTGTACCAGAGCAGGATTCAGAAGAGACACATCTTATTATTGTGCACAATGTCCTTCTGAACCAGGCCTCTGCGTAGGTGAATGTTTTCGTCGTTACCATACTTCACTAAATTATTAGTGAAGTATGGTAAACGTAAGCCTCCGTTCCTGCAATTTACCCTCACACCCCTTATGCCACTGCCTCCTCTGTAACTGACCCTGGCTTGTTATTTGACCACGCTTCTGCCTAACGATTCTGTACATACCTCTGCCTGATCTGGAACTGACCCTGGACTGTTATTCGACCATGCTTCTGCCTAACGATTCTGCACATACCTCTGCCTGATCTGGAAATGACCCTGGACTGTTATTTGACCATGCTTCTGCCTAACGATTCTGTACATACATCTGCCTGATTTGGAACTGACCTTGGACTGTTTGACCATGATATTTGCCTGCCTTTTGGACTGATCTTGTACCCTGATACTGGACTACTGGGATTCAACACAGGGGTCTCACATATGTGAGGGGCTCCAGAATTGTTTTTCTGGATGAAGAAAACAATTTTTTTTGTTTTCTCAATCCTAGATTAGGGTCTGGAGACTCGGAGGCTTCAAAGAGATTTGGGTGGGAGAAGCCTCTACCCCTGTCCCCATTCTGTCCTGAACGAGGCCCTACTTCTGCCTGTAGGACTTACTGCCATCATGCCTCTGCCTGTCGCACTGACCACACCACATGGACCTGCCTACTACCAGGACCAATATTTTTGGCACTGCGGACAATATGTCTGCCTGCACTGACCCTGGATTTTATATGGACAGTAACCCTGCCTGCTGCCTGGACAATTGTGTTCGCCGCTGCTGACCAAGTCCCTGCCTGCTGCCTGGACCAGTGCTATCCTCCTGTGCACAACTGCGCTACTACAACCACAGGTAATCTTTTGTTTACGCTTTGCTCAGTATAATGTATTTTGGGGTGTAATTCTTGGTATGTGCATGCTATGTGTCCCTGGAACACCTGACGGTGTTCCTTGCATGTTGGATCTCTGTATGTGGCCAGGCTGTGTAGAAGTCTCACACATGTGGTATCACCATACTTGGGAGGAGTAGCAGAATGTATTTTGGGGTGTCATTTTTGCTATCCAAATGCTATGTGTTGGAAATATCTTATAAACGGACAACTTTGTGTAAAAAAAAATGCATTTTCATTTTTTTCCCACATTTTTCAAAAACTTCTGGAAAAAAATAAACCGTTCAAAAGACTCATTATGCCTCATAGATTATACGTTGGGGTGTTAGCTTTCCAAAATGGGGTCATTTTGTGGGTGTTTCCATTGTCCTGGTGCTCCAGGGCCTTCAAAAGTGTAATAGGTGGTTGAGAAATGTGATGTGTAATTTATGCTCTTAGAACACCTGATGGTGCTCCATGCATGTTGGGCCTCTGTATGTGGCCAGGCAGTGAAAAAGTCCCACACATGTGGTATCGTAATACTCAGGAGGAGTAGCAGAATGTATTTTTGGGTGTCATGTTTGCTATCTAAATGCTATGTGTTGGAAATATCTTATAAACAGACAACTTTGTGTAAAAAAAAAATGCGTTTTCATTTTTTTCCACATTTTCCAAAAACTTCTGTAAAAAAATAAACCATTCAAAAGACTCATTATGCCTCATAGATTATACGTTGGGGTGTTAGCTTTCCAAAATGGGGTCATTTTGTGGGTGTTTCCATTGTCCTGGTGCTCCAGGGCCTTCAAAAGTGTAATAGGTGGTTGAGAAATGTGATGTGTAATTTATGCTCCTAGAACACCTGATGGTGCTCCATGCATGTTGGGCCTCTGTATGTGGCCAGGCAGTGAAAAAGTCATACACATGTGGTATTGTAATACTCAGGAGGAGTAGCAGTAGCAGTAGCATTTGTGGTATACACATGCCATGTGAGAGAAATAAGCTATTACAATGACAATTTTGTGGGGAAAAAAAAAAATCTCAATTTTGCAAAGAATTGTGGGAAAAAAATACAACTTCAAATAACTCACCATGCCTTTAACTAAATACATTAAAATGTCTACTTTCCAAAAAGGGGTTATTTGGGGGGGCATTTGTACTTTCCTGGCTTGTTAAGGTCTCAGGAAATGAGATAGGCCACCAGTATTAGATGTGATAATTTTTTTATGATTTGCACCATAGCTTGTAGACTCTAAAACTTTCACACAGACCAAATAATTTCCACAAATTTTTGATTATTTTTACCAAAGATATGTAGCAGTATAAATTGTGGCCAAAATTTGCAAAATTTTATCACAGAAATTAGGAAAAATGCGTTTTTTTTCAAAATTTTCGGTCTTGTTTCATTTATAGCGCAAAAAATAAAAACCCAGAGGTGATCAAATACCACCAAAATAAAGCTCTATTTGTATGAAAAAAAGGACAAAAAAATCATTTGGGTACAATGTTGCATGACTGAGTAATTGTCAATCTATACACTGGGGGATGAACCTCTGGGGGAATCTAGGATGGAAAAGGACCTGGGGGTCCTAGTAGATGATAAGCTCAGCAATGGCATGCAATGCCAAGCTGCTGCTAACAAAGCAAACAGAATATTGGCATGCATTGAAAAGGGGATTAACTCCAATAATTCTCACAATCTACAAGACTCTGGTCCGGTCGCACCTAGAGTATGCTGTCCAGTTCTGGGCACCAGTCCTCAGAAAGGATGTACTGGAAATGGAGCAAGTACATAAAGGGTCTGGAGCAGTGGCAACCCGTCCAAAGGGGCACTCGGGCGCCGCCCCTCAATCTGTAAAAAAAAAAATGGTCACTTTAAGAATGACTGGGCGCCAGACATGCAGTGGTCTATGGGAAGCTTCCCAAAGTGCAATCAGCTAATTGTAGGCTGGGAAGCCGATTTTCCCACGTTTAGGGAGTGTCCGCGGCGCAAGAGATGTGCCCACAAACACTCCCCCATTTTCCAAGCTCCAGTGATTTGCCATTGTAGCATACAGCACTCCTGTTCTTTTATTTTAATGGCCGAGGACAGTGATCGGTGCTTTTCGCAGCCCCACGTCACTTCCGGTCTCTCAGCTCACTGACTCAGTTGCTGAGTCTGTATGTGGCTGCGGCACGCGAGCTGCCCCTCTTCTCCGCACACACTAATCCCTGGAGGCCTGGCTGGACCCTTCGTTCCCTTCCCTGTGCTTCTCTGCAGTGTTCTGCCCCCTCTCATTCTCTCCAGTCACTCAGTGAGTGACTGGGGGTCTGTGCTGATGATGGGGGGTGCAGACTGGGGAGGTGGTAATTGTGCAGACGGGAGGGGGGGTAATTGTGCAGGCGGGGGTGGTAATTGTGCAGACCCCCCCATCTGCACAATTAACCCCCCTCCCGTCTGCACAATTACCCCCCTGTCTGCACAATTACCCCCGTCTGCACAATTACCCCCATAGTTGTGGTCTATGGGAAGCTTCCCAAAGTGCAATCAGCTAATTGCAGGCTGGGAAGCTGATTTTCCCACGTTTAGGGAGTGTCCGCGGCGCAAGAGATGCGCCCACAAACACTCCCCCATTCTCCAAGCTCCAGTGATTTGCCATTGTAGCATGCAGCACTCCTGTTCTTTTATTTTAATGGCCGAGGACAGTGATCGGTGCTTTTCGCAGCCCCACGTCACTTCCGGTCTCTCAGCTCACTGTGTTTGGAGTGAGTGGAGGAGTGGACTGTGATGGACCGGCGGTGCATGGTGTGTGGGAGATGAAGCAGGCCTGACTGACTCCTGAGCCTGGCGCGGCTTCTGTAAGGTATGTAAACCGCCGTGGGCTCAGTGTGTGTCAGGCTCTCTCTTGCTCTCTTCTAGCTGACTCAGTTGCTGAGTCTGTATGTGGCTGCGGGACGCGAGCTGCCCCTCTTCTGAGAAATGCTATATACCAGGCTTTGTGCAAAATGCTATATACCAGGCATTATGAGAAATGCTATATACCAGGCTTTGTGAGACATGCTATATACCAGGCTTTGTGAGAAATGCTATATATCAGGCTTTGTGAGAAATTCTATATACCAGGATTTGTAAGACATGCTATATACCAGGCTTTGTGAGAAATGCTATATACCAGGCTTTGTGCAAAATGCTATATACCAGGCATTATGAGAAATGCTATATACCAGGCTTTGTGAGACATGCTATATACCAGGCTTTGTGAGAAATGCTATATATCAGGCTTTGTGAGAAATTCTATATACCAGGATTTGTAAGACATGCTATATACCAGGCTTTGTGAGAAATGCTATATACCAGGCTCTGTGAGACATGCTATATACCAGGCTTTGTGTGAAATGCTATATACCAGGCTTTGTGAAACATGCTATATACCAGGCTCTGTGAGACATGCTATATACCAGGCTTTGTGAGAAATGCTATATACCAGGCTTTGTGAGACATGCTATATACCAGGCTTTGTGAGAAATGCTATATACCAGGCTTTGTGAGACATGCTATATACCAGGATTGTGAGAAATTCTATATACCAGGATTTGTGAGAAATGCTATATACCAGGATTTGTGAGAAATGCTATATACCAGGATTGTGAGACATGCTATATACCAGGATTTGTGAGAAATGCTATATACCAGGATTTGTGAGAAATTCTATATACCAGGATTTGTGAGAAGTGAGAAATGCTATATACCAGGCTTTGTGAGACATGCTATATACCAGGCTTTGTGAGACATGCTATATACCAGGATTGTGAGAAATGCTATGTATCAGGATTTGTGAGAAATGCTATGTATCAGGATTTGTGAGAAATGCTATACCAGGATTTGTGAGAAATTATATATACCAGGCTTTGTGAAAAATTCTTGACTATAGGATTCGTCAACTTATGGTCTTTAACTTATAATAACAACACAATGCTGTGTGACATGGGTTTAAATGGCCACAACAGCCCTTTTATTAAACAAATTAATAACAACAAATAGAACAATTTAACACCAGAAAGAGGTCTTTGGGTGTCCTTAAATCACATTTTGATTATTACCAACTATGTCCTCAGCTGTGCCCCATCCGGCTCGAAGACGTTGCGACTTCCACATTTTACTTTCCCCCATGGGACCTAGGTCCTGGGAGAACCACCAACAACCAACCAGGTGGGAGCGCCATACACTGGATAGGCCCTAATACTTCTACAATCTGTCTAATCCTTGACCCCCCAAAGACCCCCTGACCCGCCAGCTGCTGTGACAAAATGCAAAAGATTAAAAACCCCTTTTTCATTTATTTATTTTATTTTTTGATTTTTTTTATATATATTTATTTATTTATACATTTTTTTGTTTTTGTTTTGTTTTTGTTTTTTTATGAAACATCCCAATTGTCCCCCCCCCCCCATACCACCTCCTAACCAGAATATAGGGCGGGAGGGAGGGAACTCTTCAATCAAGGAACTTTCCGGAGTCATTACCCATCAGTCTTTGCATGTACCAAAAACCCCCCTGCGGCTCCACCCTGACCACTTGACCCTTGATGCTCCAATAAGGTAAGCTACGCCCCTACCCCACTAACTTACTTAATTATTTAACCCTTCCCAGACCTGTTCCTCCCTTAGTCATGACGACCCTGCGTCTATTTCTTCTTCTCTGGGTCGCACTTGACTATAGGATTCGTCAACTTACGGTCTTTAACTTATAATAACAACACAATGCTGTGTGACATGGGTTTAAATGGCCACAACAGCCCTTTTATTATACAAATTAATAACAACAAACAGAACAATTTAACACCAGGAGGGGGTCTTTGGGTGTCCTTAAATCACATTTTGATTATTACCAACTATGTCCTCAGCTGTGCCCCATCCGGCTCGAAGATGTTGCAACTTCCACATTTTACTTTCCCCTATGGGACCTAGGGCCCACCACCAACAACCAACCAGGTGGGAGCGCCATACCCTGGATGGACCCCAATACTTCTACAATCTGTTTAATCCTTGACCCCCCAAAGACCCCCTTACCTGCTACGCGAGCCTAAGTGACACCTTACTCAAGCGAGTCCCTCCACACCTGAAGAGCCCTCTGAACCCCTTCTTGTAATCCCAAAAACCAGAAATCTGTTACCACGGCATTCAAATGCACTCCATCATCCCTCCAATATCGAATAGACAGGTCCTCCAGGTCCCGATGGCGAACCACCAGGCCCCCTAGACGAGACAAAAAGCATCCTATCTCCCTGTTGGCTTTTATCCTTGCCTTATTGAAGTGTTTAACAGAGCGAGCATGAGGCCAATTGTGTCGTGCCACTATGTCCGACCACACTACGACAATACCGGGGAAATCACGCATCAAGCGCAAAATGTCAAATTTAACATCCCGGACAAGGTCCCTAGCGGCCCGAACCCCCATGTCATTCTCTCCCACGGAGAGCACCAGATCATCAGGAGGCCTATCAACTCTGGAATAATAATGAAAGTCAGGAAGAACCCGGCCCCACATCATGTCTCTAATTCCCAGCCATTTGCAGACCGCTTCATTCCGGGGAACGCCGAGTTGTCTCCCTTCGGGCCGTGCATCTGCTCTGATCGCCCCCCAGAAGACGTACGAGTCTCCCAAAATCCACACCAGGCCCTGAGGAAAACCTGCAATAAGACAAACCAAAGAAAAAACATAGAGCCAAACCAACAAAACACCAGAAAAACAAATAAATATCAATGAATAACATTATAGCATGTGCGGGCGAACATAAATTTTAAAACGGTCGGACTCCCACCTCCCTATACGTTTCACTACCTGTTGACTCAATCCCCAGCGAGCCGCCTCAGTAGCTGCCCCCACTCTGAGGAAATGAGTATTAAATTGAGAAGCTGTCCTTCCAACCGCAACCAAACAGCGTTTAAAAATCTCCACAAACTGAAAACGCGACAGGGATGAACCATCCACATGCCGCAAAAACGTCCCTTGCACACCCTCCCGAATCTGCGCGAAATGCTGTACAGCGAGCACCAGACACACCGTCTCCGGAAGCACCTTGAACAACGTCACGTCAACACCCTTGCTCAGCTGATCAGTTTTTGATCTGCTGATATGAAGCTGGACACTGTCTGCAGCGATCTGTACATCTGAAAACATCAACCCACCCGCACCACGTTTGTTTTTACTCACTAACTCCCCAATCCGCAGGGCCCCAAAAAAGGCCAAAGAAAAAGCCGCCGTAAACAGTTGTACCTCATAAAGTGAGGAACAAACCCTGGGCAAGATTCCTACCAGGTCCTGAAGCAGCCCTAAGGACACCGGGCGCCTGGTATCTTGTACCACATGTCCGCGCCGAAATCCTTTCATGGCCTGTCGCACCACAGGCATACTATAGACACCCCCCAGGTACGAAATTTAACCACTTGACCACTGGGCACTTAAACCCCCTTAACCACTTGACAACTGGGCACTTAAACCCCCTTCCTAACCAGACCAATTTTCAGCTTTTGGTGCTCTCACATTTTGAATGACAATTACTCAGTCATGCAACACTGTATCTTTATGAAATTTTTGTCCTTTTTTTCACACAAATAGAGCTTTCTTTTGGTGGTATTTAATCACTGCTGGTTTCTTTATTTTTTGCGCCGTAAAAGAAAAAAGACCGAAAAATCTGTAAAAAAATACATTTTTCTTCATTTCTGTTATAATATTTTGCAAATTAGTAATTTTTCTTCATATATTTTGGCCAAAATTTATACCGCTACATATCTTTGGTAAAAATAACCCAAATCGGTGGATATTATTTGGTCTTTTTGAAAGTTATAGAGTCCAAAAGCTATGGTGCGAATATCTGAAAATTGATCACACCTGAATTACTGACGGCCTATCTAATTTCTTGAGACCCTAACATGCCAGAAAAGTACAAATACCCCCCAAATGACCCCTTTTTGGAAAGAAGACATTCCAAGGTATTTAGAAAGATGCATGGTGAGTTTTTTGAAGTTGTCATTTTTTCCCACAATTCTTTGCAAAATCAAGGTTTTTTTTTTACTTTTTTTTTTTTCCACAAAATTGTCATATTAGCAGGGTATTTCTCACAGACCGCATATGCATACCACAAATTACACCCCAAAACACATTCTGCTATTACTCCTGAGTACGGTGATACCACATGTGTGAGACTTTTACACAGCGTGGCCACATACAGAGGCCCAACATGCAGGGGAGCACCTTCAGGCGTTCTGGAGCACCCAGGCCAATTCTGACATTTCTCTCCTACATGTAAAAATCATCATTTATTAGCTAGAAAATTACTTAGAACCCCAAAACATTATATATGTTTTTTTAGCAAAGACCCTAGAGAATACAATGGCAGTCGTTGCAACTTTTTATCTCGCACAGTATTTGCGCAGCAATTTTTTTAACGCGTTTTTTTTGGAAAAAAAACTGTTTTGTGCTTTACAAAAACCAAAATAATAAAATTAGCCCAATGTTTTTGCATAATGTGAAAGATGAAGTTACGCCGAGTAAATAGATACCCAACATGTCACCCTTCAAAATTGCACGCGCTTGTGGAATGGCGCCAAACTTTGCTACTCAAAAATCCCCATAGGCGACGCTTTAAAATTTTTTACTGGTTACATGTTTTGAGTTACAGAGGAGGTCTAGGGCCAAAATTATTTCTCTCGCTCTACCGATCGCAGCGATACCTCACATGTGTGGTTTGAACACCGTTTTCATATGTGGGCAGGACTTACGTATGCGTTCGCTTCTGCATGCGAGCACACAGGGACAAGGGCGCTTTAAAATTTTTTTTTTTTTTTTTATTGTTCATTTTACTTTATTTATTTTAGTTTGATGCTTTTTTCCAAAAAAAAAAAAATTTTGACCACTTTTATTTCTATTACAAGGAATATAAACATCCTTGTAATAGGAATATGGCATGACAGGTCCTCTTTACAGTGATATATGGGGTCAATAAGACCCCACATCTCACCTCTAGGCTGGGAAGCCTGAAATTAAAAAAAAAAAAAAAAAAAAGATCCTGGCTTCGATCGTAGCGGTGAGTCGGTAGAAGCACCGCAAGGCGGCGGGAAGGGGGGACGTCCCCTCTCACCTCCCGTAAGAACGATCAAGCAGTGGAACAGCTGCTATGATCGTTCTCATGGTGTAGGGAATCGCCGGCTGAAAAAGCTGATATCTGAATGATGCCTGTAGCTGCAACCATCATTCAGATATCTCCGCACAAAGTCAAGGACGTTGTATGACGGCGGGCGGGCGGGAAGTGGTTAAAACGCTTTTTTTTTTTTTTTAACACAAAGTTGTCCATTTATACAATATTTCTACCACATAACATGTACATACCAAAAATGACACCCCAAAATAGATTCTCCTACTCCTCCTGAGTACGGCGATACCCCATGTGTGAGACTTCCACAGCCTGGCCACATACAGAGGGCGAGTACAGCTGAGCATGGCTCAGCATGGCAGGGTATGGCGGGGTATTGCGGAGTATGGCGGGGTATGGCAGGGTATTGCGGAGTATGGCGGGGTATGGCGGAGTATGGCGGGGTATGGCAGGGTATTGCGGAGTATGGCGGGGTATGGCGGAGTATGGCGGGGTATGGCAGGGTATTGCGGAGTATGGCGGGGTATGGCGGAGTATGGCGGGGTATGGCGGAGTATGGCGGGGTATGGCAGGGTATTGCGGAGTATGGCGGGGTATGGCGGAGTATGGCGGGGTATGGCGGAGTATGGCGGGGTATGGCGGGGTATGGCGGAGTATGGCGGAGTATGGCGGGGTATGGCGGAGTATGGCGGGGTATGGCGGAGTATGGCGGAGTATGGCTGGGGCATGGCAGAGTATGGCGGGGGGCATTGCAGAGTATGGCGGGGGCATTGCAGAGTATTGTGGGGGCATTGCAGAGTATTGCACAGCATTGCAGAGTATTGTGGGGGCATTGCAGAGTATTGCACAGCATTGCAGAGTATTGTGGGGGCATTGCAGAGTATTGCACAGCATTGCAGAGTATTGTGGGGGCATTGCAGAGTATTGCACAGCATTGCAGAGTATTGTGAGGGTATTGCAGAGTATTGCAGAGTATTGTGGGGGTATTGCAGAGTATTGCAGAGTATTGTGGGGGTATTGCAGAGTATTGCAGAGTATTGTGGGGGTATTGCAGAGTATTGTGGGGGTATTGCAGAGTATTGTGGGGGTAATGCAGAGTATTGCACAGCATTGCAGTAGTGAGGGATGGCTGAGCATGGATGGATGGATGGATGGATGTCTCTGTGCAGCGCTGTGGGCACTACACATACAGCCCACAGCGCTGCAGACATCCATCCATCCCCCTCCCCGCTCACTGTGTACCGATCTGTACACAGGAGGGGAGGAGAGGAACCGGCGTCATCAGATGACGCCGGTCTGTTTACATGTGATCCCGCCGTCATTTGACGGCTCGATCACATGGTAAACGGCCGCGATCAGCGGCCATTTACCGGGATCCGTGATGCGCCGGGTCCAGGGGACCCGGCGGTCACGGATGTGTTCGGGTGCGCGCCCCAGGGGGCGCGCAAGAGGGGAATTCTGGGAGAACGTCATAGTACGTCCACCCAGAGTTATCCAACCGCCCTGCAGCCGTCATTCGGCTATGGGCCGGTTGGTAAGTGGTTAATAACCAGAACAATTTTCAGCTTTTGGTGCTCTCACATTTTGAATGACAATTACTCAGTCATCCAACACTGTATCTATATGAAATTTGTGTCCTTTTTTTCACACAAATAGAGCTTTCTATTGGTAGTATTTAATCTTTATTTTTTGCGCTATAAAAGAAAAAAGACCGAAAAATCTGTAAAAAAATGCATTTTTCTTTGTTTCTGTTATAGAATTTAGCAAATTAGTAATTTTTCTTCATATTTTTTGGCCAAAATTTATACCGCTACATATCTTTGGTAAAAATAACCCAAATCGGTGGATATTATTTGGTCTTTGTGAAAGTTATAGAGTCCAAAAGCTATGGTGCCAATATCTGAAAATTGATCACACCTGAATTACTGACAGCCTATCTCATTTCTTGAGACCCTAACATGCCAGAAAAGTACAAATACACCCCAAATGACCCCTTTTTGGAAAGAAGACATTCCAAGGTATTTAGAAAGATGCATGGTGAGTTTTTTGAAGTTGTCATTTTTTCCCACAATTCTTTGCAAAATCAAGTTTTTTTTTTTTCTTGTTTTTTTTTTTTTTTTTCACAAAATTGTCATATTAGCAGGTTATTTCTGACACACAGCATATGCATACCACAAATTACACCCCAAAACACATTCTGCTATTACTCCCGAGTATGGCAATACCACATGTGTGAGACTTTTACACAGCGTGGCCACATACAGAGGCCCAACATGCAGGGGAGCACCTTCAGGCATTCTGGAGCACCCAGGCCAATTCTCACATTTCTCTCCTACGTGTAAAAATCATTATTTATTTGCTAGAAAATTACATGGAACCCCAAAACATTATATATGTTTTTTTAGCAAAGACCCTAGAGAATACAATAGTCATTGCAACTTTTTATCTCGCACGATATTTGCGCAGCAATTTTTCGAACGCGTTTTTGGAAAAAAAACAGTTTTGTGCTTTAAAAAAACCAAAACAGTAAGGTTAGCCTAATGTTTTTGCATAATATGAAAGATGAAGTTACACCGAGTAAATAGATACCTAACATGTCACCTTTCAAAACTGCACACGCTTGTGGAATGGCGCCAAACTTCGCTACTTAAAAATCCCCATAGGCGACGCTTTAAAATTTTTTACTGGTTACAAATTTTGAGTTACAGAGGAGGTCTAGGGCCAAAATTATTGCTCTCGCTCTACCGATCGCAGCAATACCTCACATGTGTGGTTTGAACACCGTTTTCATATGTGGGCGGAACTTATGTATGCGTTCGCTTCTGCATGCGAGCACACGGACAGGGGCGCTTTAAAAAAATTTTTTTTTTTTTATTGTTCATTTTACTTTATTTATTTTAGTTTGACACTTTTTTCCCAAAAAAATTTTTGATCTCTTTTATTCCTATTACAAGGAATGTAAACATCCCTTGTAATAGGAATATGGCATGACAGGTCCTCTTTACAGTGAGATATGGGGTCAGTAAGACCCCACATCTCACTTCTAGGCTGTGCCATAAAAAAAAAAAAAAAAAAAAAAAAGATCCTGGCTTTGATCGTAGCGGTGAGTCGGTAGAAGCACCGCAGTGCGGCGGGAGGGGGGGGGGACGTCCCCTCTCGCCTCCCATAAGATCGATCAAGCAGTGTAACAGCCACTATGATCATTCTTATGGTGTAGGGAATCGCCGGATGAAAAAGCTAATATCTGAATGATGCCTGTAGCTGCAGGCATCATTCAGATATCCCAGCACAAAGTAAAGGACGTCGTATGACGGTGGGCGGGAAGTGGTTAAAATGCTTTTTTTTTTTTTAACACAAAGTTGTCCATTTATACAATATTTCTAACACATAGCATGTACATACCAAAAATGACACCCCGAAATAGATTCTCCTTCTCCTCCTCCTATCACATGTGTGGGACTTCCACAGCCTGGCCACATACAGAGGCTGAGTATGGCTGAGCATGGCTGGGTATGGCTGGCTATGGCTGAGCATGGCCAAGTATGGCTGAGCATGGCTGGGTATTGCAGGGTATCGCCGAGTATGACTGGGTATGGCAGAGTATGGCTGGGTATCACCGAGTATTGCAGAGTATGGTTGGGTATTGCAGAGTATGGCTGGGTATGGCAGAGTATTGTGGGTTATGGCAGAGTATTGCAGAGTTTTGCGGGGTATTGCAGGGTATGGCTGAGCATCACCGAGTATGGCTGGGTATTGCGGGGTATGGCAGAGTATTGTGGGGCATTGCAGAGTACTGTGGGGCATTGAAGAGTATTGCAGAGTATTGTGGGGCATTGCAGACTATTGTGGGGCATTGCAGAGTAGTGAGGGATAGCTGAGCATGGATGGATGGATGGCAGTTGTCACTGTGCAGCGCTGTGGGCACTACAGATGCAGCCCACAGCGCTGCTACCATCCATCCATCCATCCCCCTCTCCTCTCACAGTGTATCGATCGGTACAGAGAGGGGAGGAGAGGAACCGGCGTCATGACATGACGCCAGTTTGTTTACATGTGATCGCTCCGTCATTTGACGGAGCGATCACATGGTAAACGGCCACAATTAGCAGCCATTTACCAAGATTCGTGACGCGCCGGGGCCTCTGGGCCCGGCGGTCACGGATGCTCTCGAGTGCGCACCCCAGGGGGTGCGCAAGAGCGGGATTCTGGGAGGACGTCCCTGGAGTTAAGAAACCGCCCTGTAGCCTTCATTTGGCTATGGGCCGGTTGTTAAGTGGTTAAAGGAATATTTCACTTTTATTGATTAGCTTTAAGCATTATTAAAATCACTGCTCCCAAAAAAATGGCCATTTAAAAAAAAATTTTGCATTGATACATTTCCCCTGGGGCAGGACTCAGGTCCCCAAACACTTTTTATGATAATACCATGCATATAAGCCTTTAAAATTAGCACTTTAATTTTTCTCCCACAGACTTTTTAAAGGGTGTTCTGTGGCTTTTGAATTTACCACGAACACCCCAAACTGTTCGCTATTCGGCGAACAGGCGAACACCCGATGTTTGAGTCGAACTTACGTTTGACTCAAACATCAGGCTCATCCCTAGATGGAATCTGCATATATTTTGAGCTCTATTGCATGATGAGACTATCTTTAGGGGAGCCATTATTTATCATTTGTGACATTTTAAGAAAATGTTGGCGGGGAGATGATTGTAATGTAATACCCTATTCTTTGGTGGGAAAATGTTGAAAACATTTTTGGGCCAGAGTTTGGGTAGAGAATAGCATTTCAAAATTTTCCCATTTGCAAAACCCTTTCTTTCTTTTTTTGTTAAAGTTTGGGAACTATGCGTGCTCTTTTGCTGCCACCTATATAACTACTAAGAAAATGACAGTTGGAATAAACAAATGTAACTGTTAGGAGGAGCAGGCTGTCAGCTATTGTGAAAGTGATTCTGTGACTATACAGCCATAGAAAAATTAACCAGATCAGCAAACAGATCCTGGTGGAGAACTAATAATCTAATTTGTCTTCTACTCCGCATGCTCTGCACATGGTGCTTAGTTGGACATACAGTGGGGAACCCCTTAAATTTTTTTTTTCACTCTGTTATATTGCAGCCATTTGCTAAAATCATTTAAGTTCATTTTTTTCCTCATTAAAGTACACACAGCAACCCATATTGACAGAAAAACACAGAATTGTTGACATTTTTGCAGATTTATTAAAAAAGAAAAACTGAAATATCACATGGTCCTAAGTATTTAGACCCTTTGCTGTGACACTCATATATTTAACTCAGGTGCTATCCATTTCTTCTGCTCGACCTTGAGATGGTTCTACACCTTCATTTGAGTCCAGATGTGTTTGATTATACTGATTGGACTTGATTAGGAAAGCCACACACCTGTCTATATAAAACCTTACAGCTCACATGCATGTCAGAGCAAATGAGAATCATGAGGTCAAAGGAACTGCAGACAGAATTGTGGCAAGGCACAGATCTGGCCAAGATTACAAAAAATGTCTGCTGCACTTAAGTTTCCTAAGAGCACAGTGGCCTCCATGATTCTTAAATGGAAGACGTTTGGGACGACTAGAACCCTTTCTAGAGCTGGCCGTCCGGCCAAACTGAACTATCGGGGGGAGAAGAGCCTTGGTGAGAGAGGTAAAGAAGAACCCAAAGATCACTGTGGCTGAGCTCCAGAGATGCAGTCGGGAGATGGGAGAAAGTTGTAGAAAGTCAACCATCACTGCAGCCCTCCACCAGTCGGGGCTTTATGGCAGAGTGGCCCGACGGAAGCCTCTCCTCAGTGCAAGACACATGAAAGCCCGCATGAAGTTTGCTAAAAGACACCTGAAGGACTCCAAGATGGTGAGAAATAAGATTCTTTGGTCTGATGAGACCAAGATAGAACTTTTTGGCCTTAATTCTAAGCGGTATGTGTGGAGAAAAGCAGGCACTGCTCATCACCTGTCCAATACAGTCCCAACAGTGAAGCATGGTGGTGGCAGCATCATGCTGTGAGAGTGTTTTTCAGCTGCAGGGACAGGACAACTGGTTGAAATCGACGGAAAGATGAATGCGGCCAAGTACAGGGATATCCTGGACGAAAACCTTCTCCAGAGTCCTCAGGACCTCAGACTGGGCCGAAGGTTTACTTTCCAACAAGACAATGACCCTAAGCACACAGCTAAAATGACGAAGAAGTGGCTTCACAACAACTCCGTGACTGTTCTTGAATGGCCTAGCCAGAGCCCTGACTTAAACCCAATTGAGCATCTCTGGAGAGACCTAAAAATGGCTGTCTACCAATGTTTACCATCCAACCTGACAGAACTGGAGAGGATCTGCAAGGAGGAATGGCAGAGGATCCCCAAATGATTTTAGCAAATGGCTGCAATAAAACAAAGAGTGAAAAATGTAAGGGGGTCTGAATACTTTCCGTCCCCACTGTAGTTCATGTGAGCGACTTATTTTTACTGAGATTCAGCTTCTGAGAGAGTGCAATCAAGAGAGGGAGTTAATTCTACTGAAGCAGCGCTAATAAAAGTGGTATCATTGTTCAAAAAGAGGCGTAATAAAATCTGAGATCTGGATCTTGGGAGTGTGCAATTAAAGAGGAACAGATTCTACTGGAGAATTATTGCTGCAGGTGTCCCACAAAGATCTATTTAACGTTCCTGAAACAGAAAGTTAAAATTATCTGGTTAATGACATTTCAGTTTTAGATACTTTTTGAGATGGGAACGAGGGAGACCTATTGGCAAAAGTATGTAGGCGTTGGACACACACCCCTTAAAGGAGAATTAAACAAAACAATTCGTTAAACCAACAATACTTCTTTTACCACTATTATTCCTTTATACTGGCTTTTGAAATTTTACAAATGCAGCAATTTAGAAATTGGATGAAAGGTTTAGCACTGGGAAACACTTTTTGAAAGATAAAAAGTGCATTTTATATACAACTATATAAATCAGACCAAGATGAGGGACACATGAGGAGGAAAGAGGGACAGAGGGACTTTGTTCCAAATCAGGGACAGTCTCTTGAAATCAGGGACAGTTGGGAGCTATTGAGTAAGGTAATTATAAATTAATTATAAAAAGGACTGTTTTTATCTGGATGTAGAACATTTTTGCAACACCTGCTACTTATCTTGCACTTAGACCCCTTTCACACTGGGGCGTTTTTCAGGCCTTTTTAGCGCTAAAAATAGCGCCTGAAAAGTGCCTCTCAAGCCACCCCAGTGTGAAAGCCTGAGTGCTTTCACACTGGGGTGGTGCGCTTGCAGGATGGGAGAAAAAGTCATGCAAGCAGCATCTTTGGGGCAGTGTGGGAGCAGTGTATACAAAACGCCCTGCCCATTGAAATTAATGGGCAGCGCTGCCGAATTGCCTGAAAAGCGCTTTGGCAGCACTGCAACATAGGCGCTAATAACCCTTTCTTCGGCCGCTAGGGGGGTTAAAAGGGCCCCTCTAGTGGCCAAAAAGCTCCACTATAACAGCGGAAAAAAGCTGCTAAGACTAGCGGCGCTTTACTGCTAACACCCACTCCAGCCCAGTGTGAAAGGGGTCTTAGAGAAACTTTTCTTGTCTCTTTTTTCCTGTAATATAAAAATACTTTTGCATTTATCTTTATATTTCTATACAATATAAAATTTTGTGGTGAAATGTGTACATTATATTTTTTCCTTGTCAAAAGAAGTTTATTGAGTATACAATATTATAAAGATACATAAAGTAAGTTTACAAGGATCTATAAAGTAAGCTCATTGTTTTACAGTAGGGTTTATATAGGTAAATATCATGAAATTTCAAATATTAAACATTGGGTTCACGGAAACCTAAATTAAAGATATATATCATTACCTTAGTTACTTTTGCAGGTATTTAAATGATTTATACCTACTATACATATTGTTTACAGGTAGAGTGTATATAGGTCAAATAAATTCTGATAATGAGCTTTAATCGTAAGGTGGAGAAAAGGAAAGAGAAAGAAGAAAAAGGGTAGAAAGGCAGAGGTATGGTCCACAAGGTTGTCCCGCTCGTCAGTTTATTAATCTTTTTAGTTCTCTTTGAAGCCTTAGAATGGGTATCTCTGTAAGTCATTTAATCTGCTACCATGGCAACAGGACAGAGTCATTGAAATTTGACAGGAACTGTTGTTTTATCCAAGGATGCCAAAGTTTTTCAAATTTTGGAATTTGATTTTGATCGATGGCTACCATCTTAGCATGGGACATTGTATTATTAATTCTGTGAATTGTTTCTGCTAGTACCAATGTAGGAGATTTCCATGCCTTGGCCACTGTTTGTTTTGCAGCCGTTATTAGTTGGATCATAAGTTTGAATTGAGAGAGTGTTAACCATTCCGGTTTTAGATTAAGTAAAGTTATATATGGATCTGGTTGTATTATTTTTTAAAATATTTTAGATGCAATCACGAAGACTTCCTTCCAGAAGGTTTGGATTACTGGGCACGTCCACCATATGTGTAAATGTGTGCCTATTTCTGGGCATCCTCGAAAACAAAGAGCTGAGGTATTAAGTGAATATTTTGCCACTCTAGCGGGTACAAGGTACCAGCGAGTTAGGACTTTATAATTTGTCTCCAGTGCTAAGATGTTGGGTGAAGATGACTTAGATGTGAGCCATATGTTAGACCAGTCCGTGTCTTCTAAAGTTCGTCCCAGGTCCTCCTCCCACCTCTGAACATAAGAGGGTCTATTAAGATTTACTACTCCATAAAATTGATTATAAAGTGATGAAATTGTATCTTTAGCAAATGGATCTTTTGTACAGATTGATTCAAAAATGGATAATTGGGATAATGGTGTATCCTCCTTTAGGAATGGTGTATAGAAATTTTTAATTTGGAGATATCTAAATATCTCAGAGTTTGGTAGATCATATTTTTCTCTAAGCGATGGGAATGAAAGGAATGATTTAGATGCTATGAAGTCATTTAGTGTCTGAATGCCTGATGTTGTCCAAGCTTTAAAAGAATTTGGGTAGATCCATGCCGGATAAAAGGCCGGATTTCTGATAAAAGAAAGGAGAGGATTGTGTGGAGATTGTAACTGATATTTGGTTTTTAGTTTATCCCAGAGAGATAAGAAGTGTTTAGTTATGGGATTATGAATTTTAAAGCGGTCTTTAGGATCAAGCCATAACAAGTTTGATATTAATAGAGGGTCATTTTCTGAAGCCTCTATAAATACCCATAATGGGATTTCCTGTTTTGCATGGTATTTGGACAGACTGGCCAAATGTGCTGCTCTGTAGTAGTTAGTAAAATTAGGGTATCCCAGGCCTCCTTTATTTTTGGGAAGATGTAGTGTGTGTATAGGTATACGTGGTTTAGAAGAGCCCCATATAAACGAAGTTGCTCTCTTTTGTACTATTCTCAAAAAATAGGAAGGAATTGGAATAGGGAGGACTCTGAATAGATAAAGCAATTTGGGTAGAATAGTCATTTTGATTGCATTAATCTTCCCTATCCAGGATAAAGGAAGTTGCGACCATTGTTTTATTAGATTTGTGATCTGTCTTAATACAGGAGGATAATTGGTTGAGAATAAGTCAGAATGAGATGCTGTTAAATGAATTCCAAGATATGGGATTGATTTTTCTGCCCATGTGAATGGGAGTGCAGCCCTAGCCGGGATCAATTCCATGTTTGTGAGCGAAATATTAAGCACTAGGCATTTCTTAGGATTAATCATAAGGCCGGATAGGGCTGCAAATCCATCAAGAGCTGGTATTAAGTTAGGACCAGAGACCTGTGGTGGTGATGATAGAAAAAGTAATATATCGTCTGCAAATATACATAATTTGTGTGTAATACCTCCTACTTCAATGCCAGTTATAGTTTGGTTTGTTGTGATGTATTGGGCCATGGGTTCGAGTATAAGGGCAAATAATAAGGGAGATAATGGGCAACCCTGTCGGGTACCTCTTTCGATATTAAAGGCATCAGATTTGTATCCAGCATATTTTATATAGGCTTTGGGTTTGTTATATAATGCTTTGATCCATGTTAAAAAGTGGGGTCCAAAACCCCATTTTTGTAATGAATATTGCATATATTGCCAGGATACTGTATCAAATGCCCTCTTAATATCGAGAGATAGAAAACATAAAGGGATTTTCCGTTTTTTAGCAATATGTGCCAATAACACTGCCCTGCGTATATTATCGCCTGCCTGTCTATTTGGCATGAAGCCTACTTGATCTCTATGTATTAATTTTCCTATAATGCTGTTGAGGCGTTTTGCTATTATTTTTGCTAATAATTTAATATCAAGGTTTAACAGAGAGATAGGCCGATAATTCACACAGGAAGTATCATCAGAAAGGGGTTTTAGGATCATACAAACAATTGCCATTAATGTTTCTTGCCGAAAAGAATGTCCTTCTAGAAGTTTGTTAAAAGTTTCAGTGAGAATGGGAGAGAGTATTTCTGAGAATGTTTTATAGTATAAAGCCGAGTAGCCGTCTGGGCCTGGTCTTTTGTTAAGTTTTAGGTCTTTTATGGCATTAGCAACTTCATCTATAGTTATAGGCTCATCCAAACTGCTTTTTTGATTCTGAGACAACTCAGGTAAGGTTATTTTTGAGAAGAAGGATTCAGCCTCTGTAGGATTAAATTCATTGTTTGTCTTGTATAAAGTTGCGAGGTGTGAGTGAAATTTATGGACTATTTTAACTGGATTACAAGTATAAACATTTTTTGATAATTTCAAACGTATTGGTTTGAAAGATTTGTTAGTTGAATTTAATGCCCGTGCCAAATATGTGCCTGGTTTGTTTGTATTCATGTAGAAATTGTGTTTGGAGCGTTTGAGGGATTTATCAACTGACTCAGTGAGAAATAGATCGTATTCCAATCTAGATTTTTCCAGATGAGATTTTGTACTCTGAGATGGATTATCTTGGAATGATATGTAGGCTGCATTAAAATTGTTCTAGTTTTTTTGCTAGATTTTTGCGTTCCCGTTTAAATAGTGCCATTTGTCTTTGTATTGTACCACGCAAGACAGGCTTATGAGCTTCCCACAGTGTTATTGGGGAAATGTCTGTTGTATTATTAATTAATATGTATTCCTTTAAAGCTTGTTCAATGGCCATCTGATGTAGTGGGTGTTTGAGCATTATGTCCGGTAAGTACCACGTTGGGTCATGCGCTTTTGGTATGGCTGAGGCTATAGTAGTGTATACTGCATTATAGTCAGACCACGGAATCGGAATTATATCTGATGCAATAATTTCTGGTATCATTCCTATTGTTAGAAAAATATGATCTATTCTGGTGAAGGTTTGATGAGGGTGCGAGAAATAAGTGAATTTCTTTTTCATTGGGTTACTTTCTCTCCACGAATCTACCAAATTGTATTTGGAAAGAAGTTGAGGAAAAGGTAATCTAGAGGTTATTTTAGATGGTGTAAAAGGTGATTTATCTAGAAATGGGAGGAGGACCTGGTTCGAATCCCCGCACATTATCACTGTTCCTATTTTGTGTGTATTAATCACTTGTAATATATGTGAGAGGAATGGTGTAGGTTGTTTGTTAGGAGCGTAGTAGGAAATCACCGTGATTGCTGTATCCATTATATAACCCATGAGTATCAGGTATCTACCTTCTGGGTCTTTAATTTATTATGATAAGGTGAATGGTGTGGATCGGTGAAATGCAATTAGAGTACCCCTTTGTTTGGTACAGGCAGAAGCCGTGTAAATTTGTTGATAAAAAGGAGAAATATATTTTGGAGTAGAATCTTTGGTGAAGTGTGTTTCTTGGAGGCATACTATGTGAGCCTTCTTGTTATGGAAAGTACGGAAGGCTTTGGTCCTTTTTTGAGGGACATTTATTCCCTGAACATTCAGGGAAAGTATATTCAGTGGTGCCATGGTAACAGATGAAATAGTTTTGACTTACTTTTTGTTATGCAGAGCTGACTGCGCAGATCAACCTGTGTGGACTGAAGAGATGAAAAGATAGGAAAGAAACCAGTGAATTCTGGAGTAAAGAGTAAACAAAAAACATATGAGATTAGATGATACATTGTATAAATTATTTTTTGCAAGTAATCACAATTTACCTGTGAAAGAGAATAAATATCTCTCTCAGGGGAATAAGTGCCTTCGTCACACTCCCACATAATATGGTTGGGATAATGAGGAGGGCTAATGGGGGTACACGGATCTTCCGCTTACAGGAAAGAAGTGCTATGTCAAAAGACATCAAAATGATGATTCATTAATTGGAGTGCAGAATATAGTTTTTGTTGAAATTATTTATTCCAGGGTGGTTGTATATGGTTAGTTTTGCCCTAGGCTAAATAATCCAGTTAGAAAGGTACTGTTAATAACTTTGGTATTGATGAAGATGGTTTAAATTATTTTGGGATTTTAACCCTTTTAGAGTAAACAATTACATATTTTATTCATATGTAACTGTTTAGATATGTTAACTCATAAAATTGAGGTTGTATTGCTTCAGATTAGAATAAACAAAAACATAGTTCTAGGAACTAGTTAGGTAATAATATATTTGTTTTAAGAAAAGAAAGAAAAAGTTTCCATTACTTCTGGATTATTGAACATATTTGTCCTAAAAAGTAATAAATCTATTGTTATTACCTGAAAATATATAACTGAACAAGAATTTTCTTGTTTCACTTATATATTCTAAGGCTATATGAATCAGAAGTAATAAGAAATATAACTGGAATGTAACATGATCCCACACAGTGTGTGACTATCAGAATGCAGTTACATTCAGTTATAAATACAGGTTTTTTATAGAGAACCATCTCTTAGTATAATAAATGAAGAGATATCAGGAATTAGGATGTCAGTCCATTGAATCTTCTTGCTCCATGGATGATGTGGCATAACGGCCTCTTTTGTGAGAATGATGATTCCCATTTTGTTCTGATATTTTCTGGGTGCTGGCTGAAGGTGAAGATGATGCCATTCTTCTGCGTGTGGGAGAGTTGCTGCTTGTGGGTTCTGTCAGATTTAATTTTAAAAGGGTTTGTTGTAGTTCATCTGCTGATCTGCTTCTGTAAATTGTACCATGGTAGTTAAATCTGACTGAAAAGGGGAAACCCCATTGATACTTAATGTTGTGGCGTTGCAGTTCCATTAGTTGGGGTTTCATGGATCGTCTTTTAGTAATAGTAAGTTGGGATAGGTCAGCAAAAATTTGATAATTGTGTCCTTGAAAATTAAGTTCCTTTTTTTCTCTTGCAGCAATTAGTATTTGTTCTTTCGTTCTGTAATAATGAAATTTTGTGATTATATCACGTGGGGGTCCATCTTTCTTTTTGGCTGTGAGGGCTCTGTGTACTCTGTCCAGTTCTAAACGTTCAATAGGGATATCTGGCTTTAGTTCTTGTAATAGAGCAGTAATAGTAGATTGCAGGTCTGTCACAGTTTCAGGTATTCCCCTTATGTGCAAGTTTGAACGTCTGGCTCTATTTTTGTAATCTTCGAGCTTAGTTTGAAGTATTAAATTCTCTTCTTTTAATTGTTTAAATTCTGTTATATTTTCTTGGGTTGTAATTTTAATTTCATCCATTTTTATTTCTAAGGCTGCGGTGCGGTTTCCCAGCTCTCTTATTTCTTTGGTTAGGCTGTTTGTTATTTGGTCTGAGGTTTGTTTTAAAGCCTTATGAAGCATCTTTTCAAATTGTAATAATATTACTGGGGATGCTGAGGAGGCTTGTGGAGAAGTTTGTGAGAGGATTTGTTCTGTATCTGACTCAAATGGAGAGTCTTGCTGTGACATTTTCTGTCTGTGAGAGCGCCCTGATCCTGTATCTTGTGAGGTGACTGGAGCTGCTTTAGTTGCAGTGAGTGCCTGTGGGCTCTTTGTGAGGTGATTTTTATTTCTGCCACGGCTTCCTCCCAGTACCATTTTTCCTGCCCAAACTTTCACAGTTTGTTCCCTGGGGCAAAAAGGTTCAAATGGATACCTTTTGAGCCTGCGGGCTCCGCTTTGTCCTTCTCTTCTCTCCTCAGCGGTGTGGAGCTCTAACAATGCATGTCTGCCCTGCTAGACTCCACGCATGCACCTCCCGTACATTATATTTTTTAACAACATTTAGCTCTTTAGAATATGAACTTTATATCCCTAGTAGTGGTTATTCCCCACCACTATCAGGAACTGCTGCAACTAGGCACTTTTAACCCCTTTTGGGATGGTAGAAGGAGATCTACTGTTATGAAAGGACCCCATCAACGAAGGTGATCATTATTGTTGGGTCAATAATAATCACCCTCATTGATATGGTTTCTTTCATAGGCACTACGACATGAAGTATCATGAACATTGCAAATTACCTGTCACAGAGGACCCAGAGCCCCGTTTCATTAATGATGAGCAAAATGGATGAAATTTAATTCACTTAGATCAGTGGTCTCCAAACTGTGGCCCGCGGGCCATATGCGGCCCTTTGCATGCCTTTTATCCAGCCCTTGGGGCACTATTGCTCATATAGATACAAGGCACTATATTCATCCCACTGACACCAACGATTTGGCACTATTCCTCCCACTGTCACCAACAATGGGGCATTTTTCCTTCCACAGACATCAGTGATGGGGCATTTTTCCTTCCACTGACACCATAGATGCTGCACTATTCTTCCTACTGATAACAAATGATGGGGCACTATTCCTCCCATTGACACTACTGATGGGGCACTATTCCTTCCATTGAAACAAATGATGGGGCACTATTGCCCCCACTAATTCCAATGATGGGGCACTATTCCTTCCATTAAAACAAATGATGGGGTACTGTTGCTCCCACTAATACCAATGACGGGGCACTATTCCTCCTCCTATGAACCGTGTAGGTTTGTTAGTCCCCACTGACATTGGGGCAATTTCTACTTCCACTTTTCAAAGCCTGGCCCCCCTAAAATCTGAAGGAAGGTAAACTAGCTCTTTGTTTTAAAAGTTTGGAGACCTTTGACGTAGATCATCGCTCATCCAAATTGCATTAGATGGGAACTGCTGTGGGAGAAAAAAAATACAGTAGGGGGTGGGCCAACACAAAAAATACACAAATATTTTTGGTTTGAGGGTTGCATTAAACCTGTACATGGTGTTAAGAACCAGTAGAGCTTTCAGGGACAACCTTAGTGAAAGTGTACTTGGGCAGCATATTGTTGGCTGTGGAATTAAATTCTTTTTGTCTTTTAAAATTTGCTTTGCTTACAGACAGTCGCATCACCTCCGTCTACTACTGTGTGAATTAATGCACATTGGTTTAAAAACAGGCTTTTTTAGATAGTGGCAGGGCAAGTGTGTTCATTACGTGGTACTATGCCTGCTATGACCGAAAGGAGTAGCAGCTTTTTTTTTATGTCCTCCACTAATCCCTTAAAACTGACTACAAATTGAGCTGGCAGAACTGATCAAGCACTTAATATGTGTCTTGTTGTAGGAGTAGAGAGGAGTTGCTGGTTTGCTTTGAACCCATGTTGGGACCAAATTTTACCTGTTCAAAGCTGAACCTCTAGATTCAGTGGGAAATGATAGGTTTAGCAGCGGTATTACTAATAATGCTAAATGTTACAGGTTCCTGCTCAGGGCTACTAGTTGTTAGGGAGCTGGTGCCTGCTGGCATCCTAACAATCTGTGATGGTGTAGAAAAGCAAAGGCAGAATTAAGAGAGCGTAAAAGTGTCGGAAGAAGGGGAAGGTCATTTAAGAGCAGGGGCTCTTTGCAGTGGACAGCAGGGAGCCGCTGCTAAAACAAGTAGAAAAAAAGTACCACTATAACCAATAGGGATGGCAAAAGTTTGATTTATGGGGTGTCATCTGTAGATACAGAGTAGTTACTTTGTGCTTTAATAACAAATTCAGACATCCATAAAATAGGAACAGGAACTGGAACCAACTTGTATAGGCTATGAAAAATATTACATTTGCCAACTCTAAATAGCGACATCTAGAGGTCAGGCATATGACTACAACATACTGAAACTATATATTCTATAAAAATTAAACGGGAGCCCAGAATGCATGCATGGGCTCTGAGCAGAAATTTTTTATACACAGCCTCTTTGGTAGTATTTCACTAAATGGGGGACAGATGAGTTGAAGACTTTCAGAAAGCCTGGAGTATTTTTTTTATACACTGCAGCTATATTTAAGCTGTCATTAAGTTATATAGTATCAGTAACTACAACCTGAAGTACCTCAACTTAATATCATTTTTAGTAGACTTTCCTCAGAACATTCCCATGTATTTGATGTATGCCCTGTAATTGTTACAAGACTTCTGATTAGGATGTATATATGGGTAAAATAAAACAAAAAATATATTCAGTACATCTCTGCAATATACATTTCCCCAATGTTTTGCCTCTTTAAAAAAAAGCTGCAATTACAGAAAAACACCTAATGATCTTGCCAAACACCCAATGAGCTTATAACTTCCTGTGCATCTGTTCTGCTGCAATCAAATCTTAAAAAATATTATTAACACTGCCCAGCACTGTGGACTACAGAACATTCCCCTCTATGCAGTTCTTGGGTTTTAATAGACTTTAATCAAATATGAATGTTTTTTATTCTATAATTCTTTGCTGCTTTTTCTAATAAGAATAAACCTTGGGGCAACGCAACCTTATCAGACTGTTTATGATCACTTTACTCTCATCGTTCTATAAATGCTTTTGATGAATTCATTCTTAAATAAAAACTATAATTTGTTTTGATTAATGCAATTTTGATTTGTTAACTTTATAAATTTGCAAATTGGTGATTTATATCGCTAGTTCATATTGTTTCTAAAAAGTCTTTTTTTAAATAAATGTTTAATACGGGTGCACCAGAATTCACAAACCATTAGGTTTTTTTTTGTTTTTTGTTTTTTTTTTAAGGTGACAGCAGTGGGGAGTCAGGGAGAAAAGTTGCTTCTTTGATTCGTTGTGTGAATTGAAGCTTGTACTATTGAGCTGTGTAAACAAATTGCATTTTTCAGGAAAGTGTGTAAAGCCACTTGCTAGTAGAACATAAAAATGCTTAATACTCATATGCAATATGGAATGTTTACCTAATTAAAAAAAAAAAAAAGACAGATATTAAACAAAATACTTTATTAGTCCTAAAAAATAATAAAACAAACATACATTTAAAACCACTATACATTTAAATTATTGTAGACTTTCCATCCAGGTGAGAAGAATATCAAGTTCTCTGAATGCTTTTGTTACAGCTTCATGAAGATTTAACTGAAAAAAGACACATATTTCAGACTTTAGAATATATAACCCATGAACTATCATCAGAAAAATTTGCTAATATAAATATGGAGACTGTAATTTCAGGTTTTCCCAAAAACTCTAGCTACCTGGTTGTCTCTGGCCTTAATTTCTAAATCACTGGCCTGAAACAAGCTTCGAAATCAGGAAAGTCAGAGTGAAAGTACAATTCCTGGCTTGCATACTTGTTCTGACTCAGAGTATCCTAAAGCTACTAGACATGTGCATTCGTTTTCCTCCGAATGCATTTTCGTCCGAATTTCAGGTATTGCAGAATCCGAAAAACAAAAGATCCGACATAAACAAATGCTTTATTTTCGTTTTCGTTGCTACAACAGTTCGATATAGATAGGAGATTCGACATGATGATGACAATAACAATCTGTGTCCATCAAACCTGTGATCGAATGTGCCTAACCTTAACTCTATGGGGAGAGAAGATTGGTTCGACGTAGGGGAGAGAAGATTGGTTCGACGTAGGGGAGAGAAGATTGGTTCGACGTAGGGGAGAGAAGATTGGTTCGACGTAGGGGAGAGAAGATAAATAAAAATTATGATGATGATAAATGTTATTGGCTGACTGTAACCAAAGAGGAGGAGCAGTAAAATAGCTAGAACTAAGTACACACGTACTTTGGCTTATGGTGTCTGTTGAAAGTTCTAAGAAGATTCGACGGAGCAGGTAAACTATACGGCGTCGTACAGTTTAGCTGCTCCGTCGAATCTTCTTTGAACATTCGACAGACACCATAAGCCTTCAATGACAGATTGGACCTTAATTTGGATTTTCGGACTAATGCAATTTTTAACGAAAAACAAAGTAAATAAAAACACATTTCGGGAGTAACTAAATACATTTATTTTTCGGACGAAATCGAAATTCCGAAACGAAATATTTCAGTGTGCGCATGTCTAAAAGCTACTGGAACAGCAATATAGCTATGCAAATAGCACTATTAGAAGGAGTGGTCAGGAAAACCACCCTCTGTTCTTCCTCAGTATACGTCTGCATAAAACAAAAAAGTAAGAAATAAACATTAAATGTAATTTACAAATGTAATTATGGTACATTTTTTAAAAACCTCTATAAATCAAACTTTTACATTTTTATTACATTGTAAATGAAGGTATTATTACTGTTTACATGAAAAGAATGTTTGTCAAATGGGAAATAAAATTGTAAAGCTAAACTGTAGTAAAACCCTTGCAGGGCTCCACCAGCATTGAAAGTGTTAAATGCTTGTGTCTGTCAAAAAGCAATTGTAATTGCCTTGTTCCCGCATGCTTTCTTCCCACTGCATGACTTGTCCCTCAAAGTCCCTTCTCTTTGCCACTCCCTCAGTCACAGAAACTCTAATGTCACCACGTATAATGCAGGACTGGTAGGCCTGCATTGAAAGTGAAGACATCAAGCACTCGCCTACAACCCAGACTGTTGGAGAGGGAAGAAGGGTTTTGGCTGCTGGGGTAGCAAGGGATACCGTAATAACTACGTTTTCTATTCATGCTGAACAAAAGAAGGAGCTCCACTGCGAAGGCCAATATCCTATCATCATTAGGTTTACAGTATTTTTAAATTATAATATTCTTGATGATTATTATTACCATAATAATAACTACTCTTCAACAAAATGATCATTCTGCTACACTACACTACTGCTACACTAGATATTTATAAATAGATTAGTACTAATAAAGTATTACGCTAATATTGATAAATGAGTTTGCTTATCAGGTTAGAGGTGAGTATTCAATGTTAAAACCAAGTCAGTCAGATAAATATTAAACAAATAAATGTTCACCTTCTTAAAATTCTGTTCTACGATTTCCAGTTTCTTCATAGTCATAGTGCTAGGCTTGCAGCTATTGCTGAATTTCTATGGAAAAAAATATTCTTTTGAAAAATGTCACTGTTATTTTTATGTAAGATATGAATTTCTCTGCTACAGAGAAACTGCCCACATTATTAGAGGAATACCTCTGTCTAAATAATACAGTCAGTTATGTACAGTTCCAGATAATAGGGTTTGAAAATGTTGACATCTAAAGGCTACCCCAGTTTGTGTAGACATGCCATTGACAACTAATCTGAAAAGAGGAATCTGTTTATCAGCTGGGAGGAACTTTCTACTAATTCTGCTACTGTTGTCCATAGATAAGGCTGAAAATGGTGGTGTTTGCTCAGGCTATAAGCATTAATGTTTAGTGTCTGGGATTGTGCATGTTTAAACCTTGATTGTCCAATAAAGTGATCATATAGCATTTGGATCTTCTGTCTTAGGTCTGTGGGTACCCTTGAGAGGGCAAAATGGAGAGAAAGAAAATAACTAAAGCAAAGGGCCATAGACAGGCAAAAACTGATTTAAGAAACAAACTGAAGACCTGAAGTCAACTTTTAAAGAAATTCCTTAAAGAGGAGGTTCAGCCCCCCCACGAAAAATTGAAAGTCAGCAGCTACAAATATTGCAGCTGCTGACTTTTAATATATGGACACTTACCTGTCCAGGGATCCCGGGATCCCGGGATGTCAGCACCTCAGCCAATCTTCAGATCGGCTGTTGGGTGCAGCTGCCACCATTCCTGGTAAGGGAACCAGGCAGTGAAGCCTTTCGGCTTCACAGCCAGTTCCCTACTGTGCATGTGCAAAGCTCGCTGTGCTTTCTAATTGGCCTGGAGGCGGAGGAAGGAGGAGGGGGGCCAAACTTCCGAGAGATGGCGCCGCAGCGCTGTCTCCGGAAGTGGAGAACGCTACCTGTCAAAAACATGTACAGCAAGCATTTACAGTACGGCATGCATGATTTTCAAAGATAAACTTCCTAAAGTAGAACTTCACCCTAAAGGAGAAGTTCTGCTTTAATGTATGTCCTTCCCACCCCCACATTTTGCACAATATAATTTTTTTGGAGGGGTGGGTATCTAGTTTTGACAAGTGCCCACTACCATTTCTGCTCAGATCGCCTACGCAATCCAAGCAAAAGTTTGCCTCCCCCTCTCTTTGCCCGCAGCCTTCTTAAACAAGTCACAGGTCCCAGAAGGCTGTGGGACCATTCTCATTGCAGTGCAGCTCGAGCATGCGCAGTGGGAAAAGCCAGCTGTAAAGCCACAAGGAGTCACAGCCAGCTTCCTTAAACAAACATGCCGGGCCAGGGACCCGAAGACCGGCTAAGAAGCAGCCTGGGTGAGGACAGCACTGGATCCCTAAACAGGTAAATGTAATTTTGTTAAAAGCCAGCAGCTACAGTATTTGTAGATGCTGATATTTAATTGTTCTTTCTAACCCTCTAATTGCAAATAGTATGTTGAATTTTTGTAGGCATAAAGGCCATATAAAATTCAGGCTTTTTTCTTTTGCTCACAAAAATTGGTCTACAAGTACTTTTAAAAACACCACAAATAAGATAAAATTGTAGGGACATTTTTAATTTATTATGTTTACTACTAACATTTTCCAAAAGTTTTTTTTTTTTAAATTAGGTAACAATGCAATATTAGCTATCAATATTTTCTATTTGCAACTAATGAGAATTGAATTCCAAGCAGTTTCTGTGTTTTCTGAAGGAAAAACACACAGCTGAAGTCAAAGACGGACAATTTCTATACTCTGTCAACAGAGACGGGGCCATCTTATCTCTTTTAGAAATCCCAGCATGCTTTAGTAGCTTAAAGGGACGTAAAACAGACCTTCATTTAAAAATGAAAGTACCGCTCATCCCACCCCCCCACTTCTAACAAAGTTGATGTTTTTTTTTTTTTTTTGGAGGGGTGGAGCAGATTTTTTTTGTGACAGGTACCCACTCCCACAATTCTCGCCTAGGAGAGAAATTCTTTAGCTTGGCCTGGAGTCCCCCCGCATACAACCTCTGGTGATACATCCCATATCCATGATGGCGGTGCTGGAGAGCCTAAGACTAAGGCCGGGTTCACACATTCACACATTTGCAGCCGCAGGTTCGTGCCTGGGGTCCGATGCATTCCTGTACCCTGGTTCAGGTGTGATTTAGGTCTGAATTTTAGCCTGAATTCACACCCGAACCGGACCCCTTTTCAATCCGGGCTATGGCCGCCCAGATATGTGTGAACCGTCTCCATTGAGAGCCTGTCACGCGCATTGAATGTGGGGAAAGCCGCATCCAATTTGCATATCTGGGAACTCAGCCTGATAAAGAATCAGCTTTCAGTGAGAAAGACAGGCAAGTGAATTTCTTAAAAGTCAATAGTTACATAGTTAGTCTGGTTGAAAAAAGACACAAGTCCATCTAGTTCAATCAATAGAATGGAGAAAAAAAAAAGTATATACATACATACATACATACACACACATACATACACACACACAATCCTAAATATATAAAATCCTATACCCACAGTTGATCAAAAGGAAAGCAAAAAACCCCAATAAAGCATGATCTAATTTGCTCCAGCGAGGGAAATAAATTCCTTTCTGTTCCCCCAAGAGCTCTAGTATTTGTAGCTGCTGACTTTTATTTATTTTTTTTTAAACAAGTAAAGTTTAGCTTTAACTTGATCCCCTGCTCCCCCTCCAAGCTCGCTTATTTGGGATATCTATAATTTACACTTACAGTGATAACAGTACAATGGACAAGTATAGGGGATCAATCTCTGTAATAGGGACACAAATAGCAATAAAAACATGTCAGGTGCTCTATTCCTCTCCATTCTATCCAAAAAAAAAAAGTTTTGTCCTTAGTTATACTTTAATTATTATTAAGGAGACGTAAATAAACAAACTTTCAGTACTTACACAAGGAACTTTAGTGAGCGCACAAACAGAGTTTGCAATCTTGCTGCTGCTGGCCTGAATATATGTGTCCAACAAGGAATCGTGTTGGAAGACATTGGTCATATAAAAATGAAGAATTTTTTGCAGGAAACAACATTGATCAGATGGCTAAAAAGACACAATATTTATTATGATCACCAGATGGATAAAAATGTAAATAGGTTTCAATATTTAGTGCAGCAGAGGGCAATATAAAGACAAAAATGCCAAATATATTTGTGATCATGCTCGGTAACATGCACAGTACTGGTAGCAGCATGAATTAGATGTGTACAATTATGCACAAACAGAGGTCTTTAATTGTTTCAATTGTTTATCACTGTTTTCTCTATGCTATTCTTTCTTACTTTGGTGTTATGTAGCTAGGGCCAAAAGTGACACTAAACTCTGGTTTAAAAAAAAAAAAAAATCTATTCACGTACAGTATCTCACAAAAGTGAGTACACCCCTCACATTTTTGTAAATATTTTATTATATCTTTTCATGTGACAACACTGAATAAATTACACTTTGCTACAATGTAAAGTAGTGAGTGTACAGCTTGTATAACAGTGTAAATTTGCTGTCCCCTTAAAATAACTCAACACACAGTCAATAATGTTTAAACCACTGGCAACAAAAGTGAGTACACCTAAGTGAAAATGTCCAAATTGGGCCCAATTAGCCGTTTTCCTTTCCCGGTGTCATGTGACTCGTTAGTGTTACAGGGTCTCAGGTGTGAATGGGGAGCAGGTGTGTTAAATGTGGTGTTATCACTCTTACTCTCTCATACTGGTTACTGGAAGTTCAACATGGCATCTCATGGTGGAGAACTCTGAGGATCTGAAAAATAGAATTGTTGCTCTATATAAAGATGGCCTAGGCTATAAGAAGATTGCCAAGACCCTGAAACTGAGCTGCAGCACAGTGGCCAAGACCATACAGCGTTTTAACAGGACAGGTTCCACTCAGAACAGGCCTCGCCATGGTTGACCAAAGAAGTTGAGTGCATGTGCTCAGCGTCATATCCAGAGGTTGTCTTTGGGAAATAGACCTATGAGTGCTGGCAGCATTGCTGCAGAGGTTTAAGGGGTGGGGGGTAAGCCTGTCAGTGCTCAGACCATACACCGCACACTGCATCAAATTGGTCTGCATGGCTGTCGTCCCAGAAGGAAGCCTCTTCTAAAGATGATGCACAAGAAAGCCTGCAGTTTGCTGAAGATAAGCAGACTAAGGACATGGATTACTGGAACCATGTCCTGTGGTCTGAGGAGACCAAGATAAACTTATTTGGTTCAGATGCTGTCATGCGTGTGTGGTGGCAACCAGGTGATGAGTACAAAGACAAGTGTGTCCTGCCTACAGTCAAGCTTGGTGGTGGGAGTGTCATGGACTGGGGCTGCATGAGTGTTGCCAGCACTGGGGAGCTACAGTTCACTGAGGGAACCATGAATGCCAGCATGTACTTTGACATTCTGAAGCAGAGGATTATCCCCTCCCTTCGGAGACTGAGCTGCAGAGCAGTAATCCAACATAACGGTCCCAAACACACCTGCAAGATGACCACTGCCTTGTTAAAGAAGCTGAGGGTAAAGGTCATGGACTGGCCAAGCATGTCTCCAGACCCAAACCCTCAAACGGGCATCGTCAAACGGCGAGTGGAGCGCCATCCACCAGCTCCGTGATGTCGTCATGGAGGAGTGGAAGAGGACTCTAGTGGCAACCTGTGACGCTCTGGTGAACTCCATGGAAAATAATGGTGGCCACACAAAATATTGACACTTTGGGCTCAATTTGGACATTTTCAATTAGGGGTGTACTCGCTTTTGTTGCCAGCCTTTAAGTCATTAATGGCTGTGTGTTGAGTTATTTGGAGGGGGAGAGATAGAGATTAGAGATTAGAGATTAGAGATAAAATATTTACAAAAATGTGAGGGGTGTACTAGTAGTAAAGTTTGTATTCTTTACTACTGTAGTAGTAGAATATTGTGATTCTGTACTAAACCTTTATCCTGTCTCTTTAAACTGAACATTGGACAAAAAAAAAAAGTTTTCCCTTGCAGTGGGGCTGTGCCTGCACTGCAAGGGTTAATTGCTCATTTTTTTTGTAGAAGGGAGATGTGAAATGAGATAAACCTGATCCTCCGCACAAGACCGGTCTCTGCAGCTCCTGCACCCCCACTCTCTAGCAGTCTTGAGTCCTGATATCATCAAGCCCAGAGCAGGTCTATGAGGAGGATCAGGTAAGTATAGGGCTTTCTCATATCCCCTGGACAAAACAAGCACAGCCCCACTGCAAGGGCAAATTTGCCTGGAGTTGGGCTTTAATTATCTTGTTTGCCATTTTGAAAATCCAGTATAATGGAAGAGTAATGGTTTGAAAAAAAAAAAAAAAACAAAAAAAAAAAAAAAAAAAAAACAATTGTGGGTATAACAAATTTTTGGCATATATTTTCTTACTGGTCTACATAACTGAGGGTGTGGCAGGGGTGTGTCCAGTGCCTAAATACATTTTTCTAGAAGCTGCCCATCTTTCTCATCTCAGAAAGTTGGGAGGTATTCAAATGGAATGTTGGATGCAGTAGCAAGAGACATTAGTATTGAATTGGTTGTTTAACTGGGGGGACAGTTAACTTGGAAGAGCGGACACAATTGGAGCAAATTATTCTGAACAATGACAAAAAGTAATTAGAGCAAAGGAGGAGTAAAGAAAAAGATCTGAATAAATACAAAACAGACTATATAAAAACTGATAAAAGTTTTGTGAGGTACTACAGAAGGTGGCAACAAAGTGACAAGTCTCTGGGAAGAAGGGTTTAAGAGAATGCAATAGATTGATATGTGCCTTTAGATTATATTTTTATAAGATAAATATCTGGACATAGATATACAGTAGGTGGTAAATCAATTTGTGACTTCTGTTTAGTCATCAGACTATAGTACTTTGAGAATGAATAGGGGATATACGGTAGCAAAAACAGCAAAAGTCTATGAGCAGTTCTAAATTAGATAAAGATCTATTTTGACACACTCTGCACACGTGTGTGAGGAGTCAAAATGACAACCAAAACCCCCCTTTAGATCGTATAGCTTTATAAGCACTGTGATAAGATAAATCACACATCATTAGTCATCATATCAGTTATACAACATAGCCATCCAATCGTAGGTTATTATTCCCCTTGGAACATACACACATGCCGTGGCATTATGACCCAAATCATGACTTTACATAATTTCTATATTCTTGATGCCTCTGAAAATTCCCCTTATCTGTTAGACAAGTCCTAAGACCCGGGCAGTCATAAGTACATAGCAATATTTCTTCAAAAACAAGCTTATTAAGTTAGAGACAAGCCCAGTCTTATACTGCTATGAAAACAACAAAATGGTTGACACGTTTTTAAGATGGCCGACACTGTTACAAGATGGCAAGTGACCAGGTGATTCAGCAAGAATCATCCAAAAACTCCCTACACCATTGGTTAAAAAACGAAAATAAAAGTTTATGAGCATACTTACAGGAATGTTTTCTAAGGAGGACTTCACTAGTGTCTGGGTATGTATAAATTTATCTTGAGTCTTCTGAAGGAAGGAAAACAGTGTGATTATTGTCAGGGGGATGAAATTTAATTCACCAGCACTTGACATGAGGAACTAAAGCAAAACTTGTACATTATACTTACAATTGAAGAACGTATTGTATTAAAAATTTCTCTAATTTCAGTAATTTGGTCTGATGTCGGAGATACTTCACATGTAGGTAGAGACAGAACCCTGGACATTGCTATATTAATATACATCAGAAACACAGAGGCGATGCTCAGCACATATCTCTTCATTTTTGCAAATTCTATCTCACCCTATGGAAATAACAGCAATAAAAAATGTATTTTATTAATTTCATATATTGTAGTAATATCTATTTGCTTTAACAGAATTTTTAACAAGGACTTTTAACTATGTAAAAACATGTTTACACTTCATTTAACACTGAAGTGAAAATATAAAACCAACATGATAGCTTAGTAATCAGCACAGTATTCTTTGCATTTGCATTGTAGCCTAGGGATCAGGGATGGGCCCCTGTTCGGTTCGCACCAGGACTTTCGAACACCGCAAAAGTTCAGACCCGAGTAACGAACCCTATTAAAGTCAATGGGACCCGAACGTCAAAAAACAAAAGTGCCCATTTTGAAGGCTTATATGTAAGTAATTGGGCATACAATGGTTATAGGGGTCTGGGTCCTGCCCTGGAGGACATGTATCAATAAAAAAAAAAAAAATAAAAAAAGTAGTGAAAAATGTCATTTTTAAATGAGCAGTGATTTTTTAATTTTTAAAGTGACAGGATAAAAATGAAAAATTCCGTCCAATATAGTGCCTTTATTTTGCTCAGCAACAGCTGGGGAGCCAGTGTTTATGATGAGGCCACAATGTAGTGCACTGGGAACAAGATTAGAGATTTTTTGGATACATTCTGGTGTCACTTTGACTTTGGATAGAAGTAACAGGTGCAGAAAAATTGGTCTTTGGGTGTCGGTGGTGCCTTCCCACCGTAACCCTATAGAAGTGCTCTTGATGAAAGCAAGAATTGGCCTTGCTGTAAAAAATTGCAATAATATGCACTTGTCAAATAGGTGCAGAAAAAATACTCTTTGGGTGTCCGGGGCGCCTTCCCACCATAACCCTATAGAGGTACTCTTGATGAAGAGAAAAAAAAAAAAAAATCAATATGCACCTGTCAAAAAGGTGCTGAAAAATTGGTCTTTGGGTGTTAATTGTGCCTATAAAACCTATACCAAAAACATTCTTCCAGATGAAATGATTGAACACCCTCAAAGCTAGGCAGCCTCAAAGTCCTGAAGAGATTCCACATCCCAAAAAGACTTAATCAGTGACATCGGCATCCGGGACTTCATAGCTGGTAATCCACGACAGATTCATTTTTATAAAATTCAAACAGTCCAGGGAGTCTGTGGACAGACGCGTTCTATGATCAGTAACGAAACCTTCTGCAGCACTGAATGCCTGTTCTGAAAGCACGCTGGATGCAGGGCAGCCCAACAACTCAATGGCATACTGGGCAAGTTCTGGCCAGTGGTCTATTCTCATGACCCAGTAAGTCAGTGGATCATCAGCTGGAAAGCTCTCTATCTCTGTTTTGGCCCCGAGGTAATCGTCCACCATGTGATGCAGACACTGCCGATGGGATGTGGAAGCTGACAGCCCTGGGCGGCGAGGACTAAAAAAATTCTGAAATGCCTCACTTAGGCAGACGCCTTCTCCAACACTCCTCTCTTGACCAACAGAAGACTCAATACTACGTTTTCCACGACACTGTAACCTACTGGAGTCAGGAAAAATGTTCAATAAAATCCTCTTTAATGTGTCCTCAATAGATTTTATCTTCTGCACTCTGTGGGGGCAGCATGAGTTCTGAGACCTTCACCTTAACAGTGGTCAAGGAGGGTTGCCAACCAGTAATCATCCTTCTCCTTTATGCCACTTATTCTTGGGTCCTTTCGCAGGCTTTGAAGAATGAGGTTGCCCATGCGCCTCAAATTTGCAGAGGCTTGAGAAGCAGACTCCTTGGGGTCAATCAGGATGACAGCATCTGGAACTTCCTCCTCCCAGCCACGTACTACTCCCAAGGGTCCTGGGGTTGGAGAGCCATCGCTTACAGATTGACGCATGTTTTCCTCTTCTTCAAAGCCAATGAAAGTGCCAGAATCCTCCTCCTCATCCTCCTCCACTCCCTCCTCCTGTGTGCTCTGTGACATAGGAATGATGGTGTCTGGATAAAGTGGGCCTTGAGAGGAAAGGAAGTCCTCCTCTTCCTCCTGCTGCTCTGCCTCCAGTGCACTGTCCATAATGCCACGCAGCGTCTGCTCCAGCAGGAACACAACAGGGATTGTGTCACTGATGCGTGCACTGTCACAGCTCACCATCCTTGTGGCCTCCTCAAATGGTGACAATACAGTGCATGCATCCTTAATGATCAGCCATTGGTGTGGGGAAAAAAAGCCAAGATGGCCTGAGCCTGTTGTCGTGCTGTACTCGCACAGGTACTCGTTGACGGCCCTCTGCTGCATGTATAGCCGCTGTAGCATTGCCAAAGTCAAATTCCACCTTTTGGGCATGTCACAAATCAGGCGGTTTACGGGCAGGTGGAATTCCTGCTGAATTTCAGCCAACCGAGTACTGGCTGTGTATGACCACCTGAAATGGCTACAGACTCTTCTGGCCAGCTTTAGCACATTTTGCAACCCTGGGTATGTATTTAGGAAAATCTGCACCACCAAATTGAGGACATGTGCCAGGCATGGCACATGTGTCAACTTTCCCTGTCTAGGGGCGGACAGGAGGTTTGAGCCATTATCACACGCCACCATTCCTGGCCCCAGCTGGCGTGGTTTGAACCACCTCTGGGCCTGTCCCTGCAGAGCTGCAAGAATCTCTGCTCCGGTGTGGTTCCTGTCCCCTAAACACACCAGCTGAAGCACTGCATGGTACCTTTTAGCCTAGCTCATGGAATAGCCCTTTGAACGCTTAGGGGGTACCCGAAGTTCATAGGACAATTCTGCAGAGGAGGGCGTGGAGGTAGCGGAGGAGGAGGGGGTAGAGCTCACAGGTCTGGCATCATCCTCACCAGCTGTATGGAGATGTGGGGGCACAACAAGCTGCAGCACCGAGCCCTGTCCTGCATTCTTTCGAGTTGCAAGTGCATGGCAAATTGGCAAATGTGCTGCTAGGACTTGGGAGACCCTGTGCTATACCATCATCCCTGTCAGTGGAGGCTGCTGAGAGGTAATGACTCAGTATAGCAGGGGCAGACTGAAGTGGGTAAGCGGGGGGGGGGGGGAAGGGACATATTTGTGCGGCTTTTAGGTGCTCTTGCCAATGGGCTGAGTGGTTGGACGTTAAATGCATTGTTAAGCATGTGGTACCCAAATGGCTGGTGTTTTTGCCACATTTGATGTACTTGAGACACCGTTTGCAGATAGAAACAGTGTGATCTGCTGCAGATGTGCTGAAAAAGGCCCAGACAGCTGAGATAACAGCTGCAGAATGTGATGGAATAGGGTGGCTGCTCTCTATTCTCTTTCTTGATGTCGGCCTCCTTGGGGATCATCGGGATCATCATCATCGGGATCATCATCATCGGGATCATCATCATCGGGATCATCATCATCATCGTCTACCAGTGTTCTCCCTTCTCTCTAGGCTCATCAACCTCAGAACCAACATCTGAATCTAGTAATGGCTGGGCATCATCAAGGAGCAAGTGGCTGACACTGTGGTCAAATAACTAAACTGACTGCTCCATGGCTGATGTTGGGGCTATGGCAGGGATAGATGTGGATAAGGAGGCATGTTTATTCACTCTGCAACTGCAGGGGACTGCACACTTGAACCTGCTTGCTTGACAGAGGGTGAGGAGGATGAGGAAGGCTTAGTAAGCCAGTCCACCACCTCCTCTGCATGCTGTGGCTGGATAGCACGGGCAAACTCACTAAACAGAAGAAATGATGCCCTGCCTGAGGACTGACCACCACACCCACCTTTGCCTGTGGACACATTTGTTGCTGGTCCCCTTACAGTGCCAAGGGAACGTCTGCCTCTCCTTGTTGTCCTCCCAGACATTATTGGGAGGGAGGGGGCGGTGCTTATAAGCAAATGTAAAGAAGTGGAAATCTGTACGTAAATGCACGTAATCAATGTAACCAAAAGTGGTGTTTGGTGCACTTCAATTTGAGTACTCACACTACACAGACACACTCCATGGATGCACTATAATGTACTGCAATATAATGCACTAAACATACAGTGACGCACAGAACTACATGGCATTAAACTTGCAGTAACGCACACAGAACTATATGGCTTTAAACTGGCAGTAACGCACAAAACTATATGGCGGTAAACTGACAGTAACGCACAAAGAAGTAAATGCCGTTAAACTGGCAGTAACGCAATCAAATAGACAGTGTTCAACCGTCACTACACTGACGCTATCTGAACTGTCCCTACTCTAGCTATGCACTAATGTAAAGATTACTGACACGGCCTTACTACACTACAGTGAAACTATCTGAGCTGTCCCTACTCTAGCTGCACACTATGCAAAGCTGAATGATGGTCCTCCAGTCCTCACTACACTCACACTATCCCTAAACTAACACTAAACTAATATTCTACACTGACAATCGAAGCAAAATAGCACAGTATAGCACACTAACTAATAGCACTGAACAGAGCCCTGTTCTATCTCTCGCCATGCCAAAATCAGACTGAAAATAGCTGCCATTGAAAGAATACTTTTATATGACTCTGGCAGTGCTCTGTGCCCTGATTGGCTGAAGCTTTCATTGCTTCAGCCAATCAGGGCTTGCAATACACTGTTCAGCACCACAATGCATTGTGGTCGGTTCGGGGGGGGGGGGGGCGAACAATCGGTCAAATGACCCGTTTATTCGGATGTTCGCTGGATGTCCGAACAATGAAAGTTTGGCCCGAACAGATGCTCGGACCGAACCGATCGCCCATCCCTACTAGGGATGAGATAGACCAGGTGAGAGCCAAACATCATGTATAATAGTGGTATTACTACTGCCATTATATATGACAGCGTCCCCTTGTGAATGGTTGTTAAGGACACCAGTGGGTACATGCACCACCATGTCCATACCAACCAATGACATCATCTGCTCCAATCACTTACATGGCTGGAAACCTCCACCTCGGTTCACACTAGATGTGGTGCGAATTCAAAGCAAATTCGCTGAGGATTCTGCACTGCATCAAAATTTCAACCCATTCATGCGAACCGATTGCGGAGTGTATGTTAAGTTAACGGCACCCCGCAATTGGTTGGCAAAACACAGTGCGATCTTCAGAACTGGATTGCATGGGTGTTCACACTCATGCAATCCGATTCTGGTGTGGACAAAACAGGGTCTTGCACAAATTTGGTGCGAATGTGGTGCAATTTGAGCCATATAAATCCATATCTCAAATCGCATCTCAGAGACACTGCATGTAACCCACACAGGAATGTGCTGCGATTCCTGTGCAAATTACATGCTGTGTCCCGCATGGCAGGTGTGTGAACCTGGACTCTTTCAGGTCTGATATGAATGCAGGCCCTTGAGATCCGATATGGATTTTAGGGGGTAACCCATATAAAAATGAAGGAAAAAAAGTATAAGGTCTTTCCCAAAAATTCATACCAGACCATTAATCGAGCATGTAGTCTAGAAAGCCAGGAAAGGGGAAGGAGGCAGATGTGTGTGCCCCCCCACCCCACCCCCCCAAAAAAAAAAAACATGCCACATGATGTCACACAGGAGACCCTGAACCTTTGTATCAGCTGTCACCTGCCCAACCTGACATTCAGTGAGGAAGAAGCGTGGGGACCAGATGAGTGTCAGTGGGGGGTAGGGGGTTTCTTTCAGCAGGTCTGCGAAGCTGACATGCTATCTGTGTTTGGAGTATATATCAATTCATGTGTGGGTGATTTAAGAAAACCCTGGCACACAACTGCATACAGCTACCTCTTCCCATTTATCTCAATGGGTGGCTGTACGTGGCAGCAGCTGGTCCCAGAGGATGATCCCAGAGTATGAACCATGTATGACCAAGTGCATGAAGCCTAAATGTTAAAGGTAAAACTTTTTTTAGTTTTGGAAAAATGAAGAGGGATTAGAACCCCTGTCAGGTTTGTATGGCTGTCTGTGCTCTGTTGCGGAAATGTATACTTTCTATTTGTCCAATGGGGTCAACAGTTCCCTTGGTCCTGGTGATTTCACTTTGGAAAGGAATTTTTTCTCTAACTTCCTCTTTTGGCTATGGTACAGGAAGTCAAAGGAAGTCTCCCTTATAGGACACAGATGAGAAAAAATAAAACTGGCAGGAGTTGTAACCCTACTTTACTCATTTACTTTACTTTAATAACCTGGTAAAGGAGAATTTGCCAGTTGTATGTAGCCATCCTTTTAGGAAATCTCACCCTCCAAACAGTTATATAAATACTATCCAATGAGGAACCTGTTTTTAAGTATTGGCAGAGAGTGCAGAGGAATATTATGTAGGATTCAACACTCCCCTGTGACATTTATCTATTACTGCTGAACCCTAAAGGTAAGTATGCAACCTACTAAATAGGGCAATTTATATATAATTCTCTATATAGTGTGGATGTACTGTACATGCGCAGACACCAACTTGGTGTCTGTCCTTGACAGCTTCACCTGTATGTACAAATTCCTTAGGACACCATGGTCTCTAGAGTCTAGACCACATGTGTCAACACCCCCCTCATCTCTGCCCCCACCTTGTCTCAGCAGCCTGAAGCAGAGAGAAGGACAGGGCTCCTTCTACAGATCCTGCTATTCTCTGTGCAGCCACGGAGATGCTCGTCTCTGCTCCCCCCCAAGGAGTGTGAGTGGGCTCTGTGCTAGTGTGCACCTGTCCTTCACAGCTTAAAGCTGAGCTCCAGCCCCCCCCCCCCCACCAAAAAATTAAAAGTCAGCAGCTACAAATACTGTAGCTGCTGACTTTTAATATTAGGACTCTCCACTTTAAGCCTGTAGCAATTACTAAAATCAGTAATAAAATACTGAAGCAATTATTTAATATGATAAAAAGTAGATACATTTATATATGTTAGTTTTACAGACACAACCGGCTATTTGAGGGCAACCACAATGCTGATGCGGCCTGTGATTAAATTGAGTTTGACACCCCTGGTCTAGACTCTAGTTCCTTGATATCAGTTATTGGCTTGGTGAAAAAACTATTCAAAATGCAAACGGAACTCTAGTTTTACAACACCAAAGCTGTATGTTAATAGCATTTATAGAATGAGAGACTCTCTCTCCCTCAGATCAGATTGAATGATCTGTCGCTGAATGATGGCACCAGCAAATTATGGCAGTTGTATCCTGAATTGGTAATTGTTTACTGCGATATAGACTGCATATATATATATATATATATATATATATAAAGATGGGTTCCCCTAAGTGGACTTTTAAGGCACTTTTAAGAAATTACAAGTATTAAAGGAGTATAGCAGAATATTAAAAATGAACAAATTTTATTTAAAGACAAATTGTATTAAAACATTGTGTACATTATATTCAACGAAACATTAGCATATTGAAAAAATTAATTACTGTCACCACACGGTGAATTTATGAAGAGACTTTTCACACCCAACGCGTTTCGGGATATACAGTATTTAAGTCCTTCTTCAGGGGTGTAGAAAAGAAAAGAGAGGTTCATATAGTATTTGGAGGTGGAGTAATTATTGGTATGTTTCGTTAAGTTGCATTAAGAACCTGAGGTTGCTATACTCCTTTAATACTTGTAATTTCTTAAAAGTGCCTTAAAAGTCTGCTTAGGGGAACCCATCTTTATATATATATGCATTCAATTACAAGGGTCGTAATTACTACTGTTGTCCTTAAATGATATGATCAATAACTGCAGAAAGGGTCTTAAATCAAAACTAAATGTATGCTTTTTTTTTATTTTGGACAGAGTAAGGAAAGGTTATAGCCCTTTTTAGATTCTTTTTTTTGCCACTCGTATCCTATCGGGGAGATTTACCAACACTTCCTGATCCATAGCCAAAAAAGGAACTGGGCAGAAATGCCTCCAACTTGAGGGAATCCCAGCATGTCACCAGAAATAGTGTGCTCATTGGAAGATTCCCCCTATATTCCTGGTGACAACCAATATATATGATTTGTGATTTGTTTCACTCTCAGGTGATAATGTCAAACAGGACACGTAGAAAGAGTAAATCTCCCTAACTGGGGCACATACAGCAATAAAAACCTGACAGGTGTCCTAATCCCTCTCCACCCTATTCCAGAACCAACATAAAGCTTTGCCATTAGTTATACATTAAGCATATCAAAGGAAAACCTGGTCAACCAATAAACTTCTTTCACATCATAGTGAATGAGGGAAAGGAGTAAAGCAAAGGAAGATAAAGGAACTAATACTGTTTGTATTATTATATTATTCTCATTATATTCTGTTGGATTAGTCATCCATTTCTCTTCAATAAAAGCGCTACACTCTCTGGAAGAGAACTGAGGTTGCCTTCAACTTGTTTGAAGGTTGCATTCTACATAATTTTCCCACTGCATATATCTATTTCACAACAGGCTCCCCTGGTAATCTTAAAGCAGTACTAAACCTAAAATCAAACTTTTTATATTGCAGTTTAACAATTCTTAGATGTGTTGGCTGTGTTCATTTTCTGGTGATCCAGGCAGCAAAGCTGTTTTTCAAAAGTTCAAGCTCTCCAGCAGAATGTATCAGTTTACATAGATGAGACAAATCATTTAACACTGGCAGGGTGGTTAAAATGATCTGCTTTTATTTATTCATGTAAAAACTTTATCCCAAAAGGAAAAAAAAAAGGGGTTGCTGTAACTGATTATAAAGTGTTAGCTGGAGTTTGCCTTCAATTAGTGTATTTAAATAAGTTGCTAATACATTTAACACCCCCTCCCCCAGACTGACACTTCTGCTGTGCCTCCTGTGCTTATTCCTTTAGAGTTGTGTCTCACTAATACCAGAGGTGTGTTACTGGCCAGACTGCCAGGTGAAAACAGAGGGGAAAAAAACTAAGAAAAGAAAAACGAATGCATCCACCACATCCAATGATTGGTAAGTTGCAATGTAATACATTTTTTGTTTTGGGTTAAATACCACTTTACAGTTTCACTAAATAGTGATACAATTGTGAATAATCACAAAGAAAGGCAAAGTGCATCCATTTCCCAAAATTGTCTATGACATGGATTTGACTACATTTACACACCACTCTTAAGGTCAGTACACACGGGCTGAAAATTGTCCGAAAATGGTAACCAGCCAACCTTCGACCAGTGTGTACAGCTCCTAGTCTAACAGAAGCCGGTCTCACAACCAACTTCTGTCGAATGAGCATGCTGGAAAACCAGCATCCAATCAGCGCTCGCAGCCAATGGCTGTAGTCTCTGATCACTGTGCTCTGGCGGGGGGCATCTGTCAGAACACAAAAGCTCAGAGGGGAGATTGCTGCACCAATATCAGATGTGTTAGTACAACGATCTGTAAGTTTCTTTATTCAGCCCACTGGGTTGAAAGAAAGAAAAAAAATCCTGTGTACCCAGAATTAGTAATAGTTTACATTATAATTTACACTTTCCAAAAGCAAGTATATATAGTTGTATTGCAAAACAAATGCAGTAATAACACACAATGGGAGAAAAAGACAAATAGTACAAGCTTAGAGAGAACAGGATTAATATTGGAGGCAAATTGAATGAAAAAGCTATGTGTAACATAGCATGTCTTACCTATGGATTGTCAACTCTTTGCTGCAAATTTCTCGACATCTTCTAAATATGTACATATTTATACTCCTTCCAACAGGAAGAGTTCAGGTGTATACAGGAAATCTTCATTACTATTTTTTTAGGATGGGGAATGCTATCCATCATTCCTAGAAATGAAATATAGTTTCAGTTTCATTTTTTTTTATTTCACTTTATTTAAAAAAATGCTCTGCCTTTTCTTTTATTTCTGAAAAACTTTTTTCTTTTCCACAAAACTCAAGCAATGCATTTACTAATCACTACACCATGGTTTTCATAAGGATATATGCATTTATATTTAAAGCTAAATTCCATGCAAACATCCAAATAACCACTTTTGTGAAATTCCAGCTGAATTCAAGGTACTGTACAACAATTTCTACAGTTACACTGGTCCAGTTTGGATTATGTGCCAAACATAGTACATACTGTATTTATTGGCGTATAACACTCACTTTTTCACCATGAAAATCGGGTGCAAATAGTGCGTGCGTGTTATACGCCAATACTTCAATTCGCTGCCTCGGAGGGGACAGGAAGGGGGGCGGGACGAGCGCCGTCAGATTACATACAGTGAGAATCTCCTGTTTACCTGGCGGCCTCTGTAATAGGAAGTCCCGTCTCCTGGGCCGCCATTGGACTACTGTTCTGTCTATCATAGGAGATTCTCACTGTATGTAATCTGTCGGCACTCGTCCCGCCCCCCTCCCTGTCCCCTCTGGGCTGCAGATGGGCATCGATCAGGCTGCACTGATGGCAATGGAGAGGCTGCTGCATTGATGGCAATGGTGAGGCTGCTGCATTGATTGCAATGGTGAGGCTGCATTGATGGCACTTGTGAGGCTGCAGATGGGCATTGATCAGGCTGCATTGATGACAATAGTGAGGCTGCAGATGGGCACTGACCCTTATTTTGCTTCAAAGTTCCTTATTTAAAATGTAAGTTTTTTTTCCCTGAAACTTCCCTCTTAAAATGAATGTGCGTGTTATACGCCTGTGCATGTTATATGCCGATAAATACGGTAGTTAATCAGGTTAAAAAAATACATAAATTAATCTACTAAAACCAATAGAAAAAATAAATAGTTAGAATGAATAATGTAAACAGAAAACCTCCATATACAGAATCCTATATCCACAGTTGATTCAGAGGAAGGCAAAACAACCCCTATGAAGGGATTGTAGTAACATTAAGCCATTTTGGAAGATGATTTTTGACATTTATAATGACATCCAAGTCACTTTCTCCTTCCCCCTTTATCCATTTCACCAGGTCCTTTACCGAAACAAAAACAGGTGTCCTTCACTTTTTTTATCCATGGGCAGGCAGTTGCTTCTGTGGGCAGGCAGCATACCTTCCATGTGGAACTTGTCCTCTGACAACTTTTTCCCTTTGTGGACGATTTGGATTATTTACTCATCCTCTGATTAGTTAAAAAGTGGATACAGAATGTTTAGGGTATAGGCGTGCATCTTTGGCCCTCTCATCGGTTGTTTTAGTTATGTAAATGTAACATGTTCCAGCAGCTGCAGCCTCTCCCCAGTGACAGCGAGAGTGCATCTTCTCCAGGCACCCACTGTCACTGTTTGAAAAAGACATGGCCATGAGGGGCTTCGTCAGCTCGGCCATGTCATTCATTCACAGAGTTCTGTGAATGGGAGACTATAAATCCTGGCAGCCTTCGCAGCTGTTGGCTTGCAGTTTCAATTAACTACTGTGGCTCTGTTTAGCTCTCTGGCAGTTCATTGTCTTTTCATGTCAGTGTGTATCTGCCTCCCCGTACGAGGTACGAGAAGAAGATACACTGAGAAGTCTGCAGGAGTCCTGCATGGACTTGCAATGCTCTACAGGCTCCAAGTAAAAAATAATAATAAATGCACATTTTTTTTTTACCTGCAAAAAGATGTGCATTTATTTATTTATTTTTTTAAAAAGGTGAACGTATCCTTTAAACTCAAAGTTTGGCATCCAAACTCTTTTGAGGTTCCAGACCGTGAGAACTGAACCCAGGGTAGTTCAGCTCATTCCTACTATCCATGTACACAGTTTCCTCAACTCCAATAGATCTTATTTTATAGATCAAAAGTTTGTGATGTACAGTATCAGTTGGTTTAGTAAATACCAGATAAACAATATCTGTTAGTCTTTCACCATCCAATTTCTTTCTCGCTTCCTCATAGAAAGATAACATTGTGGTCTGACAACAGCAGTCTTTCATAAATCCATGTTGGTTGTTACTTAGGAATCTTTTATTTCATAAAAGTCTTTGAATAGATTTTCTCACAATTCCCTCAAATACTATATGTTTACATACTGACATTACATGCAAATAGCTGGGGGTGCTGTTTGGTTCTTATTGCTTTTAAGGCCTCATGCACACCTGAGCTAAAAAATACTGCTTTTACAGTTGTTTGAGCTTTTGTTTTCTCTCTTTTACTTTTGGCACAGAGAGTATTACTTTAGAGGTCCTTTCCTTTAAGTTACTTATTTCAGACCTTTTTTAGGACACTCCATTTTCTGCTATCTTTGTCATTGGTACTAATGTGTACCATGACAGATAGGTTTTCTGCAGCCCCACCCAGCAATCTTGTCAACTAGATCTGCAATGTGTTTAACTCGACCAACTGTTAAATAGCAGGCTGTTTGGTGATCACGATCTTTGTGTTTGCCATTCTAAAAACCGTGTCCCCTACCAGCAGTATTGGCGTCTGTTCCCAGTCTGTTCAGGAGCAGTCATTCCACTAGTTGTTACAAGAGGAATTCCACTCTGGCACAGGGTCTTCTGATCTGTTAAAGTCAGGGGATCAATGACCAAAAGGGTTAAAGCACACCTTGCATTAAAATGCAAGGTCTTCTTAAAAAGTTCAGGCCTCTCTCCTTGTAAAAATAGCTGAATTTTAGTATTTCCAAAATGTAGCTGCAAAGAAAAAAATTGTCATTTTATGCTTACCTTACCCCCTTCCTTCAGCATTGCTGGGCAATGGCATGGCATCGCTATCTTCCAGAAAGATTCCTGGGGAATAAGTACACCCTAGGTGTCATGGCTGGAAGACAAGAGTAAGGTAATTTTATATTTTATACAAATTTTTTCCCTTTCTTCCATCTGCTGTCCATTATTGGTCAGCGACATTGATGTCCCCACTATCACCACCCCTCTTTAGCTTATATAGCTGAGAACATCTCTGGGAGATGAGTAGCATCAGGATCAGTTGTGCACACCAGGTACATTGGGGTTTTAGTTGATGAGGGACATTTTTAGGGCATTTTTAGTTTAATACTATAATGTACCAGTTTTTCACTTACGTGGGAAAGGACTTTCTGGGGATCCATCTAATTTTTAAGGGGGCTTCCAGTTCCAATATGCCCCTCATTCACAGTCCCGCACAACGACTGGGCCACTGTTTTGGGGAAGAGGCCTTTTGTCCTTATCAACATGGGGACAAGGTGCTTTGCCAGGATCCCCCATGTTGAAGACATGTGGCCTGGTATGGTTCAAGAGCCAGGCAGCATTCTCAGGTCTGGGTCTGGTATGGATTTTTAGGGGACCCTTGCACACTTTATTTGATTTTTTTTTTGCACTGGGCTTTCCCTTCAGGTCTGGTATGGATTTATTAGCGGACCTCACACATTTTTTTATGTGGGAGGTTACCCATCAAAGGTTTTGGTATTCATTTGGGGGGCCTGTATGAAGTATTATTTTTTTCATGTTAGCCGTAGGATGTGCTACACCAAAAGTTACAATTACAAAGAAAAAAAATCATACTGCATAAATTGCTAAAAAATGAAATTTCATTGCTGGCTTCTTTAACTACCACAAGACACTTTCACCCCCTTCCTTCCCAGGCCAATTTTTAGCTTTCAGCATTGTCACACTTTGACAATGACAATTGCTTAGTCATGCAACACTGTGCCTAAATGAAATTTTTATAATTTTTTCACATAAATAGAGCTTTCTTTTGGTGGTATTTAATAACCATTGGGTTTTTTTCTGCTAAATAAATGAAAAATTTTGCAAATAAATAATCCTTCTTCATAAACTTAGGCCAAAAATTATACTTCTACAATTCTTTGGTAGAACTAGCCTAAATCAGTTTATATTATTTATTCTGTAGGAAAGTTATAAAGTCCACAGACTATGGTATATATATCTGAAAATCGACGAATCCTGATGTACTACTAGCCTATGTAATTTCTTGAGGCCCAAAACTGACAGAACAAATACCCCGACCCATTTTTGGAAAGTACACAGTCCGGGGTATTTAGTAAGAGGCATGACGAGTCTTTTTAACAGTCACCAGTGCAGTACAGTGTCATTGTATAACTGTATAATTTTTTTAACAATTTTTTTCTATTTTATTGGATTAAAAATATATTGCACTTGGTGTATGTGTGAAGTAAAAATAAAATTTAATGAATGAATAATAAATGATAAACAGCAGCATACACAACATTGTAACCTGCAACATCCAAAAGTATATATAGAAAAAACGTGCTGCGCTGTCTAAATAAGTGAATCAACCTTCAAATATTATGAATGATAGTCATATATAACAATAAAGTCCATAGTGATAAAGTGCAAAAGTCCTTAAAACGATTGCGACACCCAGTGCTTGGATAGATCAGGCAAAATTGTATCCTTACCAGATCCAAAGACCAGGTCTATACTCGCATTTGTGAGCTCTATTACCCCTCACATTAGGTGCAGATCAGCCTGACTTATCCAGCCTCCCAGCAGGGGATCGTTGATGAAAACAAGCCAAAGATGTAGCCACAGGATATCTTCAGAAGCCGATTCTATCAGTGATCATAAGAAAAAAGGGAAAAGGGAAACTCATTGCGTAGCATCCAGATAAAAAATGGGCAATTTATTAAAAAACTACTGACAACAAGACTGTAATCACAGGCATTGGAAACCAAAATCGTCCTAGCACTCTCACGAGTATATTGACGTCAACGCTACTTCCTGCCCAGCCCAACAATTTTTTCCTATTTTATTATATTTTTTTCTTTTTTTCAGATTTTTTTACATTCTGTGACCAGAGCAGTACAGTGATAATATTGTAACACTTTTTACACACAGTGATAATCACTGTTATAAGCAACCATTTTTTATGAATGATATCCATTAATCCAGTGTGGATCCAGGACTGGAACCTGAAGTGCTGGGGAATAAAAGTCTAAACAGTTCCGCTTTGCGGGCTGATGCCGGGTATGAAACACCCCTACGGCGTAACTCCGCCATCAGTCTCGGGATGGTCCAGGACCTCAGAGGAAGCATGCTATGTTCTGAATCCCTAGCTGGAGAAGGAGGAATGGAAGTCCTCAATGTCCGCTGCTTGAGACATAACCTAAACAACCAAAATAAATCATAAGCACACATCACATACCAACTGACCCATCCCCCACAGCCCTCTTTAACCCCTCCAACTATCTCCCATTTCCTTGGAAACCATCCCCTGTGAGCCCAAGAAAGTGTACATCATACCAAACCAGAGGCCGAGTAACCTGCGGTGCAACAGGCAAATTAAAAACGTTCACTCAGGCCTACCGCAACCTGAAAACGTGTCAGGTTCAACATGACTAGTAGTGTAAGGAACCATAACAAATGAAAATGGCCTAACGTAAGCTGACTTAGAAATGGGTGAGGAGACTTGCCACTGCACAAGCCAATTAAAAACGATCGTCTCAACCCGCTGTGACCTAAAACGTGATAGGTAAATACTGCAGTGGCAAACGTGACCTGAAACGTGCAGGCAAAATACGACGGAGTGAACAATGCATGGCAATCATGACTTACCATCGACCGAGAATACTTCTCACTAACATACGAGGTCTGCGCCTGACGATCGATGCCCACCCTGCAAAATAATGTATGAGAGGGACTGAAAAACGTGTCAGACCCCTGCAACCAAACCGAGTAATCCTAACGCATAGCAGACAACTTTACGTGACCCAAACCTATGAATAACCTGAAGACGTGTCAGGCAACTGAATGAGTGTTGGGAAGACATGAAGCATGATCGTGACATGTGTATGAAGCGGATGAAGAGACTTGCCACTGCACAAATCAATTAAAAACGAAACAATCAATCCGCTGACACCCATAAACATGATGGGTGACCCAGCAGTGGTATGAACAGTCAGGCCTAACATGACCATGACCCCTGTGTGAGTGTGTATTGCAGTTAAGAAAAATGAACCAACAAACACTTACCCGAGCTGGACTGAAACCTGGATGAAAAGATACTTTGAGGCCCTTGTTTGTTAAACAGGAACAACAATAATAAAGGACAAACGTGCTAAACCTAACATTTGACCTGACGCATGCTGCAAGAACTCAGGTAGGCAACGAAATATCCTAGCAACAAAAAGCATGATTACGAGTGTCCATGGTGCGTGATCTCTGAATGGAGGAGGGTCAGACAGGGCGTGATAATTAACCTGGTCACCAACCCGTGGGATACCTGGAACCCCTGGCAGGTGTTCCCCACCGTGATGTGGTGGGATGTGACCAAACCACTTTGAGGAAGGTGGAAATTATGCTGCCTAGTGTCCCAACCAACCTACCCCACAACTGTGGCAGCTAGCCTGGGCTGATGAATTTATCAGCGCAACAAAGCTGCCACAGCCACTCCCCACCCTCATGTGGCCCTGACCAAAGTGAGCCTAGACGGCTCATATACGTGAAACAAGGAAATACGGACCGCGTGGACCCAGCCTGCCCCCCTCATCCTTGTGTATTTCAGACATACCAACCTGCAAAAGCTCATTTAAAGGAGGTGGAAAACTAATTTCAAGGAGGTAACGCTTTGCGCCAAGGTCGATCCCCCCCACCCCAGTTAAATACAGCCTGATCAGTGCCAATTAAATGCAGCTATACCAGTGCCAATTAAATGCAGCTATACCAGTGCAGACATCTCAAGTCTTCCGCAACTCGTGGGAGTCTCCCACATTTGACAGTGGGCTCACGGACACCCGCGAGTGTGGCACAATCTCCCGGCTGAGCCTGCCTGCACTGTCACTCACTGCCACAGGAGGCTTTTGAACAGCGGCTGCAAATGAAGCTCCCGAGCTCGGCTCTCATTGGTCCATAGGTGGTGCCTGCGTCAGCGAGTGGAGGGAAGAGGGCCCGGGCGCTGAAATTATTCCCGTGCGTGCGCCGCGATTGGTTGCTAGCAACTGAGGGTATTGGGGCAGGGCCAGGTGATGTTTCTATGCATGCACAGTACGGAGCCGAAGAACAGCTGAGTCTACGATCAGCTGTTGTCTCGCGTTGCCAAAGCACGTTCATGTAGGTGAGGGGCGGATAGTTACATGATACATAAAGGTTCCATGCTGCCAGTGTGAATGAAGCCTACGTTTTCCATAGTAAAGAAGTGTGCTGTTGCCAAGAAGTACAAAGCTGTGACTACACAGGGTGCTGGGCAAATAAGGGCAGGGTTTCCTTGCACTGACTGTTATTATTATATATTACTCAGTGCCAGGACATAAGCTGCACACATGGCACACCGCGCTATTATTCCCTTCCTTTGACAATAGTATACACCCAACACTACACACATCCAGCCACCCTCTGATCCGGGCCATCACTGAACGTGGTAAAGTCAGAGAGGACAAAAGAAGCCTGAGCCATGCCCAATCACTGTCATACTCTTCTGTACACCCGCCTCAATACGCTCAGTTTCTAGGCAAATTAGCCAAGCCTAGCAACCAATTATGGCGCATGCACGGGAATGATTTCAACTCCTTCTTCCCTCCACTCGCTGACGCAGGCACCACCCATGGACCAATGAGAGCCAAATTCAGGAGCTTCGTTCGCAGCTGCTGTTCAAACGCCTCCTGTGGCAGTGAGTGACAGTGCAGGCAGGCTCAGCCGGGAGATTGTGCCGCACTCGCGGGTGTCCGTGAGACGCTGTCAAATGCGGGAGACTCACGCGAGTCACGGGAGACTTGAGATGTCTGGTATTTGTTTACATGTATTTTTTTTTTCAAAAAAAGCAGGAAAAAACCACATGAGGCTGGTTCTCTGCACCTGCTTGCCCCATCCTGACCTGCCTGGGGCAGACACCAACCTCTCCCCTGTAATTACATGCCGAACCTCCCTCCCAGCCCCTAAAGCCTCCCAGCATGGGAAAGTAAACCCCCTGATGCCTGAGGAGGAGGCCGCCTAAATTAAGGACCCCACATCCAGATAGCGCAAGAACAGTGACATATGGCCCGCCCATGGACCCACCCTGACTGCTTCCAGGTTACCTGACTTAAAGACCGGTTCATCTTGTCCTAAAGCGAGAGAAGGGTTCATCTTGTCCTAAAGCGAGGGAGGCCGTTAGCCCCCGCCTCTGGATGGCCCAAGGAGCACCCTCTTACTGCTGATGCATGCCATGAAGAAGCCCCCCGCGGGCGGCCTGGTTCTGGCCATGGACCCCCCCACCGGACGGTACCTTAGCCATGAAAGGGAGACAGCTGTCTCGTGTTGCCGCCACATGTCCACCTTGCGGTTCCGAAATCAGGAAATGATGCGAAACATCCAGAGCGTCACTACGAGAAGGAAGACCGACGGGAGAAAGGAGGAGGAGGGCTGGTTTAAGTACAGCCTGACTCCTACAAATTCAGGCTAACCTGTGGCCAGCCTTCCCAATAATCCAGTGTGCTTTATTGTGATTAGCTGTGATTAGCTGTGATGTGCCACAGCTTATTGCAGGGTACCAAGTGGAGTGTGTAGTAAGTAGTGCAGCACTTTCCAGACATTTATATTGACTTGAGCATTGTGGGAACACAATTTAGTGCTTGCAGCTGCTGGTGTCCCGTTAGTGGTATTTTAGTATTGTGTGTCTGGTAGCGCAGGAGTTAATTTACTATCAACGCAATAGAACACAATAAATGGCTATGAATAGAAGCCATTCATTGTGTACAATTGCCATGTGATCTGCTGTGATTGGTCACAGTGATCACATGGTACCGGCAGCGGCCTGGTCCACTGATCTGCCATCCACTGTGTCCGGTGGATCATGCTCCAGCATGGCCCGTGCATGATCCTTGGAGTGTGCCATATGTCCACCCAGATAAGCAATGCTCCTGCTAGGCCATCATTTGTCCAATAGCAGGGCAGGAGGTGGTTAAGAAAAAAAAAAAAACACAACACACATCACTCCTAAGGTCACCCAAAATACTTATCAAATCCAATGTCAATTATGTATTTTGAGGGTCCTTTGGAGGGGTCTGTGTGCCATTTAAAAAAAAGAAGCAAGCATGGAAATGTCATTTGCTGGCAATTTAAATAATTTTTTCCTTTGTGAGCCCAGGTTCACACTGAGCTGCAGGAATGAAGCCGTGCGAGTTCAGCTGAACTCGCACGATTTCACTCCCACATGTCAGGATTTCTTCACAGATGTCAATGGAAATCGCACCGCGAATTTGCAAAAAGTAGTACAGAAGCTACTCTTTGGCGCCGCAAGTGCGGCCTCACACCGATTAGGACGGTGCCATTGCCGGCAATTGCCGCCGATTTGACATGTCAAATTGCATGTTAAATCGCATCAATGTGAACCAGGGCTAAATGTCATTGCTGCTGAAGCACTTTATGTACATCATAAAGATGCATCCCTTCACAGGAAGGATCAGGGCAGCCCCAGAGATGTCCTGTAAAGGAATTGGGCATTTCTGAATGTCTTACTTTAATAAGCATTTAAAAAATCACTGTTCCCACACAAATGGAATTTGAAAAACAAATTTCTACATATTTGAAAAAAATGGTACATATTCCCCAGGGAAGTTCACCTGCTATTTTTTGATAATACCTTGCCTATTAGCCCAGCAAATTAGCAAATTTGATTTGAGATTGATTTCAGTGGAGTTTAGGTACAGCATCCAAACTTCTATGAAGCATCCAAACCCTGCTTGAACCAAATCCAGGACAATTTGCTCATCTTTACTGTCTATGTCCTTGTTGAAAATTTTTCCACACCTCCTCTCTGGTGAAACCATTATGAACACATGAATAAGTGAGAGGAAATCTCTCATTAATAGTGAAACCAACACAGGTTTCTCCCCCACATTTTTCAAAGTATGGCATGACATACACTTTAAGGTGTGTTTTATAACATTTAGGGGAAGTTTAGAATTCTGAGTTGTTTTTGGCTCTGAAAGAACATGGCAAAAACTACCACTACCAGAACCACATTTACATCATGGCTCATACATCTTGCATGTAATTAAAAATAAGGAAACTGAAACAATAAGGTATATGAATCAGTAATAACTATTTCAAAGTATGAATTGTCTGTTAGTGCAATGAAAGTTTTTGAGTTCAGGTGACTGCATCTAGTGTCTGCTCTTGGATCATGACTCTTCATTGATTCTTGGTATTGCTATACATAGACATAAGTAAAGATGCATGGCCTCAAATACACAACACACACATATACAGTACAGTACAGAAGTGTAAAGGTTTTAGGCAGGTGTGAAGAAATGCTGTAAAGTAAGACTGATTAAAAAAAAACTTATATTTTAATTGTTTATTTTTATCAATTTACAAAATGCAAAGTGAGCGAACAGAAGAAAAATCTAAACCAAATAAATATTTGCTGTGACTACTCTTTAGCTTTAAACCAGCATCAATCCTTACACTTTTATACTTTGTACAAGTCAGGAGTTTTGAGTCGGGTGTATGATAACCAATTATACCAAGCAGGTGCTAATGATCATCAATTTCATATTTAGTTTGAAACACAGTCATTAATTAAAGTGGTTGTAAACCCTTACAGACCACTTTGACCTACAGGTAAGCCTAGATTAAGGCTTACCTGTAGATCCAAGAAATATCTCCTAAACCTACATGGTTTAGGAGATATTTGCAAAAAGACAGGCACCGCTATCTACGGCGATATGCCTTTAGTGGCGGTTCCCGTTCGCATGCACGGGAGTGATGTTATCACGGCTCCGGCCAATCACAGCGCCGGAGCCACGATACCCAGAAAGAAGATGGATGCTCCGTAGCAGAGGGGACAATGGTGACATTACAGGCTCCTGTGTCTGGTAAGTGACACATAATGGGCTATAATGGGCTACTATGCGATGCATAGTAGCCCATTATGCTTTACCTTTGCAGGGAAACAAAGAGGAAGACGGGTTGACTCCGAAGTTAGTCAGTAGTTCCAGTCCTCTAATGCCTGTATCCACACAGTACCCCAAACAAATTGTTCTAAACAAAGTATTACTCACCCAGCCAACCTCTGCCTCTCTCAGAGAACATATCTGCCGCTGGGGAGAGGCCTGGACTGGCCCTTCTCCCTGGAGACCTTTCTGCCGCTGGAGAGAAGACAGGGTGTCTGGGCTCACTCAGTCATGCTGTTGTGGATCTGGGCCGACTGCCCAGCATCCCTAGGGTATACAGGTGAAGACTGAAGTCCCATCCACCTTCACAGGACATCCATCCTCTGTTAGTTGAGGGCAGAGTCCAGCAGTACTCGGCCCTGTTGCCAACCCTTCCGCTGGAAACCCCACACCATCTGCTCCGGCTAACTGTTGGGGAGGGATGACGAACACCTCCTCTCCCTTCTCCCCCTGTATCCTGATCTGCTGCTGGGACGTGACCACCTCCTTCTCACCCTGAGCCTTTGGAACCGCCGCAGGTGTAGGGCAGAGATCTTGGACCCTCTGTCCGGTTGCCAGCGCTTCAGCTGGGGAAGTTCCTTGTGACTTCACAGATACTTCAGTTGGTGCTGGGCAGAGCATAGTGAAGTTTGGCCCTAATAACAGCTCTTCTTCTGCTGGAGGCTCACCAGGTTGTTCTTCCTCAGCAGAAAAGTCTATCAAATCCCCTGTCTCTGCAACTGGTGTCTGGGGATAAAGGTTCACCATCTCCTCTCCGTGGAACCCAGAAGATGCTATCAGTGCTGGGCAGAAGTTAGCAGAGCTCTGCCCTGTTGTCAGCACTTCAGGTTTGGGGACGGCAATCTTCAGATTTTCCACTGCCGATTCTCTGGCATTCTGCTGGACAGGCACATTCCTCCATCCAAGATCATCCAATGCAGAAACAGGTTCATCAAGGTCAGTCAGCACTTGCTGCATCCGCCATAAGACCTCCGCCTCCATAGCTGCGGGTGCAGGTTGGTAAAGCACACCGTTACTCTGCCACATTGTCAACTCTTCAGCCAGGATTTCAGAGTTGTCAACTGGTATTTCCTGATAGTCCCAGGCAAAGGGAGCACCACCCTGCTGCTGAGCAGAGTCTAACAGCTGTTTGTAGGCGATCTTCAACTCCCATTCCTGAACGGCCAGAAACTCCAAATCTTCCAGTGCCCAGTGCATTTCTTAGACATTCAGTCTCCGCTCTCTGTGCTCCATTATTTCCTTCAAACGCCACTCCCGATCACTTCCAAAGTCAGGGTCCCTGGACAGCCTCCAGTATAACAATCCAAGGCCATCGTAGTCAAAGCCTTCCGTGGGGCTGTCATCCGCTGTCCATGGGCACACTTGGGCTACATACCACTGGAGGGCTCTGTAGCTCTCGTCCAACCGCATTTCTGCCCGGATCAGCCTGCTTAACTCAGCTGTCCACTCCTGGTTCAGCTGTTCCCCCAAAAACAGCATTCGCACTTCATACTGCGACCAGTACCTCACATGGACGGAGGGGAGAACTTTTTCCTGGTGTCGCTACTCACGTGCTAGTGCTTCCTTCCAGAGCTCACAGCGGACAGCATCAAACCATCCTAGCAGGACCTGCTCTGATAGTGGTCCTCTGTGCTGTATCTCCTCTTGCAACCTCCTTCTGAATTCCTCATCCATGGTGGCTGGTATTTCTCCTCTCCTGCTATCCTGCTACCTTGGATCCAGGTGATGGTTTGGATGTGTTCACGGCAAGGAACCACGTCTCCCAAGTAAGTCTTTCAGCGTGGCTCTCCTGCAGGGTGGTTTGGAGTGTCCCAGTAACTGGAGAGCAAATCCCACGGCTGCCAACCAATGTAACGAGCCCCTTTGCTCGCTCGGTTCCACTCTCCCGACACTCCTCTGCAGCTATAGAATCAGATTGCAACGTCTGATGGTTCGGTCATCCAATGCTCCGGGATTAGAACTTCAGCTATGTGCCGTTCTAACCCAGTTGCGATAGCTCAGAACAAACACCAGGCAGGCTGTATGTAAGTTCAAACAGGAATCTGTCTTTGACAAAATACAGGCTTTTATACACTCAAAGTGGAGGTGCAGACCTCCTGCTCATATTACTCTAACAATACATCTGTAACCTAATTAACCTAATTAACATGAGCTAATTAACTAATCCCTTTAGACAGCCTAGATGACTCAGACATGACCGTTAGGCCAGACTGGCCATCTTGTAGTTCAGAAAGTCCAATCAACATTATCACAATCAACATAGACTCTTCTTCACACAATAGCAGAGTTAATTAACACAAATAACAATGGGGATCTAATGACTCTTAGATCCCATAGTAGACTTATTTACAATACACATTTTAGCAGACAATAGACAAACAGGTGTTGGAATTTACATCAGCATCTCCTAACAGTATCTGTCCCAGCATTATGAATCAGTCACTATTCCAATATGGCAAATCCAGGGTCCACAGACATACAGCTCACAAAGAGCACCGTTCCCCCAAATGCAAGGGCCCCCGATCGATCGGCAAGAGGCTAGCATACAGTCCCCTCCAAAAGTCTCTTTCCCGGCTAGGTCTGTCACAAAGGGAGTGCAGTCTGGTCCAGAAGTCCCAGAGATCGGGAAAGCAGCAGATGACATCTGTGTCCCCAGGCTGTGGTACCACAAGAGGCTGCATCTTTTGGCTGACCAGACTGAACCCAGGGCCATCACTTTCTGGTCTTCCTTCCACGCTTCCTTCCTGGCTGTGGCTCTGCTGTTGGAGATGTGGCAGGAGGAGGAGTAGGACCTGGAGGAGGAGGAGGACTAGTAGGACCTGGAGGAGAAGAAGGAGGAGGAGGAGGACCTGGAGGAGGAGGAGGACCATGTGTGAGGTCACAAAGGTGGGTATCAGATGTTATTTGGGCTCTCAACCCCTTATCGAGAGCCTCCAAAATTATGGACTCACACATAAGTTGTTGGCCCTCCTCCATCCGCTGCATTTTACAGGCAATTATGGCAGCAAAGTCCTCCTCCACGGTGTGTGGTGCTCCCAGGGCCTCTGTAGCCTTCCAAAAGAGGCCTATGGCAGCCTCCTCTAGGGTACTCCTCCTCCTGCCACTTTCTCTTTGCAGGTGTAGGGGAGGGACCTGCATATCAGGCAGCCTGCTCGGCCCAGCCACCTCCTGGCTGAGACTTCCCTGTGTATGAAAAAGGGACATGGTTGTAATGTTTTGCATCATCAATCACAATCATAAATTAGTACTCCAAACTAACATCTAGTTAACATCATTGATTGGACAACCTGAAATATTTAGAGTAATGCTATACCTGGCTCAAGCTGGGCTCCTCCACATGTTCCTGCCTGGAAGGCCCAGGTTGGGCGTCAGAAGCCTCAGCTGGGGGGGAAGGAAGCGTGGAAGGAAGACTGGAGAGTGCTGGCCTGGGTTCAGTCTGGCCTGCAAGAAAATGCAGCCTGTCATAGTACCACATCCTGGGGACATAGATGTCATCACCTGCTCCGGATGTCTGCGAATCCTGGACTTTCTGGCGCTCCCTTGCATATGTGCTCCTCAGGCCACCAATTAGGATCTTCAAATATGTGATGTCTGCCGTGGGGATCACCTGCTTCACAATTTCCAACAATTGATCCAGCGCTGCCTTCCTCTTTGTTTGGTTCTTATAATGTGGGTGGTTGATCTCCCACAGACAAGGCAGCTCCCTGAACATGTCAATGAATATTGCCATGAAGTCTGTATCATTCAAGATATCCATTTTAACTGCAAGACACAACACAAGACAAACCCTAATGTCAGGCAAAACTTTCCTAATCTTGTTACAATATAGGCCTCAATCTAGAAGCAGTATAGGCCCAAGTTTGTCTCTTACTTTGTTATTATGATCGGCGCCTCCAATGCTCCTTCCTCCGCTCACAGATCGTACGTAATACGCACGTGTGTTAGCCTTTATACACACTGCGCATGCGTGTAACTCCGCCCGCCCCTAACGTTCTTTCTAGTCTATTCCCCACCCCTTTTCGTTCTGCGCAGTGGGGGGAAGAGCACATGGCGGATACACAGCAGGTGCGTGCTAATTACAGGAACGAGGAGGAGGAGGAGGAAAGCCCGGATCCGGACACGTCCCGATCCAGAAGGAGATTTAAGGCCTCAAATATGTCCTTTGGGGAGATGTTGGAGATGGTGGACATCCTGAAGAAGGCCGACTATGATGGAAAGTATGGACCTTACCCCAACCCCAATGTCAGAGAGGCCAAGATCATGGCGAAAGTGGTCAAAAGTCTGCACCGGAATTTCGGGGTACGACCATCGAAAGATCAGCTCAGGAAGCGGTGGTCGGACCTCAAATTACGAGAACATGAGCAGTACAGAAAGATCCGGAGAGTGCTGCAAAAAAGTAAGTAGTTTTGCTATGTTCCTATTCTTTATGTTTATTACGTTCGTGCTGCTCCATGTGCTTTTCTTAAAAGTGTACATTTTAAAATGGCAACTTTCATGTTCATGGGCACATTATTCGTTCGTAGCAAACATTTTTCTTTCGGCCTATAAAACACCATTGTTTTGGCCATATGCATTTGGTCACATTTTTTACGCCCTACTTGTATGAAACTAATTTGGTTGTGTAGATGGGTTTGTTACTAGAATTAAATGCAAACTAGATTCTGTGTAAGGAGAGGACACTGAGCAGCGGTTTTCACATCTGGACACTGGAGCACTAGTGTGGGACACAAGAACACCATTTTTATTAGGGGGCCACACAGGTGCTCCAGTGTATACTATAGGGGGGTCTCCATCTGTGAAGCTTGTACCAAACAGGTCAAGTATTGCAGCTTGACAAAGGACACTGAAAATGCTACATTTTGGAACTCTGCCAAAATAGACAATTGTACCACACTTCCAAGCAATGTTTCCTATTTATAGTTCTGCCATCAAATATCTGTGTGTTAAGTATAGCATTTTTGTTTTACATAGGGGGAGAAAAGACTCGGAGGACACCCCTCATCCGAGGAGACCAGAGCCCCCCCACCTCTGGAAGAAGGGGAAATCCCCCCAACCCAAGAAGAGCAGGAGGAAGAAGACGTGGTGGAACTAGTCACCACAACAGGTGAGTGTCTGCGACCACAGGCTCAGGTAAGAGATGGATGCCGGCATATTTTTTATACCTGTTTTTGTTTTGTTTTGTAAGGTTACACAATCACGCCATTTGCAGGACTCCCCACATTTCTGTCAGGGTCAGCTAAAACAAACACAAGCAGTAAATGTCACCAAAGATTTTGTTTTTTTTGGATTTTTTTTGATCAAGGCTTCACAAATGGTCTGGCATATTGATGGCCCCCCTACCCACAAAGAACTCAAGGTATTGTAACCGGACATCATGGGCACTCAGGGAAAGCAAGCCAGGACGGCCACTTTCAAGTGCCGTCAGGGTTGTTTCATGTATAATTCCAGCCTCAGGCCCAACTGAGCCAGCATAGTTGGCAGAATGTTGGCGTAAAAAGTTATGTAGAACACAGGACGCCAGGATTATATGATTAAGTTTATACTCCGCCATATGGATGGGTGTCAGAAATAGGCGGAACCGGCTGGCCAACCCTCTGTTCCGGGGTGAGGGTCCTCATCGGGAATGGCCGCATAAGATGGTCCCCCAGCGCAAAGGCTTCATCCGCAATGAAGACAAATGGGAGTCCTTTCACATTCTCTTCTGGAGGTGGCAAGTCCAAGCTGCCATTCTGGAGATGCCTGTAAAACTCGTCTGGGCGATGACTCCACCATCGGACAACCGGCCATTCTTCCCCACGTCCACATACAAGAAGTCGTAATTAGCCGACACCACCGCCAACATCACAATACTATTGAACCCCTTGTAATTATAATAGTACGACCCCGAGTTGGGTGGTGGGACGATGTTTCCCATCAATTGCACCTCCGCAGTTAGGAAAGTCCCACCGCTGGGCAAAATGGGAGGCCACAGTCTGCCATTCCTGTGGCGTGGAAGGAAACTGTTGAGGAAAACCAAAAAAATTTGTATTTTGGCACATAAACATGGAAAGCAGATTAGACACAAACATTCTTGGCCAACATCCAGATAAAACATTTATTAAGGGGAATTTTACAACACCAAAGTATAAGGTACACCTATCATATTCCCCCTCCCCCCCTCTCATGGGCCATTTCTAACATTATAGGGGGGGATCTTGGACAGGTAACCCTCTTCACTTCATTGAGAGATGAATGCCTAAATAATGGGTATTACTTGGAACAGCCCCTCCTTAGTTACACTATTGGCAGCCCACTGGACAGGTAAGAAGTGTCAGAATACAAAGATATAAATACACATTGTACACATTTGAGCACATTTGGACATTCTGCTATTACCTATCAAGATAATAATAGGATACAAAAACTTGAAACAGTACCATTTGCAAGTATACAGGTAGGCCCTACTACATGCTTTGGGGAATTCATCCATAAATCTCACCACTAAAGAGATGGGTATAGTGTGTATGGGTTTGGCCAAGTCAGCAGATAGAGGATTGAGGATAGATAGATAATTGGTATCAGCTGACTTAGCAGTTGGGGGGAGGGAGGGTTAATAAAAATGATTTGGGGACACTACAAAAAAATGCCTCTGGCACTTTGCCTGAATTTAAAGCACAAATCACATGTAAAAACATTTTAGGGGGTGTTTGGGGTAAAGCATTACTACGGAGCTGATAAAATACATTGTTAAGTGACTACATGAGGTGAATATAGGGGCAGGAGAGCATGCTGGGGAGGTTAGTGAAGGCAAATATGTATGAAGGACAAAAAAATAATGACATAAAAATCCAGCATGCATGATGAGAACAAAGGGGACATTCACAGCATATTACAATCATGGTAATTAGGGAATGAGGAAAGAAATACAATATATCAGCAAACATTCAATACAATAACATGTGATATTAAAGGATAAAAATCTTACCTTCATATACTCCTTCTGCAGGACCTGGATGATGGCAGAACAGGTCTCTGGGATAATGATCCCCAGAGCCTGGGGGGAGATGCCTGTCGAGAAATTCAAGTCCCGCAGGCTTCTCCCTGTCGCCAAGTACCGCAGGGTAGCAACGAGCCTCTGCTCCGGGGTGATGGCTTGCCTCATGCAGGTATCCTGCCTGCTGATATAGGGGGTCAGTGAAGCCAACAAACGGTGAAATACGGGGTCCGTCATCCTGAGAAAGTTCCAGAAATCATCAGGATTATTTTCACGGATCTCACGGAGCAAAGGCATATGAGAGAACTGGTCACGCTGAAGCAACCAATTCTTGGTCCATGAACTCCTCCCCACCCTGTTCATGGACTGGACTTGTGTTAAGGTCAGGAACCCAACACTACGAGGAGTACGTATACGCAACATGGCTAGAAAACGGTCGGCTGCTCAGAACGAAGTAACAGAACGCACTGAAGAACAGCAAGGCCTGTGAAGAGCGACCTGAAAAACAGTAACGAACGAACAAGAACACAATGACTAAGTCACGCGGAACTTGCTTGCACGCACTGAAGAGCAGATACAAACCCACAAGCACAAACTGAACCGCAGAAAATGATCTGAAAGCCACGAGTCTGAAAAAGTGCGAATCGTCTCTCACCAAACTTTTACTAACACGAGATTAGCAAAAGGAGCCCAAAGGGTGCCGCGCTTGGTTCTGAACTGGCCTTTTCTAGTCTCGTCATACGTGGTGTACGTGACCGCGTGGTTGGCAATCGGAAATTCCGACAACTTTGTGCAACCGTGTGTGTGCAAAACAAGTTTGAGCCAACATCCGTCGGAAAAAATCCTAGGATTTTGTTGTTGGAATGTCCAATCAATGTCCGACCGTGTGTACGGGGCATAAGGATTAATATGGGAAAAAGGTGTCTCCTCCACTGATTTATCACCAATCCTTGTTTCCCTTAAAAACTCCAAATTTTCAAAATCCAATTGTCATTAGGACAGAAAGCGAGGTGAAATCTTCTGAACAGGGGCACAGACAGCAAAACAAATGTTACAGGGGTGATAACCCTTCCCTATGTTTTCCAAAAAGCTTTAAAATCGTTTTTTTGGCTGGAGCTACACTTATAAAATGTAACTGTTCCAAATTACAAACAGATTCTACATAAGAACAAACCTACAGTCCCTGTCTTGTTTGTACCACCTGTATACTGCTGTTCAGAGTATATAGGGCCTGGGGGCCCAACGCCTTTTCTTTTTTTAATTTGGGTGCGGGGTTCCCTTTAATATCCATACAAGACCCAAAGAGCCTGGTAATGGGCGGGGGGGGGGGGGGTACCCATGCCGTTTGTCTCACTGATTTTCATCCATATTGCCGGGACCCGACATTACATTAAAGCCTCAAGCAGTTTTAAATGACTTTTATTCCTTTAGAAATTTCATTTTGTGCAGGGACTGTTCTAAGCACGGGAAACACGTGCCACTTTACAGGCATACTATTGAAACCCCCCCAGGTACGATATTTAAAGGAATATTTCACTTTTATTTTTCACTTTAAGCATCATTAACCACTTGCTTACTGGGCACTTAAACCCCCCTCCTGTCCAGACCAATTTTCAGCTTTTAGCGCTGTCGCACTTTGAATGAAAATTGCACGATCATACAACACTGTACCCAAATTAAATTTTTAAAAATTTTTTTCCACAAATAGAGCTTTCTTTTGATGGTATTTGATTACCTCTGCGGTTTTTAGTTTTTGTTAAAAAAATTGAAAAAGACAGAATTTTTAAAAAAAAAATATATATTTTTTTATATTTTGTTATAAAATTTAGCAAACAGGTAATTTTTTCTCCTTCGTCGTACGCTGATGAGGTGGCACTGATGGGCAACGATAGGTGGCAGTGATGGGCACTGATGGGTGGCAGTGATGGGCACTGATTGGGCACTGATTGATGGCGGCACTGCTAGGTGGCACTGATTGGCACCACTGGTGGGCATTGATAGGTGGCACTTGTGGGCACTGATAGGTGGCACTTGTGGGCATTGATAGGTGGCACTGCTGGGCACTGTGGGCACTGGCTGGTGGCAATGATAAATGGCACTTTCAGGCACAGATGAGGCATATGTGCCTCCTTCCTCTTCGGGACCGATGTCCCTTTGACATAAGCCGGTGATCGGCTTTTTTTTCCTCCTCACGCTGTCAGCGTGAGGAGAAAATGAAACTGATCACCGAGCTTTTGTTTACATCATGTGATCAGCTGTCATTGGCAAGGGGTAAGGGGGTGGGGATGAGCAAGCGCCCCCCCCCCCCCTCCTGAACCGTACCAGGCCGCATGCCCTCAACATGGGGAGTGGGTGATTTGGGGAAGGGCGGCGCCCTGCAGCCCCTCCCACCCCAAAGCACCTTGTCCCCATGTTGATGAGGACAAGGGCCTCTTCCCGACAACCCTGGCCATTGGTTGTCGGGGTCTGCAGGAGGGGGGCTTATCGGAATCCGGGAGCCCCCTTTAATAAGGGGGCCCCCAGATCCCGGCCCCCCACCCTATGTGAATGAGTGTAAAAGTGTCAATAAAAAAACACACTAGGCAGGTTTTTAAAGTAATTTATTAGGCAGCTCTGGGGGTCTTCTTCCGACTTCGGGGGTCTCTTCCGACTTCTCCGCTCTCTCCTGTCTCTTCTCCCGGTGTCCGGCTTCTCCTACTTATCGGTTCTTCTGCCGGGCTCCTCCGCTATCTTCTGCTCTTTTGCCGCTCTCTTGCTAGCGTTGGCCTGGCCTTCTCCATTATCTTGTTCCCTCTTCTCTTCTTCCGATGTTGACACAACGCTCTCTCCCACTGTGCTGTGTGCACGGTGCACAACGACTTATATAGGTATGGGTCAGTAATAAGGAGAGCCGGCAAAACTGTAATCCTTGAAGTGACGTTTATTGGTACTTCAGAGTGACAATAAAACAATAAAGCTAACGCGTTTCGGCAATAGCCTTAGTCGTATATAGATATGGGGCGTGGTCACTGGGTGACGTCACCCAGTGACCCCGCCCCTTATGATGTCACAGGCCCAGCATGCAGGTTTTTAATAGCCAACAACCTCTAAATGAACCCTCTTGCAGCTACATGCCAGATTCATAGCAGCTGGCCTAATATATTCAGATTACTTGGTGTGCATTGCTGACTAGGGAAATCTGTGCTATTACTCCTGGAATTACCTGCAGACCACTTCACATCCCTTCAATTAACCCTTTAGGAATGTGTAATTTGTTTAGTGGCAGAAATAGCCTATAAGAGACCATTTGTGTCTAACAGGTCTCAACTCTTCACTATATTTATCCTTATTGATGTATTTATAGTGAGAGGCTGGCAACTTAATGTTGCAATAGCCACAGCATTTCCTGAGGTAAAAGGGAGCTGTGGACATTGGTCTAGCTAAAGCTTCTGGGCTATTTGTTCCCAGACCCGAGGGCAAGGATATTAGCTCCCTGTATTGAGGGAGGGAGTCCTATCTCCATGCCCAGAAACCACCAGGCTGCCATTGGAGATTCTGCTGCTAATCTCCCAAGGCAAAAAAGGGAAGTACTCACCACTGTTGTCTTTCCCTTTGCCACAGGGCTTGCTAAAGGTCCCATGAGAAGAGGATAGCGGCCAAAAATCACCCACTTCCAAGTTGCTGTCCCCACTAGGGAGCTGCCAAGTAAGGCTGTGTGCACTGCACCAGTAGCATGCCCACACACCTCTTCTGGGATCCAAACTTTTTTCAAAAGGAAGGGGGGAGGGGAGGCCAGGGCCATTATCCTCTTTAGGGGTAAGTTGCTTTGAGTCTACCACCTGAGGTGTGGGTACAGTGGTGAGGAAAATTTGAATAGTGGCCAACATTTCCTTGAACAGATTTAAGAAAATCTTTCATTAATCCCGAGGCTTCTTTTTCAGCCAGTTTGTTAATACACCTATTACAAAAATGGCTTGGTGTGGGATTTAGACAATCTTTCCCCGCAGTTACCGCACTTTTTACTGGCACTAGTGTTAGGGGATGAGGAAGGTTGTTTGTCAGAGACCTCCTGCGCTCCACTTGGGGAATCTGCAAGAGAAGAGGGAACAACCAACAGTCACTCTTCCTGCCCCCTGTATCATGGCTGGCTGCAGGCCTCTATCCCCAGAGGTGAGAGCATGGGGGTTTACCAGGGATTACTTCTTAATCTGGTGTCACCCCCCACCATGGTAGGTAAAAGGCACTTACCTGCTTGCTTTTGCCTGCAGACACCCGTGCTGTCTTTCCATCCTCCTTCACCATGAGGTGGGCTCAGAAAGACTTTCAGCTCCTTGCAGCTTGCTGAACCCTGTGAGACAGGAATGCTTCAGCCTCCGTAGCCACACGGGTCCGGCATCTCCTCCATGCTTTGAGCCCACTTTCTGGGTCACGCTGGACATGCTTCACCTTCTCCTGCTTTGACAGGAAGTTTCAACCTGAGAAACAATGTGTGTTTCTGTGAGGTTTGGAGCACGCAAAGTCCTCCCCTTGGTGTCTTGCATAGTTTGGACTTCAGCAAAAATGGTACCTGCTGCACGCAGGGGAAGACAGCAGGAGACCCAGGTTGCTGAGCGGCGTGCAATGGCAGGGGATTCAATTACACCCAAATCGCCTGCGCAATGCCGTGGTGGTGACTTGTGAGAAGCTCTGAGGCGGCAGGTTAGTGCAGCCCTCACCGGCATTCCTAAACCTGGCTCACAAGGGGACCATCCGACGCTCTTAGTCTTCTGGTCGGAGTAAAAAACAAACATTTCACTGTAGGAAAAACACAATCAATACTGAGGGACAAGGGGTAAGGTGGGGCCTTTTAAACAGCTGTGAACTGATAGTGTTTCCTGTAGGGAGTAGGGATGAGCCAAACACCCCCTGGTTCGGTTCGCACCAGAACCTGCGAACAGACCGAAAGTTTGCGCAAACTTTAGAACCCCATTAAAGTCTATGGGACTCGAACGTTCAAAATCAAAAGTGCTAATTTTAAAGGCTAATATGCATGTATTGTCCTAAAAAGGGTTTGGGGACCCGGGTCCTGCCCCAGGGGACATTTATCAATGCAAAAAAAGTTTTAAAAATGGCTGTTTTTTCAGGAGCAGTGACACCTGGGGGGTGTCTATAGTATACCTGTAAAGTGGCGCGTGTTTCCCGTGCTTAGAACAGTCCCTGCACAAAATGACATTTTTAAAGGAATAAAAGTCATTTAAAACTGCTTGCGGCTTTGACGTAATGTCGGGTCCCGGCAATATGGATGAAAATCAGTGAGACAAACGGCATGGGTACCCCCCCCCCCAGTCCATTACCAGGCCCTTTGGGTCTTTGTGGAACCCCGCACCCAAATTAAAAAAGGGAAAGGCGTGGGGCCCCCAGTCCCTATATACTCTGAACAGCAGTATACAGGCAGTGCAAACAAGACAGGGACTGTAGGTTTGTTGTTAAGTAGAATCTGTTTGTAATTTTGAACTGGTACATTTTTAAAGTGTAGCTCCAGCCAAAAAAATCTATTTTTAAGCTTTTTAGAAAACATAGGGAAGGGTTATCACCCCTGTAACATTTGTTTTGCTGTCTGTGCACCTCTTCAGAAGATTTCACCTCACTTTCTGTCCCAATGACAAATGTTTTTTGACAATTTGGGGTTTTTAGTGAAACAAGGATTGGTGATAAAGCATCAGTGGAGAGGAGACATGTTTTTCCTATATTAACTCTTACTGGAGAGAATTTCCCTTCCTAGGGGTAGATTTCATCTGACTTCCTATTGTCTCCTTCTGTTTGCAAGTAGGAGTCGTTTGTAAGTTGGATATTTGAAAGTAGGGGCCTGCCCTATATACTCTGCAGAAATTGGGGCCTTAGGTGTTGGTGTTGCCACAACACTGTAAGTCCTCACAGTTACTCTTGGTGGGTGCTGGAACAGGCCCTGCTGTGAAATATTATATCAAGAATTGTAATTACATGCACCTGTTGAACAGGGTCAGAAAAATTGGGCCTTTGGTGGTGGTGGTGGTGGTGGTGGTGTTGCCACAACACTGTAAGCCCTCACAGTTACTCTTGGTGGGCACAGGAATGGGCCCTGCTGTGAAATATTAGATTACGAATTGTAATTACATGTCCCTGTTGAACAGAGGCAGAAAAATTGGGCCTTGGGCACTGGTGCTGGTGCCACAACACTGCAACCCCTCACAGATACTTTAGTTGGAGCTCAGGAACGAGCCCTGCTGCAAAAGTATTGCATCAAAAATTGTAATTAAACGCCCCTGTTAAACAGAGGCTGCAAAAATTGGGCCTTAGGTGCTGGTGCCACAACACTGCAATCCCTCACAGATACTCTAGTTAGAGCTCAGGAACGAGCCCTGCTGCAAAAGTATTGCATCAAAAATTGTAATTAAACGCCCCTGTTAAACAGAGGCTGAAAAATTGGGCCTTAGGTGCTGGTGCCACAACACTGCAATCCCTCCCAGATACTTTAGTTGAGCGCAGCAACAAACCCTCCTGCAAAATATTGCATATATATATATACACACATACTGATACTGCAGCTAGCAGAATCAACTATGCAGAGAATGCAGTACACTAATTGTAAATACTGTACCTGCCTGCCTGTGGTATTAATAGGAGCAGAACAACAGCAATTGTCTTCAGGCAGCTTTAGGTGCACAATGTGCAGAGGACGCAGTACACTAACTGTAAATACTGTAGCTGCCTGCCTGTGGTATTAATAGGAGCAGAACAACAGCAACTGTCTTCAGGCAGCTTTAGGTGCACACTGTGCTGAGGATGCAGTACACTAACTGTAAATACTGTAGCTGCCTGCCTGTGGTATTAATAGGATCAGAAGAACACCACCAATTTTCTTCGGTAGCTTTAGGTGCACACTGTGCAGAGGACACACTACACTAACTTGTAAATACTGCAGCTGCCTGTTGTACTAATAGGATCAGAAGAACACCACCAAATTTCTTCAGGTAGCTTTAGGTGCACACTGTTAAGAGGACGCACTACACTAATTTGTAAATACTGCAGCTGCCTGTGGTACTAATAGGATCAGAAGAACACCACCAATTTTCTTTAGGTAGCTTTAGGTGCACACTGTGCAGAGGACGCAGTACACTAACTGTAAATACTGTAGCTAAGGATGCATCTCTCTTTCTATCTCTGCAGCTAAGGATGCATCTCTCTCTCTATCTCTCTCTCTCAACGCCGGAACACACTACACAGGGCTGACATGCAAGTGGCCTTATATAGTGTGGGGCATGTAATAAACCCCTTGAGCCATAATTGGCCAAAGCCACCCTGGTTTTGGTCAATTATGGCTCTCTGTACAGACGGCGCTGTGATTGGCCAAGCATGCGGGTCATGCATGCTTGGCCAATCATCAGCCAGCAATGCACTGTGATGCCGCAGTGAATTATGGGCCATGACGCGCCACTCGAATTTGGCACGAACGGCCCATATCGTTCGTAATTCGACGAACGGTGGAACATGCAATGTTCGAGTTGAACACGAGTTTGACTCGAACTCGAAACTCATCCCTAGTAGGGAGGAGCCTCTCATCTCTCATGCGTTGCCATCCTGAAAGGTGAGGTGAGGAGTGCGCCATAATGAAAGTTCCTAAAGGCACATGTGGTGTATAGGAAGAGTGGGAGAAATATTTCCGGAACTCATTCATGTAGCACCAGCTGTGGACGAACCACTTGAGATGTGTAGAGGCGGTTTTGTGCGTGAGGAATTATGATAGTGGCCAGCCACCACACCTCATCCATTGGGCAGGGTGTTTTGAAGCTTCCCCCGGAGATTTTAGGTATATGTATGACCTTGGTGCCTTATGGTTAACTTGGTGGGGATTCTCCATTGGTACGCAATACTACGCTCCCATAGCTGAGCGTAGTATTGCTTGCGTTGCTGCATTGTTGTGACAGGGAGATATGCAAATATCTGGAATTTGGAGAATGGTTCTGGGAGCTTCCCTATCTTTCTAGTGGCTATGAAGGCCCATTCCTTAATATGAAAAAATGGATCCTTGCGATCAAATCTCTGGGCACAGAATTTGATAGCAAAGTATATTTAGCCAGCCTGTTAGCTCTGTCAATAATAAAATTCTTTGGATTTTCCAGGGAAGCAGGGCTTTCAGTAATTGCTGCAAGTATGGTATCAGCTCAGGGATAGTAACAGATACTGGCATGCCCCAAAACTTTAAATTATTTTGCCTTGATCTGTCCTCGAGATCTGCGATTTTGGATCTTAACAAAGGTATGTCAGTGCTGTGATCTTAGAACCTGTCTGTTAAGCAGTTGTGAGCTTCTGCAAAACCTCCCAATTTCCTCTCCACATTATTAACTCTTTCCTCAACTTGCTCTATATGAAACTGCAAATTAGAAAGATTTTTGTGTAATTCAGGTTGCAGGTCACATTTTAGAGACATCTCCTTAATTGTATAGTTAGTAAGGTTGAAGAAAGACACAAGTCCATCTAGTTCAACTAATAAAAAAAAATCTACATTTTCACAGCTCTTACTGTGAAGAAATCTTACCAAATTTGGAGATGAACTCTCTTTCCTTCTTTTTTTGTATATTCTCTTTTTATTGGTATAGGTTATTCAGGTTAAACAGCCTTGTTAATTATTACATTTTTACAAAAGTTGGTATCTGCGCCTTAGATTTTCAATACATTAATCTATATTAGACATACCATCCCTCATCACATAACCTGAAAAGAAAATTTCAAAGTTTAGTAGATAATTAAATAAATCCCATAACCACCCCTCCCTCCCCCTTCTCTCTCTCTCCCTCTCCCCCCCCCCCCCACCCCCCATGCATCCACCCTCACGACTACTCTTAACAATCCACCATCATCATATATTCTGATGATTTCTTAAACTCTAGGCACCTCTCCCATACACTGTTATATGTTTCCATGGAGTCTTCACTTCTATGTATTGTTTATTCTGTTGATCTCAACCAATCTATTTTTACTTCTTTTTCTTCTAGATTTAAATAGTGCCCCCTTGTCCTCTGTGATGACCTTAAATGGAATAACTCAACATCAAGTTCACTATATGGACCCCTTATGTATTTGTACATGTTGATCATATCCCCCTTAATTTCCTCTTCTCAAAAGAGAATAAATTAAATTCCTCTTATCTTTCTTCATAGCTGAGCGCCTTCATGCCTCTTATCAGTTTGGTTGTCCTTCTCTGAACTTTTTCCAGCTCCCTGATAACCTTTTTGAGAATTGGTGCCCTAACTGAACTGCATATTACGGATGAGGTCTTACTAATGATTTGTACAGGGGCAAAATTATATCTCTCTCTCTGGAGTAGGGATGAGCTTCGAGTTTGAGTCAAACCCATGTTCGACTCGAAATGAAAAAGGAGATACCATCCAATTAGGTCATAGAGGTTGCCACCATCCCTAATACAAGGAAAAAAAGATAACCCCCTCGGATAGTTGGTGGGACTTTAACGGCAACGAAGTAGTAAAAAACAATTTTATTGATATGGATATACAAATGTACAAAAATAAAGAAATACACACATAAATCAAATATTGTATAAAAACGCTAAAAAATATAAATATGCTGGTGTAGTAGTCTAATGTATATTCATGCAGTCCTCCACGTGGGCCTACACGTTTCGGGACTGAATAGAAAGTCCCTTCATCAGGGGCAACTTGTGGGAAGAGTCACACTGCATAATAGAATATAAGTTTAAGTAATTAGCAATTGTATGCATTACAAGAATTGCTTGTATCCTAGACCATTAAGTCCGGTTAACCCATCAAAACATACCCAAGCATATTCAATATAAGAAGCATGTTCGACCCGTCATCTAATTGTGAACGATATGGGCCGTTCGCACCAAATTCGAGTGGCGTGCCACAGCCCATAATTCACTGCAGCATCGTAGTGCATTGCTGGCTGATGATTGGCCAAGCATGGACTATGACCCGCATGCTTGGCCAATCACAGTGCCGTCTGTACAGAGAGCTGTAATTGGCCAAAGCCAGGGTGACTTTGGCCAATTATGGCTCAGGGGGTTTAGTACATGCTCCACACTATATAAGGCCGCCTGCGTGGCGGCCTTGTGTAGTGTGTTGCGGCGGCGGCAGAGAGATAGATAGAGAGACAGTGTAATTTGACTTAAGTTAGATAGAGTAGGCAGGCGAGTCAGTTAGCTACACTTTCGACTGTTCGACTCGAACATTGCCTGTTGGGTCGTTCCCCGAATTCCGAACGATATGGGCTGTTCACGCCAAATTCGAGTGGCGCGTCATGGCTCATAATTTACTGCGGCATCGCAGTGCATTGCTGGCTGATGATTGGCCAAGCATGCACTATGACCCGCATGGCACGCCCCACACTATATAAGGCCGCCTACACGGCGGCCCTGTGTAGTGTGTTCCGGCGTTGAGAGAGAGATAGATAGACAGAGAGACAGTGTCATTTGATTTAAGTTAGATAGAGTAGGCAGGCGAGTCAGTTAGCTGCACTTACAGTGTATTGTGTGTATATATATATATATATACATCCTAGGTGTTGTGTATATATATATATATGTATTCAGTTTAGCTAGATCGTTCCTGTTATTCTCTTCCTACTACTGATAGGCAGGCAGGTGTTTTTACAGTATTTACAGCTACCTGAAGAAAATTGCTGGTGTTCTTCTGATTCTATTAGTCCTATTAGCTACAGTATTTACAGTTAGTGTAGTGCGTCCTCTGCCCAGTGTGCACCTAAAGCTACCTGAAGAAAATTAGTGGTGTTCTTCTGATCCTATTAGAACAGTACCACAGGCAGCTGCAGTATTTACAAGTTGGTGTAGTGCGTCCTCTGCACACTGTGTACCTAAAGCTACCTGAAGAAAATTAGTGGTGTTCTTCTGATCCTATTAGTACAGTACCACAGGCAGCTGTAGTATTTACAAGTTAGTGTAGTGCGCCCTCTGCACAGTGTGCACCTAAAGCTACCTGAAGAAAATTAGTGGTGTTTTTCTGATCCTATTAGTACAGTACCGCAGGCAGCTGCAGTATTTACAATTTAGTGTAGTGCGTCCCCTGCACAGTGTGCACCTAAAGCTACCTGAAGAAAATTAGTGGTGTTCTTCTGATCCTATTAATACCACAGGCTGGCAGCTACAGTATTTACAGTTAGTGTAGTGCGTCCTCTGCACAGTGTGCACCTAAAGCTACCTGGAGACAATTGCTGTTGTTCTGCTCCTATTAATACCACAGGCAGGCAGCTACAGTATTTACAGTTAGTGCACTGTGTCCTCTGCACAGTGTGCACCTAAAGCTACCTGAATAAAATTGGTGGTGTTCTTCTATTCCTATTAATACCGCAGACAGGCAGCTACAGTATTTACAGTTAGTGTACTGCGTCCACTGCACAGTGTGCACCTAAAGCTACCTGAAGAAAATTGCTGTTGTTCTGCTCCTATTAATACCACAGGCAGGCAGCAACAGTATTTACAGTTAGTGTACTGTGTCCTCTGCACAGTGTGCACCTAAAGCTACCTAAATAAAATTGGTGGTGTTCTTCTGATCCTATTAATACCACAGGCATGGCAGCTACAGTATTTACAGTTAGTGTACTGCGTCCTCTGCACACTGTGCACCTAAAGCTACCTGAAGACAATTGCTGTTGTTCTGCTCCTATTAATACCACAGGCAGGCAGTTACAGTATTTACAGTTAGTGTACTGCGTCCTCTGCACAGTGTGCACCTAAAGCTTCCTGAAGACAATTGCTGGTGTTCTCAAACTAATAATACTACAGGCAGGCAGCTGATTCTGCTAGCTGTAGTATCGGTATATATATACATCCCAGCTTTGTGCAGCTACATCTCACTGCAGGCCATTAGTATGTCTGGAAGGCCAACAAGGAGAGGCAGACAGTCACAAGCCAATAAAAGAGGGCAAGCAGGCTCTGTGTCCATAGGCAACAGTGCTGGTCATGGAGACGGTGCATCCTCATCAGCACGTGGCCGTGGGACACGCTTGTCCTTTTTTTTGGCATCTGGCCATGTTGAGCCGCAACATCCGGAAGACTTGGTAAAGTGGGTGAAAAAGCCATCCTCATCCTCCTCATCCTCTCTCACCCAGGCTCAGGGTACTTTGTCTGGCAAAGCAGCTGCCAATGCGGCCTCAGCTCAATGGCATCAGTCACTCCTTCCCTAGCCCCACCATGTCCTCCTGAGGAGTCCCCCGAACTGTTTGACCACAGTGTTGGGTACATGCTCCAGGAGGATGCCCAGCGTTTTGAAGGCTCCGATGATGGTACCCAGCTAGAGGAAGGCAGTAACGTGAGCCCAGAGAGAGGGGGTGCCCAAGAAGGACAGCAATTTGGCAGTCATGTTCCCCCAGCTGCAGCATACCACCAGCTTTGCTCCAGTGATGAGGAGGGAGGGGATGATGAGGTCACTGACTCCACGTGAGTGCCTGATAGGAGAGAGGAGGAGGAGGAGGCACATCACCAACGAGGCAGGATGCCCTCCAGGGGCCAGCTTAAGGGCAGCACACTGACTGCATCACACCGCAGAGCTCCGCATGTGCAGTGCGCTGCTGTCTCTGCGCATTATTCCAAAAGTTCTTTGGTGTGGGCCTTTTTTTGAGACGAGTGCATCAGATCCCACCGCTGCTATTTGCAACATATGTCTCAAGAGTATCTCTCGTGGCCAAAACATCTCCCGCTTGGGCACCACATGCTTGACCAGACATATGTTGACCTGCCATGCAGTTCGTTGGCAAGCGTACCTAAAAGACCCACACCAAAGAACAAAGAGGACCTCTCCTTGCTCCTCATCAGCTGGGATCTCCAACCCCAATATACCTTCAGTCCTCTCTGTGAATTAGGTGCATCACAGCCAAGTACTTGTGGGCAATCTGCTATCGGTACACCAACGTCAGATTGTACCAGGCAAATTTCCCTGCCCCAGCCGCTGCACCGCCGAATGAAGTTCGCTCCCTGCCATACACATGCCCAGTGGTTGAATGCTAGCTTGGCTAAATTGCTAGCACTTCAACTTCTACCTTTTCAGTTGGTAGACTCTGCCCCACTCCCCTTTTGTTTGTGGAATGTGCGGTTCCTCAGTGGCAGGTTCCCAAATGCCACTTTTTCTCAGGGAAGGTGATTCCGGCTTTCTACCGGCATGTGGAAGGCAATGTCTTGGCCTCGCTGGACAGGGTGGTCAGCGGTAAGGTGCATATTACTGCTGACTCATGGTCCAGCAGGCATGGACAGGGACGTTACCTATCTTTCACTGCGCACTGGCTGACTCTTCTGGCAGCTGGGAAGGATGCAGGACAGGGTACAGTAGTGTTGGAGGTTGTTCTGCCACCACGCCTCCAAAATACTACTAGTGGTGTTTCTGCCACACATCTCCCCTCCACCCCCTCCTCTTCTTCTTCCTCCATGGCCTCCTCCTGTGCTGATTTGACTTCGGAACCAGCGGTGCTCCGTAGGCGTTCATGGGGCTACACAAGCAGGCAGGCCAAAAGATGCCATGCGGTGCTTGAGCTGGTGTGCTTGGGGGACAGGAGCCACACTGGGGCAGAGATTCTGTAAGCTCTGCAGGGGCAGGTTCAGAGGTGGTTGATGCCACACCAGCTTAAGGCAGGTATGGTGGTTTGCGACAATGGCACCAACCTCCTCTCCGCCCTCCGACAGGGACAACTGACCCATGTGCCCTGTTTGGCTCACGTCCTTAACTTGGTGGTGCAGCGGTTCTTGGGCAGGTACCCTGAGGCAGGCCAGGAAAGTCTGTGTGCATTTCCGCAGGTCATATAAGGCCAGTGCTCGGCTGGCTGACCTCCAAAAGGAATTTAACCTGCCCAAGAACCGCCTAATCTATGACATGCCTACCAGGTGGAACTCAACTTTGGCCATGCTGCAGCGGTTGCACACGCAGCAGAGGGCCATCAATGAGTACCTGTGCGACTATGGCACCAGGACAGGGTCAGGGGAGCTTGATTTTTTTCCCCATGCCAGTGGGCCATGATCAGGGATGCATGCACTGTCCTGTCACCATTTGAGGAGGCCACGAGGATGGTGAGCAGTGACAGTGCATGCATCAGTGACACTGTCCCCCTTGTCCACCTGTTGGAGCACACGCTGCGTGGAATAATGGACAGGGCACTTGAGGCAGAACAGAGGCAGGAAGAGGAGGACTTCCTTAGCGCTCAAGGCCCCCTTTATCCAGACAGTGTTCCTGCGTGCCCACCGATCACACAGGAAGAGGACGAGGCGGAGGAGGATGAGGAAGAGGAGGATTGTGTCAGCATGGAGGTGGAGCCTGGCACTCAGCATCAGCAGCAGTCTTTAAGGGATCCTTTACAGTCCCAAGAAACCCATGAACTTGTACATGGCTGGGAGGAGGTGGCTGCGGATCATGTCATCCTTAGTGACCCAGAGGACTCCGGACCGAATGCCTGAGCAAACCTATGCTGCATGGCCTCCCTAATCCTGCAAAGCCTGCGGAAGGATCCCCCTATTCGTGGTATCAAGGAGAGGGATCAATACTGGCTGGCAACCCTCCTTGATCCACGTTACTAGGGTAAGGTTGCGGACCTTATCTTGCCATCACAGAGGGAGCAGAGGATGAAACATCTTCGGGAGGCCTTGCAAAAAGGTCTGTGCAACGTGTTCCCAGAGACTGGGAGGGTAAAAACTCCTGTTCCTGGACAACGTGTTGCTGAGGCTTCGGTGAGTCAAAGAAGGAGCAGTGTAAAAGGTGGCCATCTGACCGATGCGTTCAGACAATTTTTTAGTCCGCAGCCCCAAGGTATGATCGGTTCCAACAACCATCGCCAGCGTTTGCTTTACATGGTGCAGGAATACCTAGGGGCAAGATCTGACTTGGACACCTTTCCCACCGAAAATCCTCTGGGTTACTGGGTCTTGAGGATGGTTCACTGGCCAGAGCTTGCACAGTATGCACAGTATGCACAGTATGCAGTTGAGCTACTGGCCTGTCCTGCATCCAGCATTCTTTCAGAACGCACATTCAGTGCTGCTGGAGGTTTTGTAACCGATCACAGGGTGCGCCTGTCCACCGACTCGGTCGATCGACTGACCTTCATAAAAATGAATCAGTCTTGGATCACCACCAGCTACCAAGCACCTGATGCTGATGTAACCGAAGAAAATTGGTGGTGTTCTTCTGATCCTATTAGTACCACAGGCAGGCAGTTTATTCTGCAGTATCAGTATATGTATATATATACATCCCAGCTTTGTGCAGCTACATCTCATTGCAGGCCAATAGTATGTCTAGAAGGCCAATAAGGAGAGGCAGATAGTCACAAGCCAATAAAAGAGGGCAAGCAGGCTCTGTGTCTAGAGGCAACAATGCTGGTCGTGGAGATGGTGCATCCTCATCAGCAGGTGGCCGTAAGACACGCTTGTCCTTTTTTTCGGCAGCTGGCCGTGTTGAGCCGCGACATGCCGAAGACTTGGTAGAGTGGATGACCAAGCCGTCCTCATCCTCCTTGTCCTCTCTCGCCCAGGCTCTGGGTACTTTGTCTGGCAAAGCAGCTGCCAACGCGGCCTCTTTCTCGGCTCAATGGCATCAGTCACTCCTTCCCTAGCCCCACCATGTCCTCCTGAGGAGTCCCCCAAACTGTTTGACCACAGTGTTGGGTAAATGCTCCAAGAGGATTCCCAGCGTTTTGAAGGCTCCGATGATGGTAGCCAGCTAGAGGAAGGCAGTAACATGAGCCCAGAGAGAGGGGGTGCCCAAGAAGGACAGCAATCTGGCAGTTATGTTCCCTCAGCTGCAGCATACTGCCAGCTTTGCTCCAGTGATGAGGAGAGAGGGGATGATGAGGTCACTGACTCCACGTGGGTGCCTGATAGGAGAGAGGAGGAGGAGGAGGCACATCTCCAACGAGGCAGGATGCCCTCCAGGGGCCAGCTTAAGGGGCAGAGCTCCGCATGTGCAGGGCGCTGCTGTCACTGCGCATTATTCCAAAAGTTCTTTGGTGTGGGCCTTTTTTTAGACGAATGCATCAGATCCCACCACTGCTATTTGCAACATATGTCTCAAGCGTGGGCACCACATGCTTGCCTAGACATATGTCGACCTGCCATGCAGTTCGTTGGCAAGCGTACCTAAAAGACCCACACCAAAGAACAAAGCGGACCTCTCCTTGCTCCTCATCAGCTGGGATCTCCAACCCCACTATACCTTCAGTCCTCTCTGAAACCTGCACTGAGAGGAATGAAGGTGTAGAATTAGGTGTGTCACAGCCAAATACTTGGCCAATGGCACCAACTTCCTCTCCGCCCTCTGACAGGGACAATTGACCCATGTGCCCTGTTTGGCTCACTTCCTTAACTTGGGGGTGCAGCGGTTCTTGGGCAGGTACCCGGGCTTACAGGATGTCTTGAGGCAGGCCAGGAAAGTCTGTGTGCATTTCCGCAGGTCATATAATTCCAGTGCTCGGCTGGCTGACCTCCAAAAGGAATTTAACCTGCCCAAGAACTGCCTAATCTCTGACATGCCCACCAAGTGGAACTCAACGTGGGCTATGCTGCAGTGGCTGCACACACTGCAGAGGGCCATCAATGAGTACCTGTGCGACTATGGCACAAGGACAGGGTCAGGGGACCTTGTTTTTTTTCCCCACGCCAGTGGGCTATGATAAGGGATGCATCCACTGTCCTGTCACAATTTGAGGAGGCCACGAGGATGGTGAGCAGCGACAGTGCATACATCAGTGACACTGTCCCTCTTGTCCACATGTTGGAGCACACGCTGCGTGGAAAAATTTGCAGGGCACTTGAGTCAGAACAGAGGGAGGAAGAGGAGGACTTCCTTACCTCTCAAGGACCCCTTTATCCAGACAGTGTTCCTGCGTGCCCGCCGATCACACAGGAAGAGGATGAGGAGGAGGAGGATTGTGTCAGCATGGAGGTGGAGCCTGGCACTCAGCATCAGCAGCAGTCTTCAAGGGATCATTAACAGTCCGAAGAAACCCATGGACTTGTACGTGGCTGGGAGGAGGTGGCTGCGGATCATGTCGTCCTTAGTGACCCAGAGGACTCTGGACCGAATGCCTAAGCAAACCTAAGCTGCATGGCCTCCCTGATCCTGCAAAGCCTGTGGAAGGATCCTAGTAATCGTGGTATCAAGGGGAGGGATGATTACTGGCTGGCAACCCTCCTTGATCCACGTTACAAGGGTAAGGTTGCGGACCTTACCTTGCTGTCGCAGAGGTAGCAGAGGATGAAACATCTTCGAGAGGCCTTGCAGAAAGGTTTGTGCAACGCGTTTCCAGAGCCTGGGAGGTTACAATTTCCTGGTCCTCCTGGACAACGTGTTGCTGAGGCTTCAGTCAGTCACAGAAGGAGTGGTGAAGAAGGATGCCGTCTGACCGATGTGTTCAGACAATTTTTTAGTCCGCAGCCCCAAGGTCTGATCGGTTCCAGCAACCATCGCCAACGTCTGATTCACATAGTGCAGGATTACCTAGGGGCAAGATCAGACTTGGACACTTTTCCCACCGAAAATCCTCTGGGTTACTGTGTCTTGAGGATGGATCATTGGCCAGAGCATGCACAGTATGCAATTGAGCTACTGGCCTGTCCTGCATCCAGCGTTCTTTCAGAATGCACATTCAGTGCTGCTGGAGGCTTTGTAACCGATCACAGGGTGCTCCTGTCCACCGAATTGGTCGATCGGCTGGCCTTCATAAAAATGAATCAGTCTTGGATCACCAGCTACCAAGCACCTGATTGATTTTTTTTTTAATGTCAGATCCCTTCAAGACTGCCTGTGCTGATGCTGAGTGACTATCCTGTTATGCTGAGTCACAATCCTCTTCCTCCTCAATTTTCATGCTGATAGCTTGTAAGAACATTTTTGGTTCTGGGCACTGCCACCAGTGGTCAAGGCCAAATTTTCCTGCCCCTGTTTAACAAGGGTGTGTCATTACAATTTTTGATGCAATACTTTGCAGCAGGGCTCATTCCTGCGCTCCAACTATAGTATATGTGAGGGGTTGCAGTGTTGTGGCACCAGTGCCTAAGGACCAGTTTTTCTGCCCCTGTTCAACAGGGACATGTAAATACAATTCTTGATCTAGTATTTCACAGCAGGGCCCATTACTGCGACCAAGAGTAAATGTGAGGGCTTACAGTGTTGTGGCAACACCACCACCACCACCAAAGGCCCAATTTTTCTGCCCTTGTTCAACAGGTGCATGTAATTACAATTCCTGATATAATATTTCACAGCAGGGCCCGTTCCAGCACCCACCAAGAGTAACTGTGAGGACTAACAGTGTTGTGGCACCAGCACCACAACCACCACCACCAAAGGCCCAATTTTTCTACCACTGTTCAACAATGGCATGTAATTACAATTCTTGCTCTTATATTTTACAGCAGGGCCCGTTCCTGCGCCCACCAAGAGTAACTGTGAGGTCTTACAGTGTTGTAGCAACACCAACACCCAAGGCCCCAATTTCTGCAGAGTATATAGTGCAGGCCCCTACTTTCAAACATCCAACTTACAAACGACTCCTACTTGCAAACGGAAAGAGACAACAGGAAGTGAGATGAAATCTACCCCTAGGAAGGGAAATTCTCTCCTGAAGTGTCTCCTCTTCACTGATGCTTTATCACCAATCCTTGTTTCACTAAAACCCCCAAATTTTCAAAAAACATTTGTCATTGGGACAGAAAGTGAGGTGAAATCTTCTGAAGAGGTGCACAGACAGCAAAACAAATGTTACAGGGGTGATAACCCTTCCCTATGTTTTCCAAAAAGCTTAAAAATAGATTTTTTGGCTGGAGCTACACTTTAAAAATGTACCAGTTCAAAATTATAAACAGATTCTACTTAACAATAAACCAACAGTCCCTGTCTTGTTTGCACTGCCCATATACTGCTGATCAGAGTATATAGGCTCACCCATATCCATATCGGCATATCCATATCGGCTCATCCACACCTTTCCTTTTTTTAGTTTGGGTGCGGGGTTCCCCTTAATATCCATACAAGACCCAAAGGGCCTGGTAATGGACTGGGGGGGGTGGGGGGTACCCATGCCATTTGTCTTACAGATTTTCATCCATATTGCCGTGACCCGACATTACATTAAAGTCACAAGCAGTTTTAAATGACTTTTATTCCTTTAAAAATGTCATTTTGTGCAGGGACTGTTCTAAGCACGGGAAACACGCGCCACTTTACAGGCATACTATAGACACTCCCCAGGTACGATATTTAAAGGAATATTTCACTTTTTTTTCACTTTAAGTATCATTAAAATCACTGCTCCCGAAAAAACGGCCATTTTTAAAACTTTTTTTGCATTTATACATGTCCCCTGGGGCAGGACTCAGGTCCCCAAACCCTTTTTAGGACAATACCATGCATATTAGCCTTTAAAATTAGCACTTTTGATTTCAAACGTTCGAGTCCCATAGACTTTAATGGGGTTCTAAAGTTTGCGCGAACTTTTAGTCCGTTCGCAGGTTCTGGTACGAACCCCCCAGGTTCGGCTCATCCCTACTCTGGAGTCTATAGCTTTGTTAATACAAGAAAGGACTTTGCGGGAGCAGACATGCATTGTTAGAGCTCCACACCACTGAGGAGAGAAGAGAAGGACAAAGCGGAGCCTGCAGGCTCAAAAGGTATCCATTTGAACCTATTTGCCCCAGGGAACAAACTGTGAAAGTTCGGTCAGGAAATATGGTACTGGGAGGAAACCGTGGCAGAAATAAAAATCACCTCACAAAGAGCTCACAGGCACTCACTGCAGCTGAAGCAGCTCCAGTCACCTCACAAGATACAGCATCAGGGCGCTCTCACAGACAGAAAATGTCACAGCAAGACTCTCCATTTGAGTCAGATACAGAACAAATCCTCTCACAAACTTCTCCACAAGCCTCCTCAGTATCCCCAGTAATATTATTACAATTTGAAAAGATGCTTCATAAGGCTTTAAAACAAACCTCAGACCAAATAACAAACAGCCTAACCAAAGAAATAAGAGAGCTGGGAAACCGCACCGCAGCCTTAGAAATAAAAATGGATGAAATTGAAATTACAACTCAAGAAAATATAACAGAATTGGAACAATTAAAAAAAGAGAATTTAATACTTCAAACTAAGCTCGAAGATTACGAAAATAGAGCCAGACGTTCAAACTTGCGCATAAGGGGAATACCTGAAACTGTGACAGACCTGCAATCTACTATTACTGCTCTATTACAAGAACTAAAGCCAGATATCCCTATTGAACGTTTAGAACTGGACAGAGTACACAGAGCCCTCACAGCCAAAAAGAAAGATGGACCCCCACGTGATATAATCACAAAATTTCATTATTACAGAATGAAAGAACAAATACTAATTGCTGCAAGAGAAAAAAAGGAACTTAGTTTTCAAGGACACAATTATCAAATTTTTGCTGACCTATCCCAACTTACTATTACTAAAAGACGATCCATGAAACCCCAACTAATGGAACTGCAACGCCACAACATTATGTATCAATGGGGCTTCCCCTTTTCAGTCAGATTTAACTACCAAGGTACAATTTACAGAAGCATATCAGCAGATGAACTACAACAAACCCTTTTAAAATTAAATCTGACAGAACCCACAAGCAGCAACACTCCCACACGCAGAAGAGTGGCGTCATCTTCACCTTCAGGCAGCACCCAGAAAATTCCAGAACAAAATGGGAATCATCATTCTCACAAAAGAGGCCGTTATGCCACATCATCCATGGACCAAGAAGATTCAATGGACTGACATCCTAATTCCTGATATCTCTTCATTTATTATACTAAGAGATGGTTCTCTATAAAAAACCTATATTTATAACTGAATGTAACTGCATTCTGATAGTCACACACTGTGTGGGATCATGTTACATTCCAGTTATATTTCTTATTACTTCTGATTCATATAGCCTTAGAATATATAAGTGAAATAAGGAAATTCTTGTTCAGTTATATATTATCAGGTAATAACAATAGATTTATTACTTTTTAGGACAAATATGTTCAAAAATCCAGAAGTAATGGAAGCTTTTTTTTTTTTTTTTTTTTTTTTCTTTCTTTTCTTAAAACAAATATATTATTACCTAACTAGTTCCTAGAATTATGTTTTTGTTTATTCTAATCTGAAGCAATACAACCTCAATTTTATGAGTTAACATATCTAAACAGTTACATATGAATAAAATATGTAATAGTTTACTCTAAAAAGGGTTAAAATCCCAAAATAATTCAAACTATCTTCATCAATACCAAAGTTATTAACAGTACCTTTCTAACTGAATTATTTAGCCTAGGGCAAGACTAACCATATACAACCACCCTGGAATAAATAATTTCAACAAAAACTATATTCTGCACTCCAACTAATGAAACAACATTTTGATGTCTTTTGACATAGCACTTCTCTCCTGTAAGCGGAAGATCCGTGTACCCCCATTAGCCCTCCTCATTCTCCCAACCATATTATGTGGGAGTGTGACGAAGGCACTTATTCCCCTGAGAGAGATATTTATTCTCTTTCACGGGTAAATTGTGATTACTTGCAAAAAATAATTTATACAATGTATCATCTAATCTCATATGTTTTTTGTTTACTCTTTACTCCAGAATTCACTGGTTTCTTTTCTATCTATTCATCTCTTCAGTCCACACAGGTTGATCTGCGCAGTCAGCTCTGCATAACAAAAAGTAAGTCAAAACTATTTGATCTATTGCCATGGCACCACTGAATATACTTTCCCTGAATGTTCAGGGAATAAATGTCCCTCAAAAAAGGACCAAAGCCTTCCGTACTTTCCATAACAAGAAGGCTCACATAGTATGCCTCCAAGAAACACACTTCACCAAAGATTCTACTCCAAAATATATTTCTCCTTTTTATCAACAAATTTACACGGCTTCTGCCTGTACCAAGCAAAGGGGAACTCTAATTGCATTTCACCGATCCACACCATTCACCTTATCATCAGAAATTAAAGACCCAGAAGGTAGATACCTGATACTCATGGGTTATATAATGGATACAGCAATCACTGTGATTTCCTACTACGCTCCTAACAAACAACCTACACCATTCCTCTCACATATATTACAAGTGATTAATACACACAAAATAGGAACAGTGATAATGTGTGGGGATTCGAACCAGGTCCTCCTCCCATTTCTAGATAAATCTCCTTTTACACCATCCAAAATAACCTCTAGATTACCTTTTTCTCAACTTCTTTCCAAATACAATCTGGTAGATTCATGGAGAGAAAGTAACCCAATGAAAAAGAAATTCACTTATTTCTCGCACCCTCATCAAACTTTCACCAGAATAGATCATATTTTTCTAACAACAGGAATGATACCAGAAATTATTGCATCAGATATAATTCCGATTCCGTGGTCTGACCATAATGCAGTATACACTACTTTAGCCTCAGCTATACCAAAAGCGCATGACCCAACGTGGTACTTACCGGACATAATGCTCAAACACCCACTACATCAGATGGCCATTGAACAAGCTTTAAAGGAATACATATCAATTAATAATACAACAGACATCTCCCCAATAACACTGTGGGAAGCTCATAAGCCTGTCTTGCGTGGTACAATACAAAGACAAATGGCACTATTTAAACGGGAACGCAAAAATCTAGCAAAAAAACTAGAACTCAATTTTAATGCAGCCTACATATCATTTCAAGATAATCCATCTCAGAGTACAAAATCTCATCTGGAAAAATCTAGATTGGAATACGATCTATTTCTCACTGAGTCAGTTGATAAATCCCTCAAACGCTCCAAACACAATTTCTACATGAATACAAACAAACCAGGTACATATTTGGCTCGGGCATTAAATTCAACTAACAAATCTTTCAAACCAATACGTTTGAAATTATCAAAAAATGTTTACACTTGTAATCCAGTTAAAATAGTCCATAAATTTCACTCACATCTCGCAACTTTATACAAGACAAACAATGAATTTAATCCTACAGAGGCTGAATCCTTCTTCTCAAAAATAACCTTACCTGAGTTATCTCAGAATCAAAAAAGCAGTTTGGATGAGCCTATAACTATAGATGAAGTTGCTAACGCCATAAAAGACCTAAAACTTAACAAAAGACCAGGCCCAGACGGCTACTCGGCTTTATACTATAAAACATTCTCAGAAATACTCTCTCCCATTCTCACTGAAACTTTTAACAAACTTCTAGATGGACATTCTTTTCGGCAAGAAACACTAATGGCAATTGTTTGTATGATCCCAAAACCCCTTTCTGATGATACTTCCTGTGTGAATTATCGGCCTATCTCTCTGTTAAACCTCGATATTAAATTATTAGCAAAAATAATAGCAAAACGCCTCAATAGCATTATAGGAAAATTAATACATAGAGATCAAGTAGGCTTCATGCCAAATAGACAGGCAGGCGATAATATACGCAGGGCAGTGTTATTGGCACATATTGCTAAAAAACGGAAAATCCCTTTATGTTTTCTATCTCTCGATATTAAGAGGGCATTTGACACAGTATCCTGGCAATATATGCAATATTCATTACAAAAATGGGGTTTTGGACCCCACTTTTTAACATGGATCAAAGCATTATATAATAAACCCAAAGCCTATATAAAATATGCTGGATACAAATCTGAAGCCTTTAATATCGAAAGAGGTACCCGACAGGGTTGCCCATTATCTCCCTTATTATTTGCCCTTATACTTGAACCCATGGCCCAATATATCAGAACAAACCAAACTATAACTGGCATTGAAGTAGGAGGTATTACACACAAATTATGTATATTTGCAGACGATATATTACTTTTTCTATCATCACCACAGGTCTCTGGTCCTAACTTAATACCAGCTCTTGATGGATTTGCAGCCCTATCCGGCCTTATGATTAATCCTAAGAAATGCCTAGTGCTTAATATTTCACTCACAAACATGGAATTGATCCCGGCTAGGGCTGCACTCCCATTCACATGGGCAGAAAAATCAATCCCATATCTTGGAATTCATTTAACAGCCTCTCATTCTGACTTATTCTCAACCAATTATCCTCCTGTATTAAGACAGATCACAAATCTAATAAAACAATGGTCGCAACTTCCTTTATCCTGGATGGGGAAGATTAATGCAATCAAAATGACTATTCTACCCAAATTGCTTTATCTATTCAGAGTCCTCCCTATTCCAATTCCTTCCTATTTTTTGAGAATAGTACAAAAAAGAGCAACTTTGTTTATATGGGGCTCTTCTAAACCACGTATACCTATACACACACTACATCTTCCCAAAAATAAAGGAGGCCTGGGATACCCTAATTTTACTAACTACTAGGGATGAGCTTCGAGTTCGAGTCGAACTCATGTTCGACTCGAACAATGGCTGTTCGCAAGTTCACCGAACAGCGAACAATTTGGGGTGTTCGCGGCAAATTCGAATGCCGCGGAACACCCTTTAAAAGTCTATGGGAGAAATCAAAAGTGCTAATTTTAAAGGCTAATATGCAAGTTATTGTCATAAAAAGTGTTTGGGGACCTGGGTCCTGCCCCAGGGGACATGGATCAATGCAAAAAAAAGTTTTAAAAACGGCCGTTTTTTCAGGAGCAGTGATTTTAATAATGCTTAAAGTCAATCAATAAAAGTGTAATATCCCTTTAAATTTCGTACCTGGGGGGTGTCTATAGTGTGCCTGTAAAGGGGCGCATGTTTCCTGTGTTTAGAACAGTCTGACAGCAAAATGACATTTTGAAGGAAAAAACTCATTTAAAACTACTCGCGGCTATTGCATTGCCGACAATACACATAGAAGTTCATTGATAAAAACGGCATGGGAATTCCCCAAAGGGGAACCCCGAACCAAAATTAAAAAAAAAAAATGACGTGGGAGTCCCCCTAAATTCCATACCAGGCCCTTCAGGTCTGGTATGGATATTAAGGGGAACCCCGGCCAAAATTTAAAAAAAAAAAATGACGTGGGGTTCCCCCTAAATTCCATACCAGACCCTTCAGGTCTGGTATGGATTTTAAAGGGAACCCCGCGCCAAAAAAAAAAAAAAAACGGCGTGGGGTCCCCCCAAAAATCCATACCAGACCCTTATCCGAGCACGCAACCTGGCAGGCCGCAGGAAAAGAGGGGGGGACGAGAGTGCGGCCCCCCTCCCTCCTGAACCGTACCAGGCCACATGCCCTCAACATTGGGAGGGTGCTTTGGGGTAGCCCCCCAAAACACCTTGTCCCCATGTTGATGAGGACAAGGGCCTCATCCCCACAACCCTGGCCGGTGGTTGTGGGGGTCTGCGGGCGGAGGGCTTATCGGAATCTGGAAGCCCCCTTTAACAAGGTGACCCCCAGATCCCGGCCCCCCCCCTGTGTGAAATGGTAAGCCTACCATTTCACGAAAAAAGTGTCAAAAATGTTAAAAATGACAAGAGACAGTTTTTGACAATTCCTTTATTTAAATGCTTCTTCTTTCTTCTATCTTCCTTCATCTTCTGGTTCTTCTGGTTCTTCTGGCTCTTCTGGTTCTTCCTCCGGCGTTCTCGTCCAGCATCTCCTCCGCGGCGTCTTCTATCTTCTTCTCCTCGGGCCGCTCCGCACCCATGGCATGGGGGGGAGGCTCCCGCTCTTCTCTTCTTCTTTTCTTCTCTTCTTCTCTTCTTCTTTTCTTCTTTTCTTCTCCGGGCCGCTCCGCAATCCATGCTGGCATGGAGGGAGGCTCCCGCTGTGTGACGGCGCTCCTCGTCTGACAGTTCTTAAATAACGGGGGGGCGGGGCCACCCGGTGACCCCGCCCCCCTCTGACGCACGGTGACTTGACGGGACTTCCCTGTGACGTCACGGGGAATGCCACAGGGAAGTCCCGTCAAGTCACCGTGCGTCAGAGGGGGGCGGGGTCACCGGGTGGCCCCGCCCCCCCCCGTTATTTAAGAACTGTCAGACGAGGAGCGCCATCACACAGCGGGAGCCTCCCTCCATGCCAGCATGGATTGCGGAGCGGCCCGGAGAAGAAAAGAAGAAAAGAAGAAGAGAAGAAGAGAAGAAAAGAAGAAGAGAAGAGCGGGAGCCTCCCCCCCATGCCATGGGTGCGGAGCGGCCCGAGGAGAAGAAGATAGAAGACGCCGCGGAGGAGATGCTGGACGAGAACGCCGGAGGAAGAACCAGAAGAGCCAGAAGAACCAGAAGATGAAGGAAGATAGAAGAAAGAAGAAGCATTTAAATAAAGGAATTGTCAAAAACTGTCTCTTGTCATTTTTAACATTTTTGACACTTTCTTCGTGAAATGGTAGGGGTACTTATGTACCCCCTTACCATTTCACACAGGGGGGGGGGCCGGGATCTGGGGGTCACCTTGTTAAAGGGGGCTTCCAGATTCCGATAAGCCCCCCGCCCGCAGACCCCCACAACCACCAGCCAGGGTTGTGGGGATGAGGCCCTTGTCCTCATCAACATGGGGACAAGGTGTTTTGGGGGGCTACCCCAAAGCACCCTCCCAATGTTGAGGGCATGTGGCCTGGTACGGTTCAGGAGGGAGGGGGGGCCGCACTCTCGTCCCCCCCTCTTTTCCTGCGGCCTGCCAGGTTGCGTGCTCGGATAAGGGTCTGGTATGGATTTTTGGGGGGACCCCACGCCGTTTTTTTTTTTTTTTTTTGGCGCGGGGTTCCCCTTAAAATCCATACCAGACCTGAAGGGTCTGGTATGGAATTTAGGGTGAACCCCACGTCATTTGTTTTTTTAAATTTTGGCCGGGGTTCCCCTTAATATCCATACCAGACCTGAAGGGCCTAGTATGGAATTTAGGAGGACTCCCACGTCATTTTTTTTTTTTAATTTTGGTTCGGGGTTCCCCTTTGGGGAATTCCCATGCCGTTTTTATCAATGAACTTCTATGTGTATTGTCGGCAATGCAATAGCCGCGAGTAGTTTTAAATGAGTTTTTTCCTTCAAAATGTCATTTTGCTGTCAGACTGTTCTAAACACAGGAAACATGCGCCCCTTTACAGGCATACTATAGACACCCCCCAGGTACAAAATTTAAAGGGATATTACACTTTTATTGTTTGACTTTAAGCATTATTAAAATCACTGCTCCTGAAAAAACGGCCGTTTTTAAAACTTTTTTTTGCATTGATCCATGTCCCCTGGGGCAGGACCCAGGTCCCCAAACACTTTTTATGACAATAACTTTCATATAAGCCTTTAAAATTAGCACTTTTGATTATTCATGTTCGTGTCCCATAGACTTTAACGGTGTTCGCATGTTCGAACGAACTTTTTTCCTGTTCGCATGTTCTGGTGCGAACCGAACAGGGGGGTGTTCGGCTCATCCCTACTAACTACTACAGAGCGGCACATTTGGCCAGTCTGTCCAAATACCATGCAAAACAGGAAATCCCATTATGGGTATTTATAGAGGCTTCAGAAAATGACCCTCTATTAATATCAAATTTATTATGGCTTGATCCTAAAGACCGCTTTAAAATTCATAATCCCATAACTAAACACTTCTTATCTCTCTGGGATAAACTAAAAACCAAATATCAGTTACAATCTCCACACAATCCTCTCCTTTCTTTTATCAGAAATCCGGCCTTTTATCTGGCATGGATCTACCCAAATTCTTTTAAAGCTTGGACAACATCAGGCATTCAGACACTAAATGACTTCATAGCATCTAAATCATTCCTTTCATTCCCATCGCTTAGAGAAAAATATGATCTACCAAACTCTGAGATATTTAGATATCTCCAAATCAAAAATTTCTATACACCATTCCTAAAGGGGGATACACCATTATCCCAATTATCCATTTTTGAATCAATCTGTACAAAAGATCCATTTGCTAAAGGTACAATTTCATCACTTTATAATCAATTATATGGAGTACCAAATCTTAATAGACCCTCTTACGTTCAGAGGTGGGAGGAGGACCTGGGACGAACTTTAGAAGACACGGACTGGTCTAACATATGGCTCACATCTAAGTCATCTTCACCCAACATCTTAGCACTGGAGACAAATTATAAAGTCCTAACTCGCTGGTACCTTGTACCCGCTAGAGTGGCAAAATATTCATCTAATACCTCAGCTCTTTGTTTTCGAGGATGCCCAGGAATAGGCACATATTTACACATATGGTGGACGTGCCCAGTAATCCAAACCTTCTGGAAGGAAGTCTTCGTGATTGCATCTAAAATATTTAAAAAAATAATACAACCAGATCCATATTTAACTTTACTTAATCTAAAACCGGAATGGTTAACACTCTCTCAATTCAAACTTATGATCCAACTAATAACGGCTGCAAAACAAACAGTGGCCAAGGCATGGAAATCTCCCACATTGGTACTAGCAGAAACAATTCACAGAATGAATAATACAATGTCCCATGCTAAGATGGTAGCCATCGATCAAAATCAAATTCCAAAATTTGAAAAACTTTGGCATCCTTGGATAAAACAACAGTTCCTGTCAAACTTCAATGACTCTGTCCTGTTGCCATGGTAACAGATTAAATGACTTACAGAGACACCCATTCTAAGGCTTCAAAGAGAACTAAAAAGAATAATAAACTGATGAGCGGGACAACCTTGTGGACCATACCTCTACCTTTCAACCCTTTTTCTTCTTTCTCTTTCCTTTTCTCCATCTTACGATTAAAGCTCATTATCAGAATTTATTTGACCTATATACACTCTACTTGTAAACAATATGTATAGTAGGTATAAATCATTTAAATACCTACAAAAGTAACTAAGGAAATGATATATATCTTTAATTTAGGTTTACGTGAACCCAATGTTTAATATTTGAAATTTCATGATATTTACCTATATAAACCCTACTGTAAAACAATGAGCTTACTTTATAGATCCTTGTAAACTTACTTTATGTATCTTTATAACATTGTATACTCAATAAACTTCTTTTGACAAGGAAAGGACTTTGCTCGCTTTGGAAACCAAAGCTTGGCAGTGCATGCTAGTATTAAGCTTATGATCTACCAAAACTCCCAGATCCTTCTCCACTATGGATTCACCCAATTGTACTCCCCCTAGTATGTATGATGCATGCATATTCTTAGACCCTAAGTGCATAGTAGGGATGAGCCGAACACCCCCCTGTTCGGTTCGTACCAGAACATGTGAACAGGTAAAAAATTTGTTTGAACACGCGAACACCGTTAAAGTCTATGGGAGACGAGCATGAATAATCAAAAGTGCTAATCTGAAAGGCTTATATGCAAGTTATTGTCATAAAAAGTGTTTGGGGAGCTGGGTCCTGCCCCAGGGGACATGGATCAATGCAAAAAAAAGTTTTAAAAACGGCCGTTTTTTCGGGAGCAGTGATTTTAATGATGCTTAAAGTGAAACAATAAAAGTGTAATATTCCTTTAAATTTCGTACCTGGGGGGTATCTATAGTATGCCTGTAAAAGGGTGCATGTTTCCCGTGTTTAGAACAGTCTGACAGCAAAATGACATTTCAAAGGAAAAAAAGTCATTTAAAACTACTTGCGACTATTAATGAATTGCCAGTCCGACAATACACATAAAAGTTCATTGATAAAAACGGCATGGGAATTCCCCACAGGGGAACCCCGAACCAAAATTTAAAAAAAAAATGACGTGGGGGGTCCCCCTCAAAATCTATACCAGACCTTTCAGGTCTGGTATGGATTTTAAGGGGAACCCTGCGCCAAAATTTTTTTAAAAAATGGCGTGGGGTCCCCCCAAAAATCCATACCAGACCCTTATCCGAGCACGCAACCTGGCAGGCCGGAGGAAAAGGGGGGGGGCCAGAGAGTGCCCCCCCTCCTGAACCGTACCAGGCCACATGCCCTCAACATTGGGAGTATGCTTTGGGGTAGCCCCCAAAAACATCTTGTCCCCACGTTGATGGGGACAAGGGCCTCATCCCCACAACCCTTGCCCGGTGGTTGTGGGGGTCTGCGGGTGGGGGCTTATCGGAATCTGGAACAAGGGGACCCCCAGATCCCTGCCCTGCCCCCTGTGTGAAATGGTAAGGGGGTACTTTTGTACCCCTACCATTTCACAAAAAAAAGTGTCAAAAATGTTAAAAATGACAAGAGACAGTTTTTGACAATTCCTTTATTTAAATGCTTCTTCTTTCTTCTATCTTCTTTCTTCTATCTTCCTTCGGTTTCTTCCTCCATCTTCTTCTTCTTATAGTTCTTCCTCCGGTGTTCTCGTCCGGCATCTTCCTCCGCGGCGCCGGCGTCTTCTTCCCTTCTTCTCAGGCCGCTCTGCATCCACCATGATGGGAGGCTCCCGCTTTGTGACGCTTCTCCTCTTCTGGCGGTTCTTAAATAACGGAGTCACCGGGTGGCCCCGCCCCCTCTGATGCACGGTGACTTTCCTGTCCGCCCCCTTTGATGTCACGGGGAATGCCACAGGGAAGTCCCCGTTTGTCAGAGGGCTCCGTTATTTAACCACTTCAATACCAGGCACTTAGACACCTTCCCGCCCAGGTCCATTTTCAGCTTTCAGCGCTGTCGCAATTTGAATGACAATTGCGCGGTCATGCTACACTGTACCCAAACAAATTTTTTATCATTTTGTTCCCACAAACAGAGCTTTCTTTTGGTGGTATTTGATCACCTCTGCGTTTTTTATTTTTTGCGCAACAAATAAAAAAAGACCGAAAATTTCGAAAAAAAACAAGTTTTTCTTTGTTTCTGTTAAATTTTTTTGTAAATAAGTAGGTTTTCTCCATCAATGACAGGCACTGATATGGCTGCACTGACGGGCACTGATACGGCGGCACTGATGGGCACCGATGAGGTGGAAACAATGAGGTGGCACTGATGAGGTGGCACTGACAGGCACTGATGATGGGCACTGATAGGTGGCACTGATGGGCACTGATAGGTGGCACTGGTATGCGGCACTGATTGGCACTCATAGGCGGCACTGATGGGCACTCGTAGGTGGCATTAGTACATTAGTATATTGGTACATATGGGTGGCACTGATGGGTACTTATGGGTGGCACTGATGTGTGGCACTGATGGGCACTGATAGGTGGGCACTGATGGGCACCGATGGGCAATGACAGGTGGCACCGATGGGCAATGACAGGTGGCACTGATAAAACATATTGGGGGCATTGCTGGGCAGATCTGGAATATAATGGTGCCAATCAGTGCCCATTTGTGGGCACAGATTGGGCACATTGGGCACATGTGGATGGCCATGGGGTACATACCTGGCCATCCACATGTTGCCCCTTCCCTGGTGGTCCTAGTGGCGATCCCTGGTGGTCCAGTGTGGTGATCTGAGGGGGGGTTGCGCTGATAAACAATCAGCGCAGACCCCCCCCTGTCAGGTGAACTGCCGATCGGCTCTCCTCTACTCGCGTCTGTCAGACGCGAGTGAGGAAAAGCTGATCAACTGCTCTTCCCATTGACAGCGTGATCAGCCATGATTGGACACGGCTGATCACGTGGTAAAGAGCCTCCACCGGAGGCTCTTTACCAAGATCGGTGGAGCGGTGTATCAGGCTGACACACCGCTCCACCGATCGCCGCGATGCGTGTCCCCGGGAGCGCGTGGCGGCATGTTATCCTGCTGGACGTCATATGACGCCCAGTCCAGATAACGGAACTACTTCCCGGACGTCAATCCGCTATAGGGCGGGCGGGAAGTGGTTAAGAACCGTCAGAAGAGGAGAAGCGTCACACAGCAGTAGCCTCCCATCATGGTAGATGCGGAGCGGCCCGAGAAGTAGAAGGGAAGAAGACGCCAGCGCCACAGAGAAAGATGCCGAACGAGAACACCGGTGGAAGAACCAGAAGAAGAAGTTGGAGGAAGAAACCGAAGGAAGATAGAAGAAAGAAGATAGAAGATAGAAGAAAGAAGAAGCATTTAAATAAAGGAATTGTCAAAACCTGTCTCTTGACATTTTTAACATTTTTGACAATTTTTTGGTGAAATGGTAGGGGTACTTTTGTACCCCCTTACCATTTCACACAGGTGGGAAGGCCGGGATCTGGGGGTCCCCTTGTTAAAGGGGGCTTCCAGATTCCGATAAGCCCCCCGTCCGCAGACCCCCACAACCACCGGACAAGGGTTGTGGGGATGAGGCCCTTGTCCCCATCAACATGGGGACAAGGTGTTTTGGGGGGCTACCCCAAAGCACCCTCCCAATGTTGAGGGCATGTGGCCTGGTACGGTTCAGGAGGAGGGAGCGCTCTCTCATCCCCCCTCTTTTCCTGCGGCCTGCCAGGTTGCGTGCTCGGATAAGGGTCTGGTATGGAGTTTTTGGGGGGACCCCACGCCATTTTTTTTAAATTTTGGCCGGGGTTCCCCTTAATATTCATACCAGACCTGAAGGGCCTGGTATGGAATTTAGGGGGACCCCCCGCGTCATTTTTTTTTTTAAATTTTGGTTCAGGGTTCCCCTGTGGGGAATTCCCATGCTGTTTTTATCAATGAACTTTTATGTGTATTGTCGGACCGGCAATTCATTAATAGCCGCAAGTAGTTTTAAATGACTTTTTTTCCTTTGAAATATCATTTTGCTGTCAGACTGTTCAAAACACGGGAAACATGTGCCCCTTTACAGGCATACTATAGACATGTGCACACTGAAATATTTCGTTTCAGAATTTTGTTTTCGTCCGAAAAATACATTTATTTAGTTACTCCCGAAATTCGTTTTTATATATTTCTTTTTTCGTTAAAAATTGCATTCGTCCGAAAATCCAAATTATGGTCGAATCTGTCATTGAAGGCTTATGGTGTCTGTCGAATGTTCAAAGAAGATTCGACGGAGCAGCTAAACTGTACGATGCCGTATAGTTTACCTGCTCCGTCGAATCTTCTTAGAACTTTCAACAGACACCATAAGCCAAAGTACGTGTGTACTTAGTTCTAGCTATTTTACTGCGCCTCCTCTTTGGTTACAATCAGCCAATAACATTCACCATCATCATTATTTTTATCTATCTTTTCTCCCCTACGTCGAATCTTTTCTCCCCTACGTCGAATCTTTAGTCCCCTACGTCGAATCTTTTATCTCTATATAGAATAATCTTAGACTAATAGAGTTAAGGTTAGGCACATTCAACCACAGGTTTGATGGACACAGATTGTTATTTTCATCATCATGTCGAATCTCCTATCTATTTCGAACTGTTGCAGCAACAAAAACGAAAATAAAGCATTTGTTTATGTCGGATCTTTCGTTTTTCGGATTCTGTACTTTCGTTATCGTTTGTTAAAACGATAACGAAAATACCTGAAATTCAGACAAAAATGCATTTGGACAAAAACGAATGCACATGTCTAGCATACTATAGACACCCCCCAGGTACGAAATTTAAAGGAATATTACACTTTTATCGTTTCACTTTAAGCATTATTAAAAATCACTGCTCCTGAAAAAACGGCCGTTTTTAAAACTTTTTTTGCATTGATCCATGTCCCCTGGGGCAGGACCCAGGTCCCCAAACACGTTTTATGACAATAACTTGCATATAAGCCTTTACAATTAGCACTTTTGATTTCTCCCATAGACTTTTAAAGGGTGTTCCACGGCTTTCGAATTTGCCGTGAACATCCCAAATTGTTTGCTTTTCAGCGAACTGGCGAACAGCAGATGTTCGAGTCGAACATGAGTTTGACTCGAACTCAAAGCTCATCCCTAGTGCATAGCTTTACATGTATCACCATTAAACCAAATTTTCCACATAGTTTCCCAATTAAACAGTGCATTGAGGTCATCTTGTAAGTTGGAGACATCTAGTAAGGATGTTATTCGACTGCAAAGCTTGGTGTCATCTGCAAAGACTGAAACTGTACGTTTAATCCCAGATCCTATATCAATAATGAAGATATTAAATAGTAAGGGTACCAACACTGAACCTTGGGGTACACCACTAATAACCTTACTCTCTGAGTTCTGTCTTGTAGCCAGTTTTCTATCCATTTACAAACTGATCTTTCTAAGCCTGTAGACTTTACCTCACACATTAGCCGTGTGTGGGGAACTATGTTAAATGGTTTTGCAAAATTCAAGTATACCACGACCACAGCCACCCTTTTATCTAAGGTTTTACTTACCTCCTCATAAAAAGAAATCAGGTTTTTTGAGCCATTGAGCATATGACTTTTGAGCCTTTGTGGATCATTCGGACTGTGTCAATACCATAACCATTATGAACTTGAGCTCCCACAGGTATATAATAAATTTGTCTTTCTCTCTTCACCCACTCCAGATTATTTTGTATAGGGCCTACATGCTCAGACCTGACCTTTTTACTATTAATATGTTTGAAGAACTTTTGGGGGTTTGTCCCACTATCTTTTGCAATCTGTCATTCGTTTTGAATTTTCGCATCCCTGATTTCCTTTTTACATATTCTGTTATATTCTTTGTAACATTTAAATGATGATAGTGTTCCTTCATTTTTATATTTTTTAAAAGCTCTTTTCTTATTATTTATACCTTTTTTAAATGTGGCCATGAGCCACATACTGTAGATTTTATTTTTAGCTTTTTAAACGTATTGCCCATTGGAATATACTTTGCAGTGAGTTTTCATAGTCTTTTTGAAGAATTCCCATTTCTGTTCTGTGTTCATCTATACCAATATTCACTCCCGGTCTGATGCCCCGTACACACGATCGGACTTTCCAACAACAAAACCGTGGATTTTTGTTCGAAGGTTGTTGGCTCCAACTTGTCTTGCATACACATGGTCACACAAATGTTGGCCAACAATTACGAACATAATTGACGTACGACAAGCCGATAAAAAGGAAGTTCAAAAGTCATGTGATATCTCCATTTCGAACGCTAGTTTTACAAGTCTGAGCACTTCCAGCTCGTACTTGATTCCGAGCATGCGCAAACTTTTGTGCGACGGACTTGTGTACACACGTTCGGAAAATCCGACAACAAAGTTTTGTTGGCGGAAAATATGAGAACCTGCTAGCCAACATGTGTTGGCGGAAAGTCTGACAAGAAATGTTCGATGGAGCATACACAAGGTCGGACTTTCAGCCAACAAGCTCACATCCAACATTTCCCGTCGGAAAGTCTGATCCTGTGTACGCAGCATAAGTCTTGGAGAGCAGCACTCGTTCTTGGAAAATTTGATCTCTTCAAGTTAAGTGTTTTTATATTTCCCTATGTTTGTTGCTTACAGCTAACATTAAATTAAATCATGTTATGATCACTGCTACCAAGATGTTCTCTTATATGAATATTGGTAATAAGCTCTGCATGGTTTGAGATCACCAGGTCCAGCAGAGCATCACTCCTAGTAGGGGCCTCAATAAACTGGACCATAAAATTGTCTTGTAATAGGTTTATAAATTTAACTTTAACTGTTCCAGCAGTGCCATTGCTCCAGTCAATTTCCAGGTAGATAAAACATCCCATTATTATGTTTTCAGAAGTCAGCTGGTCAGTGGTAGGAAATTCAGCCAAAGGTTGGTGTGACCCCAGAGAAGAGTTTACATCAGTGCCCCTATTATCAGCTAGTTGCTTTTTACTCACTGGCCCTTTGGAGCGTGGGGAGGCAGCCGGAGAGATGGCAGAGTGCTTTTGAGAGAATATGTCATCCTTTTGCTCCAGAGCTTCCCGACCCCATTCCTTGACAACCAGCTTTTACTGCGCCCTGATTGGGCAAAGCTTTGCTTTTGCAGAATGCACTGTGCAACAGGCAATGCGTTGCAGGGCATTCGGCAGGGAGGACACCCGCTGAACACCCTGCAAATTTGGGTGTTCCCAGAACAGAGCGAACAGCCAATGTTCGGCCCAATTCAAACTGTAATTTTGCAAGTAAGGGAGGTGAATCTAAAGGAGCACCCAAAATGCACTAATTGTGAAATAAACCGCTTTATTTGGATTACCGATGGTAGAAAATAGCCAATGCGTTTTGGGGGAATTGCCAGCAAATGCACCTGGTGTAGCACACCCAAAGTCCAAAACTGTTTCGGTATTATGTTCACCTTGACATTTCTTTATAAAAATATCATAATGATATTCAGATGCGAGAAATACTTAACTATTTTTCTATGAAATGTGGCTGTATTGTTGCTTAAACTGTCAAGAGTGCCCCTACCTAAAGCAAACCAGAGCACATTTTTAGAGTTGGCTAATAATTACAGTATGTGTAAACTAAAAACCAAAATGATCATAGCTAGAAACAAGTGCTTCCTTATATCCATAAAATACATTCAACAGCAGAATAATACAAAAGAGAGAGGCAGAAAGGTGTAGAAGTATGAGAATCAGAAAGATTCCCAGGTTGCAGTTTTCATCGTATCAGCCTAAAGTAAAGTAATGTTAAAGTGGTAGTAAAGGCCTTTTATGTTTTACCTACAGGTAAGCCTATAATAAGGCTTACCTGTAGGTACTGTAAATATCTCCTAATGCCCCGTACACACGATCCGAAAATGGACGACAGATTGTCCGAATTTTTTCTCTTACCGGTCGCAAGTAAAAACTGAATAGGTAACTAAGGTCACGAAAATTCTAGCACGAGAGAAAAAAAAATCGGAAGTGATGTCATGTTTTGTAGTGTATTTGTATTGTATTTTCAAGTTTTACTACCGCTTTAACTGTTGAATAAATTATATATTGCCAATAGAAGAAGCAGAAGTATGAGAAAGAGCTGAGAGCATATACATTTCTTTTACTGTTTTTAATTGATTTCATGGTTTTTCTTTTTAACACTGAGCTACTGTAAAAACACGAGGTGTGGATACCCCCAGGATATTATTCTGCTCAAATCATTCATGTCTTTGGATGACTTTTCCAGGCACACAAAATATTTAATTGCATAACAGTGAGACAGAAAAGAAACGAAAATAATTCATAACATGTACTAACAAATCCCTGTGTATGACCTTACATAAAAGTGGATTATCTGAGCAAAGCATATCTCGAATTGCAAGACAATACACATGAGACGTATCTAAAAACACAAAGGAGTACCATGAATAATTACATCTGATGGTGAGAAGCATAGTAATATATGATGCTAAACTTCAAAATAGATTTTGAAGAAAAAGTAACCACCAGTAATCTATAAATAAAACAAATTGCTTTCCAAATTAAAAGCATGGGGGTTGCATGTAAGAAGAGAAATTTACTATACATGCTTATAGTGTTTTATACTGTTGTAGAGTGTGTATATTTCATAATGCTTTGGACTATATTTTTTTTCTCATTTTCTTATTATAAATAGGAGATGTACAGCCTAAGCTCGTTTGCTGGCTGTTGCTGCAGCACCCAAATCTTTTTGAAGCCTCATCCAGGAACGTGTGTGATGGGAATATGGAGTATTATAGGCTTTGGAAAAAGATCACGGCCATATGGTCGGGATCTGCCTAAATGCCTGGACTGGCACCTGGCTCAGCCTCTCAACAAGCTGCTGAGAGCCTGAGCCATCCACTCTGTCAGGAAAATCTCTTGGTCACCTTAGATCAATCAAGACTCCCAGTCCGTAGCAAGGAAGAAACTTTATTCATAGGTATCGATACATATGGGTGAAATCCTTACATGCATAGCTTCAAGCGAGGAGTCACACCCAATGACCACAGACTTAGCTTTTAATAGTAGTAAAAAGAGGAAGTTACAGGAGTCATAAGTCTCTAGGCATATGCTGGCAGCTCATTGGACTTAACTTTATTGTCTACATCAGCAAACCTTACAATCTTAGGATATTACCATATATAGTTATAAGAAATAAAAACAACGCTTGTGTTTGTGAAGGATATAATCGCCATCTTGCAATACTACTTAAGTGTCCTTAAATAAGCATATAAGATGGAGAACAGGCACAAACAGTTATTTTATAATTCCAAAATTTCCCTCCTCTTTGTGGCTGTTCTTCATCTGCGGTGGTTTTCAAACACAGTGCCTGTGTTAGACACACTTACCAGTACGGCCAACACTATGGTGATGGAGATCAGCGCCGATGTGATCAAACCGGTCCATTTTCTGAACCATCCTTTCAACCAGGATGAAAATGGGTCATTTATTCCGGAGCTCATTTGATAATGCGGTGAGGCCCTCGATTGCCTGTGTTACTATTCCACCTGGAGCTGTATTATTGGGAATGAAAGTACAGCACAGGCTCCCAAATATTTTACAAAATCCTCCTCTTTCTGCTAACACCATGTCTAGTGCCATTCTGTTTTGCCAAGCTATAAGTGATGTGGGAGATAGTTGTTCAGCTAGACCTTTAACTGCAGTTAATTTACAAATCTCTGCTGATTGTAATAAATGTAATTTATCCAGTCAACATTCTTATTTATCATACTCCGCCAGAAGAACAGAAACTCAAACCCTTACTGCCACTTGGTTCCTGGCTTTAAACTCATTCGGCACTCCCTGTGGGACCCCATCTCATCAATATAGACCTGGGAATCAAAAGACCCTTTTGAAGAGGCGTCTCTCTGCTCCCGTGGGCGACTTTCCTTCCGCAGGGATTCTGAAAGGAGGCGTATGGGCATAGCTAGCTGGACCAAAGTGCAATCCCCTCGGTCATTGGCTGGGATCCTGGCTCTCAGCTCCCTGTCACCACACAATCACCAAACATCAGCCCTCTGTGTATCATGTTCAACCCAGCCACCTTCTTTTGTGACCACTCCATTCTTACAGTAGTCATTGGGTAATTGTCCCAGGTCTGTTCCACTCTCATTCCCCGGGAGTGCAAAACAAGAATAGTTACCAGGCTACGCTGTGACCATTGGGGGTATTTGAGGTCTCTGAACCTGGGGAAACAACAAACTCAAAGTATGACAGGATGTATTAATATTATGCCCCGTACACACGGTCGGATTTTCCGACGGAAAATGTGTGATAGGACCTTGTTGTCGGAAATTCCGACCGTGTGTAGGCTCCATCACACATTTTCCATAGGATTTTCCGACACACAAAGTTTGAGAGCAGGCTATAAAATTTTCCGTTAACAAAATCCATTGTCGTAATTTCCGATCGTGTGTACACAAATCCAACGCCAAAGTGCCACGCATGCTCAGAATAAATAAAGAGATGAAAGCTATTGGCTACTGCCCCGTTTATAGTCCCGACGTACATGTTTTACGTCACCGCGTTCAGAATGATCGGATTTTCTGACAACTTTGTGTGACCGTGTGTATGCAAGACAAGTTTGAGCCAACATCCGTCTGAAAAAATCCTAGGATATTGTTGTCGGAATGTCCGATCAATGTCCAACCGTGTGTACGGGGCATTAGGTGTGTAACCCTTTTGTACAGTTTCAACATGCATTGTAGTCCTTCAGGATCAGTTTGATCATCTAATGGAAACGGTACTGTAGCCAAGTGAGGCCTGGCTCCAGCGCATACCAGGCAATTTTCCCTTTTTAGTGTCCTAGCTGTATACTTCAGCCATTCAAGCCACTCATTCTTATCTTGGTATCCTGTCTCCAGAGCAAATCTATCTTCCAAGGTCAAATTAGTGAACCTAACCACAGGGCCCATTTGTTCTACTACTGTTTTTGGTGGCCCTTCTTTCTCCTCTTCAATCTGTCCTGTCTTATTTTCCCTTTTAACTGCAAGGAAGAAACCTCCCATGGGATCAGTTCCAGTGACATACTGCATATGCCGATGACAAACAGTCTCTGGTGTCCTATTTGGGGTTCTGTCAGTAAGATCAGCAACTGATTACAGTTCCTCTGGTGATTGCAAGGGGAGTTCTCAGCTCTTGTTACTGATAGTCTGGTCTTTAGTCCTTTAGCAGGTTCTCGTACTACTGCATAGGGCTCCCATGGTTTGGTATACCCTCAATCTGGGTTAGTCATTGTCCATAGAGCGGATTTCCAGGAGGTACAATCAGTTCACCATAACGGATAACATATATATATATCTGATCCCACTAGGTTCTGTGAAGGTTACACCGTGTCATTGTTTCTCTTTCGCCCACACGAAACTATCCAGGAATCGAGCAGAACGCCGCAAAGGGCGGCTTTCCTTATCAGGGCCGATTACCCCTAATAATCACCTGCTACACACACCAGGTGCCAGGACTATAAGGCACTTTAAGGCTCGATTCACACCTATGCATGTTGCTTTTGAGCGTTTTTGGAGTTTTTTTTGTCATGCTTGTCACGTTTTTGAGCAGCGTTTTTGTAGCGTTTTTACAGCGTTTTTGCAGCGTTTTTGCCGCGTTTTTCGTTTTTTTTTTTTTTTTTACAGTTTTAAAAATAAAAAATAAAAAAAAATTTAAAAAAATTAAAAAAGAAAACGCCAAAAACGCATCAAAAATGCTGCAAAAACGCTGCAAAAATGGTGCACATGTGTTTTTGATGCTGGTCCATTGAATTGTATTACATGCAAAACGCTGCATTTTGCATGAAAAAAAGTCCCTGACCCTTTCCAAAAATGCAGAGGTACAAAAAGGCATTGATGTGAACATGTTCCATAGGAACCCATGTTAAAAAATTCCCATGCATTTCTGCAAAATGCAAAATGCATCAAAAAACGCGCTAGTGTGAATGGAGCCTTAAATGTGAGTGGAACTATTTTAATCTGTGTATTCAATAAACCTGGTTTTACAGCATTGCGCAATAAAGGTTTTCATTTGTCATTTCCATCTATACTTGAGGTACACTCTTGCAAGAGACGTCATTTCAACAGGCTCCCCAGGGGTATCCCCACATGCCTAAAACACCAAACTAGCGATAGTTGGTCAACATCTAGGGTAAGTGTACATCTATGTGGGGCACCCAGTCTGAACACCATTGCACAGGAGATGTCAATTTAAACATGAGTGTGTTCTGCAATTTTTTTTGCGTGTTTTGCATGTTTTACATGAATTTGATCAACCCTAAGCTCAGCAAACTGTTTTTACAGGTTCTGTGCTTGTTGATAACTCCCATAGTCAACCAATTGACACACGTCAACCAGTATTGTACTTGTCACCCCCTCCTCAAAAGTTAGATTTGAAAACAGTTTCTTCCACAGTGTAGGGTCTCCCCTTAGAACCAGTGTGTTTAAGACCCACATTAAACTCACCAGAGTCCCTGCAATAAACACTGTCCCTTTCATCCTGACTGTGGACTTCCAGGGTTGCGACAGTAACCTTTTCCTACTCTGCCTGAAAATTTTTTTTACAGTGAGACTGGTGAATCCAAATGGATTTTTCTGCTATCCTTACTGCGGTAGGGGTGGTCAGAAGGACCTGGAAAGACCTGGAAAGGCCCTTCCCATCTGGATGTGTGCCAATGCTTCTTCTTAATGACCTTAAGTGACCCGACCCGAACGACCCACATAGGCTGTGGGTGCATTGTCAAAATACACCACCAGCCGCCACTGCTCATCTTCACCATCTTCTGATTATACATTTTCAGATTCTGCCATGATGTGATAGATTCTCTCCTAAACCTTTACCCCATCATATTATTATTATTATTATTTAAGGTACTTATATAGCGCTGTCAATTTACGCAGAGCTTTACATATACATTGTACATTCATATCGGTCCCTACCCTCAAGGAGCTTACAATCTAAGGTCCCTAACTCACATTCATACATACTAGGGACAATTTAGACAGAAGCCAATTGATCTACCAACATGTCTTTGGAGTGTGGGAGGAAACAGGAGTATCTGGAGGAAACCCACGCAGGCACAGGGAGAACATGCAAACTTCAGGCAGGTAGTGTTGTGGTTGGGATGCGAAACAGCGACCCTTTTTACTGATAGGCGAGAGTGCTACCCACTACACCACAGTGCCGCTGGATTAAATTTATGGCATATAGCCAAATTCTTAAAACAATTCAAAAGTGAAATTGTTTTTTTGACTAGGAAACCGTTTTACCAAATACAGGATGTGTGCTGAATATCCTACCTTCTTGGAATGGAAGCAAAAGTGGAACAAAAAAAATCCTTACAGGAACTTGAGTTATATGAATAGAAGATTCCCTGACTTATTTCAGAAAATATGTGGTGGGTGGATGAACACCTTAGATTGCAACGTATTTTTACAGTTTACTATAATGTACTCTTTTCAGTGTACAGTATGTATAGAAATGTCTACAAAATATAAACTTTCAGTTTAGTTACTTCAAGAATACTTGATGCTTAACCACTTAATGACCAGCATGGTACACCTTCTTTGACCATTTTTTAGTCTTCAGTGCTATGATAGTTTGACTAACAATTATTCTAATTGTAAATTCTAATTATTCATTCATATAACACTGTACACAAATTAATTTGATATATTTTTTTTTACAACAACTGGAGATTAGTTTTTTGCAATATTTAATAACCACTGGGTTTTGTAATGCCAGGACAGGAGCAACACCTACAAAATTACCACTGGAGTGGACTCCATGGGGTAATCTAATCTCTGGTTTTAAAAAAAAATTATTAACTCAGAAAAAGTTACTTTGTTTGCCCTTGGCTTACTCCAAATCTCCAAACTCCTTTTATTTTTTGCTGATGTGATCTCACTTCCTGTGAGAGAATAGCTAGGTTTGTTCTCCATGGTCCCACTGTAGAAGTGTAGCCACCCACTCACTCCTGAGATGGACTATAGTCTATGGAAACTGTAGTGTGCATAGAGCAGTGCACATGATCACAACTAACGTGCACTGCTCATTCCAAACAAACAGAAGTGAGGGGAAAATAAGAGGTTGGAAAGCTCACATAGGATGTCACAATGAGACAATAAGTAATAATTAATAAGAAATAATTTTATGAACAATAGATTACAGGGCCATTAACCACTACACATCCGCGCTATGGCTGAATGACGGCCACAGCGCGGACCTGAATTCCCGGGAGGCCGTCATATGACGGCCTCCCCTGTGCATGCTCCCTGCCGGGAACGCTGTGATCACCGAGTTACTGAGACTCGGCTGATCACCGATCCGAGTAAGGGGCCGGTCCCGACCCCTTACCATGTGATCAGCTGTCAGCCAATGACAGCTGATCACATGATGTAAACAAAAGATCGGTAATCATTTTTTTTTTTTACTCACGCTGACAGCGTGAGTAGAAAAAAAAGCCGATCACCGGCTGGGATGTGAGGGACATCGGTCCCCAAGTGGAAGAGGCACATCTGCCTCATCAGTGCCACCTAATAGTGCCACCTAACACAGTACCCACAGTGCTACCTAACAGTGCCCACAGTGCCACCTAACAGTGCCCACAAGTGCCATCTATCAATGCCAACAAGTGCCACCTATCAATGCCCACAAGTGCCACCTATCAATGCCCACTTGTAGTGCCAATCAGTGCCACCTGGAAGTGCTGCCCATCACTGCCACCCATCAGTGCCCATCACTGCCGCCTCATCAGCGTACATCAATGAAGGAGAAAAATTACCCATTTTAAATTTTTTATAACAAAATATAAAAAAATTAAATTTTTTTTTTTTAATTCATTTTTTTAATTTTTTTTAACAAAAAGTAAAAACTGCAGAGGTGATCAAATACCACCAAAAGAAAGCTCTATTTGTGGTGAAAAAACGATAAAAATTTCATTTGGGTACAGTCTTGTATGACAGCGCAATTGTCATTCAAAATGCGTCAGCGCTGAAAACTGAAAATTGGTCTGGATAGGAGAGGGGTTAAAGTGCCCAGTAAGCCTCCTATTGTAGTTACCCCCCTTTGTGTGCAAATTATAAAAATAAATGCTGCAAATACCTCATTTCACTGCCGAGATTGCGATCACATAACTGGCCAGCTTTCTCCTTTCCTTCTCTGAGAGATACAACGGGCGGAGCTGAGATTCCTCTGCTGATGTCAGTCTGGAGGAGAGGAGGAGAGAGCTGGCTGGTCATGTGATCGCAATCTCAGCTCTTAAATTAGGTATTTACAGCATTTATATTTATAAATCATTCACAGAGGGGGACACTGCAATAGGAGGCAGTGCTGATGGTGTATACAGTTTAGTGTTATGAGAGCAACAGGAGGGGTGGCTCACACACAGACAGAGAGGGGAGGGGGGAGGAGGACACAGGAGCAGAGAGGAGAGCAGATAGCAGGCTGCTGATGACAGAAGCACGTAAACTGACCACGGTGTCTGGTCTCAGCAGCCATGATACACCGTGGTCAGTTTATAGAGGGGAGGGGAGAAACTGGCAGGATAAGCCAGGTTTTTTTTTAGGTGTTACAGGTGGCCAAATGACACAGGACAAGCACTGTGTCATATAACATGCTTTAAAGGAGCAGGATGCATTTTTTTTTGGGTTAACAAACGTGGATGTATATGGATTATACAGTTGGAAAGAGGAAAATTGGCAATTGTGACTTTCAGGGCACACAGAAGAATGAACAACTTTATAGGAAAACACATGTGAGAATTTGCAACAATGCGTAAAATTAAAAAAAGTTTATTTAACTGAATTTTTTTTGTATAAAAAAATGCTTTCACAAGGTAAGTATATGGCTGATACTACAACCCTCATTTTCAAGAATACATTAAGTAACCACTCTTCATCTTGCCATGAAGTACACATGTTCATGTGGATAAACCCAACTCGTTTCCATATCAATCTTCTTTAGAGGATAGAGTGACAATCATCTGGTTGTAAATGTATAGATTTACAATGCCATATCCATATATCATCAATCAAAAAAGCACAGTTATATCATTTTTGCACATACATCCCCATATTTAATACTTCACCATCATTACACTTATAGAGAGAGTACATAGTTTTACAGAATCAGCCGAAGGAAATAAAAACAAAAAGATACATGCTGTTATAGGATTCCCTCTGTATACCGCCTAGGCCAATAGAGAGCAGAGGTACATACAAGGAATGCTGGAGAGGCCTACTCAATAGACACTATAATATAAATCAGAAGCCATGTAATAATATCAGTATATACAGTAGGTCTAAATAAAAGCCCCCAAAACTATCTAGTACAGGTAAGTGACAGTGAAGCATGACATACCTTCATGTGGCCCAATACAGCTAAATAAGCATCTACCAATACAGACAGGACCGATTTAGTGAGAATCCATAAGTTATCTGCTGTAAAAAAAACACTATATATATCCCTTAATGGGGTAGGGGATGGAAATCGAGTGACCATAATTATCCAATAATTGGCTCAGATATAATGCAACCAGGTGTACAAGGGTGCCAAAGCAGCATTTAGTAAGAGAGAAACCAACTCCTTCCTGTATTCTCCATCATTTCTGGGTCACGATGACGACATGCCCAGTGCATGCACACACTGCTGATGTCATCACGCACGCTGGCCAGTGCTGGAACAGTAAAATACCCACCCCTCATCACTTTGAGGATGAAAAAGGGCCAAAAAAGCCACCAGACAGGTGGGAGGACATGACAGGAGGAAGTAAGACTATTCCCAACAAAGCAGATGCATCCAAGCCTAGCCAGTGGAATAAACAGGACATAAAAAGGCCCTCTTAGAAGTTACCAGAGGCCCTACGTGTTTTGTGTATAATCTCTAATTGCCCAAATGGACCCTGCCTTTAACTGGAGGAACAGCAATAACCCTGAAATAATACTACAACCTGTACATGTAATGAACACCAAATACAAAATTATATACAAAATGTATAAATCTAATCTAAACATATGTTATATAGATCACACAATGTATGTAACAAAAATTATAAAGATGATAACAAAAACAAAAAAAGGAAAAAGTAAGATAACCTAGATTTCACATTTCAGAACTATTGGACAAAAAGCTATCCAGAAAAGGACTATAATTGGCAACCTCATTCAGACCCGGAGGGGCAGTAGCACCAAGCTCAAATATCCATTTGGAATTATCACCATCTCGAATGTCCTGGTGGACACTATCAAGGGTAGGGATGAGCCTGATGTTCGAGTTGAATGTAAGTTCGACTCGAACATCGGGTGTCCGAATAGCGAACAATGTGTGGCAAATTCGAAAGCCGCGGAACACCCTTTAAAAGTCTATGGGAGAAATCGAAAGTGCTCATTTTAAAGGCTTATATGCATGGTATTGTCATAAAAAGTGTTTGGGGACCTGGGTCCTGCCCCAGGGGACATGTATCAATGCAAAAAAAGTTTTAAAAATGGCTGTTTTTTTGGGAGCAGTGATTTTAATAATACTTAAAGTGAAACAATAAAAGTGAAATATTCCTTTAAATTTCGTACCTGGGGGGTGTCTATAGTATGTCTGTAAAGTGGAGCATGTTTCCCGTGTTTACAACAGTCCCTGCACAAAATGACATTTCTAAAAGGAAAAAAGTAATTTAAAAGTACTCGTGGCTATAATGAATTGCCGGTCCCAGCAATACACATAAAAGTCAATGAAAAAAACATCATGGGATTCCCCCAAACTCCATTACCAGGCCCTTTGGGTCTGGTATTAATATTAAGGGGAATCCCACGCCAAAAAAAAATGGCGTGGGGGTCCCCCTCAAAATCCATACTAGACCCTTCAGGTCTGGTATGGATTTTAAGGGGAACCCGTGCCAAAATTTTTTTTAAAAATGGCATGGGGGTCCGCCCAAAAATCCATACCAGACGCTTATCTGAGCATGCAACCTGGCAGGCAACAGGAAAAGAGGGGGGGGCAAGTGCACCCCCCCTCCTGAACCATACCAGGCTACATGCCCTCAACATGGGAAGGGTGCTTTGGGGTAGACCCCCAAAGCACTGTGTCCCTATGTTGATGGGGACAAGGGCCTCATCCCCACAACCCTTGCCCGGTGGTTGTGGGGATCTGCGGGCGGGGGGCTTATCAGAATCTGGAAGCCCCCTTTAACAAGGGGACCCCCAGATCCCGGCCTCCCCCCTTGTGTGAAATGGTAACAGGGTACAAATGTACCCCGTTTATGTGCACCACAATATGTCTACCTCTAAGGCAATACATATTACCAATTTCCTTTGCATGAATATGGCTATACATGCATTTCCACCATTCTCTTGGTTCTTCTGCCCAGTGCCCATATAGTACGCTTCACATGGGCACAGTAGAATGTAGACTACTCGCTTAGTGTTATAGTTTGAGAGATGTTTTAGGAGAGTATTTTTGCCAATGGTTAAAATAAGGGCTTTGTCAGTACATACAAAGTTACAATATCTACAATTACCACATTTAAATGTACCCTTGATTTTACAGGGATCTCCACTTGTTTCCCCTTTGTAGGTTCTGTGTCAAAGTGTCCTGTAATGATGGGGCACATTTAAAAGTAATCTGATTAGTTTCTGCCTTGAATATTCCTATTTTGGGATCCGAAGTAGGAAGGTGACAATACTTTTGTATTTTTTCAGACTTTTTTGCATCTATTGTTATATTTAGTGATAAGTCTTGTGGTAGACTCCATATTTTCATGCTTTTTCTTGTGATGTAAGAAGTCCGAACGTTTGTCAGGCTGCCTTCCTAAAACCTTTCCTGAGATAGGTGCTACTATAGCCACTTTCTAGAAAGCGCAGTCTTACTGCTTCTGTTTCCTCTCTACAAGTATTCTCATCCAAGCAATTGCATCCCAAGTGCAAATACTTTCTATAAGAGGTTGTATTGATGAGTGTTCTTGGGTGGAATATATTAGTTAGCAATATGGTTTTGTTGGCCATGGGTTTTCAAAACAAAGTACTCCCCAGCTGACTAGATGATGACACCCATATCTCTACATCCAAAAAAGTAATATGCTTGGGATGACATTGTAAAATGTAAACTGTAGGCATTAGAGGTAGAAATCCCCATAATAATGATTCAGATCCATCCCAGATGATGAAAATATCTTCAATGTATCTGTGACAGGTGAGCATATGGCACACATACTGTACATCATCACAGATTAGAAGATAGCATTCCTACTCCTCCAGGTACAGATAAGCATAGGACAGGGCACAACATGTTCCAATTGCTATGCTCTGCACCTCGAGGTAGCAGGAGCTGCCAAATGAAAAAAACAATATGCATGATACTTTGAGGAATAGAGCTGTACAGGGCTTGTACATCAATGGTTACCAGAAGGGCATTGTCTGAAGTTTTAACTTCATAAATAATTTCTAGCAAATTTGTAGTATCTTTAACAAAGGATGGAAGACTAAATATAGAGGGTCTCAAATGGAAATCAATTAGTTTGCAAGCGTTGTCTGACAAACTACCTTTTCAAGATATATAATAGTCCTCCCTAATAAATTCCCAGGTTGAACTACAAATGACACTTCTATGGAAGGTGAATCTACAAGTTTGTAAAAATATGCATTAAGTGTATTAATCAATAAAGCCAATGTACATACTCAATATATTGAAGAATTACCTGAACACAGATGTTCTTGAGCACCCTCTAGTATATTTTTGGGTTCCAGTGTTCACCCCCAGAAATTGCTCTCATTCAGTTGTTGCAGCCATGTTTTAAAAGTGCGAATGGAATATGCTTATGTAAACGTGTATCTGCATATTCACCGATAGGAATAATTTCCACTCACATTTGTTAGCAAAGCACTGTTATATTAAATATTTGTGATTGTAAATATATTTTATAAGATCTTTTTCTATTTGGTAAATGTTGCCTACCTCCTCTTATAATCCTCGACTGGTCCTGAAGAAGCTGTTTGAGAACGTGTTAATTTAAGAAGATCCATCACAAGGCCAATGTAAATGATGATAGAATATGTAAATGCAATATGCTAGTATTGTGGATAATAACTAGCAGTTAATGCTGTCACTAAGGAGACGTACAGGTGTTTATGCAGCTTACAGGTATATGCTAATTTTAAGATTTGGATGCTGATCCTATGTGGGTTTTAAGATATTACTTTATGTAATAAAGTTCTGTTTATAATTTTTATTACCCTATATTAGTTTAATTTGTGTATTGTAATTCTGTCCTGTAAACTGCAATAAAAGACTCTCTCCCTGCATAACAGTACCTCATTTCTTTTTGCATTGGCACCTATCCCTTAATGGCAGTGCCCAGCTACCCATTCCCTTTTTGCGTTATGTTTAGCATTTGCAGATTTTAGGCTAGTTTTTGGATCCTCCTTCAAATCCAACCAAGACCTATACACTCTTAAGTAATCTTAACCACTATCTGGTTTTAATTTTTCACCATGATGTAAAATGTTCACTCTTATGCCCTTAAGTTAGATCCATATCATATGGACAAATTCTTAAACAATGCAATAGCTAATGTCACAGATCAGCTGCGGAGCTGATCTGTGTCTTACCTTTACTGGTAAAACTCTGCAGCTATGGGTGTCACCAGCCTAACCTGTTGCTTAATATATAATTCCTTCCTGCTACTTCCTGTCCAGCCCCTCATGTGCTTCTCTATTTAAATCCCTCTCAGACCACTTTCTGTTGCTTGAGCAACGCTTGTTAGAGCCCCCTTCTTGTAACCTGCTTTAACCTGACCTCTCGTAAACTGATCTCTGACAAACTCGGCTTATTCTGATTGCGTTGTCTGCAGCCCGCCCTGACCTTGGCTCACTATCCGGCTCTCCTTGCTTTATCGATCCATCCTTGTCTGACAGTGTCTTCTGGTACTTCCCTAGCGAGCAGGGTGAATCTTGGGGTCGTGACCGGGGGTCAGCACGCAGCTAAGCCCAAACCCTTGTGAGGGGGTCCCTGGCAGAATACCGGCTGGCCCTTAGACTCCATGCCCTGGGGGATCCCGTGTCACCTGCTCGCCTGTGGGCTCACTGTGAGTAGTACCGTGACAGTTTGCTCAAGCACAGAGCTCCTCTGAGAGTCGGCCACTGACCGAGGATCAAAAGCAACATCTAGTTCAGAAACTTAACTCCCAGCAAGCTAATCAAGAGCAAATAATGGTGGTTCTACAGGATCTTGCCTCCCGTCTGGATCGTCTGCAACTTGTGGCTACTTCAGCTCCTCCCGTTCCTGCTTCAGCTGCTCTCGTGTTACCTGCTACATCTGGCTATCCCTGCTTGCATCTGCCGCCGCCACCTTGTTTTTCTGGCGACCCTAAGACTTGTCAAGGCTTCATTAATCAGTGTTCCATCCACTTTTAACTTTCCAGCCATCATTTTCCAACTAATCGCACCAAAGTCGCATATATCATCTCTCTCCTTGGCGGTGATGCTCTAGCTTGGGCCTCCCCACTCTGGGAATCACACGATTCTATCACCTCCGACCTCCAGTCCTTTTTGGATGCATTCCGGAAAAATTTGATGAGCCCGACAGTGTCTTCCGCTGCTGGGGCCCTCCTTCGTCTTCGTTAGCAAGGAATGACAGTCGGCCAATACGCAGTTCAATTCTGTATGCTGGCCCCTGAACTCAAATGGAATAATGAGCTACCTTCTGGCAAGGCCTATCTGAGCGTGTAAAGGATGAACTCGCTGGGCGCACTATTCCTACCACATTGGATGATTTAATCACATTGAGCATTCAAATAGACATTTGCTTTCAGGAGCGGGCCCTGGAGAAATCCAGATCCAGTCATCCCCTTGCTGGCTGTCCAGCACAGGTAGTCCAAAGTAAAAAATAAATAAAGTGCGCTAATTATATGAAAATACACACATAGATGTGAATACATGTGGGTAGTAGTAAAAACCACAATCTACTGAGAGCAAGTAAATGACTCCATGAGTGGTAAAAATATATATCGTAATAACCCGTGCATAACATGGGGCAATCGTGACGGCTTACAACGTAGCCACGCCCTACATGTTTCGTCATTAGTAGACGTCTTCAAAGACGTCTTCGCCCCTTTGAAGACGTCTACTAATGACGAAACATGTAGGGCGTGGCTACGTTGTAAGCCGTCACGATTGCCCCATGTTATGCACGGGTTATTACGATTTTTATATGCCGGCTTGTTTTTAATTGTATTTTCACCTCACGGAGCGTGCACTCTCTGTTGCGGTCTGTACTTTTATTTAATAAATTCCGAAACTTTTTACACTATTGGAGCTCCGCTCTTTTGTTTTTTCCTTTGCCACACTGGGAGCAAGAGAGCTTTCCTTCCCCCCTCTCCAGGCGTTTCACTTGGACCAGCCCGGATCGGAGACAACATTCCTAACAGCTGCTGGGGAGATCTTCTCATTACATGGTCCCTGCAGAGGGCAAAAATCTGCATGCCTGATAGACCCTGCCAAGGAGGGGGTCCAACACGGAGGGTAAGAGTCCACCTTTATCACTTTCTCACTTATTGGAGTCACCGCCAGTGGATTTGCACCATCCTGCACATCTCTCTCCTTTGTCAATCCACTCATAGGGGGATTAGTGGCTGCTGAGCTGTATAGTGGATGGAAGCTTTTTTTCACTGATGAACTTTTTATATTTGAACCCATGGACTGAGTTTGTTTGATTTTCAGATTTTCACGCTATTAATATCATTGTATTTCACATGTACACATTTTTTGTTTTTTCTTTTTATTTGAGTTTTTATGTTTTGCACTTATATATTTTTACCACTCATGGAGTCATTTACTTGCTCTCAGTAGATTGTGGGTTTTACTACTACCCACATGTATTCACATCTATGTGTGTATTTTCATATAATTAGCGCACTTTATTTATTTTTTATTTTTCATGGTATACACAGATATTGGTGTATTTTGTGTGCAGCTTTTACCTTTGACCTTTTTTGCTCTGCAGCGCAGTTTTTCTTTTTATTTTTGAACCTTGTTATACAGGTAGTCCAAAGACCTGTGGAATCCTCTCCGTATTCAACCTCTCACACGTTGGAAGAACCTATGCAGCTTGGGCAAACTCGACTCACTCCTGAGGAACGTGCACGGTGGGCTTGTGCCTTTATTGTGGCGATAAAAGACATCTTTTAAACTCCTGTTCAGTCCGCCTGGGACTCCAGGGTCTAGGTCACTTGGAGGGAGGTGATCTAGACCGATCCTTTAATTTTGTCTGCTTCCCTCATTTCACCCTTCCCATGGCCATCCACTGGGATTTAAATGCCTATCAACTCTCTGCATACGTGGACTCTGGAGCTGCCGGGAATTTCATTGAACAATCTTTGGCTTCCAAGTTAGGCATTGCCTTTGTTGCCTTGGCTATACCCCTCTCCGTGACCGCAGTAGATGGCTCCTTCTTGCCAATGAGCCCCATCCGGTTTAAAACCCCTCCTATTGTGTTACGCATTGGGGTTTTACATGAGGAGGAAATCTCTTTCCTAATTCTGCCTAAGTCCTCCAGCCCCATCATCCTGGGCCTTCCATGGTTGCAGAAAAACTTTCCGCATCTTGACTGGAACTCTGGACAAGTATTGGCTTGGGGTCTCCAGTGTCAGCAACAATGTATTTCCAAGGTACTACCACCTCCTTCCATTCCTCCGGCTGAGACCTCCACAACTCCCATGTTGCCTTCCCAACATCAGTCCTTCCGAGATGTTTTCTGCAAAAAGTCAGCTGATCGCCTTCCTTCTCACAGAGACTATGACTGCTCCATTGATCTTTTACCAGGGACCTTTCCCCCCTGAGGCTGAGTCTACCCTCTATCTATCCCAGAGACACAAGCCATGTCTGAATACATTCAGGAAAACCTGCAAAAGGGTTTCATCAGGGAATCCAACTCACCTGCCGGAGCTTGATTTTTCTTTGTAGGGAAAAAAGATGGTTATCTCAGTCTATGCATTGACTACAGGGGTCTTAAAGCCATCACCCTGAAGAACCGATACCCTCTTCCTTTAATTTCGTAACTCTTTGACAGACTGCGAGGTTCTCATGTATTTACCAAATTGGATCTTAGAGGGGCCTACAATTTAATAAGAATCTGGGAAGGAGACGAGTGGAAGACCACCTTTAACACCAGGGACGGACATTATGAATATCTTATGATGCCCTTTGGCTTATGCAATGTCCCAGCTGTCTTCTAAAATTTGGTTAATGAGATCTTATGCGACCTTCTGTATGTCTATGTTATTGTATATCTGGATGATATTCTTATTTTCTCACCAGACTTACCTACCCATCGTCTCCATGTGAAAGCTGTGCTACAGCGTCTACGGGACAATTGTCTATATGCAAAATTGGAGAAATGTCTATTTGAACAAACCGAAGTTCCATTTCTGGGCTACATAATCTCGTCACAGGGCCTCTTCATGGATCCAGCCAAACTTCGGGCCATCTCGGAGTGGCCCCAGCCATCTGGTCTTAAAGCCACCCAATGCTTTTTGGGCTTCACCAATTACTATCACCAATTCATTCGTAACTACTCCACCTTGGTGGCCCCTATTACATCTCTCACCCGCAAGGGTGTCAATACCCGGCTCTGGTCCCCTGAAGCCATTGATGCTTTCCACAAACTCAAGGCAGCCTTCCTCTCTGCGCCAATTTTTTCTATGGAGGTTGATGCCTCTTTAGTATGAGTCGGTGCCGTCCAACTCCAAGGTCAGGAGGGCAAGTCTCAGCCTTGTGGATTCTTTTCCAAGAAGTTTTCTGATGCAGAAAAGAACTATACCATTGGGGACCGTGAACTACTGGCTATTAAACTAGCTCTTCAAGAATGGTGACATCTTCTAGAGTACCATCTATACTGATCATAAAAATCTGCAGTATTTACAATCCGCGAAATGCTTGAACCCACGTCAAGCTCGCTGGGCCCTCTTTTTTGCCCGCTTCAACTTCAACATTACCTTTCATCCAGGTGCCAAAAACCTTAGAGCCAATGCCTTTTCCAGGTCGTTTGATGTCAACGATGCTGAGAATCACCTAGATCCTGGTCTCATCATCCCTCTGCATCGTATTCTAGCTACTACTCAACTGCGGTCTACACAGCCTCCTCCAGGTAAAACTTTTGTAGTTCCCGCACTTCGTCCCAAACTCCTTGCCTGGGCACATGACTCTAAGTTCTCTGGACATCCTGGTATACCTCATACTTGTGACCTTCTTCAGCGTCATTACTGGTGGCCCTCTCTTCGTAAGGATGTCAAAGAGTACGTTCAAGCTTGTACGGTTTGTGTACTATCCAAGTCTTCCACGTCCGCCCCAGCTGGGTTGCTTCTGCCCTTACCAGTTCCCGATATACCTTGGTGTTGTACTTCCGTGGATTTTATCTCGGATCTGCCCCCTTAACAGCCATTGGCTCCTCCTGCTGTCAATCAAATCCTGCAAGACGGGAGGACTGGGCCGAGCCCCACTGTCAATGGATGCAGCAGCGGGACATGGGAGTGAGCACGAACGGATGCCCCATGGAAAAAAAAGAGGGCAGGGTAACCCCAGAAGAAGAGGATCAGGATCAAAATGATTGTACAGAGCAGGTAAGTATAGGCATGTTTGTTATTTTTATTTAAAAAAAGGAAGTGTACAAACACTTTAAAATCAGTAGATACAAACAGTACTATTTAATTTTTTTGAAAGCCCATATCTTCTTTTCGTTATGAAAAACCACAATATTAACTATTTGTGTTTTCTTAATTAAGGGGTTAATTCTCTGCATTGTGTAAAAAGGCTGTTTGATCCTGTCTTCTCTGATCCTCCACTTCTTCCACAGTCCCCAATCTATCTGCTAAAAGAACAAAGCCTTGGGGGCAAGCTGCACATGCTCAGTTTGGTGTGTACTGCTACAGAGTTTTTTTTTCTTGGGAGAGTGCATGTGATCAGCACTGTCCAGACAGAGGGTCAGGGGCCCTGCAGCCTCATAGGACAATCAGGGGAGAATTAAAACTTCTCCTACAAGCTTTAACCAGACACTGATAGAAGTCACAAGACTGCTCTAACCGCTGCTGAGAAAAGGTATTTAGCAGTTTATATTTACTAAAATAATTGCACTTCCAAATCCTGTGTACTGTGGGAAACCAGATATAGTGAATGCAGGGTCCTGGGCAGGACCGTCTTTAATTTTGATTGGGCCCTAGGCAAACATTTTCTTGGGGCCCCCCCTCCATTCTGAGACATACAAAAAATAGCAGGTAGACTCAAAATCAGTTTACTGCAGAAGATTGCAATTGTTTGCCAGAGGTTACAGCCTATCCTTACTGCTCACTGGCTGGTTGCTAGAGGTTACAACACATAATTTCTGCTTGCCGATTGGTTGCTGGAGGTTAATGCACATTATTAGCGCTCATTGATAGGTTGCTAGGGGTTACAGCACATCATTACCACTTACTGATAGGTTGCTAGGGATTAAAGCAGATCACTACTGTTCGCTGATTGGTTGCTAGAGGTTAATGCACATCATTACCTCTCACTGAGCAGTGGAGAAATCCCAAATAATTGAGCAAGTAAAGGGGCACATTAATACACATACTACAGGAGAGTGTTAGAGAGTGCAGACATACTACAGGAGAGGTTCAGAGACTGCGGGCATACTGTGTGAGAGGTTCAGAGACTGCGGACATACTGTGTCAGAGGTTCAGAGACTGCGGACATACTGCAGGAGACAATCAGAGACTGCGGACATACTGCAGGAGATTACCAGAGACTGCGGACATACTGCAGGAGACAACCAGAGACTGCGGACATACTGCAGGAGACAACCAGAGACTGCAGACATACCGCAGGAGACAACCAGAGACTGCGGACATACTGCAGGAGACAACCAGAGACTGCGGACATACTGCAGGAGACAACCAGAGACTGTGGACATACTGCAGGAGATTACCAAAGACTGCAGACATACTGCAGGAGATTACCAGAGACTGTAGACATACTGCAGGAGACAATCACAGACTGCAGACATACTTCAGGAGATTACCAGAGACTGCAGACATACTGCAGGAGATTACCAGAGACTGCGGACATACTGCAGGAGATTACCAGAGACTGCGGACATACTGCAGGAGATTACCAGAGACTGCGGACATACTGCAGGAGATTACAGAGACTGCGGACATACTGCAGGAGACATCCAGAGACTGCGGACATACTGCAGGAGACAACCAGAGACTGCGGACATACTGCAGGAGACAACCAGAGACTGTGGACATACTGCAGGAGATTACCAAAGACTGCAGACATACTGCAGGAGATTACCAGAGACTGTAGACATACTGCAGGAGACAATCACAGATTGCAGACATACTTCAGGAGATTACCAGAGACTGCAGACATACTGCAGGAGATTACCAGAGACTGCGGACATACTGCAGGAGATTACCAGAGACTGCGGACATACTGCAGGAGATTACCAGAGACTGCAGACATACTGCAGGAGATTACCAGAGATTGCAGACATACTGCAGGAGATTACCAGAGATTGCAGACATACTGCAGGAGATTACCAGAGACTGCGGACATACTACGGGAGATTACCAGAGACTGCGAACATACTGCAGGAGATTACCAGAGACTGCAGATATACTGCAAGAGATTACCAGAGACTGCGGACATACTGCAGGAGACAATCACAGACTGCAGACATACTGCAGGAGATTACCAGAGACTGCGGACATACTGCAGGAGACGATCAGAGACTGCAGACATACTGCAGGCGATTATTATCTGAGACTGCGGACATACTGCAGGAGATTACCAGAGACTGCAGACATACTGCAGAAGATTACCAGAGACTGCGGACATACTGCTGGAGACAATCAGAGACTGAGGACATACTGCAGGAGATTACCAGAGACTGTGGACATACTGCAGGAGATTACCAGAGACTGCAGACATACTGCAGGAGACAATCAGAGACTGCAGACATACTGCAGGAGATTACCAGAGACTACGGACATACTGCAGGAGATTACCAGAGATTGCGGACATACTGCAGGAGACAATCAGAGACTGCGGACATACTGCAGGAGATTACCAGAGACTGCGGACATACTGCAGGAGACAACCAGAGACTGCGGACATACTGCAGGAGACAACCAGAAACTGCGGACATACTGCAGGAGACAACCAGAGACTGTGGACATACTGCAGGAGATTACCAAAGACTGCAGACATACTGCAGGAGATTACCAGAGACTGTAGACATACTGCAGGAGACAATCACAGACTGCAGACATACTTCAGGAGATTACCAGAGACTGCAGACATACTGCAGGAGATTACCAGAGACTGTGGACATACTGCAGGAGATTACCAGAGACTGCGGACATACTGCAGGAGATTACCAGAGACTGCGGACATACTGCAGGAGATTACCAGAGATTGCGGACATACTGCAGGAGATTACCAGAGACTGCGGACATACTGCAGGAGATTACCAGAGACTGCGGACATACTGCAGGCGATTATTATCAGAGACTGCGGACATACTGCAGGAGATTACCAGAGACTGCAGACATACTGCAGGAGATTACCAGAGACTGCGGACATACTGCTGGAGACAATCAGAGACTGAGGACATACTGCAGGAGATTACCAGAGACTGTGGACATACTGCAGGAGATTACCAGAGACTGCAGACATACTGCAGGAGACAATCAGAGACTGCAGAAATACTGCAGGAGATTACCAGAGACTACGGACATACTGCAGGAGATTACCAGAGACTGCGGACATACTGCAGGAGATTACCAGAGACTGCGGACATACTGCAGGAGACAATCAGAGACTGCGGACATACTGCAGGAGATTACCAGAGCCTGCGGACATACTGCAGGAGATTACCAGAGACTGCAGACATACTGCAAGAGATTACCAGAGACTGCGGACATACTGCAGGAGACGATCAGAGACTGCAGACATACTGCAGGCGATTATTATCAGAGACTGCGGACATACTGCAGGAGATTACCAGAGACTGCAGACATACTGCAGGAGATTACCAGAGACTACAGACATACTGCTGGAGACAATCAGAGACTGAGGACATACTGCAGGAGATTACCAGAGACTGTGGACATACTGCAGGAGATTACCAGAGACTGCAGACATACTGCAGGAGACAATCAGAGACTGCAGACATACTGCAGGAGATTACCAGAGACTACGGACATACTGCAGGAGATTACCAGAGACTGCGGACATACTGCAGGAGATTACCAGAGACTGCGGATATACTGCAGGAGACAATCACAGACTGCAGACATACTTCAGGAGATTACCAGAGACTGCAGACATACTGCAGGAGATTACCAGAGACTGCGGACATACTGCAGGAGATAACCAGAGACTGCGGACATACTGCAGGAGATTACCAGAGACTGCGGACATACTGCAGGAGATTACCAGAGACTGCGGACATACTGCAGGAGATTACCAGAGATTGCGGACATACTGCAGGAGATTACCAGAGACTGCGGACATACTGCTGGAGATTACCAGAGACTGCGGACATACTACGGGAGATTACCAGAGACTGCGGACATACTGCAGGAGATTACCAGAGACTGCAGACATACTGCAAGAGATTACCAGAGACTGCGGACATACTGCAGGAGACAATCACAGACTGCAGACATACTGCAGGAGATTACCAGAGACTGCGGACATACTGCAGGAGACGATCAGACACTGCAGACATACTGCAGGCGATTATTATCAGAGACTGCGGACATACTGCAGGAGATTACCAGAGACTGCAGACATACTGCAGGAGATTACCAGAGACTGCGGACATACTGCTGGAGACAATCAGAGACTGAGGACATACTGCAGGAGATTACCAGAGACTGTGGACATGCTGCAGGAGATTACCAGAGACTGCAGACATACTGCAGCAGACAGAGACTGCAGACATACTGCAGGAGATTACCAGAGACTATGGACATACTGCAGGAGATTACCAGAGACTGCGGACATACTGCAGGAGATTAACAGAGACTGCGGACATACTGCAGGAGACAATCAGAGACTGCGGACATACTGCAGGAGATTACCAGAGACTGCGGACATACTGCAGGAGACAACCAGAGACTGCGGACATACTGCAGGAGACAACCAGAGACTGCGGACATACTGCAGGGGACAACCAGAGACTGTGGACATACTGCAGGAGATTACCAAAGACTGCAGACATACTGCAGGAGATTACCAGAGACTGCGGACATACTGCAGGAGATTACCAGAGATTGCGGACATACTGCAGGAGATTACCAGAGACTGCGGACATACTGCAGGAGATTACCAGAGACTGCGGACATACTACGGGAGATTACCAGAGACTGCGGACATACTGCAGGAGATTACCAGAGACTGCAGACATACTGCAGCAGACAGAGACTGCAGACATACTGCAGGAGATTACCAGAGACTACGGACATACTGCAGGAGATTACCAGAGACTGCGGACATACTGCAGGAGATTAACAGAGACTGCGGACATACTGCAGAAGACGATCAGAGACTGCAGACATACTGCAGGCGATTATTATCAGAGACTGCGGACATACTGCAGGAGATTACCAGAGACTGCAGGAGATTACCAGAGACTGCGGACATACTGCTGGAGACAATCAGAGACTGAGGACATACTGCAGGAGATTACCAGAGACTGTGGACATACTGCAGGGGATTACCAGAGACTGCAGACATACTGCAGGAGACAGAGACTGCAGACATACTGCAGGAGATTACCAGAGACTACGGACATACTACAGGAGATTACCAGAGACTGCGGACATACTGCAGGAGATTACCAGAGACTGCGGACATACTACGGGAGATTACCAGAGACTGCGGACATACTGCAGGAGATTACCAGAGACTGCGGACATACTGCAGGAGACAATCAGAGACTGCGGACATACTGCAGGAGATTACCAGAGACTGCGGACATACTGAAGGAGACAACCAGAGACTGCGGACATACTGCAGGAGACAACCAGAGACTGCGGACATACTGCAGGAGACAACCAGAGACTGTGGACATACTGCAGGAGATTACCAAAGACTGCAGACATACTGCAGGAGATTACCAGAGACTGTAGACATACTGCAGGAGACAATCACAGACTGCAGACATACTTCAGGAGATTACCAGAGACTGCAGACATACTGCAGGAGATTACCAGAGACTGCGGACATACTGCAGGAGATTACCAGAGACTGCGGACATACTACAGGAGATTACCAGAGACTGCGGACATACTGCAGGAGATTACCAGAGACTGCAGACATACTGCAAGAGATTACCAGAGACTGCGGACATACTGCAGGAGACAATCACAGACTGCAGACATACTGCAGGAGATTACCAGAGACTGCGGACATACTGCAGGAGACGATCAGAGACTGCAGACATACAGCAGGCGATTATTATCAGAGACTGCGGACATACTGCAGGAGATTACCAGAGACTGCAGACATACTGCAGAAGATTACCAGAGACTGCGGACATACTGCTGGAGACAATCAGAGACTGAAGACATACTGCAGGAGATTACCAGAGACTGTGGACATACTGCAGGAGATTACCAGAGACTGCAGACATACTGCAGGAGATTACCAGAGACTACGGACATACTGCAGGAGATTACCAGAGACTGCGGACATACTGCAGGAGATTACCAGAGACTGCGGACATACTGCAGGAGATTATTATCAGAGACTGCGGACATACTGCAGGAGATTACCAGAGACTGCAGACATACTGCAGGAGATTACCAGAGACTGCGGACATACTGCAGGAGACAATCAGAGACTGAGGACATACTGCAGGAGATTACCAGAGACTATGGACATACTGCAGGAGATTACCAGAGACTGCAGACATACTGCAGGAGACAATCAGAGACTGCAGACATACTGCAGGAGACAATCAGAGACTGCAGACATACTGCAGGAGACAATCAGAGACTGCAGACATACTGCAGGAGATTACCAGAGACTGCGGACATACTGCAGGAGATTACCAGAGACTGCGGACATACTGCAGGAGATTACCAGAGACTGCAGACATACTGCAGGAGATTACCAGAGACTGCGGACATACTGCAGGAGATTACCAGAGACTGCAGACATACTGCAGGAGATTACCAGAGACTGCGGACATACTGCAGGAGATTACCAGAGACTGCGGACATACTGCAGGAGATTACTAGAGACTGCGGACATACTGCAGGAGACAATTAAAGACTGGAGACATTATACAGGAGATGGTCAGAGAACTTTCAGCAATGAACAGCTTTACAGTTGAATAACACAGCTCAGGGTTTAAACAGTTAGGCATTTTATGGGTGTAAGGACATACCTGGCCAGCCAAACTCACTACATACATTCAGAGGTCAATGGGCGGGGCTTCCATTCTCTAATCTCACTACAACAGCCGGGAACTCCACTGACGCTTTGTGGGGGGGCCCATGTCACCCGTGAATTGGGGCCCTGATGACGGCTTTGCAGAGTGCACAGAGGACATGGGAGGCTATATTCCCACGCTAGCCAGCTGAGAGGGGGCGGGGCCAGTAGCTCCACTGATGCTCTAACCCCGCCCCCATGCAGCCTGTATGCTCGGAACAGAGTGGCTGTAGTGAGAGGAGTAATCGGAGTGGGAGCATCAGAGGAGCCCCTGGACCTCTGTATTCCCCAGCCATCATAGAGGGGGTGGGGCCGGGAGCTCACAGGCTGCACGGGGGCGGGGTCAGAGCATCAGTGGAGCTCCCGGCCCTGTCCCTCTCAGCTGGCTAGCGCAGGAATACAGCCTCCCGTGTCCTCTGTGCGCTCTGCAAAGCCATCATGGGGGCCCCAATTCACGGGTGATGCGGGCCCCCCAACAAAGATTGTGCCCAGGGCAAGTGCCTTGTTTGCCCTGCGCTAAAGATGGCCCTGGTCCTTGGTTTAGTAACACTTTAAGGTGATTCCACTCATCACGTGTCCTGTGAAAAGTAGAAATAAACTTAAAAGTGACTTGCTATGTTGCAGGGCACATTTTTACATTTTTAATTGTGCTTAAGCAGTACCCTAAGAAAAGTATATTTTGTCTCAAATTTCTCCTGAAAAACAGTAGTGCACTTCCTGCCCCATTTGTCTGCCAGCCGTTGCTAAAAATGGTCAAAGACATCAACCAGCATTTCCACCCCTTTGTTTACAATCAAGCTGCCAGCCTAGGGATCAGTCAGTTGCTGCTGGGAGTATGAAGGAAGCAGACGTGTCAGCATTTTCATTTCAGTGGTTGGGGGTCATTGATCATGATTGATGATGATTCTACATCACTGGGCAATGTGATTGATTTACACCATTTTTTTAAAAATAAGGATTTGTCAAATGTTTATTTACATTGTGATTTTTATTTTGTGAAGGAGAAAGGGGTACTATGTACCCCTTATTTATGTACAGGAGGGGTCGGATTTCTATGAGTTCCTTATCCTAAAGGTGGCTTCCAGATTCTAAAAAAGTCTCCCCTGCAGTCCCAAACATCCATTGGGCCAAGGCAGTGCCCAATTCCTTATGTTTGATTTGCGGGGAATCCATGCTGTATTGTACAACACAAGAAGAATCCAATAGGGAATATAATTTAGTGGCAAATGGTATTTTTTTCCTATGCAAACTTCCCTTTTGCTATAGTACAGCCTACAGATGAGCCACTTCACAGGAATGTTTAGGGCAACCCTCAAGCATGTTATTAAAAGGAATTTTGTATTTTACATTTTTTGCCTTTAAGCATTATTAAACAGTGCCTAGCTCCTCATGTCTTTGTTTGGCAATCACTACTAGCCTTCAAAATGTCCAGAACTGATGTTAATGATTGACTTAAATAGGGTTCCAATTAACATTTGGACTTAGGAGCAGTTTGGCGAATGTCTTATGAATCGCATCCAAGTACAGTCAGCTCATCACTCAGCAAAAGGACAATTAATAAAATTCCAGGGCAGCATATGGCCTATTGTGACAAACAAGTGGCCACTGCCCGCATCTATAACTGGTCTTTGCAGCAAGAAGCACTGGAAGGGCGACGCATGTCAAGCAAGTGTAGCACTAACTCACAGTGGAGCTGCTGGTTTAAGCAGGCCTGTCCTCTTTGCTCTACACCCTTCTTAAATTGTTCACTCCCCTTGACACAACTGTAGTGCAGTGTTGAAATAACATGAGCATTAACTTTAACCCACAATATGCACTTACAATTAAGATTACCTCTACCTGGGTACTGGTAACTCCACCTGTAGGAGAAATGACAGCACTGCACACAAACTTCAATAATGACAAAAAATAACTTCTTTCTTTGAAAAAGTAATATATTTATATAAAGAGTTATTTCAATGAATATACTATCACACCAGCGTAGTGTGATAGTATAAGAAATGATAATGACAATCAATAACAATCACAGAAATATACATGTATATATTGGTATGAATCTATATGCGGGAGCTCCCCCTGCTCTAAACCTTAAAGTCACTATACTGAAATGCAGGGCCCTGCAATGAAAAAGGTAGACCAGACGTCTTCAGTCTTCGCTAGCTTTTATAATTGTAATCCGCAAAGGGTTCCTCCTGGGTGTTGCGCAGTGTAGTATAACATACTAAAACAATTGTAATCCGACAGGGTTTATATGAAGAAGCAAACATCTAACATCCGCTCTTGAACACTGGAGTCTATTCAGATGCAATGCTCTCCGACTTAACTTGTTCCATGGGACTATCAGTCCCAGCAACACTCTGTACAGTTCTAAAGATGTGTGTGTAATACTCAAATAAACTTCTGGGTGTCAACCCTCTCACCACACAGGATCCTAGCAGGTGGATGTCTCCGGTTCAGCAGTTCTCATTTCCGTATGGAGGCACCACCACGCCATCACTCTGTTCCACTCACAAACGACCGGGAGTCCTCGGTTACCTCCCCACGGGTCTTCCGGAACAATCACGTCTCTTGTCCAGTTCACTGCGATGCGATGGCAGGATACTACAGCTGCTCTGCTCCTTCGCCAGGTAGGCTGCCACCCTGTGGGACACACACACACCCACAGAGTTTTGCTGGCAGACCACGCATCCCAGACACAAGAGACCTAAAATGGCCGCTGCTTACCCTTTCATAACAATGCAGTTCAGTTCTGACTTTGTCCAGGAGCATTGTGGGTGGGTCAGAGCTACAGTTCCAAAGTAAACAATGAATCACTTCTGTGTCACTAAATCCTGAGACATAAACTTATTGTACTTTATCAATTGTCCACAAGATGGCACTAACACACTATTGTACTGAATAATACACAAAGAGCTAGAAACAACAGTTGTCAGCGCTACATACTCCCCCTGCTCTAAATCTTTGGTCCCCAAAGATATGTAGAACCTTGTTTCTGCTACACATCTTAGCCTCTAAACGAGAACACAGGACCGACAGGGGAGCCTCCCACCAATTCTCAGGTGTTGGAAAGCTACTCTGTGTACCCACAACTGTCACTTTAGTATCGGACACAGGTGTGCCAAGGGGTGAAGCAGGGTTCTCATTGTCCAGACTGACTGAGGAGCAACTAGGCCCATCAATGTTCCTTTTGCTGGTAATCTTAGTTGTTTCAGAACACTCACCCAATATATCGTATGTTAGTCTCTTGGGTGGGCGAATGTTCCTCTTTTCCCTTTGTTTTTTTGGTGTGTCCCCCATTTCTGGCTGAACACCACTCTCCTCTACTTCAGTGGGAGATAAACACTCTTCAGCTTTTCCAGACAATAGCACAAACTCTGGAGCTTCTGGCCAGAGGGCCTCACTACTCTCCTCAGCTGTGGGTGATGAAACACTTGCTTCAGTTTCGGGTATATTAGATGACCACAACCAGCTAATGTCCACCTCTCTCTCCTCATTGTCTTCAGTTGCTGAAGTCCCAGACTGGGACCTAGTTATAGGCCGTTGTGCAACTTCTGATGTGGATGATAATTCCTCCTCAGGGATTATCCTGACTGCATCAGTAAGGGGCAAAAGGTGATTCCGATGCCAAGTTTTAGTTGGTCCAGCACTTCCTTCTGGCCTGATTTCAAATACTGGGAGCCCTGGGAGCTGTTTACACACAACATATGGCTGTGATCTCCATCAATTTGCCAACTTGTGTTCGCCAGGAATCCCCAGATTCCTTAGTAAGACTCAGTCACCTGGTTGAAGATCTTGGACCCTTACTTTAAGGTCAAAGTTTCTCTTATGCCTGTTCTCCTGGTTTTCTGACATGGTCCGGGCCTTCTCATAAGCAACCTTCAGGCTCTTTCTCAGCCTATTTGCATATCTTCGATGGGAAGCTTCTGATGTGTGCTCCAGAGAAGTTCCAAAAGCCAGGTCCACTGGTAACCTAACCTTACGCCCAAACATCAACCGATAAGGTGAATATCCTGTGACGTCACTCTTGGTGCTGTTGTATGCATGTACTAAAGCGGCAATATGCTTACTCCAGTTGGGCTTTTGCTTGGAGGTTAATGTCCCCAACATATTAAGAAGAGTTCTATTAAACCTCTCCGGCTGAGGGTCTTGATAGGGTTGAAATAATGACTTAGAGTTCCACTTTAATTGTTTCTGTTTTTTTCTTACCTGTGTACGTATCAATTGTTCTATTTAAATTGTTTGTGCTCCTTTCTTACCTGTGTACGTATCAATTGTTCTATTTAAATTGTTTGTGCTCCTTTCTTACCTGTGTACGTATCAATTGTTCTATCAATCTGTATCTAGATGGAATTTGGAACTGCTGAATAATCATTACATGTTCGCTGATGAGAAACTCTTTGTACCTTAACCTCATTTGGTAATGCCGATAAGATCACTGCTTTTGGAACTGCCTATAAAAGAAGTAAAGGGAGCAGTCCTTTTGGGGGATGCTCAGAACTTTGATACAGACATACCTGACTCTGTGTCTTAATTCCTATATGAAGCAATAATTTGGCAAAGCAATATAAACTATAAGCAACTTATTTAAGAGTTGCCCCTAACATTTTGGCGCCCGAAGAACAGGGACTCACCGGTGATACTACAAGAGGTGGACGAACGCGGCTGACGGAACAAAAAGGAATAGGCATTCCGGGAATCACAGATCAAAAAACCTGCGCAGGTAAGAAAAAGCTTTATTTTTCTTATATTCTGTGCTCCCCTGATTTGTGCCTATCCGTTTTGTCAGTTACGGTTCTCCTGGTTTTAAAACACCAGCCTCTGTAGTGGTGAGTCTAGAATTACTGGATATTTTAGTTTATATTGCTGGAATTATTTGTTTGTTTTGTCTGTCTTGTCTGTCTTGTCTGTCTTGTTGAGAAAGTGAATGAGCCTTGTCAAGGATGGTATGAGTTAGAAGGGGATTGCCGAACTAAGCAACGGAATGCGCCTTACCTCACACGATTGGGAACCTGAGGGCTTGTGAGCTTGGGGGTCTGACGCTTATGCTTAACCTCACATCTAACTCATAAACCATAGACGGGTTGAGAGTATAAGCCCTGTCTGCTCCATAAAGCAGGGATAAGAGTGTATGAGAGGGATTCCCAGATACGGGGAGGGAATAAGGTCTCAACAAAGTCCTGAGATCTAGTCGGATACCTGGCCACTTAAAGGAATGCTTGTATATGTTGTAGCCGCATTTTTGTATATGTTGTAGCCGCATTCTGGTTTGTTATTGGGCTAGCATATAAAGTAATTATTTATTATTGGGCTAGCATATAAAGTAATTTGGTTTCAGAAATCTCATTCCGGAGAGGTTTCTAGAATTCTAGCACCCTAGGAGGAAGGCAACGAGGAACTAGTGTAACTTAGCTGGTTTGCTATTGGGCTAGCATATAAAGTAATTATTCATTCTTGTATATGTTGTAGCCCGATTATATTGTACACTAAGTGTCCCACACGCTACCTAGGCAGGACTGTTAGAATGGGCCAGAGGAACACAAAACCCCGTCAGGGAATTGTGGCGCACTATACGGTGCCACAGATAATTAAGAACATTTATGGGAAAACCGAAGCACAGGACTTAAAGGATGTCCTTCGTAAATTTAAGGTGAAAGGAGCAGCGGGCTTAGACCCGGATGTATGGAGTGAAATAAAAAGGGACAGACAAGGAGAGGTGTTAGAGAAGCAATGGATGCGTCAGGTTCAATGCTTAATTAAGGTCTCAAATAGAGCGAAAGAAGAGGGGTGGAAGTATAATCCAGATTGTGATGGTTGGGATATGAAAGATAGAAGAACAAAAAATGTCGAGGCTCCCAGCTCAGCCATCCCACCCCCATACACTGACGTAGAACGCAAACCACACAAGATATATCCGGTACTTGAGGGGAGAGGATGGGTTTGTCAGGATTGTGGAGCACAAAACCCAGAATGGGCAGTAGAATGTGTGCATTGTGGGGCACAAAAACCTCATCCAGAAACTGTAGCTCCCGTACGCACTGATACACGCATTGTTCAGGTAAACAATCCAGAATTTGGACAAGCAGCCCATCCAAATGCCCCGCCTACTGTCACTCGTAGAATGCAAATAAGGACTTGGGCACCATGGTCGGCAGACACCCTTATGGCATTAATACAGAGCGCCCCAGACCCGGTAGCAAAGCCAGCTGCTTTTTGTAGATTTGTGACACAGTTAATGAATACACATGAAGCGACCTGGCAGGATGGGGAGGATCTATGCAGACACAAAATGACTCTGACCCTGTTTAACCAGTTTATGACAGAAATAGGTCCACACAGACCTGCAGGACAAGTTGATGGGGATGGCAATTTAGAGACAGGACATGTCAGACATATAGACTCAAGGGCCCCTTTTATTGCTAGATTAGAAGCTTTTTGTCAGGCAAAACAACAGGAGAGGGGGTCCATATCACCCATGAAGCAAATGCCAGGACAGACTGTATCGGAATTTTACTTATCTATGGAAAGTATGATGGCAGATGAGGGATTGGACTTGGCCCTGCCAGTCACAATCCGAGCCTTCAATAGACAATTTATGGAGGGATTAATTCCACAGATAAGTGAGAGACTGAAAGCCTGCACACCAGAGTGGAGGGCAACTAGAGATAGAGGGACGTTGTTCCAAAAAGCGCAAGGCATAGAGGCGGACTTAGCAGAAACCAAAGGGAGGAAATCTCATGCTATCAACGCACTCGGGGGTCCCCAAGAGCAAGGTAGAGGTTCCTTTCGCAAACCCCTTACCTGTCACTACTGTAACAAGATTGGTCACATCAGACGCAACTGTAAGAAAAGAATAAGGGATGAAGGAGAGGAAGGTGTTGATTCTCCAGTTAATCAGAGAAGGAACCAGCCCAGGGACAACAAAAATAGTCATATCAGGCAGCAGGGAGATGGTCCACGAGCATGACTCACCCCGGTTTTAGAAAAATCCAAAACAACAATGCTTAAGACAAATATAACGGTTGGTAATAAGAAAATCTCTTGTTTAGTCGATACAGGAGCTTCACGCTCGTTACTTTCTGACTCTGAACTACTCCCTGGCCAAAAATCACCTGACACTTTACTAATAACTGGATATGATGGCATTTTAGCCGACGCCCCGCTTACAAAACCTCTGAAAGTTAAAGTAGGAAACCACATGTTCCTTTCACGCTTTCTGGTATCCAGAGGAGCCCCCACTAATTTGTTAGGAGCTGACATTTTGCAGAAAATAGGAGCTAACATTACCTATCACCCAGATGGCACTGTCACCTTAGCTATAGGGGATAATCAAGAACACATGGAGATGTGTAACCTGATACAATACCTAGAGGAGGAATCGGAATTGTCCGGCACACCTCCTTCAGACTTAGATCAGATTTTGTCGTCCCTTCCAGGAGAACTATGGGAAAAACATCCAGCTGATGTTGGACTTTTGTCCATACCTCCGGTTACCCTACAGCTGATTCCAGGAGCAGTGCTTCCCCAACAAAAGCAGTATCCACTTAGTGCACCCCAAGAGACGGCCATAGAAATGCAGGTCCAATCCTTCTTAAAAAGTGGAGTTCTAAAAGAGGTAAAATCACCGGCAAACACTCCCTTGTACCCGGTTAAAAAGAAATCAGTAGCCGGTAGTCCGGTTAAGTATAGAATGGTCCAAGACCTTAGAGCGGTCAACAAAATACTAGCCCCGATGACACCTTTAGTACCCAATCCACATACATTACTGTCACAAATACCATCAACCAGTATGTACTTTACGGTTATAGATTTAGCGAATGCTTTCTTTTCCGTCCCGCTTGCTGAAGAATGCCAACTTTGGTTCGCATTTTCAATAAAAAATCGGCAACTAACCTGGACACGCCTACCTCAGGGTATGGCGCATTCACCTACCTTGTATTCGCAAGCATTGCAAACGGTGTTGGGAGAATGGGTACCACCAGATTCCTGTGTATTGTTACAATATGTGGATGATTTATTGTTATGCTGCCCTGACAAAGAAACTTGTTTGGCCACCACCCTTAATTTGTTGCGATTTTTGGCAGAAAAAGGTTGCAAGGTTAATAAGAAAAAGTTACAAGTGTGTCAGGAAAAAGTTATCTTTTTGGGACATTGTATATCACAGGGTACGAGACATCTCACTGAGGAGAGGGTTCAAGTGATAAAGGGAATGTTACCCCCACGGAATTTCAAACAATTGCGTATGTTTTTAGGTATCGTGTCATACTGTAGACAGTGGATACCACATGCTAGCGCTTTGATGCAGCCATTATACGATTGTTTGAAAATTGTACCGTATGTGCTTACAGAAGTAGCTTATGAGTCGTTTATCACTTTGAAAAAGTTGTTGATTTCTGCCCCGGCTATTGGTATACCAGATTACACCAAGATATTTAATCTGTACATTGCTGAGATCACTGGACACGCCACAGGTGTTCTGACACAGGCACATGTAAAACAAAGACCAGTCGCTTACTTTTCAGCAGCATTAGATCCAGTATCTAGAGGTTCACCGTCTTGTGTACGGGCGGTAGCTGCAGTGTCAATTATCATAGATAAGTCATCAGAGATTGTTCTAGACAATCCAGTCGTAGTGCATACCACACATGACATACATGCAATCTTGTCTCAGGTACAGCCCAAACACATTTCAATGGCTAGGCAATTAAGATTACAGTGTACTTTACTCTTACCTCCAAATGTTACTTTTCAGCGCTGTACAACCTTAAATTTGGCCACCTTTTTGCCTCTTCAGTCACCAGATTTGGCAAGGGGGAATGATAGTACTAATAGTACTAGTGAGAAAAGAAATGAGGACACTGACACTCTTTTGTTTAAAGAAGTAGATCAGCACGATTGTTTTCAGCTCATGGAACAGGAGACAATGGGATTCCCACATGTTACAGATACACCGATTTTAAATGCTGAGCACACCTTGTATATAGATGGTAGTAGGTTTGCTGATGACAAGGGTAAATATCACACAGGGTATGCTGTAGTGACTAATACGCAGGTAATTGAAGCACAGCCCTTACCAGCCCACATGTCAGCACAGGAAGCAGAATTAAAAGCTTTAGAACAAGCCCTAGAATACTTAAAAGAACGAGAAGGGAATATTTACACTGACTCTGCCTACGCTTATGGTGTAGCGCACGATTATGGCCACATATGGAGGGCTAGAGGTTATCTGACAGCAGCAGGTACACCTGTAAAACATGGAGAAGGGATTAAGAGAGTCCTGAACAATCTTCAAAAGGTTAAACGAGTAGCCATTATGAAGATAGCGGCACACACGAGCGCAAAAACAATTGAGGCAAAAGGAAATGCATTTGCAGATTTGACTGCAAAACAGGCAGCTCTAGGGGAAGGAAGCCCTGAGACCTTAGCAGCGGTAGAGGTGAGTATCCCAGAACCAACATGGCAGCAGCTGAGTAAATTACAGGAGCAAGCAGGGGAGAGCGAGAAAGATAAGTGGGTCAGGATGGGAGCAGCACCAGACCTTGACAATGTATGGAGGGAAGGAGGCAAAATATGCCTGCCTGCCTCTCTGTACCCAGAAATGGCAGCGGCAGTTCACCTACCCACACACGTCAGTTCCAATTCCATGTATAGGATTGTGAACCAAGGATGGCTCGCCCCTGGATTCAGTAGCACTGCAAGAAACTACTGTGCAGCCTGCCAAATCTGTCTCCTGAATAACCCAGGACAGAGAGTAAAAACCCCACGTAAACACCAGGTCCGGGCCCAATACCCCTTCCAGAGACTGCAAATTGATTACATACAAATGCCTAAGAGCGGCCCTTTTGAATTTGTCCTCGTGTGTATCGATTTATTCTCAGGTTGGCCCGAAAGTTATCCAGTAAAATCGGCTACAGCTAAAGCCACAGCTAAGAAACTGATCACTGAGTTAATACCTAGGTTTGGTCTTCCTGAAACCATAGAATCAGATAGGGGGACACACTTTACAGGAGAAATCATGCAGAATGTGATGACCATGTTAAGGGTTCAACAAAGTTTTCACACCCCTTACCACCCACAGAGTTCAGGATCAGTGGAGAGAGTAAATGGGACAATAAAGTTAAAAATACAAAAAGCCATGCAAGAGTTAAACAAGCCTTGGCCAGAATGCCTGCCTTTGGCTTTGTTCTCTATAAGGTACACTCCAACAGGAAAGACAGGATTATCCCCATATGAGATACTTTTTGGGAATGCACCTAGATTGGGTTTATACTTTCCACAGAGTATGCAATTGCAATGTGATAGTTTGACTGCATATGTGATACAATTACAACAACGTCTAACTAAGATCCACAAAAGTGTGTATTCTTCTCTTCCTGACCCTAATTCAATAACAGGTACACATACTCTGCTACCAGGGGATTATGTATATGTGAAGAAACACACCAGAAAGACATTGGAACCCAGGTTTGAAGGTCCTTACCAAGTACTCTTGACCACAGCCACCTCAGTAAAGCTGGAAGGAAAACCTACCTGGATACACGCATCACATTGCAAGAAACAACCCGAGAAAACAACATGATGAAATATCTACTTACAGATTTTTTGTTGAAGATTGTTGTTTTACAAATATATGCATGGACTCCTGGTATTAATGTACTTGAAGTAGAGGAAACAACAACTTTCAAATGGGCTATAGATGATCCTAAAGTAGCAAATTATTATTGACAAAGGTAGACTAGTACATCTTTCCTCACAGATACAACAGGATACTGCACCACATTGGTGGGATATATTTAGTGGAATGTCTTCTACAGCAACCAATACCTTTCACTGGTTGTTAAGTCCAATGGTAATTATTATTCTAATATTAATATCACTTACAATCACGAATATATGTGTATACAGGAAAATAAATAGGAAAATTAGGAGAATAGACAGGGTATACTGATAAGTGTGTATTGACATCACCCTACTCCTATAAAACTCCTCTTCTTGAATTTTAAGATGTTGGTAATACCTAGGGGGATGGGTTCTACCCCTCTGACAACTCGCGGTCAGGGAAAGGACTCTGGGGAAAAACTGACTAGAACTTATTCATGAGGACCCAGGGGGAAGGAGAGGATGATGTCAAAGGGGGAAATTGATAGGGTTGAAATAATGACTTAGAGTTCCACTTTAAGTGTTTCTGTTTTTTTCTTACCTGTGTACGTATCAATTGTTCTATTTAAATTGTTTGTGCTCCTTTCTTACCTGTGTACGTATCAATTGTTCTATTTAAATTGTTTGTGCTCCTTTCTTACCTGTGTACGTATCAATTGTTCTATCAATCTGTATCTAGATGGAATTTGGAACTGCTGAATAATCATTACATGTTCGCTGATGAGAAACTCTTTGTACCTTAACCTCATTTGGTAATGCCGATAAGATCACTGCTTTTGGAACTGCCTATAAAAGAAGTAAAGGGAGCAGTCCTTTTGGGGGATGCTCAGAACTTTGATACAGACATACCTGACTCTGTGTCTTAATTCCTATATGAAGCAATAATTTGGCAAAGCAATATAAACTATAAGCAACTTATTTAAGAGTTGCCCCTAACAGTCTCCTTGCGGATGATAGGGTGTAGTTCTGGATTTTTTTATCCCCAGTAGATCCAGCAATCTCCTGATGAGTGTACTCTCAAAGTCCCTTCCCTGGTCTGAGTGGATCCTCTGTGGTAAGCCGTAATGGACGAAGAACGAAGGACGAAAAGCTTGAGCATATCTGGTAAAATGGTCTGTGACTACCAGAATATTTCCTTGCCCACTCAAGTCAGATTCTAAATACAGGAAGTCTATGCAAACTAGATCCATGGGACCTTGGCTTTATAAATGTCCCATTGGGGCTGCCCGTTCTGGCAGCGTCTTTCTCTGGATATACCTATGGCAGGAGTGACAGTAACTCTCCACTTCTTTCCTCATGTAGGGCCAGTGGAATCTATCTCTTATCAAATTGAAGAGTTCTTTCTGACCCCAAATGTCCATGACAATCATGCAGAGTGATTAACACTGTCTCTCTGTGCTTCTCTGGCAGCAACAGTTGCCACTTCTCTTCCGGATCTTCAGAGGGGCCCCTTCGGTAGACCACCCCTTGCAACAACTGCAACCGATCCCACTCTTTGTGTAACAACAGAGCTTCTTTTCGGGCGCTTTTCAAAAGTAGGTCAGGGTGTTTACCCTCCAGAGCTTCCAATACCAGGCTGCAGAGTGGATCCTCTTGTTGATCCTTCCTAAGATCTTTCCTTGATAATTTAGGTAAACCCTCTGCAGCAATCAGGGAGACATTGCAGTAATACCTGGGTACTCCTGCCGTAGTCATTCCAATCTCTTCAGCTCTGGCTCCACCTTTCTCCTGCTTAACGGCTCCTTCACAAAGGGCTCTTACCCCATCTGGGGCAAGTTGAGTCCAATCCTCTGGGGAGCCCAGGGGACTGTGGGGTCTTCTTGACAGCGCATCTGCATCTCTGTTGCCCAGTCCCGGTCTGTATTTCAGGCTGAAGGAGAATGTTGAGAGAGCAGCCAACCACCTATGGCCTGTGGCATCCAATTTTGCGGTGGTGATAAAGTATGTGAGGGGGTTATCTGTTTTCACTACAAATTCGGCACCATAAAGATAATCCCTCAGCTTGTCTACCACAACCCACTTCAAGGCCAGAAACTCAAGTTTATGAGTTGGGTAGTTCTTCTCAGCAGGAGACAAGCTTCGGCTCACATAAGCAACAGGCCTTAATTGTCCATTGTGATCCTGATAGAGCACTCTGCCCAGCCCATCTCGGCTGGCATCCACGTGCAGTTCATAGGGCTTGGTAGGATCCGCATAAGCTAACACTGGAGCAGTTGTAAGACTCTTCTTCAATAGACTGAATGTCTCCTCACATTCCTGAGTCCACTGATCCAGAATAGATTCCTTTTTCTTCCGGGGCCCTTCTTTTTGCCTCCCAGGTTTCTCCGAATCCACATCAGCCTCTTCCTGATTCTTTAGTAGTTCTGTGAGTGGGTGAGCTATTTTTGCGAACCCCTCCACAAACCTCCTGTAGTAGGAGCAGAATCCTAGGAATGAGCTCAGTTACATTCGTGGGCCTTGGCCAAGAGGTAACAGCTTCCAATTTCTCAGGATCAGTTGCTATCCCTTCTTCAGACACATTGTGCCCCAGATAGTTCACTGAAGATTGGTAGAATTGATATTTCTCCATTGAAAGTTTCAATACCTCCTCATGTAACCTCTTTAGAACTTTTTCCAGTCGCTCTTCATGCTCTTCAAAAGTACGGCCAAACACAATGATATTGTCTAAATATACTAAGACCTCAATCAAATTCATGTCGCCTACTGTCTTCTCCATGAGCCGCTGGAAAGTTGCTGGGGCCCCAGACAGACCTTGTGGCATCCGGTTGAATTCATAGAACCCCACGGGGGTGATGAAAGCAGTCTTCTCCTTATCCTCAGGACTCATGGGGATCTGATAATAGCCACTCTTCAGATCTAATACACTGAACCACTTCGCCCCAAACAAGCTCTGTAGGGCATCTTCTATACGGGGGGTAGTGTATTGATCTGGGATGGTCCGTCGGTTCAGAGTCCTGTAGTCGATACACAGCCGGAGTGACCCATTTTTCTTCCTCACCACCACTATCGGAGAGGCGTATGGACTCCTGGAGTCCTTTTTAGCTCAGCCAGCTGTTCTCAGAGGTCTCCCAATGGGATTCTCCTTACCCTTTCCCAGAAGGGTTTGTCTTCTTCTAGCCAGATCTTGTGCTCTGCATTTTTGGCATACTCCACGTCAAACTCACTCTTTGAGAAAACTTCCTTCCATCTCATGAGCTGGGCTTTGGCCCTCTCCATCCAAGCAGGCGTAAGAGAGGTGTTTTTTGGGTAGAAATTCTCTATGGGAATCTCTTCTTCGTAGCTCCTTGTTACATCTCTTGGCGAAACTGGGGTTGCTTGATTCGCCTGCCCAAGCAGCATTCTTGCTGGTACCTTCACAGGCAAGGCTGTCGTGTTCTGAACACTGACTGAGACTCTCCCCCTGCTTCTCTTAAGTGCCTTAGTCGATAACACTTTTGGAAGTATCTCCAGACCCACATTCTCTTCCTGCGTGTCCGTTTCCAAGACAATGAAAGGACCAGGTTGTCTCCAGCTCAACTTAACAGAAGCCCTCATGCACACCACTTCACCCGGTTGTAGTAGTTGTTCACCTCGGTCTAAAACGCCAAACTTTTCCCACTCCTTCTGCTGGGGCCTTCTTCTCATGTACTATGTCCTTGTACACTTGGGTTTGCATGGGATGTACCTTCATGGCCGGGGCACTTTCCTTCTGTACAAGGGGTATCAGGAGTCTTCTGACCAGATCAGTGTTTGTTCCGATGATGAGGGAACTTTTGTGGGCCCCAGGGGGCCGGGGACACACAACTGCCAGGGTGTTGAAAGTCTCCGCCTTTCCAGCCACACTTGGGTACCTAAACCCCATATCTCCAATTCCTACAACTTCTGCAGGGGCAGATGCTTGAGATGCTTCATGTAGAAATCTTTGTATAGTAAGATCACTTGGGCTCCGGTATCCAACAGTGCCTTGGCGTAGATTCCTTCTACCTGGATTGGGATGATCGGAGAGGGTCCCACTAAGTTGCGGGGAAATTCACTCTGAGGATTCGGCTTCTCCTGCCTACTAGAGTGCATCTTGACTCCTCGTTTCCATGGACACTTCCTCAACTTCATTCTTCCCCTTTCTCTCAAAACTTTGGGAACTTGGGTTTTGTTGGAGTTGACGACAGTTACAGGGCGCCCAGCTGACTCCTTCACTGGGGCCCTTTGAAGTTTTCCGCCGGCTTTTGACGTTGCACTGCTGTTCTTGGACTTGGGCACATGTTCCCGAAGTGTCCAAACCCTCCACAGTTATAACAACGTCCAGATCTGCTTCTGAAGGTGGAGTCTGGTACTCTCTTCGATTTTTATGTTCCTCCACCGGGCGGATTTGGGGGTCCCGTGGTCAGCAAAGCCATCATTTCCATCAACTGGGTCACCTGAGTCTTAAGAAGCTCAATCTGGGGGTCATCCTCTATCACATTAACTGTTCAGACTCCAACAGTGTGCTTTGGTTCTTGAATGTTCTCCTTCTTCCTTTCTAGGATAGCTTCTTCCTCCCTTACAATCCGAATTAGATCTGGATGCTTCAATATGCCTCCATCTTGGCGGGTTCTTAACTATAGGGTGATGGGGTCCAAAGGCTGTGCACCCCTCAGGACTTGTTTGGCTTGAATCTCATCCACCTTACAAGGGTCTATTCCCTTCTTCAGTAATATCTGGTGAATGACCTTGTCCAGCCGTCTCATATATTCTGATAACTTCTCTCCAGTTTCCTGATAGGTGTGTTCTAATTGGTAAATTAGGTCGGAAACCTTTTCAGTACGTCCAAACACATCTTGCAGGATATCTAAGTAGTCGTGGGCTACACGGTTCTGTTTGCTGAGCTTTAAATTTCGAATGGCCTCGGAAGCAGGCCCCTTGAGACTTTCAGTGATCCGCTGCTTCTTCTGTGTTTCAGGGATGTCCCACTCATCCAGCACCTGTGTGGTCTGTTCCAATCACTCTTCAAAAGTATTTTCTCCTTTGGGTAAAGGCCGTTGATCCGAGAAGATGCCCAGTTTTCGGTACCCAATCTCTGAATAGGTTGGGCTCCCTTTCCCACATTGGGACACCAAGTTTCCAAGGGCTGTGATGAGTTCGGGCTCAATTGCAGTCAGTGCTGACTGCGATGGACCCCTGACTCTTGTTAGACTCATCTGAGAGAAGGTGTCAGGATCCTCCCCCTGCTCTCTTGGGTGGGTCAGGTAAAATTTTGTCTTGTCAGCGAGTTCAACACTTTCACCCTTGAAATTTTCCGGAACTCCCTTCCTCCATTCTATGATCAGGTCTTACTGCGACCACCTTGGCTCTTTGTCCTGGGGATAGTGTTTTCACCACTTCGTTAATGTGTTCCTTCTCCCAGATATCTCCCCAGAGTTCCATGGCTACACTCGCTTCTGAGCGGACGCCTTCTGCCTCACACCACTGTGCCACAGTGAGGGGATCCATTCTAGGGTTATTAAGAGGGTGCTTGGCTTCAAAGTGACAGTTATCCCGGACGAGCCCCCATATGTAGCACTAACTCACAGTGGAGCTGCTGGTTTAAGCGGGCCTGTCCTCTTTGCTCTAGACCCTTCTTAAATTGTTCACTCCCCTTGACACAACTGTAGTGCAGTGTTGAAATAACATGAGCATTAACTTTAACCCACAATATACACTTACAATTAAGATTACCTCTACCTGGGTACTGGTAACTCCACCTGTAGGAGAAATGACAACACTGCATACAAACTTCAATAATGACCAAAAATAACTTCTTTCTTTGAATAAGTAATATATTTATATAAAGAGTTATTTCAATGAGTATACTATCACACCAACGTAGTGTGATAGTATAAGAAATGATAATAACAATAACAATCACAGAAATATACATGTATATATTGGTATGAATCTATACCCGGGAGCTCCCCCTGCTCTAGACCTTAAAGTCACTATACTGAAATGCAGGGCCCTGCAATGAAAAAGGTAGTCCAGACGTCTTCAGTCTTCGCTAGCTTTTATAATTGTAATCCGCAAAGGGTTCCTCCTGGGTGTTGCGCAGTGTAGTATAACACACTAAAACAATTGTAATCCAACAGGGTAACTAGGTGTCTTTATATGAAGAAGCAAACATCTAACATCCGCTCTTGAACACTGGAGTCTATTCGGATGCAATGCTCTCCGACTTAACTTGTTCCGTGGGAATATCAGTCACAGCAACACTCTGTACAGTTCTAAAGATGTATGTGTAATACTATATAAACTTCTGGGTGTCAACCCTCTCACCACACAGGATCCAAGCAGGTGGATGTCTCCGGTTCAGCAGTTTCCAGTTTCGTATGGAGGCAGCACCACGCCGTCACACTGTTTCGCTCACAAATGACCGGGAGTCCTCGGTTACCTCCCCAAGGGTCTTTCGGAACAATCACGTCTCTTGTCCAGCTCACTGCGATGCGATGGCAGGATACTACAGCTTCTCTGCTCCTTCGCCAGGTAGGCCGCAACCCTGTGGGACACACACACACCCACAGAGTTCTGCTGGCAGGCCACGCGTCCCAGGCACAAGAGACCTAAAATGGCCGCTGCTTACCCTTTTATATCCCCCCACAATGCAGTTCAGTTCTGACTTTGTCCAGGAGCATTGTGGGTGGGTCAGAGCTACAGTTCCAAAGTAAACAATGAATCACTTCTGTGTCACTAAATCCTGAGACATAAACTTATTGTACTTTATCAATTGTCCACCAATTGTCCACAAGATGGCACTAACACACTATTGTACTGAATAATACACAAAGAGCTAGAAACAACAGTTGTCAGTGCTACACAAGCAAATACAAAAAGATTTCCTAGCTCAAACTTACCAACTAGTCTGCGACCAACCGAATTGACCTAACACTATGTATTAAAAATAGGGGTTTAGTCTGCACACATTTGCAAATACATGCGTAAGCTACAGGCCCCATCAAAGCACCCCATTGTCTGTAGTCCTAACTCTAACTTCCGAGAGTCCACAATGGAATTACATGCATTTTAATGGATAGGCAGAGGGCAGGTGAGCCTGAAGGGAGCCCACCCCTCCTTAAAGGTACAGGGGCACACTGAACACCCAGCACATAGCAATATAGCAGCAAAGGTGTCAGTGCGTTACCTGACCAATATATTGAAAGTACAAACAAGTGACCACTGCCCCCTCCTATAACTGGTCTTTGCAGCAAGGAGCACTGGAAGGGCTCACCTGCCCTCTGCCTATCCAATAAAATGCATGTGCTTCAATTGTGGAAACTCTCAGAAGTTGTGCTATGTACACACGATAGGATTTTCCGACAACAAAACCGTGGATTTTTTTCCGACGGATGTTGGCTAAAACTTGTCTTGCATACACACGGTATGTACAAATGTTGTCGGAAATTTCCGAACATCAAGAATGCGGTGACGTACAACACGTACGACGAACCGAGAAAAGTGAAGTTCAATAGCCAGTGTGGCTCTTCTGCTTGATTCCGAGCATGCATGGAATTTTGTGTGTCGGAATTGTGTCGGTGGATTTTGTTGTCGGAAGATTTGAGAACCAGCTCTCAAATTTTTGTTGTCGGAAATTCCAAAAACAAATGTCCAATGGTGCTTACACACGTTCGGAATTTCCACCACAAGCTCACATCAAACATTTGTTGTCGGAAAATCCTATCGTGTGTACAGGGCATTAGGGTTAGGACTACAGAAAATTTGATGCCTTGATGGGGCCTGTAGCTTACGCATGTATTTGCAAACGTGTGCAGTAGGGATGAGCCGAACACCCCCCGTTCGGTTCGCACCAGAACCTGCGAACGGACCGAAAATTTGCACGAACGTTAGAACCCCATTGACGTCTATGAGACTCGAACGTTCGAAATCAAAAGTGCTCATTTTAAAGGCTAATTTGCATGGTATTGTCCTAAAAAGGATTTGGGGACCCGGGTCCTACCCCAGGGGACATGTATCAATGCAAAAAAAACTTTTAAAAACGGACGTTTTTTCGGGAGCAGTGATTTTAATGATGGTTAAAGTAAAAAAAAAAAAAGTGAAATATTCCTTTAAATATCGTACCTGGGGGGTGTCTATAGTATGCCTGTAAAGTGACGCGAGTTTCCCGTGTTTAGAACAGTCCCTGCACCAAATGTCATTTTTAAAGGAAAAAATCTCATTTAAAACTGCTTGCAGGTTTAATGTAATGTCGGGTCCTGGCAATATGGATGAAAATCAGTGAGAAAAACGGCATGGGTACCCCCCAGTCCATTACCAGGCCCTTTGGGTCTTGTATGGATATTAAGGGGAACCCCGCACCCAAATGAAAATAAGGAAAGGTGTGGGGCCACAAGGCTCTATATACTCTGAACAGCAGTATACAGGCAGTGCAAACAAGACAGGGACTGTAGGTTTGTTGTTAAGTAGAATCTGTTTGTCATTTTGAACGGGTACATTTTTAACGTGTTTAGCTCCAGCCAAAAAATCTTTTTTAAGCTTTTTGGAAAACATAGGGAAGGGTTATCACCCCTGTGACATTTGTTTTGCTGTCTTTCCTCCTCTTTAGAAGATTTCTTTCCAATATTTTTTTATTGAATATAGTGTATGAAAAATATACAATACATATTTCTTAAATATAAACAACAATGTAGAAAAGATTTGAAGAACAGAGCTCGGCCAACATGGCCTACACACAGTACATATAGCAAAATGTAACATTTTTACTGGTGAGTATATCAGTTCTACATCTGTCTGTCCTTATATTTTAGTGCCTTAGAATCGTTACCTTATCACTTATGTATTCTTTGTAGAGAGGCTGTGGCGCCAGGAGTCCGCCCGTCCACCCCGCATGGGATCAACTCTGCGGACGAGAGGCTCCCGACCCCCCAACCCCCCCCACTTACAAGCAGCAATGCTACTATCGCTTCTTGATTCTTTGCTAATGTTGCCAGGGCAACAACACCAGACAGGAGAACCTACGTAAACTAATAAATGTGGAGAGAGGGAAAGTTAAGGAGCAAGGGAGCAGAAAAAGAAGAAAAGAAGAGATAGGGGGAAGGGTTGGGGTTGAGTGCACCCCTGGGAAACTTTTCTTAGATCCATTAATTATCGAAGCCCACAGATAGGTATGTCAACCATGGTTCCCAAATCCTGTCGAAAACCCATTGTTTATCCGATAGAATCGCCGACAGGCGTTCATTAATCATGATCCATGTCAGTTTAGCTTTTACCAGTTCAAATGGGATCAGAGGTTTTCTCCAGGATCTAGCAATCGCAATTCTAGCTGCTGTGAAGACAAAGGATATGAGTTTTTTCGTGTATCGAGGCACACCTTCCACTGGGCATCCCAGTAGAGCCTGTTGTGGGGATTTGGTTAGGTTAACTTGGGTCAATGAGTAGATAAAATTGTAGATGCGTATCCAATACCTTCTAACCTTAGGACAGGACCACCAAGTATGATATATTGTGCCCTCCCCTCCACACCCCCTAAAGCACAATGGGGATGCGCCGGGAATGTATGTAGCGATTCTCGCCGGGACCATATACCACCGTAATAAGACTTTATAATTCGCCTCTATTAGGGAGGTATTTATATAACCTTTTGAGGCTAATTAAGCCGTATTAAACCACGTGTCCATTTCCATCGTTTCCTCTATATCTTGTTCCCACTTTTGCATGTAAAATAATTTTTCTGACTTAGAGGAAAAAATACCATAAATGTTAGATATGTGACCTTTATGTTTATCGAAGGACCTGCATAAATATTCCATTGGAGTGAACGTCATAATGTCAGCTTTGCGCTGTAGAGTTTTCAGGAAATGTACTATCTGGAGGTAGTGATAGAGTTCTGTGTTAGGTAATTGGTATTTTTCTATAAGGAATTGCTTCGATAGTATACCTCTATGGTCACATAAGTCGGCTATACGAATCAAGCCCTTATTGGTCCACCATAATAATCTTTGAGGATTAAGACCCGGGGTGAATTCTGGGTTGCCCGTTAATGGGGCTAAGGGAGCATGAGGTGAGCGGAAGGTAAAAGGTTTTTGTAATCTATCCCATAAACCTAATGAGAATGATAATGTGGGGCATAGAATGGTCGGTCTGTCTTTCATATGGAGCCACATCAAATGGCTTATCGGTTTTGTGGGGTATGGGGATGATTCCAGCTTCATCCAAGATGGTTGAGGCAGTCCAGAGTGAGTGCGAATTAATTGGGCCAATTGGGCTGCCTCAAAATACCTGACCAAATTTGGTACTCCCAACCCCCCTTTAAGTCTGGGGGCGTATAGGGTTCGTTGATTCACCCTGGGTCTTGTATCTCCCCAAATGAACTGCATAATCTTTTTCTGAAAAACCTTAAGATCATGCCTATTGATTGCTATTGGAAGGGTTCTGAACAAATACAACAGTCTTGGTAAGATGAAAAAAGGAAGACACATATAAAAAGAGACAAGAAAGGCTGCACACCCCGAAATTGGATTAAAGAAAAATTATTTTCCCCATGGGGCTTTAAAACAGCAATGCACATAATGAAAGGAAGTTTTTTTTTTTTTTTTTACACACACACCTTTCCCCCTCTTTTTCACCCATTTCATCCTTCTTATTTACCTATCCATTATAATAGACCTACCATACCACTGCATTGTTGGATCACACGATCATCAAATTTTGTCGATTACATTTATGGGATGGAATTAACATCTCAATATATTTACATAGTAAAAATCCTATCCAACGCCAGTCTCCACATAGACAAATTGGAAACACTCAGTACATTACCAAGTTAATTATTAAACTTCCTCTAACTAATACATGGCTATTCTTGGGTTTCTGTTGCAGGTGTGGGCTCCTCCCCCTCATCTCCCCTCCCCCCCCCCTCCCGGGGGGCACGCTAAGTGTGGCTCCTTGTAAGCCCCCTGAGGCTGGCTCTCCTGGGAGAGTGAGGGTGGCCCCCCGAGCCCTCCGGTGTTTCCATTGGCCCTCAGGACATATCCTGGACTAGAGAACACCCATTCCACCACTTAGCGGTAAAGACTCATTATCTTGGTTTAATCCAAGTGATGCACAATAATATATATATTTATCTATTTGAATTTAATTTATGTAATTCTTTTTTAGATCCAACTGTCCCCCTGAAGAGACCATATACAGGTCGAAACGCGTCGGGGCTTGCTATTTATGTAACATTATGTAACCCAACTATGTGTATTAATATGTGTTTGTTACTGCACTGGGGAATAAGATGTGTGTTACTGTACCAGATGATTCTCTATACTGTACTCCAAACCATGATATTGGATAAAACTTTTTATACATCCATTAAGAACTTCCTTTCATTATGTGCATTGCTGTTTTAAAGCCCCATGGGGAAAATAATTTTTCTTTAAGTCTTGGTAAGATATTCATCTTAATGGAATACAGTCTGCCAAACCACGATGGAGGGCTTTTAGCCCATGACAGTAGATCTGCTGATAGCTTCTTATAGAGAGGGGGGTAATTTGCCTGATACAGAGTCTGCAGATTGTTGGTTAGAAAAATTCCCAAATATGGGAGTTTATTCTGTTGCCATCTAAACTGAAATGATTTTTGGAGAAGTTGTACAGTCTGTGGTTCTAGGGTCAGATTTAGGGCTTCAGATTTGGAGTGGTTTATCGTGAGACCTGAGGGTGCAGTGAAGCAACTCAAGACTCGGTATAAGTTAGGAAGGGATGTGATCGGGGAGGAAAGGAACATAAGGATATCATCGGCGAACAGAGAGCATTTCTGCTCCCCGTCTCCGCAGCATATGCCTTTTATGTCTTGGTGGTTCCTAAGCTTTATCGCTAGGGGTTCTAATGCTAAGATAAATAGAATAGGAGAGAGGGGGCACCCTTGTCTCGTTCCCCTGTGTATGTTAATTGTGTGGGATTTGTAGCCTTTTATCTGGATTTTGGCCGTGGGTGTTTTGTACAGTACTTGTAATATATTCAGGAAATGGGGCCCAAATCCATATCTTCTCAATGCATAGTATATATACTCCCACGTTACCGAGTCGAAAGCTTTACAAAGGTCTAATGACAAAATCATACCCCTCCGCGGCCCCAAATTGTCCCAGTTTGAATTAAGTGCTGCAATGATGTCTATCGCTCGTCGGGTTTGATCCGGGGCCTGTCTGTTTGGAACAAATCCCACTTGATCAGGGTGGATATATTTGGCCAGAAAAGAATTCATTCTGGTTGCCAAGACTTTGGTCATTAGTTTAAGGTCCACATTAATAAGCGATATCGGGCGATAATTTGCGGGATCCCCATGATCCTTTCCTGGTTTAGGGATTACTTGAATGAGGGCCTCATTTTCATGTAAAGATAAGGGGTTGCCTTTCCGTATCGCATTAAAAAAGGAACACAAGTGGGGAGTCAGTATGACTGCAAATTTTCTGTAATAGTGGCCCGTAAAGCCATCTGGGCCAGGTGCCTTTGAGGGGTTCAAGCTCTTAATGGCTGCCAGAATTTCTCCTTCCGTGAAGTCTGCTTCCATTAATTCTGTGTGTTCCTGTTCTAATGTTGGCAAGGGGATGTCTTTGAAAAATTCCTCTGCTCGGTCCTTGGAAAATGGGGTGGGCTTATTATACAGATCAGTAAAGAATTTTGAAAATTCTAGAAGTATCTCTTGGGGGTTTTGAGTGATTTTCCCGTCTCGAGTACGCAGTCTAGGCATGGCTGGGTTAAATGGTCGCGGTGTAAGTTTTCTAGCTAAAAGTGTGGTAGGTTTGTCTCCCTTGGTATAATAGCGATGTCTAGACCAGCGTAGAAATTTCTCAGCTTTGGTTGTTAAACTAAGATTTAGTGCCGTTCTAGCTGTGTCTATTTTATGTTGCAGGTCAAGATGAGGGTTAGATTTTTGTTCCTGAACTATTTTATGTAATTCATCTTCTTGTTGTTGGATTTTTTGTGCATCATCCCTTTTTTTCCTAGAGGCCACTTGAATCAATGTGCCACGAATGGTGGCTTTATGTGCCGCCCAATTAATACTTGGGGACGTGTCGTTAGCTCGATTAACTGTAAAGAATTGTTGTATGGCCTTCTCAATTTCAGTGTATATAATAGGGTCATTGAGTAACGATGCGTTAAGTCGCCATATGGAGGGTTTCGGTTTTTTCCATAGATCAGTCAGTGCCATCAGCACTGAGGAGTGATCTGACCATGAGCTAGGTACTATTTTGACTGATTCGATTGAGGGTAAAAGTGAAGATTGCGTTAACAAATGGTCTATGCGCGAATACGTTTTATGGACCTGAGAATAATGAGTATAGTCTCTGGTGGTGGGATGGGAATCCCGCCAAGTATCTATGAGATCATAGGAGTGTAGGATTCGGGCCAGTTTGACTCCCTGTTTCAGGACAGGTTTATGTATATTGGTCCTGTCTGCGGCTTGATCTAAGGAGACATTACTATCTCCTCCCATTATCACTTGGCCTTGTACATGAGGCATCAGTGTTCGCAACATGGTTTCGAAAAAAGTCACCTGACCCGTGTTGGGGGCGTAATATGAAATGAGAGTGACGGCACTATCGTTTACTTTCCCTGCTACCATGACATACCTCCCCTCCTTATCTCTAATGACTGTTGAGGGGGTAAATGGTACCCTTTTTGCAATGCATATCGCTACCCCTCTTTTTTTATCCACCCCATTAGATAAGTAAATCAAGGGGAACCTAGAATTTAGATATTTGGGAGCTGAAGTGCGTGAGAAGTGCGTTTCCTGGAGGAGCAGAAAATCTACATCTAGTTTATGGTAGTCAAGGAAGGCTTTAGCGCGTTTAGTAGGGAAATTCAGACCTTGCACATTATGTGTTAAAACTTTAGTGTGTGAAAGAGACACCTGTGACTTTAGCATCGTGTTCTGGCAGACTGTACTTGCCTGTTGCAGATAGTCATCCTGATTCTCGAGAAGGAAGAGTTTCGGCAGGCCTCTCCAGTTTTCTGGCCCAGGGGTGCACTCAAGTATAAGGGGAAAACAGAAGAAAAGAGAAAAGAGAAGTTAATGTTAGGATAAGATGGACTGGACCAATGTCCACCTTTAACCTCAGAGATAAAGTACATAAAAAACAGAACCATCATCATAAACATATTCTTAATGGTCCTTGAGACTATAGTCTCTACTAAGTATGGCGAGGTTGTTTTCATCTAAGCGATGAAGACAAGCTCGTCTGGGAGTGGCATGCGGTTTCGCCTCGGCACTTTCCGTATAAGGCATTGTAGTGGTATAGAGGGGAGTCAGTTGGATCCGTAAGGTTTCTTTAGAAGATTTCACCTCACTTTTTGTCCCAATGACAAATGTTTTTTGAAAATTTGGGTTTTTTTGTGGAACAAGGATTGGAAAGCATCAGTGGAAAGGAGAAATGTTTTTCCCATATTAACTCTTACAGGAGAGAATTTCCCTTCCTAGGGGTAGATTTCATCTCACTTCCTGTTGTCTCCTTCCGTTTGAAAGTAGGAGTCGTTTGTAAGTTAGATGTTTGAAAGTAGGGGCCTGCCCTATATACTCAGCATAAATTTGGCCCTAAGGTGTTGTTGTGGCCACAACAACGTAAGCCCTCACAGGGCCCTGCTGTGAAATATTAGATCAAGAATTGTAATTACATGCCCCTGTTGAACAGGGGCAGAAAAACTGGGCCTTTGGTGGTGGTGGTGCTGGTGCCACAACACTGTAAGTCCTCACTCGCTCTTGGTGGGTGCAGAAATGGGCCCTGCTGTGAAATATTAGATCAAGAATTGTAATTACATGCCCCTGTTGAACAGGGGCAGAAAAATTGGGCCTTTGGTGGTGGTGGTGGTGCTGGTGCCACAACACTGCAACCCCTCACAGACACTCTAGTTGGAACGCAGGAACGAGCCCTGCTGCAAAGTATTGCATCAAAAATTGTAATTACACGCCCCTGTTAAACAGGGGCAGAAAAATTGGGCCTTAGGCACTGGTGCTGGTGCTACAACACTGCAACCCCTCACAGACACTCTAGTTGGAACGCAGGAACGAGCCCTGCTGCAAAGTATTGCATCAAAAATTGTAATTACACGCCCCTGTTAAACAGGGGCAGAAAAATTGGGCCTTAGGCACTGGTGCTGGTGCTACAACACTGCAACCCCTCACAGACACTCTAGTTGGAACGCAGGAATGAGCCCTGCTGCAAAGTATTGCATCAAAAATTGTAATTACACGCCCCTATTAAACAGGGGAAGAAAAATTGGGCCTTAGGCACTGGTGCTGGTGCCACAACACTGCAACCCCTCACAGACACTCTAGTTGGAATGCAGGAACGAGCCCTGCTGCAAAGTATTGCATCAAAAATTGTAATCACACGCCCCTGTTGAACAGGGGCTGAAAAATTGTGCCTTAGGCATTGGTGGTGGTGCCCAGAACCAAAAATGTTCTTTCAAGCTATCAGCGTGATGATTGAGGAGGAAGAGGATAATTACTCAGGGATAGTCACTCAGCATCAGCATAGGCAGTCTTTGAAGGGATCTGAGATTTAAAAAAAAATTATTCGGTTACATCAGCATCAGGTGCTTGGTAGCTGGTGGTGATCCAAGACTGATTCATGTTTATGAAGGTCAGTCGATCGACCGAGTCAGTGGACAGACGCACCCTGTGATCGGTTACAAAGCCTCCAGCAGCACTGAATGTGCGTTCCGAAAGAACGCTGGATGCAGGACAGGCCAGTAGCTCAATTGCATACTGTGCAAGCTCTGGCCAGTGATCCATCCTCAAGACCCAGTAACCCAGAGGATTTTCGGTGGGAAAGGTGTCCAAGTCTGATCTTGCCCCTAGGTATTCCTGCACCATGTAAAACAGACGCTGACGATGGTTGCTGGAACCGATCATACCTTGGGGCTGCGGACCAAAAAATTGTCTGAACGCATCGGTCAGACGGCCACCTTCTCCACCGCTCCTTCTTTGACTGACCGAAGCCTCAGCAACACGTTGTCCAGAAACAGGAGTTTGTAACCTCCCAGTTTCTGGGAACGCGTTGCACAGACCTTTCTGCAAGGCCTCCCGAAGATGTTTCATCCTCTGCTCCCTCTGCGATGGCAAGATAAGGTCCGCAACCTTACCCTTGTAACGTGGATCAAGGAGGGTTGCCAGCCAGTATTGGTCCTTCTCCTTGATACCACGAATACGAGGATCCTTACGCAGGCTTTGCAGGATCAGGGAGGCCATGCAGCGTAGGTTTGCTGAGGCATTCGGTCCGGAGTCCTCTGGGTCACTAAGGACGACATGGTCCGCAGCCACCTCCTCCCAGCCACGTACAAGTCCATGTGTTTCTTGGGACTGATCCCTTAAAGACTGCTGCTGATGCTGAGTGCCAGGCTCCACCTCCATACTGACACAATCTTCCTCCTCCTCCTCCTTCTCCTCGTCCTCTTCCTGTGTGATCGGCGGGCATGCAGAAACACTGTCTGGATAAAGGGGGCCTTGAGAGCTAAGGAAGTCCTCCTCTTCCTGCCTCTGTTCTGCCTCAAGTGCCCTGTCCATTATTCCACGCAGCGTGTGCTCCAACAGGTGGACAAGGGGGACAGTGTCACTGATGCATGCACTGTCACTGCTCACCATCCTCTTGGCCTCCTCAAATGGTGACAGGACAGTGCATGCATCCCTGATCATGGCCCACTGGCGTGGGGAAAAAAAAAACAAGCTCCCCTGACCCTGTCCTGGTGCCATAGTCGCACAGGTACTCATTGATGGCCCTCTGCTGCGTGTGCAGCCGCTGCAGCATGGCCAACGTTGAGTTCCACCTGGTGGGCATGTCACAGATTAGGCGGTTCTTGGGCAGGTTAAACTCCTTTTGGAGGTCCGTCAGCCGAGCACTGGCATTATATGACCGGCGGAAATGCACACAGACTTTCCTGGCCTGCCTCAGGACATCCTGTAAGCCCGGGTACCTGTCCAAGAACCGCTGCACCAGGACGTGAGCCAAACAGGGCACATGGGTCATTTGTCCCTGTCGGAGGGCAGAGAGGAGGTTGGTGCCATTGTTGCAAACCACCATTCCTGCCTTAAGTTGGCATGGCGTCAACCACCTCTGAACCTGCCCCTGCAGAGCTGACAGAACCTCTGCCCCAGTGTGGCTCCTGTCCCCCAAGCACACCAGCTCAAGCACCGCATGGCATCTTTTGGCCTGCGTACTTGCGTAGCCCCTTGAACGGCTACGGAGCACCGCTGGTTCCGAGGACAAAGCACAGGAAGAGGCCATGGATGAAGAAGAAGAGGAGGGGGTGGAGGAGAGAGGTGTGTCACAATCATTAGCATTTTGGAGGCGTGGTGGCGGAAAAACAACCAACAATACTGCACCTTGTACTGCATCCTTCCCAGCTGCCAGCAGAGTCACCCAATGCGCCGTGAAACTTAAGTAACGTCCCTGTCCATGCCTGCTGGACCATGAGTCAGCGGTAATATGCACCTTACCGCTGACCGCCCTGTCCAGCGAGGCATGGACATTGCCTTCCACATGCCGGTAGAGAGCCGGAATCGCCTTCCGTGAGAAAAAGTGGCGTTTAGGTACCTGCCACTGAGGAACCGCACATTCCACAAACTCACGGAAGGGGGCAGAGTCTACCAACTGAAAAGGCAGCAGTTGAAGTGCTAGCAATTTTGCCAAGCTAGCATTCAACCGCTGCGCATGTGGATGGCTGGGAGCAAACTTCTTTCGGCGGTGCAGCAGCTGGGGCAGGGAAATTTGCCTGGTACAATCTGACGTCGGTGTACCAAAAGCAGATTGCCCACAAGTACTTGGCTGTGACACACCTAATTCTACACCTTCATTCCTCTCAGTGCAGGTCTCAGAGAGGACTGAAGGTATAGTGGGGTTGGAGATCTCAGCTGATGAGGAGCAAGGAGAGGTCCTCTTTGTTCTTTGGTGTGGGTCTTTTAGATACGCTTGCCAACGAACTGCATGGCAGGTCAACATATGTCTGGTCAAGCATGTGGTACCCAAGCGGGAGATGTTTTGGCCACGCGAGATACGCTTGAGACATATGTTGCAAATAGCAGCGGTGCGATCTGATGCACTCGTCTCAAAAAAGGCCCACACCAAAGAACTTTTTGAATAACGCGCAGAGACTGCAGCGCCCTGCACATGTGGAGCTTTGGGGTGTGATGCAGTCAATGTGCTGCCCTTAGGCTGGCCCCTGGAGGGCATCCTGCCTCGTTGGTGATGTGCCGCCTCCTCCTCCTCCTCCTCTCTCCTATCAGGCACCCACGTTGAGTCAGTGACCTCATCATCCCCTCCCTCCTCATCACTGGAGCAAACCTGGCAGTATGCTGCAGCAGGGGGAGCATGACTGCCAGATTGCTGTCCTTCTTGGGCACCCCCTCTGTCTGCACTCATGTTACTGCCTTCATCAAGCTCAGTATCATCATCAGAGCCTTCCAAACGCTGGGCATCCTCCTGGAGCATGTGCCCAACACTGTGGTCAAACAGTTCGAGGGACTCCTCAGGAGGACATGGTGGGGCTAGGGAAGGAGTCACTGATGACATTGAGCCGAGGGAAGAGGCCGCTGCTTTGCCAGACAAAGTACCCTGGGCATGGGTGAGAGAGGATGAGGAGGATGAGGACGGCTTGGTCATCCACTCGACCAAGTCTTCCGCATGTTGTGGCTCAACACGGCCAGCTGCCGAAAAAAAGCCCAAGCGTGTCCCACGGCCACATGCTGATGAGGATGCACCGTCTCCATGACCAGCACTAGACACAGAGCCTGCTTGCCCTCTCTTATTGGCTTGTGACTGTCTGCCTCTCCTTCTTGGGCTTCCAGACATACTAATGGCCTGTAGCTGCACTAAGCTGGGATATGTATATATATATATATATATATATATATATATATATATATGTACTGATACTGCAGCTAGCAAAATCAACTGTCTGCTTGTAGTATGAGAACACCACCAACCTTCTACAGGTAGCTTTAGCTGAACACTGTGAGGTGGACGCACCCCACTAACTTGTAGGTTTAGCTGAACACTGTGAGCAGGACGCACCCCACTAACTTGTAGGTTTAGCTGAACACTGTGAGGTGGACGCACCACACTAACTTGTAGGTTTAGCTGAACACTGTGAGGTGGACGCACCACACTAACTTGTAGGTTTAGCTGAACACTGTGAGCAGGACGCACCGCACTAACTTGTAGGTTTAGCTGAACACTGTGAGCAGGACGCACCCCACTAACTTGTAGGTTTAGCTGAACACTGTGAGCAGGACGCACTGCACTAACTGTAAATAGTCTAGCTGCCTGACTGTGGTACTAATAGGATCAAAAGAACACCATTAATTTTCTTCAGGTAGCTGTATATACTGTAACAAGACAAGCCTGCCTGTCAGTAAGAAGATAACAGGAACGGATCTAGCTGAACACTGTGAGCAGGACGCACTGCACTAACTTGTAGGTTTAGCTGAACACTGTGAGGTGGACGCACCACACTAACTTGTAGGTTTAGCTGAACACTGTGAGCAGGACGCACCCCACTAACTTGTAGGTTTAGCTGAACACTGTGAGCAGGACGCACTGCACTAACCGTAAATAGTCTAGCTGCCTGACTGTGGTACTAATAGGATCAAAAGAACACCAGTAATTTTCTTCAGGTAGCTGTATATACTGTAACAAGACAAGCCTGCCTGTCAGTAAGAAGATAACAGGAATGGATCTAGCTGAACACTGTGAGGTGGACGCACCACACTAACTTGTAGGTTTAGCTGAACACTGTGAGCAGGACGCACTGCACTAACTGTAAATAGTCTAGCTGCCTGACTGTGGTACTAATAGGATCAAAAGAACACCAGTAATTTTCTTCAGGTAGCTGTATATACTGTAACAAGACAAGCCTGCCTGTCAGTAAGAAGATAACAGGAACGGATCTAGCTGAACACTGTGAGGTGGATGCACCACACTAACTTGTAGGTTTAGCTGAACACTGTGAGCAGGACGCACCCCACTAACTTGTAGGTTTAGCTGAACACTGTGAGCAGGATGCACTGCACTAACTGTAAATAGTCTAGCTGCCTGACTGTGGTACTAATAGGATCAAAAGAACACCAGTAATTTTCTTCAGGTAGCTGTATATACTGTAACAAGACAAACCTGCCTGTCAGTAAGAAGATAACAGGAACGGATCTAGCTGAACACTGTGAGCAGGACGCACTGCACTAACTTGTAGGTTTAGCTGAACACTGTGAGGTGGACGCACCACACTAACTTGTAGGTTTAGCTGAACACTGTGAGCAGGACGCACCCCACTAACTTGTAGGTTTAGCTGAACACTGTGAGCAGGACGCACCCCACTAACTTGTAGGTTTAGCTGAACACTGTGAGCAGGACGCACCGCACTAACTTGAAGGTTTAGCTGAACACTGAGCAGGATGCACCCCACTAACTTTTGTAGGTTTAGCTGAACACTGTGAGCAGGACGTACTGCACTAACTGTAAATAGTCTAGCTGCCTGACTGTGGTACTAATAGGATCAAAAGAACACCAGTAATTTTCTTCAGGTAGCTGTATATACTGTAACAAGACAAGCCTGCCTGTCAGTAGGAAGATAACAGGAACGGATCTAGCTGAACACTGTGAGCAGGACGCACTGCACTAACTTGTAGGTTTAGCTGAACACTGTGAGGTGGACGCACCACACTAACTTGTAGGTTTAGCTGAACACTGTGAGCAGGACGCACCCCACTAACTTGTAGGTTTAGCTGAACACTGTGAGCAGGACGCACTGCACTAACTGTAAATAGTCTAGCTGCCTGACTGTGGTACTAATAGGATCAAAAGAACACCAGTAATTTTCTTCAGGTAGCTGTATATACTGTAACAAGACAAGCCTGCCTGTCAGTAAGAAGATAACAGGAACGGATCTAGCTGAACACTGTGAGGTGGACGCACCACACTAACTTGTAGGTTTAGCTGAACACTGTGAGCAGGACGCACTGCACTAACTGTAAATAGTCTAGCTGCCTGACTGTGGTACTAATAGGATCAAAAGAACACCAGTAATTTTCTTCAGGTAGCTGTATATACTGTAACAAGACAAGCCTGCCTGTCAGTAAGAAGATAACAGGAACGGATCTAGCTGAACACTGTGAGCAGGACGCACTGCACTAACTGTAAATAGTCTAGCTGCTTGACTGTGGTACCAATAGGATCAAAGGAACACCAGTAATTTTCTTCAGGTAGCTGTAAATACTGTAACAAGACAAGCCTGCCTGTCAGTAGGAAGATAACATGAACGGATCTAGCTAAACTGAATACAGTGTATATATATATATATATATATATATATGCAACACCTGGGATGCATATATATACACAATACACTGTAAGTGCAGCTAACTGACTGACTGTTCTGCCTAATCTATCTAACTCAAATCAAATGTCACTGTCTGTCTCTCTCTCTCTCTCTCTCTCTCTCAATGAACGCTGGAACACACACTACACAGGGCCGCCGTGCAGGCGGCCTTATATAGTGTGGGGCGTGTACTAAATCCCCTGAGCCATAATTGGCCAAAGCCTCCTTGGCTTTGGCCAATTACGGCTCTCTGTTCAGGCGGCGCTGTGCTTGGCCAAGCATGCGGGTCATAGTGCATGCTTGGCCAATCATCAGCCAGCAATGCACTGCGATGCCGCAGTGAATTATGGGCCGTGACGCGCCACACGAATTTGGCGCGAACGGCCCATATCATTTGCAATTCGACGAACGATCGAACAGCCGATGTTCGAGACGAACATGGGTTCAACTCGAACACGAAGCTCATCCCTAGTGTGCAGACTAAACCCATGTTTTTAACGCATATTGTTAGACAGGTCAATTCGGTTGGTCGCAGGCTGGTTGGTAAGTTTGAGAGTTGAAATCTTTTTGTATTTGTTTGACCTATTGGGGGTCATTTACTATAGAGCCAATATATGATCCTGCAGTCCCAGAAAATAGCACCCAATTAAGGTCAATTAAGACTTCAACTCTCCGAAACTGCGCGTACATGCAAATGGAAGGTCGCGCTATTCCCGGCCAACATGCCTGTTGGATTGGCATATGCAGGAATAGTGGAGGTCAATGGGGCTCGAACCTTCAAAATCCAAAGTTCTCACTGAACGTTTGTATGCAAGTTCTTTGCCATAAAAAAAGTGTATGGGTACTGCCCTAGGGGACATGTATCAATTGAATTTTTTTCTTATAATGGACGTTTTTTTCAGGAGCAATGATTTTAATAAAGCGAAACAATAAAAAATGAAAAAATCCTTTAAATATCGTGCCTGGGGGTCCCCTTACTCTGCCTGTAAAGTAGTGCATCTGGCCGATGTGTGGAACATTGCTGCAGCAAAATTACATTTCTAAAGGAAAAAATGTCATTTAAAATTGCTCGCGGCTGTAATGTATTGCCAGTTCCCCACAATATAGATTAAAAATCATTGAAAAAAACGGTGTAAGGTCCCCCCCAGTCCACTACCAGGCTCTTCAAGTCTTGTATGGTTATTATGGGGAGCTCCACGCCAAAATAAAAAAAATGGCTTGGGGCCCCCCCAAAATCCCTACCAGATCCTCATCCGAGCAAGCAGCCATGGCAGGTCAGGAAAGGGGGGGAGCGCCCCCCCTACTGAACCATACCAGGCTGCTTGCCCTCAACATGGGGAGGGGGCTTTGGGGTCTCCCTTAAAGCACCTTTTCCCCATGTTGACAAGGGCTTCATCCCCACAACCCTTGCCCGGTGGTTGTGGGGGTCTGCGGACTCGGGGCTTATCGGAATCTGAAAGCCCCCTTTAAAAAGGCTCGGGGTAGAAGACGGCTCAGAGCTATTTTACAAAGGAATTGTCAAAAAACAGCTATTGTCTTTTGTCTTTTGTCATATTTCACTGCTTTTTTGGTGAATGGGTAGGGGCACAATGTACCTGATACCCATTCACATGAGGGGGCTGGGATCTGGGGGCCCCATGTCAAAGGAGGCTTCCAGATTCTGATAAGCCCCCCACTTGCAGACCCCCACAACCACCGAGCAAGGGTTGTGGGAATTAGGTCTTTGTCCCCATTAACATGGGAGCAGGGTGTTTTGGGGTGGGGGGGCAGAGCCCCCCCGCCCCAAAGCACCCACTCTCCCCATGTTGAGGGCATGTGGCCCGGTATGGTTCAGGGTAGGTGCTCGCTCGTCCCCTCCCTTTCCTGACCTGCCAGGCTGCTTGCTCTGATTTGGGGCTAGTATGGATTTTGTGGGGGGGGCCTGGGGGGGAACCCCATGGCATGGCTAGACCCGAAGGGCCTGGTATAAACCTGGAAGGAACCCCACGCCATTTTTAAAAAAATGTTGGCGTGGAGGGTCCCCTCCAAATCCATACTAAACCCGAGGGGCCTTGAGGGGGACCACACGCCGTTTTTTTGCCGGCACTTTTTTTTTACTTTCAGTGGAGAAGCCTGCTGACAGTTAGGGATGAGCCGAACACCCCCCGGTTCAGTCCGCACCAGAACCTGCGAACGGACTGAAAATTCGCACAAAAGTTCGAACCCCATTGAAGTCTATGGGACTCGAACGTTCAAAATCAAAAGTGCTAATTTTAAAGGCTAATTTGCATGGTATTGTCCTAAAAAGGGTTTGGGGACCCGGGTTCTGCCCCAGGAGACATGTATCAATGCAAAAAAAGTTTTCAAAACAGCCGTTTTTTCGGGAGCAGTGATTTTAATGATGCTTAAAGTGAAAAAAAAAGTGAAATATTCCTTTAAATATCATACCTGGGGGGTGTCTATAGTATGCCTGTAAAGTGGCACGTGTTTCCCGTGCTAAGAACAGTCCCTGCACAAAATGACATTTTTAAAGTAATAAAAGTCATTTAAAACTGCTTACGGCTTTAATGTAATGTCCGGTCCCGGTAATATGGATGAAAATCAGTGAGACAAACGGCATGGGTACCCCCCCAGTCCATTACCAGGCCCTTTGGGTCTTGTATGGATATTAAGGGGAACCCCGCACCCAAATTAAAAAAAGGAAAGGCGTGGGGCCCCAGGCCCTCTGAACAGCAGTATACAGGTGGTGCAAACAAGACAGGGACTGTAGGTTTGTTGTTAAGTAGATCTGTTTGTAATTTTGAACTGGTACATTTTTAAAGTGTAGCTCCAGCCAAAAAATATATTTTTAAGCTTTTTGGAAAACATAGGGTTATCACCCCTGTGACATTTGTTTTGCTGTCTGTGCACCTCTTCAGAAGATTTTACCTCACTTTCTGTCCCAATGACAAATGTTTTTTTGACAATTTGGGGTTTTTAGTGAAACAAGGATTGGTGATAAAGCATCAGTGGAAAGGAGACACGTTTTTCCCATATTAACTCTTACAGGAGAGAATTTCCCTTCCTAGGGGTAGATTTAATCTCACTTTCTGTTGTCTCCTTCCGTTTGCAAGTAGGAGTCGTTTTTAAGTTGGATGTTTGAAAGTAGGGGCCTGCCCTATATACTCTGCAGAAATTGGGGCCTTAGGTGTTGGTGTTGCCACAACACTGTAAGCCCTCACAGTTACTCTTGGTGGGCGCAGGAACGGGCTCTGCTGTGAAATATTAGATCAAGAATTGTAATTACATGCCCCTGTTAAACAGGGTCAGAAAAATTGGGCCTTTGGTGGTGGTGGTGCTGGTGCCACAACACTGTAAGTCCTCACAGTTACTCTTGGTGGGCGCAGAAACGGGCCCTGCTGTGAAATATTAGATCAAGAATTGTAATTACATGCACCTGTTGAACAGGGGCAGAAATATTGGGCCTTTGGTGGTGGTGTTGCCACAACACTAAGTCCTCACGGTTACTCTTGGTGGGAGCTGGAACGGGCCCTGCTGTGAAATATTAGATCAAGAATTGTAATTACATACACCTGTTGAACAGGGGCAGAAAAATTGGGCCTTTGGTGGTGGTGGTGCTGGTGCCACAACACTGTAAGTCCTCACAGTTACTCTTGGTGGGCGCAGAAACTGGCCCTGCTGTGAAATATTAGATCAAGAATTGTAATTACATGTCCCTGTTGAACAGGGGGAGAAAAATTGGGCCTTAGGCACTGATGCCACAACACTGCAACCCCTCACAGATACTCTAGTTGGAGCGCAGGAATGAGCCCTCTTGCAAAATATTGCATCAAAAATTGTAATTACAAGCCCCTGTTAAACAGGGGCTGAAAAATTGGGCCTTAGGCACTGGTGCTGGTGCCACAACACTGCAACCCCTCACAGATACTCTAGTTAGAGTGCAGGAACGAGCCCTGCTGCAAAATATTGCATCAAAAATTGTAATTACGAGGGCGTGGCTAACCGCTGAGCAGTATGGAAGCCTGATTACACAGCTCCTGCACCGAACAGAGATCTGAGCCTTTACATCACTACAACAGACCCCAAAATGCACCCAGCGAACCCCCACACCCTGGGGAACCAGACCGGAGCATCCAGGAAAAGAAAGGAATACAGGCAGCCAAAGAAATTAACAGATTTCTTCACTCTCCCTCAGGGAGAAAAAATCCAAGATGGCGCCTGCGGCGCCTCACAGCACACAGGGGATCAGCACACAGATGATTCCTATACAGATCTACCTGATGCTGATGAATCCTCAATATCACCACAGGAATTTACCTCAAGCTCCCATCCACCATCAGGATCATCTTCCACCTCCAACAGCCCAGCCAAATCGCAGATGCGCCTGGATGCATCAGCACAGGCTCTGGAGTTAAGGCCTGCATTAGAGCATCCTCTCACCCAGACACCCTTAACCTGTCCTATAGTGGCCTTCCCCATATCAAATCAGCCGGTCATTGATACGATGCTGAAGGAGATGCTGATGTCACTTCACAGCTCTCTCCACAATGACATATCCTCCATGTTTACTGCATTTAAAGCAGAAATGATGCACACAGGTCAAAAACTGGGACACATTGAAAAACAGATGACCGCCATGACTGAAACGGTCAATGATTTAGTACATGCGCACAATCATACCCGCGAAGAACACCACTGAGTTCAGCCAAAATGGCGGATCTCGAAGACCGATCGAGATGTAATAATGTGAAGATCAGAGGCATACCCGAAAATATCCTTCCAGCTGACCTGAACTCCTACGCAAGACAACTTATCTCAACGCTCCTGCCTGATCTCCCACCGGGTTGAAACCATCATCGATCGAATCCACCGACTACCAAAACCACCACATTTACCTGCAGAAGTACCCAGAGACACCCTGATGAGGATACACTTTTTTCACACCAAAGATATGCTTCTTGCTCAGTCCAGACGCCTGGAAAAACTTCCACCCCCCTACGCCAAGCTGCAACTCTTTGCTGATATCTCTCAGTATACTCGCCAACAGTGACGTCAGCTGCAGACCATCACCAAACCCCTCAACAATCACAGGATCCCATACCAATGGGGATTTCCAACCAAGCTTCTAGTCACCAAAAATGGGACACGGCACAGCATCCACATGGTGGAAGAAGGCATACAACTACTCCGCACCTGGGGCATCATCCCCGAGCTCGATCCTTCGACCCAGACGTCCCATACAGCAAATTCACAAATGCACAACAAGGGATTGCATTCTGGCTTCAACACTTGAACACCAGGTTAGTGATACTACTAAACCACCATTCATCTGCACTCCATTCCGGTGCTTGCTCATTGCAGAAAGTTCACAAACTTTAAGCTCACTCTTGACCGGCAGTTCTCAAGCTTACTGCCGACCCCTGCATACCTCACCCCTGCTATAACATACTAACTGTTATTTCCTATTCACCTTTCTACCTACTCTTATCCCTGAGAGCACAGGATCATCGGACCTCGATCTTCTTCACAGAAGCAACCCTCTCTGACCTGCTACGCTAACAAGTACCAAGGATCTCCTAGTTGAACTCCCCACCCATTCAAGGAATTGTGAGTACTAACATATTTTGCATCACTTACACATCACTCTCAAAATGCCCAAATTTATGTCACACAATGTGAAGGGGTTAAACCATCTGGCCAAGAGAGCATCTCTATGGCGCACTGCCCAAGATTCCCACTGTGAAGTCTTATGTATTCAAGAAACTCACTTTAAGATTAACGCTGAACCCTTATGTACCAACAAAAACTTTACCCACATCTTCAAAGCCCAGAAAAAAAGAAAGGAGTCATGATAGCTATCAAAAACACATGCTCCTTCACTCTCCACAATAGCCTTGTTGACGTCGAGGGCAGATATTTAGCTCTGGACTGCACTCTGAACACCAACAGATATACCATCGTCACAATCTACGCTCCCAATAAGAAACAAATCAACTTCCTCTCCAAACTGATGAAGAAAATCGACCGCTTCAAACAAGGCCAACTGATCATCTGTGGAGACTTTAATATAGTTCCGGACAACTCCATAGACTCTTCCTCCCAATCTCACAGATTACCCTCACCTATGGGATCCCTCATTAGATCCAATGATCTGTATGATGTATGGAGATGTCACCACACCACCGAAAGAGACTATTCATATTTCTCACCCCACCATAATTCTTATACAAGAATTGACTATTTTCTAGTGGACAAATGGACACTACCAAAAATTTCCTCATCAGAAATAGCTACCATTACGTGGTCTGACCACGCGCCTGTCACCATGACTCTGGAGGACTGGAAGACTACAATGCACCCGCCAAAGACTTCCTTACATACCACAGACTACAAAAATGCCTTGCAACCAACCCCTCCCTAGAAGGAGCATTACCCACGAAACTGTGGGACTATTTCTTCTCAGACAACCCCAAACCTAATGGGGTCTCCCTCATTTACTTACTTTTACAGGAAAAAAACGCATTTTACAAATCCAAACCCCTCCTCGATTGGGAAAAGAATTTAAAACTACAATTTTCTGACCAACAATGGCTAACAGCAATCAACTCTGTCTATAAAGCAACTTCTGGCACATATCTATGGGAGCTTACACAGAAAACACTAATCAGATGGTACTTAACTCCACACAGAATTGCCAGACTTTCACATCCATACCTCACATGAATGCTGGAGGGGTTGTGGCCAATCCGGCACACTCCTACACATTCTATGGTCATGCCCTCACATACAACAGCTCTGGCTGGATGTACAAACCATGCTACAAGAAGTTCTACACTTTTCTCTCACACTAACTCCACAGTTAGCTATCCTCAACTTAAACATTGATGAGTTACCACCATATCTCAGACTGGTGACCACACACATTCTCCTGGCAACGAAACTTCTCCTCATGAGAAAACGGAAATCTAATATCGTTCCCCGGAGGGTGGAGGTGGTCAATTGAGTACAAACACACTTCACGTATGAAACTCTCCTTTCACGTGGGTCACAACATCACTCCAAAACACTAGATCTATGGAATCCTTGGTACAATTGGTACACCGAGAAATATAATCTGTAACAGTCATACTTTGCTTTACAATAGAATAATGCTGCTCTCTTCCTCCCCTCCTCCTTGTACCTACTCCCTCACTCTTGCCCCATCCTACCTTCTTCCCTTCCCTCCCTCCCAGGTTCTCACTTTTATAATCTGATACGATTATGTTTGTTACCTGCGGTTCTTTCATAATAATTACTTTAACCTGAACTCACACACAATGCTTAGTCATAAGCTTAGTAACTCAGGGCTCAGTAACGTTTGTACAACATGTCATTGTGCTTACAGCCTAATACTTTCGTATCTCTGTGACTGCATAACATGTAACCTGTAAAAAACTTTTTTCAATAAAAATCTATTGAGATAAAAAATTGTAATTACACGCCCCTGTTAAGCAGGGGGCCTTAGCCACTGGTGGCGGCACCCAGAACCAAAAATGTTCTTATAAGCTATCAGCATGATCATTGAGGAGGAAGAGGATAGTCACTCAGCATAACAGGATAGTCACTCAGCATCAGCATAGGCAGTCTTGAAGGGATCTGACATTTCAAAATAAATTATTCGGTTACATCAGCATCAGGTACTTGGTAGCTGGTGGTGATCCAAGACTGATTCATTTTTATGAAGGCTCTGGCAAGCTCTGGCCAGTGATCCATCCTCAAGACCCAGTAACCCAGAGGATTTTCGGTGGGGGAAAGGTGTCCAAGTCAGATCTTGCCCCTAGGTATTCCTGCACCATGTAAAACAGACGCTGGCGATGGTTGCTGGAACCGATCATACCTTGGGAATGCAGACTAAAAAATTGTCTGAACGCATCGGTCAGACGGCCACCTTCTCCACCGCTCCTTCTTTGACTGACCGAAGCCTCAGCAACACGTTGTCCAGGAACAGGAGTTTGTAACCTCCCAGTCTCTGGGAACGCGTTGCACAGACCTTTCTGCAAGGCCTCCTGAAGATGTTTCATCCTCTGCTCCCTCTGCGACGACAAGATAAGGTCCACAACCTTACCCTTGTAATGTGGATCAAGGAGGGTTGCCAGCCAGTATTGATCCCTCTCCTTGATACCACGAATACGAGGATCCTTCCGCAGGCTTTGCAGGATCAGGGAGGCCATGCAGCGTAGGTTTGCTGAGGCATTCGGTCCGAAATCCTCTGGGTCACTAAGGACGACATGATCCGCAGCCACCTCCTCCCAGCCACGTATAAGTCCATGGGTTTCTTGGGACTGTAAATGATCCCTTAAAGACTGCAGCTGATGCTGAGTGGCAGGCTCCACCTCCATGCTGACACAATCCTCCTCGTCCTCTTCCTGTGTGATCGGCGGGCACGCAGGAACACTGTCTGGATAAAGGGGGCCTTGAGAGCTAAGGAAGTACTCCTCTTCCTGCCTCTGTTCTGCCTCAAGTGCCCTGTCCATTATTCCACGCAACGTGTGCTCCAACAGGTGGACAAGGGGGACAATATCCCTGATGCATGCACTGTCACTGCTCACCATCCTCGTGGCCTCCTCAAATGGTGACAGGACAGTGCATGCATCCCTGATCATAGCCCCCCAAAAAAACAAGCTTCCCTGACCCTGTCCTGGTGCCATAGTCGCACAGGTACTCATTGATGGCCCTCTGCTGCATGTGCAGCCGTTGCAGCATTGTCAACGTTGAGTTCCACCTGGTGGGCATGTCACAGATTAGGCGGTTCTTGGGCAGGTTAAATTCCTTTTGGAGGTCAGCCAGCTGAGCACTGGCATTATATGACCCGCGGAAATGCACACAGACTTTCCTGACCTGCCTCAGGACATCCTGTAAGCCCGGGTACCTGCCCAAGAACCGCTGCACCATCAAGTTAGGACATAAGCCAAACGGGGCACATGAGTCAGTTGTCCCTGTCAGAGGGCGGAGAGGAGGTTGGTGCCATTGTCGCAAACCACCATACCTGCCTTAAGCTGGCATGGCGTCAACCACCTCTGAACCTGCCCCTGCAGAGCTGACAAAATCTCTGACCCAGTGTGGCTCCTGTCCCCCAAGTACACCAGCTCAAGCACCGCATGGCATCTTTTGGCCTGCGTGCTTGCGTAGCCCCTTAAACGCCTACGGAGCACCGCTGGTTCTGAAGTCAAATCAGCACAGGAAGAGGCCATGGAGGAAGAAGAAGAGGAGGGGGTGGAGGAGAGAGGTGTGGCAGAATCACCACTAGTAGTATTTTGGAGGCGTGGTGACAGAACAACCTCCAACACTACTGCACCCTGTCCTGCATCCGTCCCAGCTGCCACACGAGTCACCCAGTGCGCGGTGAAAGATAGCTAACGTCCCTGTCCATGCCTGCTGGACCATGAGTCAGCGGTAATATGCACCTGTCCAGCGAGGCCAAGACATTGCCTTCCACATGCTGGTAGAGAGCCGGAATCGCCTTCCGTGAGAAAAAGTGGCGTTTGGGAACCTGCCACTGAGGTACCGCACATTCCACAAACTCACGGAAGGGGGCAGAATCTACCAACTGAAAAGGCAGAAGTTGAAGTGCTATCAATTTAGCCAAGCTAGCATTCAACCGCTGGGCATGTGGATGGCTGGGAGCGAACTTCTTTCGGCGGTGCAGCAGCTGGGGCAGGTAAATTTGCCTGGTACAATCTGACGTCTGTGTACCGATAGCAGTTTGCCCCCAAGTACTTGGCTGTGACACACCTAATTCTACACCTTCATTCCTCTCAGTGCAGGTCTCAGAGAGGACTGAAGGTATAGTGGGGTTGGAGATCTCAGCTTATAAGGAGCAAGGAGAGGTCCTCTTTGTTCTTTGGTGTGGGTCTTTTAGGTACGCTTGCCAACGAACTGCATGGCAGGTCAACATATGTCTGGTCAAGCATGTGGTGCCCAAGCGGGAGATGTTTTGGCCACGAGGGATACGCTTGAGACATATGTTGCAAATAGCAGCGGTGGGATCTGATGTACTCGTCTCAAAAAAGGCCCACACCAAGGAACTTTTGAAATAACGCGCAGAGACAGCAGCACCTTGCACATGCGGAGCCCTGCTGTGTATGTAGCAGTCGGTGTGCTGCCCTTAAGCTGGCCCCTGGAGGGCATCCTGCCTCATTGGTGATGTGCCTCCTCCTCCTCTCTCCTATCAGGCACCCACGTGGAGTCAGTGACCTCATCATCCCCTCCCTCCTCATCTCTGGAGCAAAGCTGGCAGTATGCTGCAGCTGGGTGAACATGACTGCCAGATTGCTGTCCTTCTTGGGCACCCCCTCTCTCTGGGCTCACGTTACTGCCTTCCTCTAGCTGGGTACCATCATCGGAGCCTTCAAAATGCTGGGCATCCTCCTGGAGCATGTACCCAACACTGTGGTCAAACAGTTCGTGGGACTCCTCAGGAGGACATGGTGGGGCTAGGGAAGGAGTGACTGATGCCATTGAGCCGAGGGAAGAGGCCGCATTGGCAACTGCTTTGCCAGACAAAGTACCCTGAGCCTTGGTGAGAGAGGATGAGGAGGATGAGGACAGCTTGGTCATCCACTCTACCAAGTCTTCTGCATCTTTCGGCTCAACATGGCCAGCTACCGAAAAAAAGGACAAGCGTGTCCAACGGCCACGTGCTGATGAGGATGCACCGTCTCCATGACCAGCACTGTTGCCTCTAGACACAGAGCCTGCTTGCCCTCTTTTATTGGCTTGTGACTGTCTGCCTCTCCTTGTTGGCCTTTCAGACATACTAATGGCTTGCAGTGAGATGTAGCTGCACAAAGCTGGGATGTATATATATACTGATACTGCAGCTAGCAGAATCAACTGCCTGCCTGTAGTATTATTAGTATGAGAACACCAGCAATTGTCTTCAGGTAGCTTTAGGTGCACACTGTGCAGATGACACAGTACACTATCTGTAAATACTCTAGCTGCCTGCATGTGGTATTAATAGAAGCAGAACAGCAGCAATTGTCTCCAGGTAGCTTTAGGTGCACACTGTGCAGAGGACGCACTACACTAACTGTAAATACTGTAGCTGCCTGCCTGTGGTATTAATAGGATCAGAAGAACACCACTAATTTTCTTCAGGTAGCTTTAGGTGCACACTGTGCAGAGGACACACTGCACTAACTGTAAATGCTGTAGCTGCCTGCCTGTGGTCTCTTATGAGACCTCCCCCTCCCCCGCCTGTGCCCAGGCTTAAAGGGAAACTCCAGATGGAACCTCCTCAATAGACGAGGAACAAAGACCTCAGATGCAGTGATCCAAGACCTCTCCTCAGGACCAAACCCTTTCCAATGTACGAGGTACTGAAGAATGCCTTTACGGAGCCGGGAATCCACAACTTGACTAACCTCGTACTTTAGATTATCCTCAGAGACTGGAACCAAGGTAGGGAGAGGACGAAAGGACATATTGAGGACTAAAGGGTTTTTAGAAATGGGTAAGTGCACGAGAAGACCATCAGAAGTCTGAGCAGGGTCCCCCAGACCCTTAAAGATGTGCTGGACATCCAACACAGGACCATCAGACTGGGTAGAGGTCAGTGGATCCCTGAGGTCAGGTTGGTGAAAAGGTGACGTGTCACAAGAGTTAAGCTGGATAGCTGAAACACAAACAGAATGCAGAGAGCCCTGAACAAAAGATTGAAAACCCCACCTGGCCGAATGAGGCAGTCTATCCAAAGGATGGATTGAGCCTCTTAAACAGGTTTGAATGGACGTATTAGCAGTAGGGTAAGGCCAGGTTACAGAAGGTCCTGAACAAGAAGCAGGAAGCTCACTGGGCATAGGCTGGACTGGTGCAGAGGCCAACTGAACAGCATTGCCAGGTGCAGCGACCACCAGAATTGCATCACAGGGCATAGCGACTGTGGAACTGGTGGACAAGTCAGTCTGGGTGTGTGTCCAAGGGGGTCCAGGGACAGGCAAAGAGAAATGGCCATGCAAACTGGAGTGACTGATCAGCTCAGGTTCACAGGTAGGCTCCTCATCCAGAGTGCCACACGAGCCAGAGAGTACCTCAGCCCGACTATTGCAGGAGACATTCCAGAAATCGCTATACACAGTGGGAAGAGCAGAAGATACTGGGATGGTGGCAACAGGAGGATTCTCTTTTGGGGTAACTGAATAGGCAGGAGGAGGAACAGGAGGAACCCCAAGTCAAGATCTGTCCAGCAGTCTAGTCAACATGTGGAGAATGGAGCCGTAACCAAGGAAGACCTAATATGATAGGAGACAAAGCCTTAGGTAAGACAAGGAAGGATATCCACTCCTGGTGGAGTGTCCCTACCGACATCTTAACAGGAAGGGTCTGGAAGCGGATAGGGCCCCCTGAGAGAACAGTGCCATCAAACGCCAAGACCACCAATGGCGTTGTAAGGGGCAAAAGGGTAAGTCTCATGGAAGACGCAGCTCCCCAGTCCATGAAATTGCTAGCTGCTCCAGAATCCAGATGTGCCGAGACCGAACGAGAGGAAGCGCCGACATGAAGGAACACAGAAAGAAGAAGACAAGAAGGTGAAGGTGATACTTCAGGGTCTAATACTCCACCTTCCAGATGTATTAGCCCAGATCGTTTTTCCGGAGGAAGAGAACAAGTGTCACGAAAATGACCTTTGGCCCCACAGTAGAGGCACAGGCCCAGAGTTCTGCGCCTAGCGCGTTCTTCAGGAGACAACTTGGCCCATCCCAGCTGCATAGGTTCCTCAGCGGGCAGGGGGTGCTCCTCGGATCGAAGAGAAGGGACTGGGAGCTCAAGCTGCCTAAGGAACGGGGAGTGCTGGCGTCTTTTTTCCAGGGCCAGGTCTCCTGAAAGCGAATATCGATCTGGTTACACAAGGTGATGACACCGTCCAGATCGGCAGGAAGGGATCTTCCTGCTAATTCATCCTTCACTCTATCAGAGAGGCCATATAAAAAGGTTGCAACTAGGGCCTCATTATTCCAGCTCAATTCAGCTGTGAGGATACGGAACTGAAGAGCATACTGTCCCACAGAAGCGGACTCTTGACGGAGACGTAAAAGAGCACTAGCCGCTGAGGAGACACGACCTGGTTCCTCGAAGATATTCCGAAAAAGTTTCAAGAAATCAGACAGGCTAGAAACCACTGGATCATTCAGTTCCCACAGAGGGGCAGCCCAAGCTAGCGCCTCGCCGGACAGAAGGGATATAATATAGGCTACTTTCGCCCGATCGGACAGGAAGTTTTAGGGCTGAAGTTCAAAATGAATCGTGCACTGGCTAAGGAACCCCCTGCAAGCCTTGGAGTCCCCAGAGAAACGGCCCGGAGCTGGCAGTTGTAATGAATGTGTGGCTGCGACTGGTGCGATAGGTGCAGCAGCAGATAGCGGTTGAGGTTGTTGAACCGGGGGTCCTAATGAGGGCTGAACTTGTTCAAAACGGGATGCCAAATCCTGAAGGAATCATATCACTTGGGTCTGATGCGATTCCTGGGTCTCAAGTCTGCGAACTAAGCCCTGCAACAGATCATCTGTGGGTAGCGGCACCTCAGCCGGGTCCATGGCTGATCAAACTGTCAGGTCACCTTGAGGCCTGGTGATAGATGCACTCTGTAGGAGTCAGAAGTGCACCGCTAGGTAGTGGACCCTAGGACTGACTGCTGCGGATTGAACCATGGGAGGTTCAGGAAGCAGGTCTACTGGATCACTGACACAGATCCCACTGGGAGCTAGAGCATAGATTCCCCAGGGCGCGGAGTCTAAGAGCCAGCAGGTGTTCACCAGAGCCTTTAGTGGTAAGGATGGACTGCGCTGCAGTCTGGCTCCAGGTCGTGGCCCCCAGGGTCTCACAGCTCACGCTCACGGTAGACTACAGGAGAAGAGGAAGGAGGCAGCAGACTGGAACAACAAGGAAAGTAAGGGACAAGCCAAGGTCGGGGCCACAAGCAGACAAGGTGTCACGTACCTGATAGGTTTTGAGCCCCAAGTGCAGAGAAGGACCTCCCTTACAGCTCCCACTCCTGTTCCTCTGGAATGGAGACAGAAGGCCAGGAGTGAGGAGTGGTATGGGTGCCTGGCAGGATCGACAGTCACCGGAAGTTCAGGAGTGGTGGCACCCTCTGGATCCAGAAGCTGAAGAGGAAGCTGGAATGCAGAGAGGACCCGGAGCCACAGCAGGTAAGGAAGCAGGTAAGTAAGCAGGACTGGAACCAGGAACAAGGCAGCAGGTAGTAGCCTGGAACGCTGGACTGGAACCAGGAGCAAGCAGCAGGTAGTAGCCTGGAACGCTGGACTGGAACCAGGAACAAAGCAGCAGGTAGTAGCCTGCAATGCTGGACTGGAACCAGGAACAAGCAGCAGGTAGTAGCCTGGAACACTGGACTGGAACCAGGAACAAGCAGCAGGTAGTAGCCTGGATCACTGGACTGGAAGCTGGAACAAGCCGCAGGTAGTAGCCTGGAACGCTGGACTGGAACCAGGAACAAGGCAGCAGGTAGTAGACTGGAACGCTGGACTGGAACCAGGAACAAGGCAGCAGGTAGTAGGCTGGATGCTGGACTGGAACCAGGAACAAGGCAGCAGGTAGTAGACTGGAACGCTGGACTGGAACCAGGAACAAGGCAGCAGGTAGTAGGCTGGATGCTGGACTGGAACCAGGAACAAGGCAGCAGGTAGTAGACTGGAACGCTGGACTGGAACCAGGAACAAGGCAGCAGGTAGTAGGCTGGATGCTGGACTGGAACCAGGAACAAGGCAGCAGGTAGTAGACTGGATACAGGTATCAGACTGAGGGATGGTCAAACAAGCCGGAGGTCGGTATCGGTCGATCAGCAGAGGTATCAGGGACAACACAGAGGGATGGTCAGGCAAGCCAAGAGGGTCTGGTGCAGGCGGATAGCAGGATGGTCTAACAGGAAGCCGGGTCAGATAGCAGAGTACACAGGTCAGATCAGGTTAAGGCACGCGGAACGCTGTAGAGCAGACAGCGGGGATAGAGTGTGACAGGCCGGTTTAAATAGCCCGCCTGGCACTAGCGGGAGTGCGCGCGTGCGTGCCCGTGCGTGACAGCACCCGTGAACGCGCGCGCATGCGCAGTGGAACCCGCGGCCGTGTCCCCCTGCGTCTGGATCGCTGATTACTGGCAGGATCTTCATGACATTGCCCCCCCCCAAGGGGCAGCCTCCGGATGCCCCTTTGAAGGAATTTCTCCGGATGGGCTCTTTTAAAAGATTGCAAAAGATTTTCAGCATGAATATTATTCTCAGGTTCCCAAGAATGGTCCCCCTCCATTTTATCAGAAATTGATTTTGGTTGCCTCTTCTCCTATGGTCCATGATAGCCTCCACCTCGAATTCTTCCTCCCCATCTACCAAAATTGGATCAGGAGGATCAGTACTTCGGCCTGGAAATGGGTTAGAAACAGAGGGCCTGAGTAGAGACACATGAAATACTGGATGCACTTTTAATGAATCCGGAAGTTCAAGTTCGTATGCCACCTCATTAATTCTTCGCTTGACAGGAAATGGTCCAAGAAACTTGGGACCCAATTTCTTTGATGGGCAAGCCATCCTGAGATTTACTGTAGACAACCATACCTGGTCCCCGGGTGTAAGTAACAGCTCACCTCGTCTCTTCTTATCAAAAGTTGCTTTATTATACTCCTGGGTCCTGGTCCTGGTCTCCTGCAAAACTTGATTGTTGGAAGTGAAGAAGTCCAACCTCTCCTGAACTGCGGGTACTGTGCACTCTGGAAGAGAATTAGGCAGAAATGAAGGGTGGAAACCATAATTTGCAAAAAATGGGGTTTGTTTGATAGCGGAGTGAATAGAGTTGTTGTAGGCGAATTCAGCCAATGGAAGAACAGAAATCCAATCATCCTGGGCAAATGAAGAAAAACAGCGTAAATATTGTTCAAGAGTCTGGTTTGTTCTCTCTGTTTGCCCATTCGTCTGGGGATGATAAGCAGATGAAAATGAGAGTTCAATCTTCAATGTTTTGCACAGAGACCTCCAGAATCGGGAGGTAAACTGTACCCCCCGATCTGAAACGATATTAACTGGTACCCCATGGAGCCTGATGACCTCTCTAATGAATGCCTGTGCCGTTTCTGTAGCTGAGGGAGTGCCCTTCATTGGGACAAAGTGGGCCATCTTCGACAACCGGTCTACTATGACAAAAATTGAGGTGAAGCCCCCAGCCGGAGGTAATTCCACAATAAAATCTATAGAAAGCATCTTCCAAGGCCTATCTGGGACAGGTAATGGCTTTAGCAAACCCCATGACTTGGTACTGTGCCCCTTGTTCCTGATACAGGTGGTACAGAATTCAACAAATCTCCTACAATCTTCACGTAACTGAGGCCACCAAAAGGTACGCTGTACCAGATCAGTAGTCTTAGCCACTCCAAAATGCCCAGCCAATGCATGGTCATGACAGAGTTCTAGTACTGAAACTCGTAGTTCTTCAGGTATAAAGATCCTATTCTCATGCCATAATAACCCATCCTTAACTTGGAGTTCTGACCTAATAGAAGACCCCAACTCTGCGGAAGCCTGCCTAATCTGGGAAAGCAAGTCTCCCTGAAGCAAAAGAAAATTCCCCGGGGACAAAATGGTGTCTGGAGGGGAAACCTCTTGGGGCTTGTGAAACATCCTGGATAGGGCATCAGGTTTGGTATTCTTGGAGCCGGGGCGATAAGTGACATGAAAGGAGAACCTTGAGAAAAAGAGGGCCCACCTGGCTTGGCGTGGCTTCAACCTTTTTGCAGACCTCAAATACTCCAGGTTCTTATGATCTCTAAAAATTAAGACTGGATGAGCGGCACCCTCTAGCAGATAGCGCCACTCCTCCAACGCTGATTTGATAGCCAATAACTCTCTGTCACCTACATCATAATTTCTCTCTGCCGTGGACAATTTACGAGAGAAGAAGGCCACAGGATATAACAGGGCCTTAGTTCCCTGTCTTTGGGACAACACTGCCCCTACTGCAATTTCGGATGCGTCCACCTCTAGTACAAATGGCAGAGAAGAATCTGGATGTTTTAGCACGGAAGCAGAAGTAAAAAGGCCCTTGAGAGTCTCGAAAGCCTTTTGAGCCTCAGCAGACCAGTGGAAACGTGTACCCTGTTTAGTTAGCTGTGTGATGGGTGTGATGATGGCTGAAAACCCCTTAATAAATTTACGGTAAAAATTAGCGAATCCAACGAATCGCTGGATCCCCTTCTTATCTGTCGGGACTGGCCAGTCTAGTACTGCAGTGACCTTTTGAGGGTCCATCTTAATGCCCTTGCTGGAAATGATTAACCCCAAAAATGGAATACTTTCCTGTTCAAATTCACATTTCTCAGCTTTTGCATATAGATCGTGTTGTCGAAGCCGGGCCAACACACTTTTGACGTGCCTGCGATGGGATTCAAGGGAACAAGAAAAAAATTAGTATGTCGTCTAAATAGACGATAACAAACAGATCTAGAAAGTCTCGTAAAACATCATTGATGAAGTACTGGAATGTAGCAGGGACATTACACAGACCGAACGGCATCACAAGGTATTCAAAATGTCCATAACGGGTACGAAAGGCGGTCTTCCATTCGTCTCCGTCCCTAATACGAACCAAATTGTAGGCTCCGCGGAGGTCAAGCTTAGTGAATATGGTAGCTGTCCCAAGTCTTTGGAACAACTCTGGTACCAGGGGAAGAGGGTAACGGTTCTTTACAGTGATCTTGTTCAGCTCGCGGTAATCTACACATGGTCTGAGGGTCTTGTCTTTCTTTTGTACGAAGAAGATACCTGCACCTGCTGGAGACGTGGATGGACGAATGAAGCCTTTCTTTAGATTCTCATTGATATAATCTTTTAAAGCCCCTTGTTCCACTTCCGTCAAAGGAAATATTCTTCCAAAAGGTATCTCAGCACCGGGGAGTAATTCGATAGGACAGTCATAGGCCCGGTGAGGGGGTAAGACCTCTGCCCCCTGCTTGCTGAATACATCTAAGAAATCATGATATGCAGAAGGGATGGAAAGGTGTAGACTAGGATCTGTGTTCAAACAGAGCAGGGTAGGGTTCTCCTGAGTGTTCTGAAGTCTACAAGACTGTTGGCAATATGGGGAGGAAAAGGTAACTTCACCTGTGATCCAATTTATGTCAGGATTGTGGGCCTGTAACCATGGCATGCCGAAGATTATGGGGAACAGAGGTGAAGTGATGATATCTAGGCGTAATGCCCCATACACACGGTCGGATTTTCCGATGGACATTGTCCGATCGGAGCGTGTTGTTGGAAATTCCGACCGTGTGTGGGCTCCATCGGACATTTTCCTTCGGATTTTCCAACACACAAAGTTGGAGAGCAGGAGATAAAATTTTCTGACAACAAAATCCAATCGCGTCAATTCCGACCGTGTGTGGCCTGTTCCGACGCACAAAGTGCCACGCATGCTCAGAAGAAATTCCGACACGGGACAGCTCGTTCTGGTAAACTTAGCGTTCGCAATGGATACAGCATTTTCGTCACGCTGCAATGTTCAAAATGGTTTAATACAGCGCACTCTCTTCTTCTTTATAATGTGACAAGAATTAAGTCGTTTTGCTGCTCATATTCACACACACTTCTCGCAAACTTTTATTTGTGTTTTTTTAGTGGGATTCCCTGAATATATTGTTATTAGTTGTCACATCTGACAGTTTTATATTTTTTAATTTTTTTTTATTTTGGATTTTAAGCCTTTTTTTTTCTTTAATGTATGAATTTTTTCCAATGTTGATCTTTGTTCAATGTTATTTTTATTTTTACTCCCGAATATTTTTGTGTGTGTTTTGTGTGTCAAGTTACCCCAACACCATTGATATCTTTTATTATTTAATCTCCAGGAGATTGTTTGGTTTTGGTGTCCCTTGTTAATTTCACATTGTATATTTGAAATGTACCTGAATCCTCACAAACCAACTGTCATTTTTGAAGTAAAACACATAGGAGAGTATAATTCAAAACAAAAATCCTTTATTAAGGGATCAGAACCAAACAAAGAGGAAGGCAACACTGGATCAACAAGAGAAATTAGCGAAGCCTGGGACCCCCACGGCAGACATCAATTCTTCAACATCAAAATTGGTGGCCTGAGGAGTCCATATGTAAGGGAGGGCAGTCTGGTCCGGGATTCACAGGGACTCGGATAGCAGCAGATGACATCTGTGTCCCCAGGCTGTGGTACCACAAGAGGCTGCATTTTTTGGCCGACCAGACTGGATCCAGGGCAATCACTGTCTGGTCTTCCTTCCACGCTTCCTTCCGTGCTGTGGCTGTGCAGTTGGAGATGTGGCAGGAGGAGGAGTAGGACCTGGAGGAGGAGGAGGAGGAGGAGGACCTGCAGGAGGAGGAGGACTGGGAGGACCTGGAGGAGGACTGGGAGGACCTGGAGGAGAGGGAGGAGGAGGAGGAGGACCTGCAGGAGGAGGAGAAGGACCATCCCAAAGATGTGTGTGAGGTGTAATTTGGCCCCTCATACCTTTCTCCAGAGCCTCCAATATGAGGGCCTCACACATGGCTTTTTGGCCCTCCTCCATCCTCTGCATTTTATAGGCTATGAAGGCAGCAATGTTCTCCTGCATGGTGTGGGGTGCTCCCAGGACCTCTGTAGCCCTCCAAAAGAATGCTATAGCCGCCTCCTCTAGGGTACTCGTCCTACTGCCACTTTCTGTTTTCGGGGGGGTGGAGGGACCTTGATATCAGCCAGCCGGCTCGGCCCGGCCACCTCCTGGCTGAGACTTCCCTGTGTATGAAAAAGGGACATGGTTTTAGTTTTTGCTTCATCAATCACAATCCTAAATTAGTACTCCCAACTAACATCTAGTTAACATCATTGTGACAGGAGGGCCCGTGGAACTCAGAATACATCTTATGTCTAAGTCACCCTGTGCCATCCTGGCACAGGGTGAGTGAGAAAATATATCTTGGACTACTTAAAATGGGACAGTAATATTTGTCCACAATATCTCCCAGGATGTATGTAGAGACTATTATTGGTTTGGTTGATTCTGAACGCAACCTGTTAATTGAATGAGCTGATCACATTGTCCTCTATACAATGTAGGAGACGGGACGACTCCTATTGGAGCTCATGTTAATTAAGTTAATTAGGTTTTGTTTGTATTGTTAATTGTAATTAGCTCCAGCTATTGTGTTGATATAACTGTGTGAAACTCGGTGCCCACAAGTCTGGGCGAAAGGTCATGTCTCAGTCTCCTAGGCTGTATAAAGGATTAGATAATTAGCTCATGTTAATTAGGTTACGTTTGTATTGTTAGAGTAATCTTCTCCTGTGTATATAAGACTGCATTCTGGTTCTGAATAAAGTGAGTTCTTGGTAGCAACAAGCAAGTGTCGCCTTGTTTGTGCTCAGAGAGGTTGGGATATCTGTATACAGACTGGGAGGAAGTGGTATATGACGGAAGCACTCAAGCGGAGTGTGGGACGTTCCGTGACATTGGTGGCAAGCAGCGGGAAAGCTTCCTGAAGTCTGGGACATCCAAACCTCCAACTGGATCCAAGATCAGCATAGCAGACTTCAGTCACCCCAACGGAGATATAGACCTGGCATTAGAGTTCCCGGGGCTGCTGCGGATCATCCTTTCAACATACACCAGGACTGTGTCTGAGGATGAATACCTGGAGCTTAGGCAGCAAATTCGGGTGGAGCTCTGGATTGCAGCCCTCCGTCTCGCTGGTATAAAACAGGGCAAGTGCTTTCCAACCCAAGAGCAATGGGCCAGTGACCAACGGGCATTGCGGATGGCATTCCTGGGAGAGCAGCCCCAGGAGCAATGGGTGACTGAGTTGGACAGGTTGGTCCAGCAGGAGATAGAGCTGGACAATCGTTATCGGGCTCTGCAATGGCACGCAGAGGAGGGATATTTAGGGGAGACAACAGAATGCTCTCCGGAGGGATATGACTTTGGCGGCCCTGGATTGCTGTGGGAGAGCCTTACAGATCTTTTTATGTTTGGCGATGAAGGGGAACCTGACCTTGAGGATCTGAGAGACTATAGAGAGTCTATGCTCGGTCTTGCAGGGGTCTCAGAGCTCAAACCTGATCTGGACCATTTGCTAAGGAAGGAACAGCATCTGGAAAGGGCATACAGGAAACTGCTAGAACAAGTTCAGCAGCATGCCAGAGAATCGGCAGTGGAAAATCTGGAGATTGCCGTCCCCAAACCTGAAGTGCTGACAACAGGGCAGAGCTCTGCTAACCTCTGCCCAGAAATGATAGCATCTTCTGGGTTCCATGGACAGGAGATGGTGAACCTCTATCCCCAGACATCAGTTGTAGAAACATGGGATTTGATAGACTTTTCTGCTGAGGAAGAACAACCTGATGAGCCTCCAGCAGAAGAGCTGCTATCAGGGCCAAAGTTCACTGTGTTCTGCCCAGCACCAACAGTGGCTTCAGCCTTCCTGAGAGAAGAGGTAGTCGGCCTTTCTCCCACAACACTGACAGGGACATGTGATTTTCTGCCAGCAGCATCTATGGAGTTAAAACAAACTTCTCCAGCTGAAGATCTGGTAACTGAACAGAGGGTCCAAGACCTCTGTCCCACACTTTTACCAATTCCAGAGACTGGGGATTTGATAGACGTTTCTGTAGAGGAGGAACCACCTGGCAAACCCCCAGCAGAAGTGCTGGCAACCGGACAGAGGGTCCAAGACCTCTGCCCCACACCTGCAGCAATTGTGGAGGCTCAGGCTGAGAAGATTGCAATCACTTCCCAGCAGCAGATACAGGGGGAGAGGGGAGAGGAGGTGTGTGTTGTCCCTCCCCAACAGTTGGCCAGGTTGGAGGAAGTGGGCTTTCCTCCCCAGCAAAGATCCGTGTACCTGGGAGACAGTACCATCGACATGTCGTCCCAGCAGCCAGATGAGGGAATGGAAAAGGAAGCAGCCGGCTCACCTCCCCAATGGCAGCTACACAGTTTGGGAGTGGAGGAAGCCAGCCTCCTGCCCCAACGGTTAGCCGGAGCGGAGGATGCGGAGTCCCCAGCAGAAGTGCTGGCAACAGGGCAGAGTGCTACCAACCTCTGCCCAGCACCGGCAACAACTACAGAGTTCCAGGGAGGCGGGGCAGTCGGCCTCCCTCTCCAACAGTTAGCCGGAACAGATGGTGTGGGGTTTCCAGCAGAAGGGCTGGCAACAGGGCCGAGGACTGCTGGACTCTGCCCTCAACTAACAGAGGATGGATTTCCTGTGAAGGTGGATGGGACTTCAGTCTCCACCTGTATACCCCAGGGATGCTGGGCAGTGGGCCCCGATCCCCAACAGCATGACAGAGTGAGCCCAGACACCCTGTCTTCTCTCCAGCGGCAGAAAGGATTCCAGGGAGAAGAGCCAGTCCAGGCCTCTCCCCAGCGGCAGATATGTTCTCTGAGAGAGGCAGAGGTTGGCTGGGTGAGTAATACTCTGTTTGGAAAAATTTGTTTGGGGTACTGTGTGGGTACAGGCATTAGAGGACTGGAGCTACTTACTAACTTCGGAGTCAACCCGTCTGGGGTCTCCTCCTGTGTTAGTCTCCTGCCGAAAGGGGAGAGATGTGACAGGAGGGCCCGTGGAACTCAGAATACATCTTATGTCTAAGTCACCCTGTGCCATCCTGGCACAGGGTGAGTGAGAAAATATATCTTGGACTACTTAAAATGGGACAGTAATATTTGTCCACAATATCTCCCAGGATGTATGTAGAGACTATTATTGGTTTGGTTGATTCTGAACGCAACCTGTTAATTGAATGAGCTGATCACATTGTCCTCTATACAATGTAGGAGACGGGACGACTCCTATTGGAGCTCATGTTAATTAGGTTAATTAGGTTTTGTTTGTATTGTTAATTGTAATTAGCTCCAGCTATTGTGTTGATATAACTGTGTGAAACTCGGTGCCCACAAGTCTGGGCGAAAGGTCATGTCTCAGTCTCCTAGGCTGTATAAAGGATTAGATAATTAGCTCATGTTAATTAGGTTACGTTTGTATTGTTAGAGTAATCTTCTCCTGTGTATATAAGACTGCATTCTGGTTCTGAATAAAGTGAGTTCTTGGTAGCAACAAGCAAGTGTCGCCTTGTTTGTGCTCAGAGAGGTTGGGATATCTGTATACAGACTGGGAGGAAGTGGTATATGACGGAAGCACTCAAGCGGAGTGTGGGACGTTCCGTGACAATCATTGATTGGACAAGCAGAAATATTTAGAGGAATGCTATACCTGGCTCAATCTGGGCTCCTCCACATGTGGCCTGGAAGGCCCAGGTTGGGCGTCAGAAGCCTCAGCCAGGGGGGAAGGAAGCGTGGAAGGAAGACTGGAGAGTGATGACCCGGGTTCAGTCTGGCCTGCCAGAAAGTGCAGCCTGTCGTAGTACAACATCCTGGGGACAAAATGTCATCTGCTGCTCCGGATCTCTGTGAATCCAGGACTTTCTTGCGCTCCCTCAGATATGTGCTCCTCAGGCCACCAATGAAAATCTTTAAATAAGTGATGTCTGCCGTGGGGATCACCTGCTTCACAATTTCACACAATTGCTCCAGTGCTGCCTTCCTCTTTGCTTGGTTCTTGAAATGGGGGTGGTTAATCTCCCACAGACAGGGCAGCTCCCTTAGCATATCTATGAATACTGACATGAAGTCATTATCTTTCATTAAGATATCCATGTTCACTGCAAGACACAACACAAGACAAAGCCTAATGTCAGACAAAACTCTCCTAATCTAGTTACAATATAGGCCTCAATCTAGAAGCAGTATAGGCACAAGTTTGTCTCTTACCTTCGTTCTTACGATCGGCACGTCCAATGCTCCTTCCTCCGCTCACAGATCGTACGTAATACGCACGCGTGTTACGCTTTATACACACTGCGCATGCGTGTAACTCCGCCCGCCCCTGACGTTCTTTCTAGTGTATTCCCCGCCCCTTTTCGTTCGGCGCAGTGGGTGAAGAGCACATGGCGGAGTTACAGCAGGTGCGTGCTAATTCTAGCAACGAGGAGGAGGAGGAGGAAAGCCCGGATCCAGGCATGTCCCGATCCAGAAGGAGATGTTTTAAGGCCACAAATATGTCGTTTGGGGAGATGTTGGAGATGGTCGACATCATGAAGAAGTCCGACTATGACGGAAAATATGGGCCTTACCCCAACCCCAACATCCGAAAGGCCAAGATCATGGCGAAAGTGGTCAGGAGTCTTGAGAGGAATTTCGGGGTACGAAGATCAAAAGATCAGCTCAGGAAGCGGTGGTCGGACCTGAAGTTGAGAGAGCCAGAGCAGTACCGAAAGATCCGGAGAGTGCTACAAAAAAGTAAGTAGTTGTGCTGTGTTCCTATTCTTTCTGTCTTTATTCCGTTCGTTCTGCTCCATATGCTTTTATTAATTGTAACGTTTAAAAAGGTCAACTTTAATGTTCATGGGCCCATTATTCGTTCGTATCAAACATTTTTCTTTCGGCCTCTAGAACACCATTGTTTAGGCCATATGCATTTTCACACATTTTTGGGGGCCTACTTGGATGCCAAATATTTGTTTGTGTAGATGGATTTGTTACTAGAATGAAATGCAAACTAGATTGTGTGTAAGGAGAGGACACTGAGCAGCTGTTTTCACATCTGGACACTGGAGCACTAGTGTGGGACACAAGAACACCATTTTTATTAGGGGGGGCCACACAGGTGCTCCAGTGTATACTATAGGGGGGTCTCCATCTGTGAAGCTTGTACCAAACAGGTAAAGTATTGCAGCTTGACAAAGGACACTAAAAAAGATACATCTTGGAACTCGGCTAAAATAGACAATTGTACCCCACTTCCAAGCAATGTTTCCTATTTCTAGTTCTGCCATCAAATATCTGTGTGCTAAGTATACCATTTTTGTTTTACATAGGGGAGAAAAGACTCGGAGGACACCCCTCATCCCAGGAGACCAGAGACCCCCCCCTCTGGAAGAAGGGGAAATACCAACCCAAGAAGCTGAGCAGGAGGAAGAAGAAGATGTGGTGGAGATTGGCACCACAACAGGTGAGTGTCTGCGACCACAGACTCAGGTAAAAGAGATGGATGTTGGCAGATTTTTGAGACCTTTTTTTTGTTCTTTATCTCTTTTTAGGTGATCGTGATCCAGAACGCTTTACATCTGAAAGTGCCCAGATACTCATCGGGGAGATCATGGGGTGTAATCTCCAATTGCAAAACATCCAGCAACAAATCAGTGATGTTATTAAAAAAATAATAACATCATTGATGTTTTGGGGCAAATTTAAACCCCACAAAATCACCTGTTTTATCTTACGAAAATTTTTACAATGTTTAGAAAAGCCAAATTTGGAGGATGCACACAGTGTGCCAACATGTGCTATCTGCCATCACGGGAGATCAATGGACGCGTTTTGGGGGTGCAACCCCTTCCTCAATTATAAAGTCGCATTGAGGAAGGGCTTGCTCCCCCAAAACACGTCCCTCGATCCCCCCTGATGGCAGATAGCACATGTTGACATTCGTAAATTGGTGTGCATCTTCCAAATTTGGCTTTTCCAGGGGTGATTTCCCCCCATCTGAACGCTATATCAAACACAGTTCCTAAATACTCATGTCTGATATAGCCTTCAGGTTTTACCATATGTGAACTTTGTAAGTTCAAGTTTTTTGGCTTTCTTGTTGGTTTTACACAGGCCTGTTTTATCTGAAATGGATATTTCGATTTTTGAGAATGCTACTGCAAACATTGTTATACAACAAACATGTTGGTTTGTTTTAAAAACCTTTGGGAAATGCACATGTGATTGTGCAGGTATAAAAAAGTGCCTTACTCAAGAATGTGTGGATTATTGTCTCAACACTACAACACTTTTGGGGTGATGTAATTGCTGTTTTATGCAAAAATGGGGGTTATTTCCTAAGGGCAAATACACTTTGCACTACAAGTGCAGGTTCAGTGCAGTTGCAAGTGCACTTGTAGTGAAATGTGTTTTGGCATTTAGGAAGTACCAGCCAACATTGTTTTTTATAAGGTTACTGTAATAGTCCCTGTCACTGGGAAAAGGGATGGGATCTCTAACCCTGTGTCCATGTCTTATGGAGAGCCAGCAGGTTGTGTGCCCAGGTGCACACAGCCCATATAATGAGGGGCTAGTGAGAGCAGAGGGTGGAGGAAGGTGGAGTGTGTGTAGCTTGTTGCTACTGCTGTGTGAAGACAGACCTGTGTCTGGAGAGTGGTCTGCCCTGTGGGAGTCTGCAGCCTATGTAAAGGGGATTCTTTGCCCAGGGACTGGGAAAGGCTGGCCAGCCTTGAGAGTCGGGGAGACTGAGGAAGCCAGTGAGTCCAGGGGGCTGTAAAGAATTGGCAAATCTGTTGAGAGCAAGCAGAGGAACTGCTGACAAGAGAGCCAGGTGGCTTGGTATGTTTTCCTTATTTTTGGAGTGCTTAATGAAGTTAAACCCCTGCGTGGGAATCCTGAATGGACCTTTTTGCTTTTGTTTTTCGGTTTAATAAACGTGGGCTACCAGGCCCTTAACTATAATGCCTGTCTGATGTGGACTCACTGCACTAAAACGCATTTATCGCTTGAGCTAAATACCCCAAACATTACAAGTGGTGGAGAATGCGGGCAGACAGACGGTGAAGTCCGGGTCTCTGCGCCAGTAGTGAGTCATTTCAGGAATTGCTGCTAGCGGTGTGTGGCAGCCAGGCAAACTGCATTGCGCAGAAGTTAAATTGATGAACTGTGTTTGTGTGCATGAGACAGCACAATCTGTGTGTGCACTGTGCAGGTGAGGAAAGCTTGCATGAAGTGAAAAGCAACTTGCTTTAAAGTAACAGTGCTTCATTTTTTGCTGGAAAGCGCAAAAGTGTGGTGGAGTGACTGCAGAGATGAAGCAAGAGTTTGAGCCTGCCGGAGAATATTGCAGACTGTTTTTTGCTACACTTAAAGGGGAAGTGCATGCTGTTGCCCCTGGCAACGCTGGTGCAAGCAGGCCAGCTATTAAGGTGCAAAGTCCCAAGCTTACAAGAGGATGCAATTTGGGAAGCCCTGTCAAGGCTCTGAAGCAAGAGCGCTGTTTTCGGTGCAGAGAGTGGGGGCATGTTATCTCCAAGTGCCCTTTGTCTCAGTCTCCAATACAAGGCGACACGGCCAGACAGAGGTCTGCAACAATGTTTAGAAAGCCTGATTTAAGTCCCAGGAGTGTCCAAAAGGCTTATCAGAAGTTTAACAAGTATGTGGTTGCCCGTAGCAATGGCAGTGATGTCAAGTCTGTGGACTACGCGAGAAACGTATTGCCGACAGAGGATCTTGGCATGTTTAAAGCAACAATGCTTCAAGGAGCGCAAAGTCGCTGCTTTTGGGAGAGTCAGCAAAGTACAGCTGGAAGAGTGCCATCTCCCTTAGCAACAAGGGATCGGGTGTTAACCGGAAGGAGGAGATACAGTGGAGATGTGGAGCGGCATCCCATTAAAGATATGTGTAAAAATGTACCATGCCTGGAATGTGGTCAACTGGGGCATGAAATTTTTTCTTGTCCCAGGTTATGGAACATGCCTGGAGATGTGGTTACTGGGCAGAAGTCTTTGTCTGCAAGCCCAGATTTTTGTGCAAACCTATTTTCAGTCACCTCTGGCAACAGTGAGGAAGTACCTGTTGTGCCTGCAGGGGGTGCTAAGGAGTCAGAAGTGGCTGCTGCAGTTTCATCCCATGGCCACCAGGGAGAGTTAGTCAGTAAAAGTGCGATAAAGGATAGACAACGTACTCAAATGAAGCCAGAGTTACCTGCTACAGATTATGGTAAGACTGTTGCAGTTTGCGGGACTGATCCCAGTGAAGTGGGAGTATATCCGGCCGGGAGATCAGCAGAAGTGGTAAAAATGGACTTGCTGCAGTTTGCTACCCCGAGTAGTGGGGAGACACAGGTTGAAGCTCAACCTGCAGCAAGGTTAAGAACTCAAAAAGACTGGACTCTGTATGTACCTGGTGTAATCCACCAGAGTGCTGGAAGTGGTAACCTAGGGGTGACCAATACAGTTTGTGTGCCAGGTTCCCTAGTGACAGGTGCTACAGAGATGCCCAGGGAAACCTCCCAGGAGCCCGCAGTGGTGAGGCACTTGGTTTCCCAGGACAACTGTGGAGCCGCCCTAGTGGGCAAAAGAATGCCTTTGGAGAGGAAGGGTGGTGTGCTGAGCGTTACACGGGGTGCTGTGTGTTCTGACCAAAAACAGCCTGTTAAAGCTTATAACACTGCTATGTCTATGGCTGATGATACATGTACTTATTGTGATGTATTCAAAAGTAATGATGATGTTGAAAAGTGTATTACTGACAATGTTGATGGTTTGGTGTCTCCCATGGTAACCACAGGTAGTGCAGCAGAGTTGTCCCAGGAAATCTCAGGAGGACTCCCAGTGTTGGAGCCGGCGGGGCTCCAGGACAGCTCTGATACTGCTCAGGTGGAAAACAATGGGAAAATAGCTCAAATGAGGGAGTATGTATTATCACAATCTGATGTGGTTGACAGTGACTGGTGCAGATTGTCTGCTGCTAAACCACTCTGTCCACCTGTGTCTCCATGGGCAGAGGGAGCAGTGCTACAGAGTGCTGATGACTGGAGCACAGACAGGATAGACTGGGATAGTCTCGCCATTAAGGTGATAGCGTGGTGGAAAGAAATTTCTGAAGGTAATAGTAAGCTGGACACTATTGCTGCTGTGACAAATGGAGAGGCTGCAAAGCCAGTAGACACAGGTGCGTTGGCTGTTGCAGAACTTAACCCCCTCCAGGCGGAAGGATCGGAAAAGGGCGCATATATAGCAGAAGTTTTGTCCACAGCAAAAGAGATGAGTCATGTTGAGTGCCAGGATGATGGGATAATGGATAGGGACTTGGAAGGGCTCAGTGTTGCTGAAAATGAGACAATGAGTGTGACACATGCATTTAGCGGTGCTCATTGGGAGCCGCAAGTTTTGTCAGTGGCCTCTGAGGTGGAGATCTCTTTGAGTGTCTCAGCCTCTCAAGCCTTAGCAAATGAGCCCCTCCACGTCGTTAGTAAGGGAAAAGTCCCTAGAGTTCTGTGTTTAGATGTGGCATGTCTAGAAATAACTGAGATGTTGTTGGAATTGGTGAAAATCTTTCCGCTGTATACCTGCATGTATCCACCGCAGATGGGCGACCTGGTACTGCGTAGTACCAATCAGTGGAGACACGTGGTACAGGCGATGTTAAGCAATGTTGATAAAAATTGGTTACTGCAATGTTGGTTACTTTTGCAGAAAGTGGTCTCGCAGTTCTCTGCGAGAATGCTTCCAGCGACAGTTATGTGCGGAAGGCGTTCAGGGGAACTGCTAAAGGAATCAGAAATGATAGACATAGTAGAAGTCTCTCCGTATGCTGGTGTGATGAGGTGCATTCCTGCTGGTGCGATCCGAGGTGCAGCTGAGCAGTGGTTGGTACATGGCGCGTGTGCTGTCTCACCCGCTAGACCTCGTGAAAGGGAAGGGCCCGGAAAAGACGCAGCAGTAGTGGGAATTCAATCCATCACTCGCAGGGAGGTGCAGTTTGAGGTACCCGGAGACACTTTGACAGGAAATGGCAGTGTTGGTAACTGTAATGAAAAAGTGTATGAGAAGCACTGTAGAGCACTGTCGGACAACTCAGAGGTATTGGTTGAGGTACCAATGGACACAGAAATGGTTAAAGAGATTGGTGTGGAAAAATGTGGCGCAAAATGTGTGTTGGTAGGACAGTCGCTATTGGAGTGTTGGACAACCGGGAGCGATGTGAAACTGCGGGAATGTCCCATAGGGAGTAACTGCTTGCCTGTAGATGGTCCCTCCCTAGACCCTGTCCTAGCAAACCAGGTGACAAGAGGTCTTGATGATGATGATAATATTGAATTAAATAACCCCTTGTGGAACATTGCTATCGAGGTTAAACAGAAGTATGTGGTGTTGATCTCAGATGATTTGGTTGCCAAGGGTAACCACACAGGGGTTAGTGAACCTGATAAACAGATGTTGTTGGTTAGTGTTGCGTCAGGTAGTGAGAGGGGTCAGTCCCTGACAGATTTCATGGAAATGGGTCCCCAACAGTCCCAGGAGAGTAGGTCTGTGGGAGGGAAAAGGAGGATCCCGTGGCCAGAAGGTGGAAGGGATAGAGAGATTAGTGGGAGCCCATGGTTCAAGGTGAAGTGCTGGTGGAAACACACCCGGAAAAAGAAATGGGCCTACGCAGCGAATGGCTGGCACAGAGGTGTCCCATTCTTAGTGACTGGTTTATGTGTTCCTCCCTCCGGTGCGAAACAAGGGGGGAGTATAGGGAAATGTAGGACCCTGTTAAGATCCAGGGTGGGACGTACCTGGAAGCGCACCCGAAAAAAAGGTTGGGCCTACGTGGCTGACAGCCAGCACAGAGGTGTCCCAACCATGACGGGTGCTGGTGTTCCTCCATCCGGATCGAAACAAAGGGGGGGGATATGTAATAGTCCCTGTCACTGGGAAAAGGGATGGGATCTCTAACCCTGTGTCCATGTCTTATGGAGAGCCAGCAGGTTGTGTGCCCAGGTGCACACAGCCCATATAATGAGGGGCTAGTGAGAGCAGAGGGTGGAGGAAGGTGGAGTGTGTGTAGCTTGTTGCTACTGCTGTGTGAAGACAGACCTGTGTCTGGAGAGTGGTCTGCCCTGTGGGAGTCTGCAGCCTATGTAAAGGGGATTCTTTGCCCAGGGACTGGGAAAGGCTGGCCAGCCTTGAGAGTCGGGGAGACTGAGGAAGCCAGTGAGTCCAGGGGGCTGTAAAGAATTGGCAAATCTGTTGAGAGCAAGCAGAGGAACTGCTGACAAGAGAGCCAGGTGGCTTGGTATGTTTTCCTTATTTTTGGAGTGCTTAATGAAGTTAAACCCCTGCGTGGGAATCCTGAATGGACCTTTTTGCTTTTGTTTTTCGGTTTAGTAAACGTGGGCTACCAGGCCCTTAACTATAATGCCTGTCTGATGTGGACTCACTGCACTAAAACGCATTTATCGCTTGAGCTAAATACCCCAAACATTACATTACCCAATCACGACATTTTCTGCACTCAACACATTTCTGTCAGGGTCAGCTAAAACAAACACAAGCAGTAAATGTCCACAAAGAATTTCTTTTGGTTGTTTTTTATTTGAAAAAGGTGTCACAGATTGTCTGGCATATTGATAGCCCCCCTACCCGCAAAGAACTCCAGGTAGCGTAACCGGACATCACGGGCATTCAGGGAGGGCAAGCCAGGACGGCCACTTTCAAGCGCCGTCAGTGTTGATGGATTTGGGATTCCGGCCTCAGGCCCAACTGAGCCAGCATAGTTGGCTGAATGTTTTCTTAAAAAATTATGGAGAACACAGCAGGCAAGTATTATATGGTTCAGTTTATACTCCGCCATATGGATGGGTGTCAGAAATAATCGGAACCGGCTGGCCAGGATTCCAAATGTGTTCTCCACCACTCTTCGGGCTCTGGCCAGCCGGTAATTAAAAACCCTCTGTTCCGGGGTGAGGGTCCTCATCGGGAATGGCCGCATCAGGTGGTTCCCCCAGCGCAAATGCTTCATCAGCAACGAACACAAATGGGAGACCTTCAACATTGTCCTCTGGAGGTGGCAAGTCCAAGCTGCCATTCTGGAGACGCCTGTAGAACTCCGTCTGGGCGATCACTCCACCATCGGACATCCGGCCATTCTTCCCCACGTCCACATACAAGAACTCGTAATTAGCCGACACCACCGCCAACATCACTATACTATTAAACCCTTTGTAATTATAATAGTACGACCCCGAGTTGGGTGGTGGGACGATGTGGACGTGTTTCCCATCAATTGCCCCTCCGCAGTTAGGAAAGTTCCACCGCTGGGCAAAGTGGGAGGCCACAGTTTGCCATTCCTGTGGCGTTGAAGGAAACTGTTGAGGAAAAAACAATAAACATTACTATTTTTTCTAAGATACATGGCAAGCAGATTAGACACAAACATTATGGGGCAACCTCCAGATAGCATTTACTAAGGGGAATTTAACAAGGCCAAAGTATAAGGTACACCTATCATATTCCCCCTCCCCCCCTCTCATGGGCCATTTCTAACATTATAGGGGGGGGGGACTCTTGGACAGGTAACCCTCTTCACTTCATTGAGAGATGAATGCCTAAATACAGGGTATTACTTGTAACAGCCCCTCCTTAGTTACACTATTGGAAGCCCACTGGACAGGTAAGAAGTGTCAGAATACAAAGATATAAATACACACTGTACACATTTGAGGACATTTGGACATTCTGCTATTACCTATCAAGATAATAATAGAATAACAAAACTTTAAACAGTACCATTGGAAAGTATACAGGCAGGCCCTTGCACTACATGCTTTGGGGAATTCATCCATACATCTGACCAGTAAAGAGATGGGTATAGTGTGTATGGGTTTGGCAAAGTCAGCAGATAGATGATTGAGGATAGATAGAGAATTGGGATCAGCTGACTTAGCAGTTGGGGGAGGGAGGGTTAAAAAAAACCCTCTGGCACTCTGCCTGAATTGAAATCAAAAATCACATTTCCAAACATTTTAGGGGGTGTTTGGGGTAAAGCACTACTATAGAGCTGATAAAATACATTGTTAAGTGACTACATGAGGTGAATATAGGGCAGGAGACACCATGCTGGAGAGGTTATTGAAGGGCAAATATGTATGAAGGACCTAACATAATAATTACATAACAATCCAGCATGCATGAGGACAAAGGGGACATTCACAGCATATTACAATCATGGTAATTAGGGAATGAGGGAAGAAATACAAGATATTATCAAACATTAAATACAATAAAATGTGAGATAAAAGGATAAAAATCTTACCTTCATATACTCCTTCTGCAGGACCTGTATGATGGCAGAACAGGTCTCTGGGATAATGATCCCCAGAGCCTGGGGGGAGATGCCTGTCGAGAACTTTAAGTCCTGCAGGCTTCTCCCTGTGGCCAAATACCGCAAGGTAGCGACCAACCTCTGCTCCGGAGTGATGGCTTGCCTCATGCAGGTATCCTGCCTGCTGATATAGGGGGTCAGCGAAGCCAACAAACGGTGAAACACGGGGTCCGTCATCCTGAGAAAGTTCCTGAAATCATCAGGATTATTCTCACGGATCTCACGGAGCAAAGGCATATGAGAGAACTGGTCACGCTGAAGCAACCAATTCTTGGTCCATGAACTCCTCCCCACCCTGTTCATGGACTGGACTTGTGTCAAGGTCAGGACCCCAACACCAAGCCCCCGCACAGCACGAACTCTACGAGGAGTACGCATACGAAACATGGCTAGAAAACGGTCGGCTGCTCAGAACGAAGTAACAGAATGCACTGAAAAAAACAGCAAGGCCTGTGAAGAGCGACCTGAAAACCAGTAACGAACGAACAAGAATACAATGACTACTTAAAGTCACGCGGAACTTGCTTGCACGCACTGAAGAGCAGATACAAACCCACAAGCACAAACTGAACGGCAGAAAACGATCTGAAAGCCACGAGTCTGAAAAAGCACGAATCGTCTCTCACCAAACTTTTACTAACACGAGATTAGCAAAAGGAGCCCAAAGGGTGCCGCGCTTGGTTCTGAACCGGCCTTTTCTAGTCTCGTCGTACGTGGTGTACGTCATCGCGTTGTTGGCGATCGGAAATTCCGACAACTTTGTGCGACCGTGTGTAGGCAAAACAAGTTTGAGCCAACATCCGTCGGAAAAAATCCTAGGATTTTGTTGTCGGAATGTCCGAACAAAGTCCGACCGTGTGTACGGGGTATTAGACTTTTAAAGATATTTCAGTGTAGAAATCATTTTTTCACACAGTTTAAAAGTAGATTATCTTTAAACAATATACCGCATATTTCAGTACCATTTATGCAATCATATCATGCTCTAAACTTTATTTCCATGTGCACTACTCCAGGTTTTAGCAGAGTAAGGGTCCTTTCACACGGGACGGATCCGTGATGATCCACCCCGTGAACATCCGCTTGCTCAGCGGGCAGATGACAGTGATGGACCTGTCAGAGTGCCAGTCTCCCCTATGGGGGATCGGATGATGACGGACAGTAGAGTCCGTCGTCCCGCGATCCAATCCGAAAACAGATGGAAAAGTAGGTTTTTCCTCCGTTACACTTTTTCGGATCTGAGCGGGTCGGATGTCAGTGGACATGTCACCGATGACATCCGACACTCCATAAAGATCTATGCAGGGTCCGTTCAGGTCCGCCTAAAAAACTGACAGGCGGTCCTGAACGGATCGTTCATGTGAAAGAGGCCTAAGAGTTTGGGCGCTATTTGTTTTCAGGGAGATATAGTAAATTTGATTTTGGGAGTATTTTTTTTACCAGCGCTATAGTGAATACCGTTTTAGCGCTAATTCACTGTAATTAGCACTAATTAGCGCCGCTATAGTAAATGACCCCCATTGTGACAGTATGCAGACAAATGCCAAAAGATGGCAATATGAAAAATAAGCTCTCTTGACAATATGTGGACAACAAAGGAGCAATTCTGACAAAATACGGGCAACAAATGGGCAATCATAACAATAACTGGACAACAAACAGGCAATGGTGACAATAATAAGGGGAACAAATGGCCAATCAACAAATAGGCAGTCATGACATTATTCTTCCATGTACTTTAGATTAAGCCAGCAACCAGGTGAAGATGAATAAAATGTCTCAAGGAGGACACATGTTCCAAACAGAGCCAACACTAATGCGTCTCAGCCCATCAAGGCTTTACTCATTAGTTTGACATAACCCAGCTAGACAGATATATAGCAAGCCACCCCCCCCCCCCTCCAGCTAGGATCACAATTAGTCATTTAACCATTGGGTACTCTGCTGGAGAGAAAAGGCAAGCTACTATTCATTGCAACTGTCACCACAACAAACAACAAATACAACATATAATAAGAGATATTGAGTCAATAAAGAAATATTATATATATATATATATATATATATATTACATTAATAGTGGAATATCAGTTGAGTCAACTGAATAAAATCAGCTGCAAGAACCTAATATTTTCATAAGGGGGGGGAGGGGCAGTTGGAAAACGTGCAGTTGAATAATGTATGGTTGGATGACATGCAGTTGGATAAAGTACAGTTAGATAACATGTAGTTAGTTACCACACAATTGTATAATGTACATTTGGATAATGTGCAATTAGTTACTGCACAATTAGATAATGTACAGTTGAATAACATTCAGTAAATTAATGCACAATTGGATAATGTACAGTTGGATAATGTGTACAGTTGAATAACATGCAGTTAATGTACAGTTGCATAGTGTATCAATTCAGATGCAGATCCAGGTCTCATCTTAGGTTTTGGGTACCTGGGTTTGCAATCTGTGAACCCACCATGCCTCCTTCTGCAATAATTTACAATGACTATCTGCCCCTCTAGGTAATTCTTGCACTCTATCTTTTCCATAATATCTAAAAGTGGTGTCACCTCTATAAATTTATTTTAAATGTCTTGAGACATTGGTTATCTGTTTGGCTTGTGGATTACTGAAGTCTCAAAAAAATTGCCAACGCAAGTCCTCAAGGGACATATTGTGCACCCCCTATACTGTACACAAGTGGTAAAGCAAATAAAGTACATAACGTTAGAAGTTCCGCAGTTTATATAACATTGGATTTTAAATTGCCCACCTGTTACTAAAGAATCAAAACTCTTTGTGAACGAGTTTAAACAACTATACCTGCATGTGTTCAAACCACAAGCATAAGAGCCCATACAAGTGAGCCAAGTGGGAGATTTGTCTTTTGAGGTGAACATGCTTGAAGAAAGGAGTGAGCCCAAGGCGGGGGCTCTATGGCTAGGTCAGTCATGACATTACGAAGATGATAAACAAGCAATTGTGACGATATGTGGATATCAAGTAGACAATCCTGATATTATGCGGGCAACCAATATGCCACTGGGGCAACGAATGGGCAATCGTGAAATATGTGCACAACAAATAGGCAATTCTGACATATGGGGGTTTATTAAAACTGGGGCACGAATATTCCATACACGCAAGAAAACCGGGCAAACATTTTCGTCCGAGGAATGATCATACGATTTTCTATTAGTGTGTACACAACTTTCGACATCTGATTCCGACCTTCCGAATGAAACATTACGAAGGGACAAACACCAACATTTTTCACGTAAGGGAACAGAACGAACGATTTTCATTCAATGTGTACCATTTTTGTATGATTTCTGTAAAAGAAATATTAGATATAAAAGACTGCGCATGATCAAAAGCAACAAATAACAAAAAAAAAAGCCTTTGTCGTACGAGAATTTTCGTACAATATTTTTATTCTCGGTTCCGACTTGCTGTGAAACATCGAGGAAAACCTGCCGATCATTTGCCCGATTTTCGCATAGTGTGTATGGGGCATTAGAATCTGGTGCAGCTGTGCATGGTAGCCAATCAGCTTTTAACTTCAGCTTGTTCAGTTTACCACTTCAGCTCCAGAAGTTTTACCCCCCCCCCTTCATGACCAGGCTATTTTTTGCAATACAGCACTGCATTACTTTAACTGACAATTATGCGGTCGTGCGACACTGTACCCAAATAAAATATTTGTTCTTTTTTTCCCATAAATAGAGCTTTCTTTCGGTGGTATTTGATCACCTCTCTGCTATTTTTATTTTTTTGTGGTATAAAAGGACTGACAATTTTGAAAAAAATAATATTTTTTACTTTCTGCTATAAAACATACCTACTAAAAAGATGTAAAAAAATCTAATTTCCACATCAGTTTAGGCCAATAGGTATTCTGCTACAAATTTTTGGTAAAAAAAAAAAAAAAAATCACAATAAGCGTATATTAATTGGTTTGCGCAAAAGTTATAGCGTCTACAAACTATGGGATATTTTTATTTATTTATTTGACTGCGATATTGCCGTGGACAAATTGGACACCTAACTGACACTTTTGACACTAATACAGTGATCAGTGCTAAAAAATATGCACTGTCACTGTACTAATGACACTGGCAGGGTTAACATCAGGGGCGATCAAAGGGTTAAATGTATGCCTAGGTTGTGATTACTCACTGTGGGGGAGGTGCTTTAACTAGGGGAAGGCAAAGATCTGTGTTCCTGCTTAGCATAAACACAGGATCTGTGTCTTCCCTTCTGACAGAATGACAATCTGCCTTGTTTACATAGGCAGATTGTCATTCTGCCTGTGCCCTGTACAATCAGTGGTTGCCGTAGGACGTCGAGTCCGTGGTTCCCGCTGTGTATAATCACAGTGAAAGCGGGTCACCAGCGGCGCGCGCCCCCGACCCTGAAATGTTGGATCATGTACTAGGTGCATGATCTGGCACAGAGCGGCCGCCCTGCCATAGTATATATGCTGTGAGAGGTTGTTAACTGGTTACATTTTGACAATAAAACCTGAAAGCTGATCAGTTTCTATGCAGCACTGCACCAGATTTTGCATGCTTCTGTTTTAGTAAATCTTCCCCTATGCGTGCAATCGTAAAAATTATGCAGACAACAGAAAGGCAATTGTGACATTATACAGACAAGAAATGGACAATGATGCCAAAATGCAGTCAACAGATGACCAATCATGACATTACATGGGCAACAAATGGGCAATCATGACAATATGAGGCAACAAACAAGTAATCATGGCATCAAGTGGGCAACAAATGAGCTGTCATTACAATATGTGAGCAATAACATGCAATAGCAACAATATGTGGGCAACAAATGGACAAAAAGTAGAATTAGTAAAGGTTAGAATTAATGGATAATTCTTATAGTAATATAACTCTCCAGTTTATAGTCGTGTGAGGAAAATGTATTCTGACTCATAGTAGCTGTGTGAGCCTAGTTAATTGGTAGGGGTTGCTGTAGGTCAGGCTGGAGGGCTCTACAGGTCAGGCCTCTGGTACCTCCCTCTGGTTCTAAAAGCTGCTGGACGCTAAGTTCTGCATATTCATGGGAATCTGGCCAATCCCCAGGCAGGAGTCCTGGAAGGGTGGTTGGGTCAGCCATTAAATGTTGTGGAGCGTGACTTGCTGGGATAGTTGTGTGGTTGTCGGGTGGAAGATGGAATGTTGAGGCTGTGTTGTGGAGCCTGAGAGGGGACCCCGGGGCTAAGGGGGCTCTGCCTCCAGGCTGGGAGCTGCGGAAGAAGTGAAGCTGAACAGAGGGCTCTCCACTGCCCTTCAGTCTCTTCTAGGAGACACCCTGGATAGCATTGGAGGACCTGGACAGCAGGAGGCTTGAACAGCAGTCTATTCCAAAGCAACAGGATTCCAGGAACATTGTGAATACTTATATACCCCCAGGGCTTAAAAGAGAGAAGGCTGCTAGATACAATATCCAGCAAGCTTTCAATGGGCATTATCAAAGCTAAACCTAATCCCTTGCTCTGGGGAGCCAGGTGAGCTGGTATTTTCAAGAGAGGGAACATAAAGCTCCTGCAAGTTTGTGGCTAAATTCCAGTAAGGGGACACAGAGCTCCTACAAGGGGAATTCTTACTGCCATTTCCAGAGAGACTGATCTTGTTCCAGAGGGAATACAGTAAAAGATCTGCCATTTTTTCAGTGTACAGAGTGAAGGAAGTTGTCCTCCTGTTGTTCTTTCAAGTCAAGTTGGGCGTCCCATAATTCCTCTTCCCCATCCAAGTTGTTTTCCCCATAAAACGACAAAAACAAGCCCATGGACTGATTTCTGTTTCCAAATGAAAGTTGGAAAATGTGTGTTGCCTGGCTATGCGGGAATAAGGGAACCCAAAAATCCCACGGCCACTGGGGAGTAGCACTGCATAGTGTTTTGTGCCTTTTGTCCTGGCGGCCCCCACTTTCTTGTATGTATGTCATGGAGATAGAATACCAATACAGGCCTCAGACATACAGTAACTGGAACTAACCTAAAGTTTTTCATTGCTGTAAAGGCTAGATAGAAAGAAAGCTGGATACAGAGAGGGAACTGTTCATAAACAAACTAAGAGTGTTTTTATATGAACTGTTTAAAGGTTTAAAAGAAATAGCAGAACCTGCCACATTTCTTATGTAGGGTGGGATTCAACCAAAGAGGATGGGAGGGGATTGGCTTGGCACATGCAGGGTATTTTTATACTTTTAGGTGGCATTTAATATCCACCTAAGAGTTTGTCTCCACTATGGCAACATTGGGGATGATGTTCAGAGACAACCATTAGCGGCCTGTCCATTAAGGGCGCAGCGGCATTGCCCCCCTAATCCATGCGTTCGGCCCTAATCTACATGCAGGGCACCGGACACATGGATTCCTGGATTCCAAAGGTTTTTTTTTTTTTTGAAGCACGTGATTAGAGCCCGAGGCTCTAATTGGCTTCAAAAAAGGGTGGGCTCAGGGTGCAGGGCACTGTGCCGTGATCCCACCCACTTGTGTGACAATAGCAAATGAATATTCGCCATTGTCTTCCTGATTCTCCTCCCAGCCAATCAGGAAGAGGCTCCTGATTACTGATTGGCAAGGGAGTCTCAGGACCCACTTCCTGTCTGGCCTGGAGGAGAACAGCCCTGGAGCAAGGAGCAGCAGCCGTGGTCATCTGCCTTCTAAGGTAAGAAGGCCTCTGTCCATCCGCCTGTCTGCCACGGTAGGTGGGGGTGTGATCGCCCCTTAACATCCGTCTCCCGCGCAAGGGAGGTTGCCGATCACCCCCCCCCCAGCACCAGCCGACACTGGAGACAACATGCAATAGAAGGAATAGAATCATGAAAAATAGGGAGTGCAGAATACCACACGCACTGGCAGTGTCAAGGCAGCAACCAAAACGCTTAGAGTTGAGGTAACATGTAAAAGTGCAGGAGATTGAGGAAGATATAATGCTAAATGAAAAATGTTATGTTGTGGAGAAAGATCAGAGTGTTTTGTAGTGTAAACAGGTACAGACAGAAATAAAAAAATAAAAGACAAGCCACTATATAGACAGTGAGGGAGAGGTACCAGAGAAAATAGTGTGGATGGGGCGGTTCGGGAGGATGTAAATCAACTATAGCATGCTGCCAGAGAACCTGGGAAGAAGTTGGCAGAGAACATAGGGGGTGATTTACTAAGAACAATGCGCTGCGCCGGTTCCTACCTTATTTGGTGTGCCGGATAAATAATTGATTGAGCGTGTGGAACGGCGCACGCAGATGCGCAACACGATAATAAATATGCAAATGCAACTGGTGTTTTCTCATTGATAATAGCGCACGCCCATCTCATTGGATGTGTCTTGTTAGGCAATTAGTAGTTGTTCTCACTTAATTCACCCTTTTGATGCTAATCTCATTCCTATTACTTCTAATATGTCTTTAATTTTTTTTTTTTTTTTTTTTAGATTTTCACAGAAATATTTCAATACATTACAAAAAAACAGAAAAGGGTTTCTAAACCTAATAAAAATAATATTTTCAGATCTTGATCTTTAAAGGTGACCATACACTGCAATCAGTTAGATCCCCAAAAAAATTTGATTTAGTGCAAGAGCCTGTTTTATTTCCTATAATTTGAATTAATTGTTCAAGTGCGTCTTCCTATTGCCTATTTTTCCGAAATATCGAGTTGTACAGAGATTGGCCAATCAGATTGCATAGTGCATGACCATTCTTAAGTGCCAAATTTGGAAAGTAGAGACATGGGGTCCCCCTAAAAATCCATACCAGACCCTTAGCCGAGCATGCAACCTGGCAGGCTGCAGGAAAAGAGGGGGGGGACGAGAGAGCATCCCCCTCCTGAACCGTACCAGGCCACATGCCCTCAACATAGGGAGGATGTCCCCATGTTGATGGGGACAAGGGCCTCATCCCCACAACCCTTGCCCGGTGGTTATGGGGGTCTGCGGGCGGGGGGCTTATCGGAATCTGGAAGCCCCCTTTAACAAGGTGACCCCCAAATCCCGCCCCCCCGTGTGAAATGGTAATGGGTACAAATGTACCCCTACCATTTCACAAAAAAAGTGTCAAAAATGTTAAAAAAAGACAATAGACGATTTTCGACAATTCCTTTATTAATGTCTTCTTCTTTCCCCGCTTCTTCTTCCATCTTCTTCTGGTCATCCTTCGGTGTTCTTCTTCCTCCATCTTGTTCTTCCCCAGCTTCTTTCCCTATCTTCCTCCGCTCTTCTCGTCCGGCATCTTCTTCTCCGCTTCATCCTCCGATCCACCTCAATGAGAGTCTCCCGCTGTGTGACGCTTCTGTTCAGGTGGCAGCTCTTTTATAATGGAGGATGAAGAAGATGCCGGATGAGAAGACCGGAGGAAGAAGCGGAGGAAGATAGAGGAAGAAGCGGGGGAAGAACAAGATGGAGGAAGAAGAAGAACACTGAAGGAAGACCAGAAGAAGATGGAAGAAGAAGTGGGGAAAGAAGAAGACATTAATAAAGGAATTGTCAAAAACTGTCTTTTGTCTTTTTTTTAACATTTTTGACACTTTTTGTGAAATGGAAGGGTTACATTTGTACCCCATTACCATTTCACACAGGGGGGGCAGGATCTGGGGGTCCCCTTGTTAAAGGAGGCTTCCAGATTCGGATAAGCCCCCCACCCACAGACCACCACAACCACCGGGCAAGGGTTGTGGGGATGAGGCCCTTCTCCCCATCAACATGTGGACAAGGTGCTTTGGGGGGCTACCCCAAAGCACCCTCCCAATGTTGAAGGCATGTGGCCTGGTATGGTTTAGGAGGGGGGGCGCTCTCTTGTCCCCCCCCTTTCCCTGCGGCCTGCCAGGTTGCGTGCTCGGATAAGGGTCTGGTATGGAATTTGAGGGGGACCCCACGACATTTTTTTTTTAAATTTTGGCGCGGGGTTCCCCTTAATATCCATACCAGACCTGAAGGGCCTGGTATGGAATTTGGGGGGACCCCACGCATTTATTTTAAATTTTGGTTCGGGGTTCCCCTGTGGGGGAATCCCATGCTGTTTTTATCAATGAACTTTTATGTGTATTGCCGGATCAATAATTCATTATAGCCGCAAGTAGTTTTAAATGATTTTTTTTCCTTTAGAAATGTCATTTTGTCATTTTGCTGTCAGACTGTTCTAAACATGGGAAACATGTGCCACGTTACAGGCATACTATAGACACCCCCCCCCCCCCCCCCGTATGAAATTTAAAGGAATATTACACTTTTATTGTTTCACTTTAAGCTTAATTAAAATCACTGCTCCTGAAAAAACAGCCGTTTTTAAAACTTTTTTTTGCATTGATACATGTCCCCTGGGGCAGGACCCAGGTCCCCACACACTTTTTATGACAATAACTTGCATATTAGCCTTTAAAATTAGCACTTTTGATTTCTTCCATACACTTTTAAAGGGTGTTCTGCGGCTTTCTAATTTGCCGCAAACACCCCAAATTGTTCGCTATTCGGCGAACGGGCGAACAGCCAATGTTCGAGTCGAACTCATGTTCGACCTGAACATAAAGCTCATCCCTACTCATGACAAAGAACTCCCTGACGATCTGAAAAAAAGAATTGTTGCTCTATATAAAGATGGCCTAGGCTATAAAAAGATTGCCTGAAACTGAGCTGCAGCACGGTGGCCAAGACCATACAGTGGTTTAACAGGACAGGTTCCACTCAGAACAGGCCTCGCCATGGTCGAACAAAGAAGTTGATTGCATATGTTCAGCGTCATATCCAGAGGTTGTCTTTGGGAAATAAACGTATGAGTGCTGCCAGCATTGCTACAGAGGTTGAAGGGGTGGGGGGTCAGCCTGTCAGTGTTCAGACCATATGCTGCACACTGCATCAAATTGGTCTGCATGGCTGCCGTCGCAGAAGGAAGCCTCTTCTATAGATGATGCACAAGAAAGCCTGCAAACAGTTTGCTGAAGACAAGCAGACTAAGGACATGGATTACTGGAACCATGTCCTGTGGTCTGATGAGACCAAGATAAACTTATTTGGTTCAGATGGTGTCAAGCGTGTGTGGCGGCAACCAGGTGAGGTGTACAAAGACAAGTGTGTCTTGCCTACAGTCAAGCATGGTGGTGGGAGTGTCATGGTTTGGGGCTGCATGAGTGCTGCCAGCACTGGGGAGCTACAGTTCATTGAGGGAACCATGAATGCCAACATGTACTGTGACATACTGAAGCAGAGCATGAGCCCCTCCCTTTTGAGACTGGGTCCCAGGGCAGTATTCCAACATGATAATGACCCTAAACACACCTCCAAGATGACCACTGCCTTGCTAAAGAAGCTGAGGGTAAAGGTGATGGACTGGCAAAGCATGTCTCCAGACCTAAACCCTATTAAGTATCTGTGAGGCATCCTCAAACGTAAGGTAGAGGAGCGCTAAGTCTCTAACATCCACCAGCTCCATGATGTTGTCATGAAGGAATGGAAGAGGACTCCAGTGGAACCTGTGAAGCTCTGTTGAACTCCATACCCAAGAGGGTTAAGCCAGTGCTGGAAAATAATGGTGGACACATAAAATATTGACACTTTGGGCTCAATTTGGACATTTTCACTTAGGGGTGTACTCACTTTTGTTGCTAGCGGTTTAGACATTAAGGGCTGTGTGTTGAGTTATTTTGAGGGGACAGCAAATTTACACTGTTATACAATCTGTACGCTCACTACTTTACATTGTAGCAAAGTGTAATTTCTTCAGTGTTGTCACTTGAAAAGATATAATAAAATATTTACAAAAATGCGAGGGGTGTACTCACTTTTGTGAGATACTGTAGGATAGGAAATTAAGTTGTTCCTCAAGTCATTTACTGTAAATAGTGCAGAGCATACAAGCACAATCTGTACTACATATATTGAGTATGCCCTGCTATATGTACATATATGGAAATCGATACATATGTTGACTTTAGTCACTTTAGACATTCATTGGCCCTACAAACAGCAGAAGATAGTAATTAAATACCACATTGTTTCCTTTTTCTCCCCATTGTCACCAAATGTTGTCCTCGGAGGTTATGAATATTGTCTCATACTTAGTTTCACTCTTACTAAAATGGGTGTGTGACGTTATCACACAACACTAATGTACAGTCTTCCTGTAATACTTGGCCAGAAATTTACAAGAAATAATATATTTTGAGACAAAAAAAAGATAACAGAAATAAAAAAAATAAAAAAAGATGTTTCTAAAGTTTAAAATATATCTGATTCCCACAGCAAACGTTTAAAGTAGAATTCCAGGTAAAGCCTAATTACTCTTAAAAATGTTCCCCCACCCCATGTTCTGAAGCCAGCACAGGCTGACAGAGGGGACCCGCATTCCATGACTGAACCAGAGTGACCTGAAAATTGGTAAATATACAGATCTTTCTTACACAGGTTAGTCAGAATGGGTGTTGGGGTGGGGCATTTTTAAGAGTAGTTAGTTTTTGCCTGGAATTCTGCTTTAATATACTGCTGCCTACCAGTCTTTGGATGAGGCGGCTGCATTCGTTTTCATTTTGAGTATAGAAAGATCCATGTTAAAATGTTATCAGCTTTCTCAGCTGTATTCTGTGAACTACAAAATACCTCCCCCAAGATGTCCAGCAAAAGTGGTTCACCTAACACTGACAGAGCTTACAATGGTCAGCTTTTATTCCAATGGTGTCCTTTTATGAAACTGAGATCAGCGGCGATCCCGAGTCTCACCGCTGATCTCAGCGCTTTACCAGTTTATGAAACTGAGATAATCAGCGGAGAACATGTTCTCCGCTGATTATCTCAGCACAGTGAGAATTCACAGAAACGGCCAGTTTATGAAGGTGCGATCTCCACACCTCACTGGCGATCTGTGACAGAATTCTCACTTTCTGATTCACCATTTCAGAAGTGGAGAATCAGAGTGAGAAGCCTGAAACTGGCTGATATTCTGGAGAAAGAAAGAAGTCTTTTGACTTCTTTCTTTCACCAAACAGTCAGAGCACACCTTCCCCACCATTACACACCCCAAAACCAGCAGGATAGGAATTTATAGTGTATATATATATATATATATATATATATATATATATATATATATATATATATATATATATATATATATATATATATATACATATATACATATATATATATATGTATGTATGTATGTATGTATGTATATATATATATATATATACATATATACATACATATATATATATATATATATCTATATATATATCTATATATATATAAATATACATCTATATATATATATATATATATATATATAGCTATATATAGATACATATATATATATATATATATATGTATCTATATATAGCTATATATATATATATATTTTTTTTTTTTAGATGTTCACGTCTCTGGCTGGGTTCACACTTGTGCGATGCGTGAACCAGCGTGATTCCTGTGCGGGTTTTCACATCGCACCTACATTGACATCTGCGCACCACTGCGGGTGTCAATGTAAAGTTAATGACACCCCCAGATCATTTCACAGATCGCAGTGCGAACTATGTAATGGTGCAGGAATCGGATCGCATGGGTGTTCACACCCATGCGATCCGATTCCAGTGCGGACCAAATAAAGGGTCCTGTACCATTTTGGTGCAAATGCAATATGATTTAGGGCCAGTTCCCACTGCTGCGGTGTCCGAGATCGGATGTGATTCGCACCGCAGTGCAAAATCACATCCGATCTCTGTGCGATGCGATTTCAGCCATACAGATAGTATTGCTAAATTTGCATTGCCCTCGGACCAAACTCTTACAGGACCCTTTTTTTGGTCCACAGCAGAATCGGATTGCATGGGTGTTCACACCCATGCGATTCGATTACTGTCCGAGTTTGCAGATCGCACTGCGATATGCGAACTGATTTGGGGGTGTTAACTTTTAGGCCCAGTTCACACTTGTGCGATGCCGGACATCGCACAGGCATCGCATGTTATTTGCAGCACACTGCCATTCACATTACATGCGATGTCTGTGCGGTGCGATATCAGCTGTACAGATAGTATGGCTGATATCGCACCGCATTCGGTGCAAACACGCACAGGACCCTTTTTTCTGTTCGGACCAGAATCGGATCGCATGTGTGTTCACACATATGCGATCCGATTCATGTCCGAACTGTCAGTTCGCAGTGCGATATGCAAGCTGATCTGGGGGTGTCCTTAACAATGTATTGACGCTCCCCAGCGATTCGCATATGGCAGTGTGAACTGACATGCGAGTCGGTGCGATGCGGGAACCCGCAGTGGATTCGCAGTGTTCTCGCATCGCACCAGTTTATCAATTTTTATGTTTATCTATAATGAAATATATTTTACTTTAATTTATTAATAAATATTTATACTTGTATACTTTATTAAAATTATTTTTTTAATGATTATAAATGTATTTTGCATTTATATGAATGGTGTATAGCTGCATTACATATGTGCATTACATTCATTTACTATACACCATTCACATTTAAATAGGGACATGTATGATCTTTAAATATTGATAAAAACAATGTTTTTTTTATAATTAGGTTAATGTATATTGTGTAGGGGGAATTTAACTTTATTATTTTATTAATATGTTGGGGAATAATGTGTGCTGATTTGTGTTAAACTTTTGTATTTTATGGTTCCTCATACTGTAATCCCGCTATATCACGCGAGATTACAGTGAGAGGAGCCATTCTCAGGAGTTCCCGGCGTTTGTAGATCGCTCCTCAACTCAACATGAGAAGCGATCTACACACTTTCATAAACAGGCACTCAGAGGAGAGCGATCTCCTCTGAGAATGCCTGAGAACTGAAAAGCGGTATTTTACCGCACTTTCATAAAAGGACACCTTTATGTAAAGTCTTTATCTTAAAAGGGAAAAAACTGTTGTTGTTACTGCTTCACCATTTCAAGACCAGACATTTTCACCCCCTTCCTGCCCAGGCCAGTTATCAGCTTACAGTGCTCTCACATTTTGAATGACACTTACTCAGTCATGCAACACTCTACCCAATTTTTAAAAATGTTTTTGAGGCAGAGCTTCCTTTGGTGGTAAATCATCTTTGTTCATAAATTTAGGCAGAAATGTATTCTGCTACACTTCTTTGGTAAAAATAACCCAAATCAGTGTACATTATTTAGTCTGTGTGAAAGGTATCGAGCCTACAAACTATGGTATATCAATTTGAACACTGATCAGTACTGATGTACTAACTGACTCATTTATTGAGGCCCTAAAATGCTATGACAGTAAAAAAATAATCCCCAAATTACCACTTTTTGGAAAGTAGACAGTCCAAGGTATTTAGTAACAGGCATGGTGCATTTTTTGAAGTTTGTCACATTTTTTTGGAAAATGAAGAAATATATATATATATTTTTTTTTTTACAGGGTTGTAATTTTAATAAGTTATTTCTCACACACAGCATAGACATAATATCACTGCATACACATTCTGATATGTCTGAGTATGGAGATACCACATGTGTGAGACTTTTTCACAGCCTAGATGCATAGATGGGCCCAAATCCAAGAAGCATCTATGGTCTTCTTTTGAGGAGTATAAATTGTGCATCTAATTTCCAGACTATCTATCACAACTGTGGAGGCCCTGGAGCACCAGGAGAGTAGGGATGAGCTTCGTGTTCGAGTCGAACCCATGTTCGACTCGAACATCGGCTGTTCGATCGTTCGCCGAATTGCGAACGTTATGGGCCGTTCGCGCTAAATTCGTGTGGCGCGTCACGGCCCATAATTCACTGCGGCATCGCAGTGCATTGCTGGCTGATGATTGGCCAAGCATGCACTATGACCCGCATGCTTGGCCAATCACAGCGCCGTCAGTAGAGAGAGCTGTAATTGGCCAAAGCCAGGGTGGCTTTGGCCAATTATGGCTCAGGGGATTTAGTACACACCCCACACTATATAAGGCCGCCTGCACGGCGGCCCTGTGTAGTGTGTGTTCCGGTGTGCTGAGAGATAGAGAGAGAGAGAGACAGTGTCATTTGATTTGAGTTAGATAGATTAGGCAGAACAGTCAGTCAGTTAGCTGCACTTACAGTGTATTGTGTACAGGTGTTGCATATATATATATACACTGTATTCAGTTTAGCTAGATCCGTTCCTGTTATCTTCTATCTAGACTATTTACATTTAATGCAGTGCGTCCTGCTCACAGTGTTCAGCTAGATCCGTTCCTGCTATTTACATTTAGTGCAGTGCGTCCTGCTCACAGTGTTCAGCTAGATCCGTTCCTGTTATCTTCTAGACTATTTACATTTAGTGCAGTGCGTCCTGCTCACAGTGTTCAGCTAGATCCGTTCCTGCAATTTACATTTAGTGCAGTGCGTCCTGCTCACAGTGTTCAGCTAGATCCGTTCCTGCTATTTACATTTAGTGCAGTGCGTCCTGCTCACAGTGTTCAGCTAGATCCGTTCCTGCTATTTACATTTAGTGCAGTGCGTCCTGCTCACAGTGTTCAGCTAGATCCGTTCCTGCTATTTACATTTAGTGCAGTGCGTCCTGCTCACAGTGTTCAGCTAGATCCGTTCCTGTTATCTTCTAGACTATTTACATTTAGTGCAGTGCGTCCTGCTCACAGTGTTCAGCTAGATCCGTTCCTGTTATCTTCTAGACTATTTACATTTAGTGCAGTGCGTCCTGCTCACAGTGTTCAGCTAGATCCGTTCCTGTTATCTTCTAGACTATTTACATTTAGTGCAGTGCGTCCTGCTCACAGTGTTCAGCTAGATCCGTTCCTGTTATCTTCTAGACTATTTACATTTAGTGCAGTGCGTCCTGCTCACAGTGTTCAGCTAGATCCGTTCCTGTTAAATTCCTACTGACAGGCAGGCTTGTCTGGTTACAGTATATAAAGCTACCTGAAGAAAATTACAGGTGTTCTATTTGATCCTATTAGTACCACGGTCAGGCAGCTAGACTATTTACATTTAGTACAGTGCGTCCTGCTCAGTGTTCAGCTAGATCCGTTCCTGTTATCTTCCTACTGACAGGCAGGCTTGTCTGGTTACAGTATATAAAGCTACCTGAAGAAAATTACAGGTGTTCTATTTGATCCTATTAGTACCACGGTCAGGCAGCTAGACTATTTACATTTAGTACAGTGCGTCCTGCTCACAGTGTACAGCTAGATCCGTTCCTGTTATCTTCCTACTGACAGGCAGGCTTGTCTGGTTACAGTATATAAAGCTACCTGAAGAAAATTACAGGTGTTCTATTTGATCCTATTAGTACCACGGTCAGGCAGCTAGACTATTTACATTTAGTACAGTGCGTCCTGCTCACAGTGTTCAGCTAGATCCGTTCCTGTTATCTTCCTACTGACAGGCAGGCTTGTCTGGTTACAGTATATAAAGCTACCTGAAGAAAATTACAGGTGTTCTATTTGATCCTATTAGTACCACGGTCAGGCAGCTAGACTATTTACATTTAGTACAGTGCGTCCTGCTCACAGTGTTCAGCTAGATCCGTTCCTGTTATCTTCCTACTGACAGGCAGGCTTGTCTGGTTACAGTATATAAAGCTACCTGAAGAAAATTACAGGTGTTCTATTTGATCCTATTAGTACCACGGTCAGGCAGCTAGACTATTTACATTTAGTACAGTGCGTCCTGCTCACAGTGTACAGCTAGATCCGTTCCTGTTATCTTCCTACTGACAGGCAGGCTTGTCTGGTTACAGTATATAAAGCTACCTGAAGAAAATTACAGGTGTTCTATTTGATCCTATTAGTACCACGGTCAGGCAGCTAGACTATTTACATTTAGTACAGTGCGTCCTGCTCACAGTGTTCAGCTAGATCCGTTCCTGTTATCTTCCTACTGACAGGCAGGCTTGTCTGGTTACAGTATATAAAGCTACTTGAAGAAAATTACAGGTGTTCTATCCCAGCTTAGTGCAGCTACAGGCCATTAGTATGTCTGGAAGGCCAAGAAGGAGAGGCAGACAGTCACAAGCCAATAAGAGAGGGCAAGCAGGCTCTGTGTCTAGTGCTGGTCGTGGAGACGGTGCATCCTCATCAGCACGTGGCCATGGGACACGCTTGGCCTTTTTTTCGGCAGCTGGCCGTGTTGAGCCGCAACATGCGGAAGACTTGGTCGAGTGGATGACCAAGCCGTCCTCATCCTCCTCATCCTCTCTCACCCATGCCCAGGGTGCTTTGTCTGGCAAAGCAGCGGCCTCTTCCCTCAGCTCAATGTCATCAGTGACTCCTTCCCTAGCTCCACCATGTCCTCATGAGGATTCCCTCGAACTGTTTGACCACAGTGTTGGGTACATGCTCCAGGAGGATGCCCAGCGTTTGGAAGGCTCTGATGACGATACTGAGCTCGATGAAGGCAGTAACATGAGCGCGGACAGAGGGGGTGCCCAAGAAGGACAGCAATCTGGCAGTCATGCTCCCCCTGCTGCAGCATACTGCCAGGTTTGCTCCAGTGATGAGGAGGGAGGGGATGATGAGGTCACTGACTCAACGTGGGTGCCTGATAGGAGAGAGGAGGAGGAGGAGGAGGAGGAGGAGGAGGCGGCAGCACATCACCAACGAGGCAGGATGCCCTCCAGGGGCCAGCCTAAGGGCAGCACATTGACTGCATCACACCCCAAAGCTCCACATGTGCAGGGCGCTGCAGTCTCTGCGCGTTATTCAAAAAGTTCTTTGGTGTGGGCCTTTTTTGAGACGAGTGCATCAGATCGCACCGCTGCTATTTGCAACATATGTCTCAAGCGTATCTCGCGTGGCCAAAACATCTCCCGCTTGGGTACCACATGCTTGACCAGACATATGTTGACCTGCCATGCAGTTCGTTGGCAAGCGTATCTAAAAGACCCACACCAAAGAACAAAGAGGATCTCTCCTTGCTCCTCATCAGCTGAGATTTCCAACCCCACTAGACCTTCAGTCCTCTCTGAGACCTGCAGTGAGAGGAATGAAGGTGTAGAATTAGGTGTGTCACAGCCAAGTACTTGTGGGCAATCTGCTTTTGGTACACCGACGTCAGATTGTACCAGGCAAATTTCCCTGCCCCAGCTGCTGCACCGCCGAAAGAAGTTTGCTCCCAGCCATCCACATGCCCAGCGGTTGAATGCTAGCTTGGCAAAATTGCTAGCACTTCAACTGCTGCCTTTTCAGTTGGTAGACTCTGCCCCCTTCCGTGAGTTTGTGGAATGTGCGGTTCCTCAGTGGCAGGTACCCAAACGCCACTTTTTCTCACGGAAGGCGATTCCGGCTCTCTACCGGCATGTGGAAGGCAATGTCCATGCCTCGCTGGACAGGGCGGTCAGCGGTAAGGTGCATATTACCGCTGACTCATGGTCCAGCAGGCATGGACAGGGACGTTACCTAAGTTTCACGGCGCATTGGGTGACTCTGCTGGCAGCTGGGAAGGATGCAGGACAAGGTGCAGTAGTGTTGGAGGTTGTTCCGCCACCACGCCTCCAAAATGCTGATTGTGACACACCTCTCTCCTCCACCCCCTCCTCTTCTTCTTCCTCCATGGCCTCTTCCTCGGAACCAGCGGTGCTCCGTAGGCGTTCAAGGGGCTACGCAAGTACGCAGGCCAAAAGATGCCATGCGGTGCTTGAGCTGGTGTGCTTGGGGGACAGGAGCCACACTGGGGCAGAGGTTCTGTCAGCTCTGCAGGGGCAGGTTCAGAGGTGGTTGACGCCACGCCAACTTAAGGCAGGAATGGTGGTTTGCGACAATGGCACCAACCTCCTCTCTGCCCTCCGACAGGGACAAATGACCCATGTGCCCTGTTTGGCTCACGTCCTTAACTTGGTGGTGCAGCGGTTCTTGGGCAGGTACCCGGGCTTACAGGATGTCCTGAGGCAGGCCAGGAAAGTCTGTGTGCATTTCCGCCGGTCATATAATGCCAGTGCTCGGCTGACGGACCTCCAAAAGGAGTTTAACCTGCCCAAGAACCGCCTAATCTGTGACATGCCCACCAGGTGGAACTCAACGTTGGCCATGCTGCAGCGGCTGCACACGCAGCAGAGGGCCATCAATGAGTACCTGTGCGACTATGGCACCAGGACAGGGTCAGGGGAGCTTGGTTTTTTTTCCCCACGCCAGTGGGCCATGATCAGGGATGCATGCACTGTCCTGTCACCATTCGAGGAGGCCACGAGGATGGTGAGCAGTGACAGTGCATGCATCAGTGACACTGTCCCCCTTGTCCACCTGTTGGAGCACACGCTGCGTGGAATAATGGACAGGGCACTTGAGGCAGAACAGAGGCAGGAAGAGGAGGACTTCCTTAGCTCTCAAGGCCCCCTTTATCCAGACAGTGTTCCTGCGTGCCCGCCGATCACACAGGAAGAGGACGAGGAGGAAGAGGAGGAGGAGGAAGATTGTGTCAGTATGGAGGTGGAGCCTGGCACTCAGCATCAGCAGCAGTCTTTAAGGGATCAGTCCCAAGAAACACATGGACTTGTACGTGGCTGGGAGGAGGTGGCTGCGGACCATGTCGTTCTTAGTGACCCAGAGGACTCCGGACCAAATGCCTCAGCAAACCTACGCTGCATGGCCTCCCTGATCCTGCAAAGCCTGCGTAAGGATCCTCGTATTCGTGGTATCAAGGAGAAGGACCAATACTGGCTGGCAACCCTCCTTGATCCACGTTACAAGGGTAAGGTTGCGGACCTTATCTTGCCATCGCAGAGGGAGCAGAGGATGAAACATCTTCGGGAGGCCTTGCAGAAAGGTCTGTGCAACGCGTTCCCAGAGACTGGGAGGTTACAAACTCCTGTTTCTGGACAACGTGTTGCTGAGGCTTCGGTCAGTCAAAGAAGGAGCGGTGGAGAAGGTGGCCGTCTGACCGATGCGTTCAGACAATTTTTTGGTCCGCAGCCCCAAGGTATGATCGGTTCCAGCAACCATCGCCAGCGTCCGTTTTACATGGTGCAGGAATACCTAGGGGCAAGATCAGACTTGGACACCTTTCCCACCGAAAATCCTCTGGGTTACTGGGTCTTGAGGATGGATCACTGGCCAGAGCTTGCACAGTATGCAATTGAGCTACTGGCCTGTCCTGCATCCAGCGTTCTTTCGGAACGCACATTCAGTGCTGCTGGAGGCGTGGTAACCGATCACAGGGTGCGTCTGTCCACCGACTCGGTCGATCGGCTGACCTTCATAAAAATGAATGAGTCTTGGATCACCACCAGCTACCAAGCACCTGATGCTGATGTAACCGAATAATTTTTTTTGAAATCTCAGATCCCTTCAAAGACTGCCTATGCTGATGCTGAGTGACTATCCCTGAGTAATTATCCTCTTCCTCCTCAATCATCACGCTGATAGCTTGTAAGAACATTTTTGGTTCTGGGCGCCACCACCAGTGCCTAAGGCACAATTTTTCAGCCCCTGTTTAACAGGGGCGTGTAATTACAATTTTTGATGTAATACTTTGCAGCAGGGCTCGTTCCTGCATTCCAACTAGAGTGTCTGTGAGGGGTTGCAGTGTTGTGGCACCAGCACCAGTGCCTAGGGCCCAATTTTTCTGCCCCTGTCTAACAGGGGCGTGTAATTACAATTTTTGATGCAATACTTTGCAGCAGGGCTCGTTCCTGCGTTCCAACTAGAGTGTCTGTGAGGGGTTGCAGTGTTGTGGCACCAGCACCAGTGCCTAAGGCCCAATTTTTCTGCCCCTGTCTAACAGGGGCGTGTAATTACAATTTTTGAAGCAATAATTTGCAGCAGGGCTCGTTCCTGCGTTCCAACTAGAGTGTCTGTGAGGGGTTGCAGTGTTGTGGCACCAGCACCAGTGCCTAAGGCCTAATTTTTCAGCTCCTGTTCAACAGGGGCATGTAATTACAATTCTTGATCTAATATTTCACAGCAGGGCCCTGTGAGGGCTTACAGTGTTGTGGCCACAGCAACACCTAAGGCCCAAATTTCTGCTGAGTATATAGGGCAGGACCCTACTTTCAAACATCTAACTTACAAACGACTCCTACTTGCAAACGGAAGGAGACAACAGGAAGTGAGATGAAATCTACCCCTAGGAAGGGAAATTCTCTCCTGTAAGAGTTAATATGGGAAAACAATTTCTCCTTTCCACTGATGCTTTCCAATCCTTGTTCCACAAAAAAACCCAAATTTTCAAAAAACATTTTTCATTGGGACAAAAAAGTGAGGTGAAATCTTCTGAAGAGGAGGAAAGACAGCAAAACAAATGTCACAGGGGTGATAACCCTTCCCTATGTTTTCCAAAAAGCTTAGAAAAGATTTTTTGGCTGGAGCTAAACACGTTAAAAATGTTCAAAATTACAAACAGATTCTACTTAACAACAAACCTACAGTCCCTGTCTTGTTTGCACCGCCTGTATACTGCTGTTCAGAGTATATAGGGCCTGGTGGCCCCACACCTTTCCTTATTTTAATTTGGGTGCGGGGTTCCCCTTAATATCCATACAAGACCCAAAGGGCCTGGTAATGGACTGGGGGGTACCCATGCCGTTTGTCTCACTGATTTTCATCCATATTGCCATGACCCGACATGACATTAAACCCGCAAGCAGTTTTAAATGAGATTTTTTCCTTTAAAAATGACATTTGGTGCAGGGACTGTTCTAAACATGGGAAACATGCGTCACTTTACAGGCATACTATAGACACCCCCCAGGTACGATATTTAAAGGAATATTTCACTTTTTTTTTTTTACTTTAAGCATCATTAAAATCACTGCTCCCGAAAAAACGGCCGTTTTTAAAAGTTTTTTTTGCATTGATACATGTCCCCTGGGGTAGGACCCGGGTCCCCAAACCCTTTTTAGGACAATACCATGCAAATTAGCCTTTAAAATGAGCACTTTTGATTTCGAACGTTCGAGTCCCATAGACGTCAATGGGGTTCTAACGTTCGTGCGAACTTTCGGTCCGTTCGCGGGTTCTGGTGCGAACCGAACCGGGGGGTGTTCGGCTCATCCCTACAGGAGAGTAGAAGCACCTAAAATAACCCCATTTAGGAAAGAAAACACTCCAATGTATTTTCTGAAAGGCATAGTAAGTCTTTTGAAAATGTATTTTTTTGTCACAATGCCACAAGTTTTTGAAAAATGCAGGAAAGAAATTGAAAATGTATTTTGGAAAGCAAGTACCCCAAGGTATTTTTTAAGAGGCATGATAAGTCTTTTAAAAGACTTTGTTGTTTTGCCACAGGTTTTTAGAAACTGTAGAAAGAAAATGAAATGTCTTTTTTCTACACAAAGCTGTCAGTTTAATAAGATATTTCTCACACCCAACATGGTCATTTTTGAAATTACACCCAAAAACACATTCTGATACTCCTCCTGACTATGGAGATACCACTTTTGTGAGACTTTTTCACTTTTTGGACTGATTATATACCGGACATTGCATCTGTGTATCACACAAATCACCAAATTGTACAAAAACCAATGTACTGTAATAGTTGCCTCTATACGAGTGGTCAGGGGATATAGCTTGGTGTTACGTCACCTATAGCGGTCTCCATTCTTATAAGCCAAGCAAGCATAGCCTATTGGTACATGGCTGCCCTTAGTAATGCCATAATCATTGGCCATGAAGCACAGGATGATGAAGAAAGGAAGAACAAGAGAGTCCCTTTGGTTCTATGAACACAGTTCACAGGAGCATAGTCAGTCAGATGTGCAGATGGGTCAGTTCAGGCTGCAGGCAGAAACATGGTCAGCAAACAGGCAAATGATCGGTCCGGTAACAGCAACAGTCTTACCATTCTACTTGGCAGGTGTTACAATCTTCTTTTGCGTGCGTTGCCTCAGGAACTATTCCCCTGTGGCACTTTCCATGGCTCATTTACCCATGCGGCCACACAGTGAAACACCAGATGCCCTCCTAGGCATCACAGACACTCGGGCATGCCAGCCCTCTCTGGACTGGAATGCTGCTTTGTACCTGTTGTAGTTATCTCAATTATGGCCCTTCAATTGGTAAACTTTCCAGAACTTCACAGGTAGAAAGGGCTGTAATAATTCAGCCCAGCAACCTCTGGGTCATGTTTTGAATGAAGCGACATTCTCATATTTAGCCAAAAAGTCCTCAATATCATCAGTAGGCAACATAGCCTGTATGAAGTCAGCAGCACAGATTGCACCTTCATTGCCACAGGCAGCAGCATCCATCTTCCGGGTATGAACAACCACCTGCTCTCTCCTTACACTTATCTGGCTAATGCTGCCAGATGCCGCTTGCACCCCTCCACAACATACTCAAAGCTAGGTGGACTCCCTTGCCTGTGTCGGACTTGCTCAGGCAACATTCCCTCCATTCATAATAGTGGATCAGCATACATTGCTTCCACTTTATATTTTGACTGCCCCACCCCTGCAGTTAGGCACACAACAGTACCTTGCACGGATCTAGAAACAATTTTTGGAGTACTGTCTCTAAGGGCTGCAACACACCATGCGGATTCCCTTTGCAGGCACACCACCTAGAGACCTGGGGTCAGTCCCTATTACTGGGTGGAATGGGAAAAGATGGGGGAGGGCTACGGCAGGTGATAAGAAGGTTCCCACATTTCAAACAACCATTGGAAATGGTACTATTTGTACTAAAATAAAAAAAATATGCAAAATATGTGTGTAAAATGTGACAATGAATTAAAGTGTTTGTTCACCAATGCAAGTCTGACAAGAAAAATAGGTGAGTTGGAAGCTTTGGTGTATGAAGAGAACTATGATTTAATTGGTATTGCTGAATCTTGGCTTCATTCTTCACAACTGGGCAATTAATATTCCTGGCTATGCTCTCTTTCGAAGAGACAGAGTAAAACGGAGGGTTGGTGGTGTCTGTCTCTATGTAAAAACTGATCTCAAAGTGAGTGTTAAAGAGGACCTAGTTGATGGAGAGTGTAATGAGGCTGAAGCATTATGGGTGAAACTGCACATGGGTGTGCATACTACAAAAGTACAAAAGTAATTATTGGAGCTTGTAGACCTCCCAGCATTAATTAGAGACTCGGCTCCTTGCACAGACAGAAAGGGCTGCAAGGGCTAGGGCAGTGATAATAATGGGGGATTAGAACTACCTGGAAATTGACTGGCGTAATGGCACTACAGGAACAGGTAAACGGCAAAAATGTATAAACCTATTACAAGACAATTTTATGGTAAAGTTCATAGAGGCCCTGACTAGGAATGATACTCTGCTGGACCTGGTAATCTCAAACCAGAGCTAATCACTAATGTTTATATAAAAGTACATCTGGGTAGCAGTGACCCATAACATGATTTCATTTCCTGTAAGCAACAAGCACATACTGGAAATATAAAAACACTTAACTTTAACCACTTGCGGACCAGTACCCGACGATATACGTCAGCACAATGGCACGGCTGCGCAAATGGGCGTACAGGTATGTCCCGTTTAAGAAGCAGCAGTGTGGGCGCGCCTGCCGCATGCTCCGTGACCATGCCCACAGGACCTGCGGACTCGATGTCCGCCGGTGTCCCGCGATCGTGTCACGGAGCGGCAGAACGGGGAGTTGCCTATATAAACAAGGCATTTTCCATTTCTGCCTAGTGACAAGACAGAGATCTACTGCTCTCTGTCATCGGGAGCAGTGATCACTGTCATGTCCTAGGTAGCCCATCCCCCCACAGTTAGAATCACTCCCTAGGACACACTTAACCCCTTGATCGCCCCTTAGTGTTTATCCCCTTCCCTGCCAGTGTCATTTACACAGTAATCAGTACATTTTTATAGCACTGATCGCTGTATAAGTGACAATGGTCCCAAAATAGTGTCAAAAGTGTCCAATGTGTTCGCCATAATGTCGCAGTCATGATAAAAATTGCAGATCACGGCCATTACTAATTAAAAAATAATAATAATAAAAATGCCATAAATCTATCCTCTATTTTGTAGACACTATAACTTTTGCACAAACTAATTAATATACGCTTATTACGATTTGTTTTAGAGATTTTGTTTACAGAGATTGCTTCTAGGTCTTCACACTGACTGCCCTTAGTGCTGGAACATGGATTCTTCTCCTTTTTAAAGACTGTTACTATGGACATTGCCTCTCTCACTGCGAGACATTTTTAATCCTTCTTTGTTTCCCTAAATCTTACTTCTGGGTCTGTCTATAGCTCAAGGGTGCCTTCCCATACAAGCGCTGAGTTCATTTTTTGTTTGACAGAACAAAAATGGGAATTCTTCAAAAAGTCTGTATGTGAACACACTGCAAAATATATTCCCATGGGCAATAAGATTGAAAGGCAACCCCCCCCCCCCCCAAAAAAAAAAAACCCTATGTGGCTCACGGGCAAAGTAAAAAAAAGCTATAAATAATAAGAAAAGAGCTTTTAAAAATATAAACTATATATATATATATATATATAATATATAAAAATGAAGGAACACTATCCTTGTTTAAATGTTACAAAGAATATAACAGAATATGTAAAAGGGAAATCAAGGACGCAAAAATTCAAAACAAGCGACAGATTGCTAAAGATAGCAGGACAAACCCTCAAAAAATTCTTCAAATATATCATTAGAAAAAAGGTCAGATCTGAGCATGTAGGCCCTTTACAAAATAATCTAGATTGGGTGACTGGGGACAAAGAGAAGGCATTTTTTTTAAATGTGTATACAAAGGTGCATAGGGGAGCTCATGTCCATAATGGGGATGGTATTGACATTGCCCCAAATGATCCACAATGGCTCAAAAGTGATATGGTCCAGAAATATTTAGACAGAATAAAGGAGAATAAAGCACCTGGACCAGATGGCATACGCCCACAGATCCTAAAAGAATTGAGTTTTGTCATTTCAAAGCCATTGTTTATAATTTTTAAGGTATCTTTAATAACTGTAATAGTACCACTGGAGTGGCGTAAGGCCAATGTGGTGCCTATATTTAAAAAAGGATCATAGTCTTCCCCAAGTAACTATAGACCCGTTAGTTTAACTTCTATAGTCGGGAAGATACTGGAGTGTTTAATAAAAGACCACAAAGATGAATTCTTTCTGGAAAAAAATATTTTAAGCAACAGACAGCAAGGATTCATGAAAGACTGAAGTTTTCAAACAAATCTGAATTCTTCTTATGAGGACGTAAGTGAAACTTTGGACAGAGAGGTGGCTGTGGACGTCGTATACTTGGATCTTGCAAAAGCATACGACACATTTCCCTTCAGATGGCTAATGTGTAAGGTAAAGTCTACAGGTTTGGAAAAATCAGTTTGTAAATGGATAGAAAACTGACTAAAAGACAAAATTCAGAGAGTAGTGTTTAATGATTCTTACTCTGAATGGTCTAAGGTTATCAGTGGTGTACCCCAAGGTTCATTGTCGTGACCCCTACTTTTTAAGATATTTATAAATGATATAAAGTCTTGAATTGAAAGTACCATTTCAGTCTTTGCAGATGACAACAAGCTATGCAGTTGAATAACGTCCTTACGGGATGTCGCCAACTTACAAGCCGACTTCAATGCACTGTTTAAAGGGGTTGTAAACCCTCAAGGTTTTTCACCTTAATGCATTTTATGCATTAAGGTGAAAAACCTCCTGTGATGCAGCAGCCCCCTAGTGTCCCCCTTTTACTTACCTGAACCCGGTCTTTCCAGCGATGGGGACAAGCACACCAGCACCAGCTGGTGTCTCGGGTCCTGATTGGATAAATTGATAGCAGCACAGCCATTGGCTCCTGCTGCTGTCAATCAAATCCAATGACGCGGGAGCCAGAGGTGGGGCCGAGTCCTGCTGTCTGTGTCAATGGACGCAGAAGCAGGACACGGGAGCGCACCCGCATGTGTGCCCTAAGGGAGAGCGGCTCTCCAACTGGGCACTCGAGAAGTGGAGGAGCCAGGAGTGGCGCTTAGGGAACCCAGAAGAGGAGGATTGGGGCCACTCTGTGCAAAACTAACTGCACAGAGGAGGTAAGTATGACATGTTTGTTTGTTTTTTGTTTTTTTAAAATAAACCTTTACATATCCTTTAGTTGAGCAACTGTGTGGCAAAGAGGTTTAATATTGATAAATGTAAAGTTATGCACTTGAGGGCTAAGCATATCCATACTATATACATACTAGGGGGAATACAACTGGGGAAATCAATGGTGGAGAGGGATCTGGGTGTTTTGGTAGATCATAAGCTTAACCAGTTAATGACCACCCGCCGCAGTTGTACTGCGGCAGCAGGGGCGTTCCTAGAGCATTTGGCACCCGGGGCGGATCCAATATCTGACACCCCCCCAACTTTAAAATGTAAAAACACCCCACTGTGCCCCCTGCATACCTCTGCATTCCTCAATATCTCTGTCACTAATTTGTACCCCTTCTCCACAACGGGACCCCTTTACATTACACAGCCCCCCGCAGCTCTGGACCCCTGCATACTGCACAGCACCTTGCAATTTGGACCCCTTTACATTACACAGCACCCTACACCTCTGGACCCCTTTACATTACACAACCCCGCACCTCTGGACCCCTTTACGTTACACAGCCCGCCCCCCTCCCCACAGCTCTGGACCCCTGCACATTACACAACCCCCCCCACAGCTCTGGACCCCCTGCATGTTACACAACCCCCCCCACAGCTCTTGACCCCCTGCATGTTACACAATCCCCCCCACAGTTTTGGACCCCCTGCATGTTACACACCCCCCCTACAGCTTTGGACCCCCTGCATGTTACACAACCCCCCCCCCAAGCTCTGGTCCCCCCGCATGTTACACAACCCAACACACACAGCTTTGGACCCCCTGCATGTTACACAACCCCCCCTTCCATGGCTCTGGACCCCCTGCATGTTACACAAACCCCCCCCACAGCTCTGGACCCTTCGCATGTTGCACAACCCCCCCACAGCTTTGGACCCCCTGCATGTTACACAACCCCCCCTTCCATGGCTCTGGACCCCCTGCATGTTACACAAACCCCCCCCACAGCTCTGGACCCTTCACATGTTGCACAACCCCCCCCCCCACAGCTTTGGACCCCCTGCATGTTACAACCCCCCCCAGTTTTGGACCCCCTACATGTTACACAAATCCCCCCAGCTCTGGACCACCTGCATGTTACACAACCCCCCCACAGCTCTAGACCCCCTGCATGTTACACAACCCCCCCTACAGCTTTGGACCCCCTGCATGTTACAACCCCCCCTACAGTTCTGGACCCCCTACATGTTACACATACCCCCCCCCCCCCAGCTCTGGACCCCCTACCCTACATGTTGCACAGCTCTGCCCCTTCCTACCTTACTCATGCACAGGGGGAGACACAGCAGCACTGAACAGAGGGTGGGAACTGCTGGAGTTAATTTCTAGCAACCAATCACCTGCTAGTTAACTTAGAAAGTTAACTCCAGCATTTCCCGTCCTCTATTCAGCGCTGCCCCACTGTCTCTCTCTCCCTCCCCTGCTGTAGAGGTGAGAGAAAGAGAGTGTTATCTTTCTCCTGCTCCGCTGTGTCAATCCGGCGGACGGTCCTGAGTGTCATCTGGGTAGTGGTACGGTCTGCACCTGGCCCGGGCACCCCCGCATGCCTCTCTGGGCTTTCCCTGAGCTGTCACATTGCCACATTGCTGCCTGAGCCTTCCCCGCTGTTATCGCTTCACTTATGGGGGAGGATGGGAGCGCTGGCCTGACACCCCCCCAAGGTGTGGCACCCAGGGCAGACCGCCCCCCACCCCCCTAGTTGGTACACCACTGTGCGGCAGGTTGGCTCTCCTGCGTGAATCGCCGTCACTGTATGTCGGCTCGCGCAGGTGCAGTTGTGGATGGGCACTCGCCGCTGGTGGCTTGCTCTCGTGCCCGCTGCATGCTGTGGGATCGAGCCCATGGGTCCGGCAGACTCAATGTCTGCTGGTGACCCGCGATCACAGTGAGGAGAAGCAGAATAGGGATCTGCCTTTGTAAACAAAGCGGATCCCTTTTCTGACAGATGACATGACAGAGATCTACTGTTCCCAGTGATCGGGAACAGTGATCTCTGTCATGTCCCAGGCTACCCATCCCCCTACAGTTAGAACACACTGGTTGAACACAGTTGACCCCTTGAATGTATATCGGACTAAACTGATGAATACTTTTTTTATATATATATATTTTTTTGAGATATGTATTATAGCAAAAAGTAGAAAACATTTTTTTTTTTCAAAATTGTCGCTCTTTGTTTATAGCGCAAAAAATAAAAACCGCAGAGGTGATCCAGTACCACCAAAAGAAAGCTCTATTTGTGGGGAAAAAAAGGACGAAAATTTTGTTTGGGTACAGTGTCGCACGACCGCACAACTGCTAAAGCGACGCTGTGCTGTATCGCAAAAAATGGCCTAGTCATTAAGGGGGCAAAGTGATATTAAAGTGTCATTTTTTTTGTTAAAAATAACAAATATGTTATACTTATCTGCTCTGTGCAGTGGTTTTGCACAGAGCAGCCCAGATCCTCCTCTTCTCGGGTCCTTGCCAGCACCCCCGGCCACTCCCTCCTGTTGAATGCCCCCACAGCAAGCAGCTTGCTATGGGGGCACCCGAGCTGAGCAGCAGCTCCCTATGTCCATTCAGACATGGAGCTGCTGCTCGGCCCAGCCCCCTTGCTCTCATCATTGGCTCACTGACAGCAGCAGGAGCCAATAGCACCACACTGCTGTCTCAGCCAATAAGGAGGGGCGTTCCGGACAGCCAAGTCTCTCGTGCAACATCGCTGGATTGGAGGGAGCTCAGGTAAGTATTAGAGGGGCTGAAGGGGGCTGCTGCACACAGAAGGTTTTTTATCTTAATGCAAAGACTGCAGTAAGATAAAAAAAACTTTCTGCCTTTTCAACCACTTTAATAGTAGCATGCAGTGCCAAGCTGTGGTTTCCAAAGCAAGCAAGGTCCTTTCTTGTATTAAGAGAGGTATAGACTCCAGAGAGAGAAATCATTTTGCCCCTGTACAAATCATTAGTAAGACCTCATCTGGAATATGTAGTTCAGTTTTGGGCACCGGTTCTCAAAAAAGATATTGGGGAACTGCAGAAAGTGCAGAGAAGGGCAAACAAACTGATAAGAATCATGGAGGAGCTCAGCTATGAGGAAAGATTAGAGGAACTGGATTTATTCTTTCTTGAAAAGAGGAGATTAAGGGGGGATATGATCAACATGTAAAAAAACATAAGTGGTCCATATAGTGAACTTGGTGTTGAGTTATTCACTTTAAACTCATCAAAGAGGGCAGGGGGTACTCTTTACGTCTAGAGGAAAAGAGATTTAACCAAATATGGAAAGATTTCTTTACAGTAAGAGCTGTGAAAATGTGGAATAACCTCTCTCAAGAGCTGGTTCTGGCCAGCTCAGTAGATTGCTTTAAAAAAGGCCTGGATTATTTCCTAAATGTACATAATATAACCGGATACTAACATTTATATGTAAAGTTGATCAAGGGAATATCCGATTGCCTCTCTGGGGATCAGGGAGGATTTTTTTCCCCAGCTGGAACAAATTGGTTCATGCTGTGCTGGGTTTTTTTTGCCTTCCTCTGGATCAACTCTGGGTATAGGATTGTGCATATGGGATTGTATGATGATTTTTTTTTCCCTTTTATTGGTTAAACTAGATGAACTTTTTCAACCAGACTAACTATATAGCTTTATAACTATTGTAAAGGTTGGGGGTTATAGCTTCACGGGACCATGTGCAAAGCTGTTTAACAAAAAGGTGTTTATTTTTTTTTAAGGCAAACGCGAAGAAATGTTTCCAGCAGCAAAACAAAATGCAAGACAAAAAGTCTACTTGTCTTCAGCACAAAACAGCATAAGGAAATACACAGTTCATGGATAGGACTTTACCCCAGGGTTATCACAGTCCCAGTCTAGCCATCTGGCAGCTTCCAGCAAACATGCAGCACCCCAAACAGGTGTCTCTCTCCAACTTCTACTCACACACAATCACACCTAATACTGCTTCCTGTTTTAAGTGCTGCTTCCTGCTTCTCTTAAAGGAGTTGTAAAGGCAGAAGGCTTTTTAACTTAATGCATTAAGATAAAGCCTTCTCTATGCAGCAGCTTCCCCAGCATCCCCTAATACTTACCTGAGCCCCATCTCTGTCCAGCATGTCCTCGAGTCCCTCGGTCGTCCGAGACTCTCCCTCCTGATTGGCTGAGACGCAGCAGCAGTGCCATTGGCTCCCGCTGAGAGGCTGAGCCAGGTGTCTGTCCAGGCAACTGGCGGATCCAGATTCCATTGTTGCGATGATCGACTACTGTGACGTGAGCAGAGAGCGGACTTTAGCCCGCTCTCTGCTGAAAATGGGTCACATGAGTGCAAAACGAATTGCACTTCTGTGATCCATAGGAGAAGCCCAGCCAAACAAGCTTTTGCTATACTTCTCCTTTAAATCCCTAACCCTAACTCCATATGCCAAAAATTAATCCCAAACAAATTCTCTACAGCTGCATTCACAAAAAGTTCAACTCCAGACTTTTTTTTTTGGACGGAGTGGAGTAGAAATAGATTTTTTTGCTGTGGTAGGTCACCTCTGTTGAGAGATCTCTGTTTTCATGTTGGTACAGAAGTTGATGGACAATCTCTCCTGGACAGAGGTTCTCACCATTCCCCACTTAATCCAAAACTGTCATAGGAGATTTCAGTTACAAAGCACCTTTACATGTATGTAGCCATGCTTTGCTAATCTACGCATTGCAGTAGGTTACAAGTAAGAGTTTGGCTCCCTCTAGTGTCCTTTCTATTTAATGTTATTAAGACTTTTGTTTGGTTTCAGTAGCCTCCCTGACGGTATTCCCGAGTGTGGCTCGGAGTTAAATTTCAGCACCATTAGTAACCCCAAGCCACACTCGGGATTACATTGCAGGATCCTGGTGCGGCATTACTTACCTTGTCCCCAGGATCCTGCGATGTCCTCCGCTGTGTCTGCAGGCTCTGTCTCCTCCGAAGCCTCTCTGTGTGCCAAGCTCCGTTCCCTGCGAGCAGCGCGACGCACGGGGGCGGAGCCTGGTGGCAAATTCAAAAAAATGTACAAACCATAACACATACAGTACTGTAATCTTACAGATTACAGTACTGTATGAAATTATTTCACATCCCTTTTGTCCCCAGTGCTTTGTCCAATGCCCTGCATGCAGTTTTATGTTATATATACTGTTCTTTCTGCCTGGAAACTTGAGATTGTCCATATCAACCAAAAAGTGTCCCTTTGGGGCGTGGCCAGGCAGCGCATGTAGCAGGACACACTTCTCCTCTGCTCCGCCGAGAATCCTGTAATTAATCCTGCGGATTACCCATCCGACCCGATAACACCCCCGATCGGAACCGCACGCTACTGGTGACTAGTCCGGTCCATATCGCCGTTCGATCCGCGGCTGATTAGCATGCCAAAACGGGGAAAAGAAGGCACAGGCCCGCCGGTGACTCAGGCCCAAGATGGCGCTCTGCCACAGAGATCACAGAAGGAGAAATACAAGGAGGCCGCTCAGAGACTCCTGTTTGGCAACAAAACTTCTAAAGAGCCATCCTCGCCCGCATCCGACCTCAGTGAAGAGGAGGGAGGCCGGCTGGAGTTAGACAACACTATACCACTGGAGGATGGCACTGGATCCCCTGCAGATTGGGCCACAGTGAGTACAGCACCACACACATGTCAGGACACCCAGACACTGAGCATGCCAGTGGATAATACTGAACCCACTCTCAGAGACATTCTCTCAGCAGTGACTATATGTAATAAATCCATATCACATCTGACGGATGAAGTTAAAGGAGTCAAAGCTGAGATATCCTATGTGAGACAGGACATGCAGAAACTGAGAGAGCGCACAGCTGCAGTAGAGAGCAGGGTCAGTGTGATGGAAGACGATCTTGTACCCATGCAGAGGGATTTAAAGTATAACTGTCACTTAGTAGACCAGCACGCTGCGCGTTTGGATGATTTAGAGAACCGCATGCGCCGCAATAATGTACGCGCACTGGGATTCCCAGAAAGAATAGAAGGTAAAGACCCGGTCACCTTCATTGAGCAATGGCTTCTCAACACATTCGGAAAGGATGTTTTCTCTCCACTATTTGCGGTTGAGAGAGCGCATAGAGTGCCATCTCGCCCACTACCACCGGGCAATCATCCTCGCGCCTTTCTCTTTAAACTTCTCAACTACAAAGATAGAGATGCCATCCTTGCCAAGGCCAGAACCATGGGAGGCAAACTAGCTATTGAAAACTCCAAGATATCCCTATTCCCGGATTTTTCGGCTGAACTCCAGAAACAGCGAGCAAAGTTCATGGATGTCAAGCGAAGATTGAGAGATCTAAATCTGCCCTATGCCATGCTGTATCCTGCCCGCTTGCGGGTAGTCGCACTTGGAGAAACCCGCTTTTTTGACCGGCCGGATATGGCGGCTCAGTGGCTAGATAGAGAAGATAGAGCCCTTAAAGCGGCTAGACCGCAAAGAGATGTTCCCCCCTAAGTGATGTGCCTTGTGTTGGTGTTGGACTGATGGGATCCAGCCTACTGTTCCCCCCCCTTTTTTTATCTCTCTCCCCCCCCCCCTTTTTTTTTGGAGAGGGCGCCCGAGCCGAATGCGGGCCTCAAGACTCGAGCTTGCTGATAATTGTGGACAGTCCCTGCACCCATATCCGTGGCTTAGGCGGATGAGGAGTCCTGTTTATTTCAACCTACCCTTCCTGCTTTTTTTTCCCCCTTCCCCCCACTCTTCTTTATTTTTCATTTTTTGATTACAAGCAAGGAAGGATTACGTGCCTGCTGCTTCTGTAAAACCCCTGTAAGAACTGACCTGCTGGTTAACCGGGAGTTTTCAAGGCTTTTACTCCCCCCCACACCTGCTGTGTGGAGGAAAAGCTGACAATGCAACTGTTACAGTTGGGTGAACTACCACCCTTTAGAGTTATGCCATACAGAGCAATATATCTTAAGCTAGAAACTTATTTTTTTCTGTGCTTATACCCTAATATATTGAAATATTTTTTCTTGTTGTTTTGTATTCTGATTTCATGTCCACAGATGCCTAACTGTCCCAAGAAGAGGGAAATTAAGTTTGATATGTTTTTTCTTTTATGCAATTGGTATCATACTGATATACAACTGGTGGGTGCTACTAAGGGTTATATTAGACTGTCTAAAGTTTCTGGGGTGGAATGGGGATGACTAAGCTGACGATCGTGACGTGGAATGTCAGGGGGCTGGGTAGTCCAATTAAACGGATGGCGGTCCTCAGGCATCTCAGGTCGTTGGGTGCGGGGGTGGTCTGCCTGCAGGAGACTCACTTCTCGGCGGGCCTCACCCCCAGCCTCAACCCACGATTATATGTGACCCAGTTTCATGCAACCCATTCCACCTATTCTAGAGGAACAAGTATCTTGATCAGGAGGGATGTTCAATTCAATTGTATACAAAAACGCATAGACACAGATGGCAGATATATATTTCTCCTATGCACAATATCAAACCTAAAATGTATTCTTGCTAGTATTTATATCCCCCCACCGTATACCTCCGAGATTGTTAAACACCTGGCAAGTTTCATGGCCCAATACCCAGAAGTACCCCTGTTGGCAATGGGAGATTATAATAATTTTTTAAACGCTATTAAGGATAAAATACCTATACCTATTGCTAATACATGTCAAATACAAGACAAAACTCCTTTTGCTAAAATGCTTGAAGAAATAGGATTGATAGATGTGTGGAGATGCAAACATCTTGAAGACAAAAAATACTCCTGCTACTCGGCCTCCCATGCCGGATTGTCTAGAATAGATTTGGGTTTGGGAAACTATAAGATGCTACAACTGGTTTTGGAATCGGGATATGCAGATAGGAATATCTCTGATCACTCTGCCTTCTGGGTGACCATTTCATTGCCAAATAGGACCAACCGCCCAGTCTGGAAACTTAATCCCTTCTGGCTTTCGCTGTTTGCCGAACCTGACCCTATACATACAGCACTCAGGCTGTTTATACAGGATAATATTGGCACTGCTAAGCTGGGGGTGGTCTGGGATGCAGCGAAGGCCTTTTTGAGAGGGCAGCTTATTAAAACAATCTCACAGATTAAGACTGACACTAAGGCTTGGGAACTGCTGGTACGGAATATGGTCACCGAGACTGAAAATACATACACTAATAACCCCACGGAAGATACCAAAAGAGCATGGTTAAGCGCGCAGACAATGTCGGGCCAATTAGCACTGCAGTTAGCGGAAAATAAACGTTTTTTTTTGCAACAATCACACTTTGAGGAGGGAGAGACGACTGGACATATGCTTGCAGTACTGGCAAGGTCCCAGCAATCATCCTCTCTTATTCCTGCCATTGGTGATGAGCAGGGGTCCTTGAAAACCTCTACCTCTGATATCCTGAAAGTCTTTAGGGATTTTTATGCCAATCTCTACTCCTCAAAGGTGATGCCCACTGACAGCGCAATAGAAGATTTTCTGGGAGGCTGTGAGCTCCCCAGTCTCCAGATAGAAGACAGGACCATGCTTAATGCCCCTCTAACGGCAGAAGAACTAGATCTTGCCTTATCCCAAACCAAAAATAACAAATCACCAGGCATGGATGGTCTCCTGTCAGAGGTATATAAACGTTATGCTGACTCTATGCTCCCCACATTATTAAAAGTTTATAATGAGGCACTAGAGGAAGGTTCCCTACCAAACTCGATGAACGAGGCAATCATCGTTGTCCTCTTAAAACCGGGTAAAGATGCGAACTCCCCTGGCTCTTACAGGCCCATATCATTGCTCACGTCCGATATTAAGTTGCTGGCCCGGATGTTAGCAAACAGGTTAGCCAAAGTAATTCATAAAATAGTACACAGAGACCAATCTGGGTTCATACCCACGAGATCCACGGCCCAAAATATAAGGCGGCTATTCCTGAATTTACAACTCCCAACGGACAACCCAGGCAATAGGGCAATTTTTTCACTTGATGCAGCTAAGGCCTTCGACAGTGTCGAGTGGCCCTATCTGTGGAAGACACTACGGAGCATGGGATTGGGGGACACCTTTATCCGCTGGATACAGCTTCTGTATGCCACACCCACCGCCAGGATCCGCATCAATGGGGAGCTTTCAGAACCCTTTCCTCTATTTAAGGGCACTAGGCAGGGGTGCCCGTTGTCGCCCCTGCTGTTTGCCCTGGCCTTAGAGCCTTTGGGGGCCAAAATTAGAGGGGACTCAAGAATAGTGGGTTTTCAGAGAGGAAGAAATAAAGATGTGGTATCCATGTATGCAGACGATACCCTGCTGTACTTAGGGGACACAAAAGATACGTTACAAATGGTCATGTCCCTCATAAAGGATTTTGGGGAACTATCAGGCTTCTCCATCAATTGGGACAAGTCGGTGTTGATGCCACTTGACCCCCTGAATACCCCACTGCCCCTGAGTGCAGAAATGATACAACAGGTGAGCTCGTTTCACTACCTAGGGATTCAGGTGACATCGAGCCCGGCCACCTATATTGATCAGAACCTGGTGCCCCTCTTGACTAAATTCCGGGAAAAAAGCAGAGCTTGGTGTAAATTGCCCTTGTCAGTGGCTGGGAGAGTTAACCTTATTAAAATGGTTTGGGCGCCACAACTACTATATATCTTTAATAATTCCCCAGTATGGATACCTAAGAGATGGTTCGATAGGATAGAGAGCCAATTTAGGGAGCTCATTTGGAAGAAAAAGACAGCAAGGATAAAATTATCCACATTACAATATGGCAAGGAGGAGGGGGGACTTGCTGTTCCTCATCCCAGAATGTATTACCTGGCATCCCAACTGCAACAGCTGGGAGGATGGGGCCTATTGGATCACACAGACCCGATTCGGATGCTTACATTAGGGGACGAAAATAATTATTCAGCACTGGCAAGCTTGGAGGCGGGGTTCTTACATCTAGACCCTGAGGCCCCTACAGTTAAATTGTTGATCATGTTATGGTCTTTTGTAAAAAAATTACTAGGCGTTACAGGTTTTTTGTCCTGCACACCTCTTTGGAAAAACAGACAATTTAAGGAAATACAAAAATTAAAAGGTTTTAAGAACTGGGAGGACGCAGGTATTAAATTTGTTTCACAACTATACCAAAATAATACCCTCAAATCATTCCAACAGATCCAAATAGAGTTTGAGATCCCACATAACAATTTTTATAAGTATCTCCAATTGCGACATGCTTTACAAACCCAGAGCAGAACTGTCAGGATCCACCACACAGAACATCCGATCGTTCAGGAAGTTTTCATGGAAGAAAATAAAAAGGGGATGATATCCCGCTGCTATAACGCCCTTGTCACGCGAATACAAGACTCCTCTAGACTACCATGTAGACAGCGCTGGGAGGAAGACATAGGGGCAATAGACGGAGATAGTTGGGATGTATGCTTGGTAAACGCCCCCTTGGTATCTCTGTCTGCATCTCAGAAAATCTCACACCTCTATCTACTTCACAGAGCATATAGAACTCCCCTTCAATTATATAAGTGGGGAATTAGAGATTCTCCCATGTGCCCAAAATGTGAACGTGATCATGGAGACTTACTCCATATGATATGGAAGTGCCCCAAATTATTTAGGTACTGGAAGGATGTCCTAGACACAATAACAGAAATATTCATGATACCTCTTGAGAGAAACCCAGTAACATGTATATTAGGAGGAATAGATGACGAATCGATACCACCACCCACCCGCATAGCGCTCATCCGAATGTTATACATGGCAAGGAAATTAATTGCTCAGTGGTGGATCACTCCGCGAGTGCCCACCAAGAAGCAATGGATAGACAGTGTCAATAGGCTCTTAATAAGAGAAAAGATTGCCTACCAACATAGAAAAGTCCCACAAAAGTTTCTATCAATATGGCAAGCATGGCTGGATGTTCCTGGTCTAGCCCCACACCAACTAATCAAAGATAGGTTACTTTTGGGCTGATGTGGACATGACCACTATATGGATAATAAAAGTATGTAAAAGAAAGGGATAGACAGGGCAATACGCTCCTTGAGAGGTATGAGGCAGAATACGCAATGTTGCAATGTATGGCAAGATTTGGTTTTGTTTTGTAATGGTTTTTTTTTTCCCTTTCTATTTCTTTCCTTCTTTTTTCCCCCCTTTTTTTTTTTTTTTTTTTTATTATTGATTGATATTTTCTTTCTCCCCCCAATACTGGAGAATACTATATTGCACTAAACACAATGAACACAGACAAGCATAATAGAGCCATATTATACTGAGATTGATCCCACTGATTTTATTGGAAAATTATTGTGTCTCCCCTTTTTACAGTTTAAAGATATTATATAACACAGGAGTTTTCCTATACAAGGGAGATACTATTCCAGTCAATATCTGAGTATACCATCTGATACTCAAAAATATACTCTCTACGAGGCATATTATATGTCAAATTTATTGTTAAAGGATAATAGTGCAATTGCCTTTACTTTTGTTAGAATGCAAATAGAACCTCCTGTTGGCAATCTTAAAATGTTGATAACTGTATTCATGACGAACTGCACTAATACTCTAAAATATGTATACATTCAATGTTTCAACGTACATGATGTATGATTTTGTTTCTTATGCAAAATAAAAACCTTTCTGATTTAAAAAAAAAAAAAAAGTGTCCCTTTACGTCAAAAGTGGCTTTAGACCAGCTAGAAAACAGCGATAGTAAATTAGAACATTTGCAAAATTGAGCGATAGTGAATCGTGGGGAAATTTATTTTTTTATTATTATATTATTTTTTTTTTATTTATTTATATTTATTTATTATATTATAATTTATGTTTTTGTGTTTCAAACTTCATCATACCCGGGATATCTACTAGACTCTTGTTTGGACAGATTTAAGTGTGTTATTGTTAAGAATTACAGGCCTACAATATAAAACGCCAAATTTCCATGCAAAATAATTGTACCGCTTTCAGCACCTAAAATCCGAAATAATCATACCGCCAGGGAGGTTAAAGCCATGCTCCAAAGCATTGTGGGATAGTAGTAGTGAAGGAGGAAGTGACTCGTGGGCTTGAACTCAGTCTGGGAACTACCTACCCCCAAAAATTCAGCAGCTCCTTGTGTGATTCTCATTGATAACATCACTTTACAATATGGAACCCGAGGTGTCAGAGGTAAGATAGGATCCGCAGAGTCGGGGTAGCCAGTGGGGTACTGAGTTGATCAACAGCCCCTACGGGGGTACCGCTACATGTAAAAATGGGAACAAATTTTTTGAGAGTAGTTACGCCTTGCCACTTGGCAGAGAATGTGGTCTCAGGGGGCTAAGAGCTCCAGCTGCACCTTATACAAAGGAAATACAAAAAAAAGAAGAAAAAGAGAGAGTTGCCCTGGGACTTTAAATGAGGTGGTCACAGTTAGCCACTGAGTAACAAGAGTAATAGCAGTATAAATGTTTATTAAAATGAATGTACATACATGGATAATATAGCATATTGGCTCAGCCAATGGATTTGCACATAATAAAGAGAATAATTAAAGTTGATACAAACGTTATAAATTGCAGTATATGCACGCATCAAAAAACTCGACGCACGTTTCGCGAGATCATTGCTCGCTCATCAGGGGTGGATGAGGATGAGATGTATCTAAATAAACAAAAAGATGTGTCACAGTGGTAAATGTAAGAACAATGGCAGAATGGGCCATAGCAAAACGGCCCAACACTGCTTTTCACACAACCCTTTCCTTTTTTCTTTCCCAGACAAACACATTTTTTCAGGATTTACTTTTTTACCCATGGTCTCTACATCTGCTCCATTATTGTATCTGGTTAGTCCATTTATGGACTAACTCTTGTTACTCTTGTGGCTAACTGTGACCACCTCATTTAAAGTCCCAGGGCGACTCTTTCTTTTTTTTTTGTATATGTATATAGGGATGGAGGTTTATCACTGGTGACTGCAGACCTTTTATTTTATTTTGCTTCTATTGAACCCGGGTGGAAGACACCCATTTAGCCCAAAAGCTGGCCTGCTGTCACCACCAGCTACTGTTTTCACAAATATATTTCATATACATGTTTTAGCCTTTGACTTTGCCTCCTACAGTGGTGGTGTTCTGTGGCCTTTGTTTCCTTTGCTGTCTCCTCTGGCGGTTGGTGGTTTTTGTTTGGCATGGGAGCTGCGATATACTAAGGGAGATACTTGTCTCCTGCTGTCCCCCCCTTGTCCCACGGATTTTGGGGGGGGCCACCGGCATATCGGTGCCATGCTCCTACACCTACAGTTTGTCATCTTGGACTTTACCCCATACTGCGCATGCATACTCCCATTGGTAGCTGACACCCTGGGTGTCGGCACACCAATCCATCCTTGCATGGCGTTGGGGGTGGGGCGGACCGGCCACCTTTGGGGATATAAGTCAGGGGTGAGACATGGCTGAGTTCACTTCCTTCGCTCACCAATACTATGCACACCATAGAGATTTTCATTGCTGTTCAGCTGTTTCCATATCAAGGTAAATGCTCTCTCCCCACCCCCCAGCACTCACCTGGTGCTTTATCTGCATTCCCTGCACTTTTTTTGTTTCTTTTAAAACACTGCTTTTCACACAACCCTTTCCTTTTTTCTTTCCCAGACAAACACATTTTTTCAGGATTTACTTTTTTACCCATGGTCTCTATGTCTGCTCCTTTATTGGATCAGGTTAGTCTATTTATGTTTCTATACAATAACTGTACAACTTTTATCTACTCTGCTTTTTTAGTAAAGCTTGACACATATAATTATGCTAAAGCATACATGCTCTCATACAAAAATATTATTACAATATATAAATTGATTTTCATTCTACTAAATTTTGGCAAATCATGGAGACATATACATCTATGTTTACAGCTGATATCTATCAAGCTACATACTGAGACAATAGGATCTTTCACCTTCACTTATGCCATGTCTGCCTCCTGGTGTCCCCCCTGGGGGTACCTGTGCCCGTCTTCTCCCCCTCAGCTCCCGTGCCATACTCTGGCTGCTGCCATCCATTTGGGGGTTCAGCGATGAAAACTCTGGTTTCGTTCATTGGTAAGTATTGGGGCGTTTTGCTCTGGCCCATTCTGCCATTGTTCTTACATTTACTACTGTGACACATCTTTTTGTTTATTTAGATACATCTCATCCGCATCCACCCCTGATGAGCGAGCAATGATCTTGCGAAACGTGCGTCGGGTTTTCTGATGCGTGCATTTGTATATACTGCATTTTATAACGTTTGTATCAACTTTAATTATTCTCTTTGTTATGTGCAAATCCATTGGCTGAGCTAATATGCTATATTATCCATGTATGTACATTAATTTTAATAAACATTTATACTGCTATAACTCTTGTTACTCAGTGGCTAACTGTGACCACCTCATTTAAAGTCCCAGGGCGACTCTCTCTCTTTATTCTTTTTTTTTTTGTATATGTATATAGGGATGGAGGTGTATCATTGGTGACTGCAGACCTTTTATTTTGCTTATAAAAAGGAAACCAATATAAGATACTTATTCACTGGTACTATACACCAGAAAAACTTTGCTCTGTATATCACACTACAGATGGTCGTACCCACTCATTGAAACTTATTGGCAAGCAGTACACGTCCTTATCCAGCAAGTCTTTGATGGCTGGATCCTATTCACTCCTAAAACTTTTATTTTTGGGATTGCCTTCTAATTTCTCTAAAATGTCTAAAAGGCTGCTATCGCACCTTCTCACTACAGCACGATGTTTTAGTAGCACTTATATGGAAACAACATGAGCCTCCCTCTCTGACAGAGCTTCATGCTAGGATCTCGGATGTCCAAAGGATGGAATATCTAATGTCCACCTTAAATGACACTTTGGACAGGCATAATAGAGTTTAGGAGTTGTGGCACACCTTTGAATATCCACCTTGTCTATTCCCCGTCCTCACTATACTTTTCCTGTTCCTTTCTGCCTTGGGGGTGGGAGTCGGTCTGCAGGTGTTGTGGAAATTTTTATTAATGCATGTTGTCAGATGTCCCCCAGTGTCAATTTTGCTGTAATACGCTCATGCGAGCGTATTCGCACATACAGACGTTGGTGGAAGACCATTGGCTGCGGAAACCTTCCCACGGAGACAGTAGATCTGTTTGCTCTTTTAGGGATGTTGGTTTATGCCTCACCATGTGGACTGAATTAATGCTCCTAGCAAACAGATCTGCGTACATGGGAACCATAGCATAACCATCCACAAATCATAGCCCACTGAGCCATGATAGAGTACAACTCGCGTCATTGGTAGCAGTGGGAATGTGCATCCGTTCATGTTCAGAGCCATGTAAGTAGTGTTCAAATTGTGAGACACTTTTTGTCTCACAAGAAGCTTGCCACATGGCTCTTCACACCATCTGCACACTTTGCTACTGGAATTCTATTTGAATATATACATGTGTGTGATTGGTTCTTTTGAAAGAATACAAGTGTCTGGCTGATTCTGAAGCCACCACCTTCTTTTGTTATTCATGTTTACAGTATAAATAAAAGCAGCATATCATGGTAGAGAGGATTTTGCTAAGCTCAACGTGATACCAGCTTCTGTCTGTGTTACTTGAAGATAAACAAGCGCGCTTTCCTGGCATTATACAAGAGAGCTATGATTGTGCTTAGTAGCGCATGGAATTATTTGCTTATATGAGAAGCTTTAATATTTCCAGTACAGGTGGCGGGCCAGAGATTTTGGAGCCAACAGAACTTTCTTATCCAGTGGACCACGAAGGGGAATGAGGATCTAGAACCAGATCAGCAAAGGCCGGCCTATGGTAAGACAACCATACTTCAAGTTTTTTGAACATTTTTGCTGTTCTGGGTTCCAGACCTTGATTTCTCTGTCTGCTGTATGGGGTAAGTTCTGCTGGGCAAAAGAACCTTTTGTTTTTTCTCTCTTTCTGTATAATGGTGAGACTTTAATTGTAGGATATATTTTTGTCATTGTAAGTAGGTCTATTAATTGGGAGGGCATCTATATTTAATAGGTACCATTTAATACATACATACCTAAAGTGAATGCTGTGTATGACTGAGCAGGCTGATAAGTAACTGTATGCTGTGTATGACTGAGCAGACTGGTAAGTAACTATATGTTGTGTAATAAGTTTGTGATGTATATGAGAAATAGAATGGTATGAATTGTGATTATTACCTATTTATGGGATCAACAAGCCAGTTGTATATATTCTTTAACTGATACAAGACACATGTCCCCATCAATGTAATAATATTTTTTACCTACAAATGCTTTAGTGAACTTTGATGTCATTTAGAAAAGGTTTGGTTTGAAGTTGTTTTGAAATGACTCTGTAGGAAGTTGTTTAAAAAAAAAAGGCTCCCGAATATTCAAGTAGCCATGTGGCTGAGGGGGGGGGGGGGGGGGGGTGGCCATGCATTGCTGGGACATCACTTACAATAGGAGCTGTTTGTTGAAAGGGCTACTGCCCTGTGGATGGACTCAGGTTTCTAGACAAGAGCTCTATTGTTTTGAGGTGAAAAGATCATGCATGCAACTATCGCTGTTTGCATTTCTCAATGTCTTGTTCCTGTGGAAGCTGATGCCAGAGTTAAGTATGTAACTTTGGTGTTTTCTGATTTGTTGTTTGGTTGGATAGCATGTGTTTTAGGCCTCCTATGGGCCCTAGTTGATGTAGCCTAAAGTGTTTGTCTACGGTTAAGTGTTCATTTGGTGTCTCAATTGTGTAGTCAGTTTGTGTGGGGGGAAATTTCAGTTTTCTAGTGAAGAAATTTCAGTTTGTGTTGGTTTTGGCGGGATCAGTGACTGTGTTTTTTTTTGTTTTTTTTTTTTATTTGTTAACATCGGCCATTTTATCGTAGTCCGTTTTGTTGTGGTCTGATTGTCCTCAGTCATTTTGTTGTAGTCCAGATTTCATCTACCATGTGGTCATGGCCCGGCTTCCGTTGGCCATTTTGCTGTAGTCTGGATTTCTTCCACCATTTTGTCATGGCCTGATTTTTTCGTTTGTTGCAACTGCCATTTCGTGTCTGCTGTGTTTTGGTTTTGGGTGGAATTGATCTGCTTTTGGGCCAGGTTTTAGCATTTAGTGAGGGTGAGCCATCTTTTTGCAGGAGTTTCAGATTTTGGCTTTAGTTGCGTTGTTGTTGTGGGGTATTTTAGTCTCAAAACTTGTGGTCTGACTTCCCAGGGGGTATGGGTGTCGAGGGGGATTCCCTCCCATTTGCAAAAAGGGGGCTTTTTCCCACCCTTTACTGGACAAAAGTTTTTTTAAAGATGTTGAAGTTTCCTATATGATGTTATAAAGTCCAGAGGGGGTAGCCATAGATTTTTTAGTGTCTTAATATAATAATATATAATTATGAATAATAATTAATAATAATATGAAGTTCAGGGAAGCCAGGCTTCCCCTCCCCCTTCCTGTCCATTGATATGTAAATAAACCAGTTAGATGGGTTTTTAGGTGAGCAGACAACAGGAAGATCTTTGCAGGATGTGATGTATGCAACAGGAAGTTCTTTGCAGAATGTGATATATGCAACAGAAAGTTCTTTGCAGGATGTGATGTATCAACAGGAAGTTGGTGGGAGGAGCTTGGGGTCTTTTGAAACAAGCATGTGGACAAAGGGACTTGTGTTTGGAAGGGCGATCAAAATCACTTTGGTTTTTAAATTTCATTCCAGTTGTTTTGCAAAGTATTATACTGTAATACAGTTTTGGGTAGAGAGTAAGGCATCCACGTTATTGTCGTAACATCTAGATACAGGTAGAAGCCATAATATTGTTTTGAATAGTGGAGGATTTCATGGTGCTTTGAAGTTGTCTGACAAACACGTTGGAGGACTGTATATCGTGAGACCGGTCGGGCCATTATAATAGTCGGGATTCCAGTGCGCAATTGTATTAGCATAAAACGTGAGGAGTAGTACTCTAGCAGCCCCGGTCAGAGTGTGTATAATATTCAGAAATCCGGGGACCAGTTACAGCGACAAAGGCGCAAACAATAACCACTCTGAAAGTAAAGAGCAGGGTTCTCTGGACACAGAGTCTGCCATAAAAAAGCGATTCAAATCATCATGGGTAATGTTGCCGTCCATGCATTTGAGGAAAAAATTAGGCTCCACACCAGTCAGACAGCTGCACTGCAAATGAGGGCTGGGTTTGGGGCTCCGGACATGAGACCCCTTAAAGATTGGCATATATGGTCAGAGGGTACAGTAAGGTTTATTACTTTGGAATGTACTTTTGATGTCTGAAGGTACGAGACCCAAGAATAAAAATACCTTGAAAGTAGCTCGACTGTGGCTTCAGAAATCTAGGAAGGAGTGATCACCGCTCCAGGAAAAGTTTAAACAGACCAAAATAAATCCTTCCTTGGTTCAGAGGTTGTAGGTGCTGGCTATTGCTAGTAGCAATAAACAGGAATGAATTCTGGACAGCCGCACTCGTAGATTAGCCTTGTTTATTAAGAAGATACATAGCTATGAGTAAGCACTAACGTTAGTGCGAAACGTCAACTCTATTCCTGTCTGCTGTCACCCTGTAATTGATATGCATCTTCTTAATACAGTAAACAAGGCTAATCTACGAGTGCGGCTGTCCAGAATTAATTCCTGTTAACGTCTTCAGAAATCTGTAATGATGGGTGGGTTGATGGATGTGTAGTACACATTTGTGTGGTTAAAATTCTCACGCCTGTTTTTCAAATTTGTGTGGCTGGCCCATGCAAGGTTTTCGAGCTGCTCTCGTGTTTTTCCCATTGTATTTTTTTCTTTTGTTAAATGAGTGAAGGCAGCATTCTGTCCAGTTGTTTTGTTTTTTTTGTTTGTTTTGGAAACTATGAAATATCTCCCTCACATTTGTATCGAAATATTTGTCTCATGTTTTAGTCTTCTAATTGTATGTAGGAATATGTTAGAACCCACTGCAGCGGCCCTCCAACGTGTCGCAGCCGTTGTATTTTTGTAGGAACGTGAAACTAAAGCCCCATTCATTGTTTCATTGTTTTTTTTTCTGCACCATTCTAAACCCCACGTCTCTTCCTCCAGTTTGTAATGAGAAAGAAAATGGGGAGATAAAGGCGAGAATGACCATTTTCAAACCAACAATACTAACCTTTCTAATTCTAACCAAGTTTGTGACCTAGTAGGACGACATGTTCTACGACTGTCTTTCTTTGATTGAATTTGAATCAGCAACCAGCAGTCTGGTGAAGGAGTTTTGGAAACTATGAAATATCTCCCTCACATTTGTATCGAAATATTTGTCTCATGTTTTAGTCTTCTAATTGTATGTAGGAATATGTTAGAACCCACTGCAGCGGCCCTCCAACGTGTCGCAGTCGTTGTATTTTTGTAGGAACGTGAAACTAAAGCCCCATTCATTGTTTCATTGTTTTTTTTTCTGCACCATTCTAAACCCCACGTCTCTTCCTCCAGTTTGTAATGAGAAAGAAAATGGGGAGATAAAGGCGAGAATGACCATTTTCAAACCAACAATACTAACCTTTCTAATTCTAACCAAGTTTGTGACCTAGCAGGACGACATGTTCTACGACTGTCTTTCTTTGATTGAATTTGAATCAGCAACCAGCAGTCTGGTGAAGGAGCCTCCCATCCCAGACTCTAAGAACATTTTTGTTAATGGTTCCAAGTATTACAGCCCAGATAGTAAGCCACACACAGATTCAGTGACCACAATTGGTGAAAAGTGAAGAAGGGTTAATTGAGTTCCCCCATGTCTGGGTTATCTCCATAAGAGGTTTGTTTGGAGGTCAACCAAAAACAGGGTTGTACTTTCCTCAGCAGCTGTCAACATTCTCAGCTGATGGGGTAGGTGCAGGCACTGTAACGTTTACATTCTTTCCAACCAAGTGACTGGGTCGTTAGCTTGCGGGACGAGACAACTGGATCCACACCAGGCACTGCAAGAAGCTGCTCAACCACACCAAAAAATGAGGAGGATCTTTGTTTATTTATATTTTTTAGTTTAGTATATTTTAGCCAGGGTAACGATGAAAAGCATCCCAACTTATTGTTCAAAGTGTATTCTCCAACTAGCTAAGAAAGCGAACAGGACCAATTGCTGGGTCTGCTTTAAATCTCCACCAAGCTTTAGTACTCCAGCGATGACAGCGGTACATGCTATATATAAAGTTCAGATTGGTATGAGGAATTTTGAAAAAAAAACGAGTAAAAAACTCCAAACAGACACTTGTCAATAGAACTTAACGATATATTTCTAAAAGGGTAAAATTTGTTATAGTTTTAATAATGGCACTGGTTCTTGCCAGTTTGGGTATGGGGACAACTAAGTAGCCCACGAGTGTGCTTCAACTTTAGTTTGGTACTTATGCGGGTCTACAGATTATAAGGTAATTCCCCCTAATGCAAGAGGTTCATGCGTCTGGGTGAACCTTGTCCCAGCATCTTATGTCGCGGCCGATCATGAGGATCTGATGGCGCAAGAGAAGGTAAGAATGGAAGGAACAGCTAGAGAGGAACAGAACTTGGTCTCTATTCCTCTTTCCAAAACCAGCCCCCCCTTTTCCCGTGCCCTGTGGAATGCACGTTCTGTCTGCAACAAACTCACCGCCCTCCACGACCTCTTCATCACAAATTCCTTTAACCTACTTGCCATTACTGAAACCTGGCTTCATGAATCAGATACTATTTCTCCTGCTTCCCTCTCCCATGGGGGCCTTCTCTGGACTCACTCCCCCAGACCAAGTGGACGGAAGGGAGGTGGAGTGGGAATCCTTCTAGCCCCATGCAGCACCTATCAGGTTCTTCACCCACCGCCCTCTCTGACACTCTCCTCTTTTGAGGCACACTGCATTCGTCTTTTCTCTCCCATTTCTCTAAGAATTGCTGTCATCTACCGGCCCCCTGGGCCGGTATCAGCCTTTCTTGATGACTTCTCTGCCTGGCTACCCTACTTTCTCTCTTCTGAAATCCCCACAATTATTCTTGGGGACTTCAACATCCCTGTCAACACTAACACTACTATTACTTCTAAACTTCTCAGTCTAACCTCATCGCTTGACCTGAAGCAATGGATACAGGCTCCTACCCACTCCAATGGCAACACCCTTGACCTTGCCTTCTCCTATCTGTGCACTCCGTGCAACCTTTCCAACAATCCACTCCCACTCTCTGATCACCACCTTATTACTTTTGCTCTCTCCTTGTCTTCCACCTCTTCTCCCTCCAACCGCCTAACAGTTACACGCAGAAACCTTCGCCACCTCAACCCTTCTCTTCTCTACTCTGCTACTGATCACCTCTATGACAAAGTCTCCCCCCTGTCCTGCCCCAACCTAGCTCCTTTAACCTACTTGCCATTACTGAAACCTGGCTTCATGAATCAGATACTATTTCTCCTGCTTCCCTCTCCCATGGGGGCCTTCTCTGGACTCACTCCCCCAGACCAAGTGGACGGAAGGGAGGTGGAGTGGGAATCCTTCTAGCCCCATGCAGCACCTATCAGGTTCTTCACCCACCGCCCTCTCTGACACTCTCCTCTTTTGAGGCACACTGCATTCGTCTTTTCTCTCCCATTTCTCTAAGAATTGCTGTCATCTACCGGCCCCCTGGGCCGGTATCAGCCTTTCTTGATGACTTCTCTGCCTGGCTACCCTACTTTCTCTCTTCTGAAATCCCCACAATTATTCTTGGGGACTTCAACATCCCTGTCAACACTAACACTACTATTACTTCTAAACTTCTCAGTCTAACCTCATCGCTTGACCTGAAGCAATGGATACAGGCTCCTACCCACTCCAATGGCAACACCCTTGACCTTGCCTTCTCCTATCTGTGCACTCCGTGCAACCTTTCCAACAATCCACTCCCACTCTCTGATCACCACCTTATTACTTTTGCTCTCTCCTTGTCTTCCACCTCCTCTCCCTCCAACCGCCTAACAGTTACACGCAGAATCCTTCGCCACCTCAACCCTTCTCTTCTCTACTCTGCTACTGATCACCTCTATGACAAAATCTCCCCCCTGTCCTGCCCCAACCTAGCTACTTTCATCTACAACAGCTCACTGTCTTCCTCCCTAGACAAGCTGGCCCCCCTCACTACACGCAGAATTAGGCCCCGACTGCTACAACCCTGGCAAACAGATGACACCAGAAGTCTCAGAAAACGTAGCCGCGCTCTTGAGCGCCTGTGGCATAAGACTAAGAGCCAGGAAGACCACACAATATAAATCTGCCCTCCTAAAATACTACTCCTGCCTTCACACTGCCAAACAGACCTACTTTATCACACTCATCAACACCTTCTCATCCAGTCCACGTCAACTCTTCTCTACCTTCAACACTCTACTCTGTCCTCCACTGCCTCCACCCACCAACTCACTCACTGCCCAGGAGATTGCCAATCACTTCAAAACTAAGATTGATACAATTCACGAGGAGATCGCCAATGCGCAAAAACCTCCCCCATGCAACACCCCATGTCCACAGATACAATCATTACTTCCCTCATTCAACCCTGCTACTACTACTGAGGTTGCTAAACTTTTATCTAGCACTCATCTAACCACTTGCCCCCTGGATCCTGTTCCCTCGCAAATGCTACGCTCACCCTCTGACTCGATTCTACGCTCTCTAACTCACATTTTCAACCTCTCCCTCTCTTGTGGCATCTTCCCAAACTCTCTAAAACATGCGCTAGTCACCCCCATACTAAAAAAGCCCTCACTGGATCCCACCAGTTTCAACAACTTACGTCCCATCTCCTCACTCTCCTTCTCCTCCAAACTTCTTGAAAGACTGGTCTACAACCGTCTAAGCGACCATCTGACCATGAATAAACTTCTTGATCCCCTTCAGTCCGGTTTTCGCCCTCAACACTCCACGGAAACTGCTCTCCTTAAACTCTCAAATGACCTACTAATGGCTAAAGCCAATGGACACTATTCTGTACTACTTCTCCTGGATCTCTCTGCTGCCTTTGACACAGTGGACCACCCCCTCCTCCTCAAAAAACTCCACTCCTTTGGTCTCCGTGACTGTACTCTTCGCTGGTTCTCATCCTACCTATCCCACCGCTCCTTCAGTGTCACTTACAACTCTACTTCCTCCTCTCCTCTTCCTTTTTCCGTTGGGGTCCCCCAAGGTTCTGTTCTCGGACCTCTCCTTTTCTCAATCTACACCACCTCCTTGGGTCAGTTGATTGCCTCCCACGGCTTTAAATATCATCTCTACGCTGATGACACCCAAATCTATCTCTCCACCCCCCAGCTCTCTCCATCTGTCTCCTCATGCATTACCAACTTACTAGCAGACATATCAGCCTGGATGTCACATCACTTTCTCAAACTCAACCTATCCAAAACTGAGCTCATGATATTTCCTCCCTCAGGTGCCACTTCCCCTGATCTCCCTGTCAAGATCAACGGCTCAACTATCAACCCATCTCCCCACGCCAAGGTCCTAGGTGTAATCCTGGACTCTGAACTAACCTTTCGACCCCACATTCTATCACTATCCAAAGCTTGCCGCCTCTGTCTTCGCAACATCTCCAAGATACGCCCCTTCCTAACCAATGACACCACAAAGCTTCTAATCCACTCCCTGGTCATCTCCCGCCTTGACTACTGCAACTCCCTCCTCATTGGTTTACCTCTAAATAGGCTATCCCCACTTCAGTCCATCATGAACGCTGCGGCCAGGCTCATCCACCACACAAACCGCTCAGCGTCTGCTACACCCCTCTGCCAATCCCTCCATTGGCTGCCACTCAGTCACCGAATTAAATTCAAGATACTAACTATAACTTACAAAGCCATCCACAACCTGGCCCCTAGCTACATCTCTAACCTAGTCACAAAATACCAACCTAATCGTTCTCTTCGCTCCTCCCAAGACCTCCTGCTCTCAAACTCCCTTGTCACCTCATCCCATGCTCGCCTCCAGGACTTCTCCAGAGCCTCCCCCATCCTCTGGAATGCTCTACCCCAATCCGTCCGATTTTCTCCTACTTTATCCACTTTCAGACGATCCCTGAAAACTCATCTCTTCAGAGAAGCCTATCTGGCCCCCACCTAACAACTGTACATTTATCTTCTCAATCAGCACATCACCCACAGTTATTACCTCTTGTATCTCTTGACCTTCCCTCTTAGATTGTAAGCTCTAAGGAGCAGGGCCCTCTGATTCCTACTGTATCAAATTGTATTGTATTTGTACTGTCTACCCTCTAGTTGTAAAGCGCTACGTAAACTGTTGGCGCTATATAAATACTGTATAATATTAATAATAATAATAATAATAATAATAATAATTGTTCACCAACCCCGACCAGGTCTGGGCATGGTTTCCTGCTTGTACAGGGTGGGGGCTTGAGCTTATGAAACGATTGAACAATTTCTCATCCATTGTGGATGTGACGTTCAATGTAACTGTTAAAGCCGCACGGAAGATCCCACAGGAACAACGGCAGATCAAGACCCTTCCAATAAAAGATGGCCCATGATTATCTGTTGGCATCCAAGGGGGGTTTCTGTGAATTCATAGGTAAAGATTGTTGTACCTGGATCGGGGATACTAGTGACAAAGTTCAGGCTCATATGGATAAGGTTAGATCCCTGCAAGGCAAAGCCAGAGCTATAGCTAGTGAAGGTTGGAATCCTTTTAAGGGTCTGGGAATCTTTGGGGATTTTTTATTTTTCAGCATATCATGGTTGAAGGAAGTAGAGGTATATATACTTGTGGTGTTTTTGTTTCTGTTCCTTTTATATGCCGTGATGAGGTGCTACTGTTGCCTGATTGGACGAGTGAACAGAGCCCGAGCAGATACCATATATTCCTCTCTGAGATGAGACGCCCCGAAGCCCAACCCACGTAGAAGACATAGAGGATCCCAGACGACCGGCTTTCATGTCCTCCTCTAATTCATCCCTCCTGAAGAACAGAGTCTACAAGTCAAGCCTTGTTATGAACTCATATGGACTGTAAGGACTGATTCATTTAAGAAGATCAAGATTCATCGAGGGACACATGGGAGCATATGACAAAGAGGAGGGATTGTTGTGGAAATTTTTATTAATGTATGTTGTCAGATGTCCCCCCAGTGTCAGTTTTGCTGCAATACGCTCATGCGAGCGTATTCACACATACACACGTTGGTGGAAGACCATTGGCTGCGGAAACCTTCCGTGGACACAGTAGATCTGTTTGCTCTTTTAGGGATGTTCGTTTATGTCTCACCAAGAGACTGGTCATCCCATGTGGACTGCATTAATGTTTCTAGCAAACAGATCTGCGTACATGGGAACCTGTCAGGGCTGGGCTCAGTCCTTCCTTCTCTGAGCTGGCCGCTCAGCTGTCGCCTAATTGGCGGCTCTTATCTGTCCACAGTTACTCAGCTGTTGATGATATCCTGCTCATTAGTCCTGCCTACTTAAGCCGTCCAGTCCAGAGGAGCTCTGCCTTCGCCTTGGTCAACATCACAGAAACTATCTCCTGCGATTCTGTTCAAGACTTGCTTTTCTGACATCCCTTCTGGTTCCAGATCCTGCTTGCTGTTCCACTACATTGATCCCTGACTTCTGGCTTGGCTGGTTATCCGTACCGGTTATTGAACTTTGGCTATGTTTTGACTACGTTTGTTCTTTTTACTTTTATTATTAAACAAGTGTGATTTAACTGTACTTCTGTCTCGGTCTGATTTAATGGTTTCTGACAGTAGGCGAAGGCCATGAATTCAGAAGATACAGTCAATCCACTTGTTGGTAATATTTTTTCCAGATTGGATGAACTGGATCACCGCATGGATCAGTTTGCCATGGCGTTACAAATGCTCCTGTGTCGCACGGCTTACCTGGAATCTCCCACTGTGGCCGTCCCGGTACAACCTATGTTGCAGGCCAACCCTGTTGCTGCTCCAGTCTCTGTGCCACCACCCGCCTTGAGTATTACCTCTATAAGAGGTATGTCTGGTTCCACTCTGCTTCCCCAGTGATTTGGGGGCGATCCAGTCCAATGCAGAGGGTTTCTTAACCAGGTTGAGATATACTTTGAGATGCTGCCCCTGGCGTTTCCCACGGACAAAAGCAAAGTAGGTTTAGTGATATCTTTGCTTTCTGAGAGAGCCTTGGCCTGGGCAAACCCTCTATGGGAGAAACAAAAACCTGTTGTCTTGAGCTACCCTGAGTTTGTGACTTTGTTTAAAAGGGTATTTGACGTTCCTGCACGCTCCGCTTCTGCTGCCAAGTGCCTCATGTCCATCGAACAGAGTACGAGAACTGTTGCCGACTACGCCATTGAATTCCGTACTCTGGCAGCAGAGGTTGCGTGGAACAATGAGGCCCTCATGGCTGCTTTTTCTCATGGTCTCTCGGATACCATCAAGGATGAGATAGCAGCCCGAGATATACCCACTGAGCTGGAGAAGTTGATCATGTTTGCCGTCCTCATTGACTCCAGACTCAGAGAAAGCCTTTCTTTACAGGAGCGCTTGCGGAAGCCTCCTGTATGGTTGTCTCCGAGCTTTGCAGTCCCAACCGTGCCTCCCTCACCTCCCATGCCTCCTGGTACTGAGTCGGTCAGTGAAGGTGAACCCTTGCACTTGGGATTTACGCGTCTCTCTGCGGATGAGAGTGCCTTTAGGAGGAGGGAGAGATTGTGCCTTTATTGTGGCCAGGCAGGTCACTTTTTGAAGTCTTGTCCTACCCGTCCAGGGAACGCCTGAACCTTGAGGTCCAGTCACGGACAGACCTTAGCTGGCGTTGTTTCATCCCCAGTTATACAGAAGGATAAGCCTCTGGTTTTCGGTCACCATTTCTTGGGCTGATTCGTTCGTCGAGATACAGGCTCTAATCGACTCTGGGGCTGCAGGCCTGTTCATTGATGCTGCCTTTGTATCGAAACACTCAATTCTGCTGCAACCGCGTGACACTTCACTTGCCATTGAGGCTCTTGACGGGAGACCTCTACAGCCTGCCCATGTGACTCATGAGACGGTTCCGTTGTCCATGGCCGTAGGGTCTCTTCACCATGAGTTAATCCAATTCCAAGTTATTTCCTCACCTAAGTTTCCGCTGGTTATTGGTTATCCTTGGTTACAGAGGCACAACCTCTGATTGGCTCCGTGCTGAGGTTTTCTCCTGGTCATCACAATGCAGCAAGACATGCTTCCACAAGGTAGCCAAGGTCCTGTGCACCTCTTCACTCTCCTCCCTACTGAAGGAGTACCGCAATATTAGCGATGTCTTGGACAAAGGTCAAGCCTATAGTTTGCCTCCACATCGGCCGTATGATTGCGCAATTGACCTTCAACCTGGTGCCATACCCCCTCGTGGCCGGGTTTACCCTTTGTCAGTCTTGGAGGATAAGGCCATGGAGGAGTATGTTGCAGACACACTTTTTCAAGGTTTCATCCGCAAATCCTCATCTCCTGCTGGTGCTGGTTTCTTCTTTGTGAAAAAGAGTGGTGAACTAAGACCTTGTATTGATTATAGGGGTCTCAATCGTTTCATGATTAAGAATGCTTATCCGATTCCGTTGATTATGGAATTATTTGACCGCCTCAAGAGAGCAACAGTTTTCACAAAGCTTGATTTCAGAGGGGCATACAATCTTGTGAGGATTAAGGAGGGCAATAAGTGGAAAACTGCATTAATACCAGAACAGGTCATTATGAGTACCTCGTAATGCCTTTTGGCCTTTGTAACGCCCCAGCAGTTTTCCAGGAATTTATTAACAAAGTCCTCCAAGATTTGTTGCAGTTATGTGTGGTAGTTTATCTCAATGATATCCTGATACTTTCCAAGTCCCTGGAAAGCCACCACACATATGTCTGTCTTGTGCTTCAGAAACTAAGAGAAGAATCTCTGTTGTAAACTGGAGAAGTGTGAGTTCCATCATCAACAGGTTAAATTCCTGGGTTATGTCATCGGGATGCCCAAGCTTTCCTTTGTTAAATCCAGTGTTTCACGAGTGCAGTTCCAAGAAATACTCCAGTGAAATCCCAATGGTAGATCCTCATAAGGAAGAGATTGGACTTCCATAGTGTACTATCAAAGGCTAATTTATTAAAAAAACAAATAAAAACAAGCGTCCCATACAATGGGTAAAAACCTCAGAAGAAGCTAGAGTCTATGGTAAGCACAGTAGTAGCCAGGGGCCGGTAAGCAGCATGCACTCCAACTGCGTTCCAGGCTCCCTGTTTCATGATTAAGAATGCTTATCTGATTCCGTTGATTATGGAATTATTTGACCGCCTCAAGGGAGCAACAGTTTTCACAAAGCTTGATTAAAGAGGGGCATACAATCTTGTGAGGATTAAGGAGGGCAATAAGTGGAAAACTGTGTTTAATACCAGAACAGGCCATTATGAGTACCTCGTAATGCCTTTTGGCCTTTGTAACGCCCCGGGAGTTTTCCAGGAATTTATTAACGATGTCCTCCAAGATTTGTTGCAGTTATGTGTGGTGGTTTATCTCAATGATATCCTGATGTTTTCCAAGTCCCTGGAGAGCCACCACACAGATGTATGTCTTGTGCTTCAGAAACTAAGAGAAAACAATCTCTATTGTAAACTGGAGAAGTGTGAGTTCCATCATCAACAGGTTAAATTCCTGGGTTATATCATTTCCACTGCTGGTTTTTCGATGGATCCAGAGAAACTTTTGGCAGTTCTACAGTGGCCCCGAGCCGTGGGTTTACGTCCTCTGCAGCATTTCCTGGGCTTTGCCAACTATTATCAGAAGTTTATTCATAACTTCTCGTCTCTGGTCAAGACTGACTGATATGACCAGAAAGGTTGGTAACCCATAGAGTTGGTCTCCGGAGTCCATTAAGGCCTTTGAGAGTCTCAAGGCTGCCTTTGTTTCTGCTCCTGTGTTGGCACATCCTGATCCTACGTTACCTTTTATCCTTGAGGTTGATTCTTCTGAGACTGGTGTTGGCACCCTTCTGTCTCAACGTCCTACCTCTGAGAGCGCTATGCATCCTTGTGGCTACTTTTGCAAGAAATTGTCACCTGCAGAGTGCAATTACGAGATTGGTGACAGAGAGCGATTATTTTAGCCCTGAAAGAATGGAGACATTTCCTCAAAGGTACCACTGTGCCGGTTCTCATTCTTACTGACCATAAGAATCTCACATTCTTGTCTGAGGCCAAACACCTCTCTCCCAGAAGGGCGCTATTGGCTCTTTTCCTGTCAAGTTTCAATTACATTGTCTCATTCTTATCTATTACTAAGAATGTAAGAGCTGACGCCTTGTCATGACAATTTTCCTCCACTTCCAAGTTGGAGTTGGTTTCAGTTCCTGTGATTCCTCCTCATTGTATTCTGGCTACGGTTCACACCAGTTTCACTTCTCCTTTGGGTGACAAAATTCTTGCTGCTCAGGTCTATACTCCTCCTGAGAAACCTTGTGACCGCTGCTTTGTCCCAGAGAGTCTCCGTACTGCCATGCTCCAGACTTACTATTCTCCCAAGGTTGCTGGCCACCCTGGGAAGGATCAAACCTTTTGGGCCATTTCCCAACAATTCTCATGGCCTAGTCTACGTGCTGATGTAACTGCCTTCATAGCTGCCTGTTCCGTGTGTTCAGAGTAAGACTCCATGACACCTTCCATTGGGCCTCCTACAACCCATACCCAATGGAGGGAGGCCCTGGACCCACCTGTCTATGGATTTCATTATGGAGTTACCCAACTCCCAGGGCAGCACAGTTATGCCCCGTACACACGGTCGGATTTTCCCATGGAAAATGTCCGATCGGAGCGTGTTGTCAGACATTCCGACCGTGTGTGGGCTCCATCGGACATTTTCCATCGGATTTTCCTACACACAAAATTTGAGGGCAGGCTTTAAAATTTTCGCGTCAATTCCGACCGTGTGTGGCCTGTTCCGACGCACAAAGTGCCACGCATGCTCAGAAGAAATTCCGAGACGAAACAGCTCGGTCTGGTAAACGTAGCGTTCGCAATGGATACAACACTTTCGTCACGGTGCAATGTTAAAAATGGTTTAATACAGTGCACTCTCTTCTTCTTTATAATGTGAGAAGAATGAAGTAGTTTTGCTGCTCATATTCACACAGACTTCTCACAAACTTATTTCTTTATTATTTAGCAGGATTACCTTTTAATATATTTAGATTTGTCACATCTGACAGCATTTTTTTTTGTGTTGGAATTTTTTTTTAGGTTTTAAGGCAGATTCTTTTTTTTTTTTTTTTTGGCTTGTCTTTTTTTTTTTCAAGGCTGATCTTTGTTTTATTGTATTGTATTTTTTTTTTTACTCCAGAATATTTTTGTGTGTGTTTTTGTGTGTCAAGTTACCACAACACCATTGATATGTTGTTCTATTTAATCTGTAGGAGATTGTTTGGTGTTGTTGTCTCTTGTTAATTTCACATTGTACTTTAGAAATGTACCTGAGTCCTCACCAACAAACTGTC